>NW_027223762.1:67910303-68510303 GCF_028538775.1 Myotis yumanensis
AGCTCCACCGCATCCCACCTCCGCCAGTGTCCCCTGGAGCTGGAGTCCTGTCACCCGCTGCCAGGACACAGCACCCACCCACCCCTTACCCCCCAACCCTGTGCCAGGCCCTGACTGGCCTCTGACCTCCTGCCTTCCCACTGTTGCCAGTCTCCATCACATTGGCCGAGAGGCAGGGGGAGTTTCCGTCACTGCCCTCGACCTTACCTGGGCCCGGGCAAGGGCATGGGGAGGGTGGTCTGGGTCAGTCACATGCCCTTTGATGCCTCCAGACAGGGGAGGATGGCCACCCACCTCACGGAGCACTGAGTGGGTTTCTCAGTGGGCTCATAGCCTGAGCCACCTCAGCATGCCCACGGGGCAGATGCCTCTGCTGGGCTCAAGGCAAAGGTTCTGGTCTTGAGTAGGATGTTTTAGATCAAACATAGAAAGCTTCTGGGGAGTCCCAACTAAAGTCTGCATTCCGTGTGGTGAAATGCAGTCAAGGCAACCAGCCTCACAACGACTAACAACGGTGGGAGCATTTAATGTCTTCAGGACACTCATGCCGCCGGTCCTATCCATGCAGCCCTCCTCTGAGGTCAACTGGAGACCAGGGTCATTCTCCCATTTTTCTGTAAAGAAACTGAGGCATAATATGTAAAATGACGTATAGATCCTGATAATGAAGATCACTCTCCAAATTTACAAAACGTCTTCACGCCTGTGATTTCATTTGAGTTCCATAGCAACTACAGAAGTTGACCTAGACAGGTATGATTTGCATATTATGGAACTCAGAAGGGCTAATGCTGCAGAGCTTGTTAAGTGGTAATGAGAACCCAAGTCATCGGGTTTCTATTTTAGTGCCCTTTGAATCCACCACCTTCACAACCAAAGAGAGTCCCAGCCCCACAGTCGACTGCTCCAGACCCTGAGGGAACAACTGTTCGGTCCCGGGGATGGGCATCCCTTCACTCGGAAACAAGGTCTACTCCTTCCGCCACAGGCCTAAGAGTTGGTGGGGAAAAGGATAGTGGCCTCAAAAGGAAAAGAAATGCAAATAGGTTTGTAAGAACTGAATCTCAAAGGGAAATGGTTAAAACCCTAGCCTGTCTTGTTTCATATAAGTCTCCTGGATGGGCTCAGTGAATACACAGACATAAAACCAAGAGAGACGGCCCAGAGCCCAGGGCTGCTTCCCAGACAGGGAGTGAATAGAGGCATCAGGGAGGGGCGCTGCCTTCGAACCAGGTGCGGAGACTGACCTGATGCAGCAGGAACCTCGGGATGGCTTTCCTGGCCCCAGAAGCTTGCCTTCGTGGGTACTTCCCTCCATAAAAATAAGATCAAAAATTCTATTTCCCAACTGTGTTGATTTAAAGACAAGGACTTTAATATTATGTATTAAACATTTTACTTGATCCAAAAGTTTATTTTTTTTTCTGAATTTAAGAGAAATGAACACACTTTTTGAATCCCTAAAAGCACTGGGGGCTAGGCACTGCGGCTGCCTTCTACCCTCCTTGCTCCCTGGCCTCGAAGCTCCAGGCCTCCCCAAGCCACACTCTCTGCCACATTTTCCTATTGCTCTTGGCTCTTGGGTTTCAGTTTTCAAAACTGATAACTGATCACACTCATGTCACATATAAGATCAAAGAAGAAAAACTTCTGTTTCTTCTCTATAATGTCAGGGAATTCTCAAATCTCCAGCTATGATTTAATCTCCCTGCTTTGTGAAGCTTCCAAGAATTGAGCTGTCACCAAATATGTTAGTTCTACAAAATACCTGTAAGTCCCTGCGCTCCCCCTCCAGCTGTTACAATAAATGGACAAACTCAAGGAAAACCAAAACCTGGCGCGGTTTTCCCGACGCAATGATGGATGACTGATTTCTGTTTCTCTTTCCCTCCCTTGTATGTATTTGGCTGCCACTACCTCCCTCTTGTTTTTGGCCCATGGGTAGAGTATGCAGTTGCCAATGTGGGGAAATGGAGCTCGGTTTTCATGCCTTGGAATCCACTATGTACTCAGCCCTGAGCCTTTTGAGATTTAGCCATAATTAGCTGTAATGTGTTTATGGGGCCAAGAGAATTTAAAACATGCAAGACATGAGTCAGGAAAGGATGATATCAAAATCCATATTTATTCTGGATTTTAGTCTAATCTCATCGGGTTCCACACACATCATTGTTTTTCTTCAATATTAGCATTGCATGGAGAACTGGTGAAATCCCCACAGAATTGATACATTCAGGCCCACACCCAACCGGTTCAGATTCCATATGGAGGAGTTACGTTCCCTGAACTCACAAGCTAGATATGGGCTCAGCCCTAGAAGGTCAGGTTTGGTTTTCCTTTCACTTGGCTAACAACCCAGTAAATATTTGCTCTCATGACCAAAAATTATTTGAGATATATGTGAGCATATGGAATGCCAAAACCAAGCATGCCGTGAAAAGCCATGACACAGAAGCAGCTGTGACCTTGAGAAGCTGCCTTCACTCTGCTGTCAGTAGATCCGTCTGGAATGAACTTCGCACACCATGGGTCCAAGCCTATGCTGTGTCAAGGACCCCTTGTGAATTTTTGTCATTTTCATGGCTCATAAACACTAAGAGCACTTTTTTCTAAAAACTAAGCCTAAACTGGCTTCAGAGAGCAGCAAAGTAGGAACAATTGCACAGTGTAATCTGAAAACCTCCGAGAAAATATTCTTCCCCAAAGAGATACCAACCTATACTCAGCTAGGTCCCCACACCTCAGACTTACCATCATGTCAAGATTTCATCATGTAGACTATTGTTTAATCTTAAGAGAGAATTAGGTGTTCACAAATGCTACAACATGGATGACCTGAGGACATCATCCGAAGTGAAACACGCCAGGCATAAAAACACACAAATGCTATGTGATTTCACTACATGAGGTGCATAAAAGTAGTTAAATTCAGAGATGGGAAGTACAATGGTGGTTACCGGTGTAGTTATTATTTAGTTGAGAAAGAGTTTCAGTTTGGGAAGATGCAAAAGTTCTGTGGAAGGCTGAGGGTGATGGTTGCACAACAGTGTGAATGCACTTAATCCCATTGAGCTGTATGCCGGAAGCCGGTCCATCCTTGCTGCTTAACACAGTTGCTGCAGGAAAGAAACATCTGCACAGCATATGTTTCAAGGGACCTGGCATATATAGCATATTGTTCTTAATATGTTTGCTCTCCTTAGTGCCATGTGTTTTAACTAAGGTCACCTCTCCCAGAAAGATTGTTTCCCCAGGTGGGGATTTTTCCCTGAGGTTAGGGAGGAGATACAACCCCTTAATTAAGTGCCAGGCGGGTAGTTAGGCTACATAATCTTTACTCCCTGGAATGGAGATAAGAAACGCCCTAACCTTTGTAATAGAAATTGACAGGATTAAAATCGGCTGGTATAAATACGGATGTAACAAGACAATAAACGTCAGATCCTAACCAGAACCTAGCCAGAGAACATGGCAAAAGATCCTGGACAGAACCTGGCTACAGAACTTCACTGGAGAACCTAGACAGAACATGGCAAAAGAACCTGGATAGAACTGGCTAAAGAACCTGGTGACTGAACCTGGCTGGAGAACCTGGAGAACCTGGCTAGAGAACCTAGAGAGAGAACCAAGAGACAGGACTTGCCTGGAGATCCCACACAGAACCTAGAGATAGAACTTCGCTGGAGAACCTAGACAGAACATGGCGACCGAACCTGGCTAGAACCTGGCTGGAGAACCTGGCTGGAGAAGCTGGATGGAAAACCTAGCAAGAGAACATGGCTACAGAACCTGGCTGGAGATCCTGGACAGAACATGGCACCAGAACTTGGTTGGAGATCCTGACCAGAACTTGGTTGGAGTTCCTAACCAGAACTTCGCTGGAGATCCTGGAGGGAGAACCTCGCTATGCTGATGAACTGAAACCAGTTTCCATGTCATTCATTCTTCGCCGACTCCGTCCACACCTTTGGGGATCCCTGGACCCGTTGGGGTTGGACCCCAACAGCTGTACACTTAAAAACAGTTCACGTGGTCAATTTTTAATTATGTTTATTTTACCACAATAAAAAAATTCCTTTGAACTTTTCTCCAACAAGCCTTTATTACAATACAAATGTGTTTCCTCGGGCAGCTTAGATATCAGCAGCCACTAATATGTGGAAGCAAGATTCATAGCCTGGAGTCCGTGGCTCCTGGCTCCAGCTGGAGAGGGGAGGCTCTTTCAAAGGTATGTGAAATGATTGTGTGTAACAGAAGATGAAATGTTTTCCAGGGGAGGGGACCTAATTTCTATTGGAGTCTGAGTCTCAACCCACTCCCCACCGGCCCCAAATAAAGCCCCAATCTTACAGGTCATTAGCTTGTCTTTGAAATAAAAGGAAAGTCACAGTAACAAACATCATAATGGTATTATTGTCACTTATAAGTCACCCCCTATGTGTAAGGCACTCATCAATGCATTTTCACTCTGTTACTTTAAATTATTCCTAAAATGCCCTACACAGGAGCTGCTAGGCTTTTTCAATATTTAAATTCTTTTATTAATGGTAGTAAAATATGCATAACATAAAAGTTGCTATTTTAACTATTTTTATGTTTATAGTTCAGCAGAATTAAGTACATTGACATTGTTGTACAACCATCACCATCATCCATCCACAGAACTTTTGCATCTTCCCAAACTGAAACTCTCTCTATTAAATAGTAACTTCCGATTCTCCCCTTCCTGCCCCTGGCAACCACCCTCTTACTATCTGTCTCTATGAATTTGACTACTCTAAGTGTCTCATGTAAGTGGAATCATACAGCATCTGTTTTTTGTGACTGGCTCTATTCACTTAGTATAATGTCCTCAAGTTTCACCCATGTTGTATCATGTGATAGATTTTTTTTTCCTTTTTAAGAGTGAAAAATTTTCCATTGAATGTACATACTACACATTGTTTATCCATTCATCCATTGATGAACATTTGAGTTGCTTCCACCTTTTGACTATTGTGAATCATGCTGCATAGAACTTGGGTCTTTAAATAGAAACTGCTAGTTTTATTTCGATTTTACATATGAAGACACAGGCACAGAAAATGAAATTACTTAACATACTCAATGGTGACAAACTGAAAGCTTTTCCTCTAAGATCAGGAATAAGACAGTGATGCCCATCTCACCACTCTTATTCAACATAGTCCTTTAGTAAAAACATCCAAATTGGAAATGAAGAAGTAAAATTGCCACTTTTTGAAGATGACCTGACTCCTTGTATAGAAAATCCTACAGACTCCACTAGAAAACTATTAGAAACAATAAGTAAACACAGTGAGGTTTCAGGATTTTAAAAAAATCAATGAACAAAAATCCATTGCATTCTTATATATTAACAATGAAATTTCATTAAAAAAAAGAAGTGGATGAAAATAATTATTTTTGCAATTGCAACAAAACAAATAACACATCTAGGAATAAACTTAACAAAGGATGTGAAGAAACTACACATTGACCTCCATAAGACATTATTAATAGAAATTGAAGAAGACACAAAGAAATGGAAAGATATTTCATGTTCATGGATTTGAAAAAAATTGACCAAGCTACTGGTAAACTGACCATATTACAAAGCAATATATAAATTTACTGCAATTCCCATCAAAATCACAATGGCATTTTTAAAGAAATAGAACCAAGAAAAATCATCTGATCTATATGGAACCACAAAAAATCTCAAACAGCCAGAGCAATCCTGAGAAAAAAACAACAAAGCCAGAGGTCTCACACTCCCTGACTTCAAATTTTACTACAAAGTGATAATAATCAAAACAGCATGGTATTGGCAGAAAAAAATGGACACACAGACCAATGGAACAGAATTGAGAGCCCTGAAATAAACCTGCAAATAATTTTCAACAAAGGAGCCCAAAAACACACAATATAGGGGAAAAATGCCTCTTCAATAAATGGTGTTGACGATGGAATACTATGCTGCTGTTAAAAAGAAGGAACTCTTACCATTTGCAACAGCATGGATGGAACTGGAGAGCATTATGCTAAGTGAAACAAGCCAGTTAATGAAGGAAAAATACCACATGATCTCACTCATTCATGGATAATTAAGACCTTTACAAACTTTTGAACAATAATAGATACAGAGGCAGAGCTGCCTCAAACTGATTGTCAAACTGCAGTGGGAAGGCCAGGGAGGGTTGGGGGACAGGAGGGAGGGGAGTAAGAGATCAACCGAAGGACTTGTATGCATCCATATAACCATAACTAATGGACATAAGACACTGGGGGGTAAGGGAGGGCAGGGGCTTGTCAAGGGCGGGGGGGAAAAAGGACACTTATGTAATACCCTTTGTAATACTTTTAGCGAAAAATAAAAATTAAATAAATAAATAAATAAATAAATGGTGTTGAAAAAATTGGAAAGTCACATGCAAATTAATGAAACAACTGCTATTTGTCACCATACACAAAAATTAACTCAACCAGGTGAACCAAAGACCTGAAACAATAAAATACATAAAAGAAAACATAGGTATCAAACTTATGGACCTTAGTTTTAGAGAGGGTTTTATGAATTTGACCTCAAACACAACAAAAGTAAAAGCAAAAATTAAGTCAATGGAACTATATCAAACTAAAAGGCTTCTGCACAGCAAAAGAAACCATCAACAAAACAAAAAGTCAACCAACCAAATGAAAAAAGATATTTGCAAACACCTCCAATAAGGAGTTAATATCCAAAATATATAAAGAACTCATGCAACTCAACAACAAAATAAACATTACAATTAAAAATGGGCAGAGGACCTGAGAAAACTCCCAAGAAGACTTACAAATGGCCAACAGATATATGAAAAGATATTCAATTTCACTAGCTATAAGGGAAATGCAAATCAAAACCACAATGAGATACCCCCTCACACCTGTTAGAATGGCCATTATCAACAAGACAAGTACTAACAAGTGCTGCAGAGCTTATGGAGAAAAAGGAACCCTCATGTACTGCTGATGGGGATGTAAACTGGTACAACCAGTATAGAAAACAGTATGGAGGTTCCTTGAAAAATTTAAGAATACAGCTACATATGACCCAGAAATCCCTGTTCTAGATATCTACCCCAAAATTTTAAAAGCATTTATTCATAAAGATATATGTACTTCTATGTTCATTGCAGCATTATTCCTGGTGCCCAAGACACGGAAACAACTAAACTGTCCTTTGATAGATTACTGCATAAAGATGTGGTATCTATACTAATAAAAGGGTAATATGCTAATTAGACCAGGTCGACCAGCCATCTTCCGGACATCTGACTTTCTTCCAGACAAAGCCATGGTGGTGAGGGCCAAGGCAGAGGCAGTTAGGGGCAATCAGGCTGGCAGGGGAGGGCAGTTAGGGGCCAGATCAGGCCTGCAGGGGAGGGCATTTTGGGGCAACCAGGTGAGCAGGGGAAGGCAGTTCAGGGTGAGATCAGGCTGGCAGGGGAGGGCAGTTGGGGGCAAGATCAGGCTGGCAGAGGAGGGCAGTTAAGGGCAATCAGGCAGGCAGAGGCAGTTAGGGATGAAATCAAGCCAGCAGGGGAGGGCAGTTAGGGGTGAGATCAGGCCTGCAGGGGAGGGCATTTTGGGGCAACCAGGCAGGCAGGCAGAGGCAGTTAGGGGCGATCAGGCAGGCAGGCAGGTGAGCAGTTAGTAGCCAGTGGTCTCAGGTTGTGAGAGGGATGTCCCACTGCCGGTTTAGGCTCAATCCCCCTAGGGGTTCCCGATTGGAGAGGGTGCAGGCTGGGCTGAGGGAACACCCACCCCCGTGCATGAATTTCATGCATCAGGCCCCTAGTCTACATATATAAAAGCCTAAGTGACTGAAGGGCCAAACGACCGGTTGACAGGTCTCTATGATGCACACTGACCACCAGGGGTGCAGATGCTCAACACAGGAGCTGCTCCCTGGTGATCAGTGCACTCCCACAGTGGAAATGCCACTCAGTTGACTGACAGGCACCAGGCACAGGGCTCACAGCTGGTGAGTGCCGCTGCAGCAGCGCAAGCCTCTCTCCATTGGGACTGACCAGGTGCCAGCCCGCGGCAGCGGGGCCGGGATGAGTGGGAGTGGCAGGCAGGAGCAGCAGGCGATGTTGGAGTGCTAGTTCCAGCCCAATCTCTGCAGGCCATGCCGTGGGGCCCCACCAGTGCACGAGTCCATGCACTGTGCCTCTAGTATACTAGTATATATACTAGTACAATGGAATACTGTTAGGCTGTAAGAAAAGATGAAATACTGCCATTTGTGACAACATGGATAGATGTTGCGAATATTATGCTACATGAAATACGTCAGGCAGAAAAAGTCAAGGACCATATAATTTCATTCCTATGTGGGATATAAAACTGAAAGCTACAAATGAACAAACAAGACAAACAAACAAAATCTCACAGACACAGACAACAGTATGGTGATTACTAGAGGAAAAAGGTGGAGGAGAAATAGAATAGGATAAAGGGGGTTAAATACATGGTGACAGAAAGAGACTTGACTTTGGTGGTGGACACAGTGCAATATACTAGTACAGATGATGTATTATAGAATTGCACACTTTATAACTTTATTAACCCATGTCACCCATAAATTAATTAATTTTAAGTCACTGTCAAAGGTCACATAACTGTCATTTTGGAAATGGTCTGCAGAGCCCATAGCAGCAGCATACTGTGCTTTGATCCAGTTGCTAAGTGCAGGCAGAATAAGTCAGTCAAACACTGTCATTTACCCTATTATGCCCAGTACACACACAGTTTACTAAATAATTAATTAACACATAACATTGAAAACCATCAGAACAAGAATGAGAAAGAACCAAGTACTGGGAGAAGGTGTGATGAGGAGTAAATATCTAAGAAGCCTTGGCTCCTTACGTGAGCATAAGTGGTGGCAGATCTTTCTGGAAAATCAAGTTTACTCAAATATTTGAAGAGAAATATGTTATTTATTGATCATTTAAAGTCATATTTCTAGATTAGAACAAATGCTAACATGACTTAAGTTCCATTACATTTTTCATATTTTGTAAACTTTATTTTGTAAATTTTATTATAAAAAAAAAGTCAAACATAAGCAAAAGTAGAGACTTAATATTATGAGTCCCTGTTTTCCCTCACCAGACTCAACTATTATCAAGACTTTTATATCAGCCCTAGCCAGTTTGGCTCAGTAGACAGAACATCGGCCTGTGGACCAAAGGGTCCCAGGTTCGATTACAGTCAAGGGCACATATCTTGGTTTCAGGCTTCTTCCTGGCCCAGGTCCTGGTCGGGGCTCGTGCAGGAGGCAACCAATCGATGTGTTTCTCTCACATCGATGTTTCTCTCTGTTTTTCCCTCCCTGTTCCCCTTTGTCTAAAAAAAAAAATTCAATGGAAAAATATCCTCAGGTGAGGATTAACAACAACAACAATAATAATAATAATAATAAAATTTTTAAAAATACTTTTGCATAATTTATTTCTTTTTTCTCAATCTTCCTCCCTTACTTGCTTCCTTTCTTTTATTTTACTGGTAGAGAACTTATTACTACTTTTTACTAGAATTGACATATTAGTTTCAGGTGTATAATATGATCCCATATTTGTATGCATTGTGAAATGATTGGTAAAGAATTTTAAAATAAATTCCAACCCTCGTGTCATTTCACTTCCACATATTTAGTGTATACCTCTCTTAATAATAAAGCAAAAAAAACAGACATTTTTACATAACTACCATGACATCAGTTTAAAAAATTAAAAATAATTTCTCAATGTCATATAACACCCATTCCACATTCAGATTCCCCTGAGAGTCTCAGTTTGTCTTTTGCCGCTTAGGTTGCACGAATCAGGATGCCAGCAAGAGTCATATATTGTACGGCTGGTAGTCCCTTAATCTCTTTTCATCTAGATCTGCCCTTCACCTTTGTTTTCTTATGGGCTCTTTAAAGATCAGCCAGGCTTGTTGTTCTGTAGAAATCTCTCTCCCTGGATTCATCCATTCACTTATTCTCAGTGTCACTGAACTCAAGATCTATATGTTTTCTGAAAATTAGAAGTTCACTCAAAAGAATTCACTAGATTCAGGTTCAACTCTGCCTCGTTCGTGGTTTGCTTTTTTTACAAATATGTCATAAGTTGTATACTTCTGACTGATCACACCGAGGGGCACCTATGGCTGGCTGCCCCACCCTTTAGTAATGCTGATATGGTGACCAGCTGCTCTTTCCTGCTCTGTCCAATGTAAAAAATCCCACCAAAGTTTCCGTTATTGATTTCCTCATTGATAATCTGTGCTTGAATTGGATACTTCCTTATAGATCGCAAAACAATGACTTTCTAATTACATTGCTGCTACTACATAACTAAACTACCCTGAACTTTGTGGCTTAAAACAGTAACCATTTTACTCGCTCACAGTCCCATCGATGACAGCTTGGGCAGACAGGCAGGGCAGTTTCTCCTGATCATCCGGAGCCATTCGCTGGGATCATTCATTGGGGTGCACTCAGCAGGTGACTGCTGGGCCGGGTGGGGCGTTCCCCAACGATTCCTGTTTGGCTCCTCAGCTCTCACCCAGGAAGCTGCTCTTCCACGTGTCTAGTATGGGCTTTCTTATGGCATGATTGTCCCTGGCTATTCTTACAGACAATTGGCACTGAAGAGAGCGTGTTCTGAGTGACAAAGACAGAAGCAGCAGGTATCTGATGGCCCAGCCTGGGAGATTACACATCATGACTTTTACCTCATTCCATTGTTCAGAGAAAGTCATAAGGCCAGCCTAGAGCTAAAGGATTGGAAAAGATTCTACCTCCTGAGGGCTGGTCACAAGGTCACACTGCAAAAGAGGATGGGGCCATCTTTGGCAACACATCCATCACAGTTATGAGTTGGTAGAGCAGGTGGTGATGGCCTAATCCCTCCACCATAGCTCCCATCACATGTTCACCCACCAGTCTCCTCACTGATGGCCTGGGCTGGAGTCAGACCATTCATGAGATGTAAAATGGTAACATTCTAATGCAGTTGAATTTTCTACACTTTCTGTAAAAATAATTTCTTTATCAACTAGGGCTACGAAATTTGTACACAGAGCAGCATAAATACTTGATTCTTTTCCTTTAGTTGCCAGTATTTAGACAAAATGCTTGGTGTCCTAGTCACTTGAAATAGTCACCAAAGAATAGTGTGTTCCATTTTGTATGTGTGTGCACATTGTTTAGTTTTGTTGTGTTTTTAGGCCACGCCCCCCCTTTTAGTACCACTGAGAGTTCACTTTTTCATACTTCCATGTATTTCAACTCACTCGCTCCACCTTTGGTCAGTGATACCCCTTCATGTCGTCTAGTGTGTCATTTTCACAAAAGCCCACTCGCCTTTGAAAGCCTCCTTCCTTTCTGAGACAGCAAGATATCCTGGCTCGTTTGTGCATTTTCTGTCCCAGAACTGGCTCCTTTCAATGGCAAGTAGCATTGAGACCACCATTGTGGCCATTAGGGATGGTCATTTCTACGGAGTTTCCTCTGCTTTGAGGCAGGGCTAGTATCTTTTCTTATTGAATACTAGAGGCCCAGTGCACGAATTCATGCACAGGTGGGGTCCCTCTGCCTGGCCAGTGATCAGGGCCAATTTGGACCATGGGAGGTTGGCTGTGGGAGCGCACTGACCACCAGGGGGCAGCTCCTGAGTTGAGCGTCGACGGGTTATTAGGTTGTTCGGTCGCTTATTTGACATTTAACATTGTGTAAATATAAGGTGTCTAATGTGTTACTTTGATTTATATATTATAATATAATTGTAGTTTTATAGATATTTTTCATGTAACATAATTATAGTACAGCATTGGTGTCTATGTTCACTCTACAGCACACTAGATCACTATGGCTTATTTACTACCTATTGCAAATGGATGCCTTGAAACATCAACAATCCCCATCCCCTCCATCCATAATTTTTTAAAATCATGAGTTAATAATGAAATTTTCAGTTCATATTGCAGAAATGTTATCTATCTGCTTTGATTTTAGTGTATTTTTTTCTTACTCTGAAAATATTGGCTGCAAGTATTCATCGTTTTAGTCTACAAAAATACAAAATAACGTCAATGCAATATGACCAATATCACTACTAACAATAAAATTACTGAATGGAGTTTAACACTGGTTTGCAGCTCTTTCTGTCCCCACAAATATCTCCCTATGGACACAAAGGCTAAACAATGTCCTCTCAAGTTACTTGAAAGAGCCCTTTTCTCTGTGTGATTGTGGCACCAAATAGCTAGAATGGGTTCATGCACTTCAAAGTGTTTTGAAATTGTATATTTTTGAATCTGTAAAATATTGATGTGATTTAAAGAAGTCTTATTTCCATAATGTCCCCTGTCCTCTCCTTCAGGTGATGATTTATATTCATCTTCTGGTTTATCTCTCCAGTGTTGGTTTCTGAAAATATAAGCAAATAAGTAAATAAATTTATATTGCTTCTCTTATGCAAAAGATTTGTGCTCTAAATTTTGCTGTTTTCTCTTCAGAAATAGAGATCTTTCTCATTCTTTTTTGGGGGGGGAGGAAGGCATACAGGATTTCTTTGAGTCAATGTCCTATTTTTTATTCCCACAATCCCCTATTAATAGAGACACCTGGAGGTTTCCAATTTGTTTCTAACACTAATATATCACAATAATTTAGTGTACACACTGTATTGTACTTTTGGTGGTGTATCTATGGGATAGATACCTAGAAGTAAGATTTCTGGATCAAAGGGTAAAGTCACATATAATTCTTCTACACATTGCTTAATTTTTTATCTCAAGGTTGTTCCACTTTATATCTTTACCATCAATCTGGCAGGCCTCTTTCCTCTGGTCTCACCCACAGGTTATGCTAGCAAGCTTGAGCACTGTCCATGCATCCACGTGAACTGTCAGTTTGCTCTCAGTTTGCGTTTCCTTCACCATGAAGGAGGTTGAACCCTCTCAGGGGCTTAAGACCCATTTCGTTTTTCTGCGAGTGGCCCATGTTGCCATCCAATGCTCACCTTGCTCCTCTCAGGCTTTCAGAGCTCTTTATCATGAATGCCTTCCGCTGCTTATGATTCCGGTTTGCTGCTGTTTGAGTGGTGCATGCGGGCTTTGCCCACACGGGGCGTTGAGATGGCACCTGACCTTGGAAGACGTGCCAGGGTTGCAGGGCCTCCTCGGGCCACACCTGTGCACCCTGCAAATGTCTGAGGAGTTGCTACTGGGACTCAGCAAAGCGACTGCGGTCCACAATGAGGCTCAGCTCTGAGCCCCTGTGTCCCCACCTCATAAGCTAAGCTAGTCAGAAGTGTCTGGACAGAGGAGTCTCGGCCAGGCCCCCTTGTCTCCGATGTGAAAGGACCATCTCTCCTGAGGGAGCATCGGGTCAGAGACCTGCCTAGAGCTGCTCACCTCCAAAGGGGCAGTGGCTGTGCTGTGGAAGCAGAGAACCTGCGCCTTCCTGTCACCAGGCATTTTCCCTGCCTGGTCTCAGGGGACAGCCATGTCCTTCCCACCTAATGAGGCCTCAACTGCAGTGTATTCTGTCTGTGCTGCCAGGACTCAGAAAAGTGGCTCAGGGGGACTTGGTTATCCCCCAGGCCCTGGCACACATGAACTCAGCATGATGGTTTCCTGGTGGCTGGTCTACTCTAAGGCCCCATGACTAATGGGAGTTGGGACCTCAGAAGGCGGTGGTTCTGTGTTTCACAGGAGAACGAGGTGATGTATCATGTGATCTGAAGCCCAAGACTGAGAGGAGTATCGTCCCATTTCTCTCAAAGGTCAGAGAAGAAAAGCAAGTGGGCTTTTGATTACATCATAATCTGCCCACTCCCACCCCCTCATCACCCCACTGTGGGAAAGTGACATACGATTGCAGCGCTGTGCATGTGTCAGACTTACTGGGGTGATCGCTTTGTAGCACATATATGTCGGATCAAGATGTACATCTGAAACTAAATAACACTGAAAACCAACTGTAATTGAAAAATGAAAAAAATTAAATATTACAAGACATCGTTTTATATCACACTTTAAAATGTGCAAGGTGCTTTTACATCTCACCCTCTGTGTGAGGGAAGGCGTGTTGAAAGGCCGGGCTGAAAAGACCAGACAAACGAAGCTAAGGGCAGCTCACACACGCACACTAGCAAAGGGGCCACGGCCTGACTCCAGACCCAGGTCAGCCTCCAGCGGTGCCAGCACCCGGGGCCAGGCCTAGAGGGCCACACCGGCTCCCTGCTCTGCTGCTGCCATTTTAAGATTCCTACTTTGTGTACCGAGGGGCCCGTGCACTGTATAGCTGGACCTGCCCAGGGTCCATGTTTTTTCCTCTTAGAATTAAAGTAGTAAATGAAACTTACTGAAACCAGAGTTCACAAACACCTTTGGTTTGAAATAGAATTGCTGATTTTGGTTTTGTTTAAAGACAGTGGCACAGCAGTGAAAGCCCCAGCACCCACCAGATGCTCTGGCTGCGTCACGGGTGCAGCCCCAGGCCTGGGCCGTGTGCAGACCAGTACAGGTGACCACTGTCATACTTCTTTGGTGCTAAAAACACATAGGAAACAGCTACCTTTTAAAAACATAGTATAAAGCTTTGTTTAAAAGCATAAAAGGAAAAAGAAAAATGTTTATTTTCCTGGAATTTGATTATACTGATTATACTGAAGATTGATCCAATATGTAGACCATGGAGTGGAGCCTTAAAATCTTCTCTTTTTCTCTCAAGGAGATATATATGAAAGGGTGTTAATAGGGCTTAACCAGCAGTCCCGGCGAGCGGAGAGCATGCCTGCTCCTCTCAGACCCTGCAGGCCAGTGACGCAGGCGCCTCAGCCACAGGTTGTCCTAGGAGCACAGAGAAGCTTCTGCTGAAGGCTTTTTTCCTCCAAAGTGGGTATGACAAGCTAACATGTGAGAATGCACAGAGCAATTAATTTAAAAGATGTTAGGTGGCAAGAAAAAAGAGAAAATGAGCAAAGAGAGTTAAAATAAAGCCCAATCCATGTATATTTGCTTATTCTAAAAGCATTTCATATGGAACCTCTTATATTCTGAGCTTAATAAGCACTGAGATCCAAAGAGAAATAATATAAATATAAAACATTTCCTATAAAATATTATTGAATGGGTCCTAGTGACGCAGAGAATTTATAAAATGAACTTTTTTTTATGAGCAACATGCTCAAATATGCGGTAAATATTTTTAAAGAGAGAGAAATGCTCCCTGACACCCATCAGTTGGAATAGCGGGATGGCCAGGTTAGCTAGTTTCTCGAGCACGTTGATTAGAGGAGACCTTGACGATATCCAATTTGGTTTATTATTCACTTGGGAATTAACAAAGAAGGGATCTTGGTATAAATTCCTCTGTACGTTTTATTATATTGACATTTCAGTGGATAGATAATATAGCGAACCCCTGGGTATATTACTATCAAGGATGCCATTGATTCTATCAGCAGCATTATCCTGCAATTTTCTCTCGTAACTATTTATGCAACTCTCCGTGATTTGTAATTCAGCGTAATCATTTTCTGTGGCGGCTCCAATTTTCTTTCCATGGGGTACCTGGGCTATGTACTGGAACAAGGCTTGATTTTAAGCTCAAAGATTTGGGGTTTACTGTTAGAATAATGGAGAGGAGATCAAAGAAGTTTTAGAATTGGAATTAATTGTTAAGGATGAGAAGAAAACATTAGTCTTTTATTTTATTAGTTTCGTGAGGTGGATCAGAGATAAGCAGTGGCAAAGTCAGAGAACACAGATAAAATCAGAGGCGTTTCCAGAATGGCAGGAGAGGAAATTAGCAGGAACCTGATGCTTGAACAAAGTTGCCTCTACTTTCCCTTGATCTCCTCCTTGCTGGCTCCTCGGGGAGCTGCTTCTCAGTACTTTGGAGCAATAGCCTGGTGCAGTGGCCTGGAGCAAGGTGGGGGTGGGGCAGGGCAGGGGTTGGCTTTGCCTTGTTTAGTTGAAGTACAGCACCATCAAGGTCATTACAAAACATGCTGGTTTACTTTTTCCCCATTCACAGCGGGGAAGAAAGGAACAGAAACCGACGAGGGTGGAGATGAGCCCCCAGTCCAGGTGTATCAGAATCAGGAAAGCGTGTCCACAACCCTAGGCCTTCTGGGAACTGGAAATGAGCCCTCACAGAGAAGAATGCACAGCCCAGAGCTGCAGCTCACGGTTCTGCTGGAACTTAGTCACAGAAGGAGCCAGTGTGTTTAATGCAGAGGTGACGCGCTCCGCCAAGCGCAGCTGGCGGCCCCACGCCTGTACCTGTGGCCGTGTCTCCCTGGATGGAAGTTGTCCAACAACTTCCCCCACCTCTTTATTTCCTGCCTCAGTGAGAGACTTTCTGGCACAGCCTTGTGGGCGATGCTATTTTCCTTCCCCTACACATTCCGACTGGAACAGAGATCAAGACTCCCTTAGAGTTTGCTTTCTTGGTCTCGGAAATGCACGGAGCCTCCTGCCTTGTAACACACCAGCTGTCTCATTCATACAGTCTTGTCCTGGGAAATGCCTCATTCACTCCTGCAGGAGACCCACAGCTGGGGGAGCAAGGGCATTCAGAGCCTCGGGAGCCGGGACAACAGCGAGTGCTTGGCAGCAGCCTCCACGCTGCGTTAGCAACATGCACGGATGCCAGGAGCAGGAAAGCTGCCTTCTTTCCGCTGTCTCTTCGCCGGCAGGACCTGAGAGGAAATGGTGCGCTTCGCCGTGGACTCGCAGGGAGCCGTGTCCTGCTGGACAGCAGGCATTCTGGTTGGAAGTGTTTGCTGTGGAAGGAGACAACGACAATGGTGGGATTTTGCTGTCAATCAGGGCCCAGCTGGCTTTCCCTCCCACTGGACATTTCCCAGAATGCCCACCGTGCACTCCCATGCCAGGCCATGGAGCCAGGCTGGCCTCCTCCTCTGCCACCGAACACACAGGCCTCCGTTCCAGAATCTCATCACAGGCAGCTTTATCTTCCCACATCGGTAATTGCGAAACAATAAACACGGCACAATTCAGATGAACGGGCATCCGGTGTAGCTCCTTCGGCGGAGAGAGCCCTCTGGAATCTCAGGCATAATAGGTCTGTGTGCATTTCTCCACCAGCAGCATAATGTGACTGATTTACAAGAGTTTAACTCAAGTGCTAATCTGACAGTGACGAAGGGCTCCTCACTGGCAGTCACTTACACTGTCATATTAGTCGCCTCCCCTATTAAAGCCGTGTGGTCGGTAATTGCAACGCTTTTATGTCTAGTGGTTCTGACAAGCCTCTCTTCAAGTCACATATGGGCAGGCTCTCTCTCCGCTCAGCCCGACAGTGGCAAGTCATTTAAACTGAGAAAGTATTGTTCTCTGCGTATTGTGGAGCAAGGGCAGTTCAAGGGAAGTGAGACTGCGTGGCTACCTGCTGGCGTGCAGTAAAATAAGATGGACATGATACCGGGCCGGGAGCACAATTAAATCCATTTTGTGCCGATGTGTTGCCCGACAGATGAGTTTCCACACGGCAGCGCTTTATGATCTCTAAGGTAGACTGAACTAATAGGTTGGTGCGGAGCACACTGGAGTTCCCCAGGACGAGAAAGCAGGCAGGAGGACATTTGAACTATAGGTTTCTCATATGCTCCGCGTCATGCTGAGTTTTTATAGCCCCTGGCTTTCAAAAAGCCTGTTTCAAAGAGGTTTGCGCTAGACTGGGCAAGCAGTTTTGCTCTGCAGATATTGTCGCTACCGATTTAGTGGAATGCAATTAGGAAGCCTAAATTAAGTGGTAATGGAGAACCAGCTCTTGAAACTGGGGTTTCCACGGCAACCACTGCTTACAATACAGCCTTCAGTTAGTTTTCCCACTTTATCTGCAAAATGCACAATTGAGCTTTAAAACAGCTCGCCGCTGAAAACCGCACTGTAAACAACTGTTTGCGATGAGAGTTTTACACGGTCTTTAAATACAACAAACTATTACAGAAAATTTACTTGTCCAGGCTAATAAAGCAAAATCTGAGTTGCCAGTGAGTGAGCGATTTTTAAATGTATCAGTCCTTTCGTGTGCGGGGTTTATTTTTACGAGAAGGTGTCCCAAGTCATTAGGTATCTTCACCTGGGTCACCTTGCCCCATTCTCAGCTCCCCTGACGGTCGCGTATCCCACCAGGCCCTGCTCAAATGCATTTCCCTTCAGCCAGCAGGAGTTTGTTGCCTTAAATAAACACACAGTGGGCTCTTTTTCAAAGTTCTTTTATATTTTGATCACACCGTACAGCTTTTTCTGATATGTCCTCTTGGTATCATGCTGTACACTTGCAAGACTTGCATATTCACTGATTTGTGTCAGCCTTCTTCCAGATTACTAGTCTTTTGAGTTTCTTAAAGCTCATGTTCCACTCTCTGTGCATCCAATGGCTGACCAGCTAGGAACTTTTGTGCCAGCAAATGTAGACAAGACAGAGGTCAAAGACAATATCAAAATAGGTAGCTTTAAACACACCGTTGTTAAAAATAACCATGGAGAATTTTGTAAAATCCGTTCTCTTTCATGGCCGAGAAGCCACAGTTTATTATCACAGGGCTGTCGCTTTTGTTTAGGTGCATCGGGAATGCACACACGTATGTGCAGTTATATGTAAGGATGCTTTTTCTAGTGGAAAATAATCAGATTAGGTTCCGCAAAGAAGAGAAGAGGATGGGATCAGATGTGGGGCCCCACGGCTCTAACACTGTTTAATCGCCAGTCCTAGCAGAGGGGCACCAGGACAGGTCTGGGCGACTTGGGCAGCCGGTGCACCGGCCACCTGGGCAGCGCAGAGGGGCGCGCCACCTCGGTTCCTGATCTCTCACGGTGGCCAGGTCATACAGGCACTATTTTCACTGTCACTGTGAGAACATGCAGAGAGGACCAGAAAGCGTGCACGTGTCACTCTTATTTATGTGGCTTTTGAGGGAAAACTAGATTCCGGGCCTCCATTTGATATGTTTGCTGTAGACTCCTGTGCCAGGGGGGGAGGCCTGCCCCGTAAGCCTGAAGCTTCTGCAGTACAACGGCTATTTCAATTCTGAGTTGTTGCAAAGTCTTCAGTTTTGACCTAATCTAGACTTAGGAGGTGCCATTGCTTTATAGAAAACTCCATTTTTTCTCACTACTCAGTGATATGGTCAAAGTGGCTTCAACAATTTTCCCATTTTTAGAATATAAACATTAAATAAAACCACAGGATCAAATAAAAATAATGTGGCTGATATTTAATACGACTTATGATATTTTTTAAAGGGTCTTGTCGTCTATCCTGACATTGTTGTAAGCACAACCAAAGCCTATTGTAGCTCTTTGATATGAAAATACATCTGTTAACTTACATCTTTAAGAATTTAAACTTGGAGAGATTGAATGCATCCTTTTGTTCACTAACTGATAAACCTGAAAAGTAGTATTCAATCGAATCCCAACTATGGGCAAGACACTAACTTCCCCGTGCCTTAAAACAAATGTTAATTTATGGAGAACTAAATTTAAATCTTCCATGGGAAAGAACCTGCAGCAGGAATGTGCTCACAGCTTTTGGTAAGCATCTTGCTTTAAGATTGCTGGCATTTTCTCCAAAATGCACAAAGACTCACAAGAAGTGTTGTGCTCTGGCAAAAATGTGCATATTGCTGTGTATGCATTGCATTCCATGTGACCAAACACGGGCCAAAGAGAGGGTTCTAGTGTAAGGACATATCTTAGCATCTTCCAAAACTACATTTTTGAGAAGTGTATTTTTAGATTAAGCATATGTTCAGGGATTTGCCCTCTCCCAGGAGCAGATTTTCATTCAGGCCATGGATAGTACGGAGGCTGAGTCCCTGAGAAGGCTGGGCAGGGGCAGGGAGGTCCCATAGTTTCTTGCTGTGGAAAATAATCAGAGAACTCCACGCACCAGGAGCCACCAGGGACAGACTTTCAGCCAAGTGCCCCCCAGTGTGTGTGCCCCACCTTCCCTGCCCCAGAATAGTGACCACTGGATTCCCACCCTCAGCAAGCCGTGCCCTAAAAGAAAGAAATGCAGCACTGCCGATTCTTAGGACATTACAATTATCCCCTTAACTCTTTTCTTTTAATGTTTTTATTGATTTTAGAGAGAGAAGAAGGGAGAGAGAGAAACATCAATGTGAGAGAGAAACATCAATGTGAGAAACATTGATTGGCTGCCTCCTGCATGTCCCCTTAACTCTTCTAATTTTCTTCTTATTTCTTATTCTACTTAAACTTTAATTTTAGGTAGCTTTTATATAACACAGAAGTCATGTTCTGGATAGAATTAAAAGAAAATTAACTTAGGATACAGGGTGAGTTTTTCGCCTTATAGGATATTTCAATAACTCCAAGTCAGTCAGAATAAGGGGGATACTATTAATCCATCTCCACTTTTTGACTTTAAGTCACAGTGTACATCTCGGTTTCGATTGGCACTGTTTTAGTTACAGCGATGGCTCTTCCATGTTTAACCTGAGGGCAGCACCCGTGAGGCACGCTGGGAACGCTCCTGGGCCTTTGGGCTCCATTTCACTTCTTGTTGTTGTTAATCCTCACCGAGGATATTTTCCCATTGATCTTTTAGAGAGAGTGGGAGACAGAGAGAAAGACAGAGAGAAACGTCGATGTGAGAGAAACACATCCATTGGTTGCCTGCTGCACGCACCCCAACCAGGGCCCGGGCCCAGGAGGAGCCTGCAACTGAGGTACATGCCCTTGACCAGAATCGAACCTGGGACCCTTGGTCTGCAAGCCGATGCTCTATCCACTGATCCAAAGTGGCCAGGGCCCATTTCACTTTTGGAGATTAACTGCGTGTTCCATCTTTTAATGAGTATATAAGTGTTGAATTCCTTTCTCAAGGAAACTATGATTAAATTATTGTGCCAAATTATTATGTTTTATCCTGTCTGCAGTAGGGAGAAGGGGGAGCTGGAGGTGGATATGCATGTTTTTCTTAAGCAATGTTAGTTTTAACATTTAAGGACCCTAAAGGTTAAAGTGGATTAAAATGCTGTCTTCCAAGAACTTTCAAAATTGAAATAAGGATGGTCGGTAAAAGAAGGTGCTCTCTGTTTTGATTACGGGAAAATGCCTCCGTGGTCCTTTTCTTTCAGGTGAAATAAACATCTTTAAAGTAAGTACAGTCAATGTGCTTCTCCGCACGGTGTGCTGTGCTTGTAATTAGCTCTTCCTCCTTTGTGAGGTGGCAGCATCAGATTGCATTTAATTACTCCCAAGCCGTTTGCCGATCTCTTATTTTTGTGACACCGCACAATACATCTTTGCAAACATAAAGACACTCATTCGCTTATCCTGAGGCCTTTATGGGCAACTCGCCTCTGTGTTTGAGGTAGCATCATTACAGCTCTGCCTTTCAATCCAGCAATGCACGCATACCGAAGTCCACGTCATAAGCTGGCCCATATTCTGCAATAAATTCTTGCATTAGACTTTTCCATGACTGAGGAGCTGGTAATTCCATAGGAATTGATTATTTGTGATGTTCTTATCACTGCTTAAAATAGCTAATTAGTTTTCTCCACACATTGGTACTTGGCTCGCAGATGTGAGGTGACTGATGGAGGGAGCCCTTACCTGGACAGAGCGGACGCAAGGTGGCACTGGCAGCAAACCTGCTCAGAAGGGATTTTGCCACCTTTGATTTCAGTGGAATTTAAGATCTAGAAATGAAGACATACGTGAGTTTTCTGTGAAGGATATTAAATGCTTAATATACAGGTAAAAAAATTAAATTAAATTAAAAAAAAAAACCAGAATAGCAGATGCAAAGAACTAATCTTCCCTAAAAACCATCTCAGAGCAACAGTCTCACAGTAGCTACACTTGATGCTCTGCAGGCGATGATCTAATTTAACAGTTCTGCATTTTTCCTAGCCTCCTAGTTAAATAGAGATATATCAACTCACAATTATAGACTGTTTCAATACGCTTTAGTGCCTTTAGACAAACCTTGTGGTTAGAGCAGCAGATGAAAAGATAAAATTGGACACACCAGTGTTCTAAGGTGATGGCCAGATCTTGTTTGGAGGGAGGGGGTCATAACTTTGACTTTGATTTGTAACATTTAACAGTTTTGGGTTGATTCAAATAAACTGTGTTCCTGTCCAGATTAAAAATAGCTCCATTGATCCTTCAACCTGAGCACACCTGGACACTCTGTTCTTGCTAACACTCAACAGACAAATTCCTTAGGGGAGTTGTCCTGAAACATCATGTCGGGCTGAGCCAGGACAGTCCCCATGAAAGTGCCAGGTCTGCACTTGTCCATGCCCGGCTTGTTGTACTGTCATATCCACACACACCACTTTTCCAGAGCACACACATGTCTAAAACCACAGTGTCTTTGCTTATGGTCAGCACTTACTATGAATTCTCTGCATTTAATGTAAAGGAACTGAATTAAGAGTTTAATAATAATCATTTTGACTGTAAACCCTTTGAGAACATCAATTCTGTCTTATTTATCTTTACATTGTCAAAATCTGAAAGATTGCCTAAGGCCAGGGTGCTGGAGACCTGGGGGAATGTCTGCATGCTTGGAGGGCTGAGGCGTGTGCTGGGTTAGCTGCTGCCCTGTCCCTGCTGGGAGCAGAATGCAAGTTTTCACTATGACAGAGCATTGCATCAGAGAAGATCAAACTATGGGAAATGGAGAATGAATTATTTTCAGAGCTGCATATAATTTTTGGCAGCCCCATGGGAATAAATTTCATTTGTTAAAAATATGCTTAGGCTTTGGAAGCAAACAGGGCAGTTGAAGTCCTCTCTCCAGCCCATTCTAATTCCATGGTCCAGAGAAAGTCGCTCACCCTTTCAAAGCCGCTGTTCTCTTAAGCAAAGAAAATAAATTCGCCTGAGAGTTGAGTGTGAAGATTTCATAAGTTACAACACGGATGTGCTTAGAAGATTAGAAGCTCCACATATGGTTAAATTTCTTTTCTCTCTTGATTTGCAGTGATTGCAATCCCTGATTTTTATACTGAGAGATCAAGAACACTGGACTTCATTAAAAATGGTTCACTTTTAATAAGTTTAAGTCATTTGTATTTTTCAATTATTGGTTTCATTATTCTTTCAGGATTATTTTTGTCTTATTTATTTTCATCCCTTTCCCTTTTTTTATTTTCATTTCCACAATAATAGTTTCTAAATCTTAGCATCTGGTAATAACCTATAAATTTCAGATAACTTTTATAACACAAAATACAGCATAAAGATTTGTTTTCAGTCATCACACAACTTCATATCATTGAGGAGCATCAGTTCATATGGAAATTCTAAGCCCTTAGGTGACCATGACTGTACACTGGGGCAGAGCATGAAATGTATGGCATTTGTGGTGTATTACTTAGTTAGCTCCACATTATGCATAAAAGTGGGACACTTGTAAGAGCTTGGTGCTTTGTAAATGTTACCTCATTTAATCCACATTCCAGAGAAACTAAAAAAACAATCCCATTTACCATTGCAACAAAAAAATTAAGATACCTAGGAATAAATTTAACCAAGGAGGTAAAGGACCTGTTCTAACAAAATTACAGGATGCTGAAAAAAGAGTTAGGGGAAGGCATAAACAAATGGAAGAATATACCATGTTCATGGATTGGTAGAATCAACAACATTAAAATGTCCATACTACCTAAAGCAATGTATAGATTCAATGCAACACCTATTAAAATACCAATGGCATATTTCAAAGGTCTAGAACACTCTCCAAAAATTCATCTGAAATAAAAAATGATAACGAATAGCTGCAGCAATCTCAAGAAAGAAGAACAATGTAGGAGGGATCACAATACCAGATATCAAGCTATATTACAAAGCCACTGTTCTCAAAACTGCCAAGTACTGGCACAAAAACAGACAGATAGACCAATGGAACAGAACAGAGAATCCAGAAATTTACACAAGCCATTATGCTCAATTAATATTTGACAAAGGAGACAAGAGCATACAATGGAGTCAAGACAGTCTCTTCAATAAATGGTGTTGGGAAAATTGGACAGATACATGCAAAAAAAAATGAAACTAGATCACCAACTTATACCATACACAAAAATGAACTCAAAATGGATAAAAGACTTAAACATAAGATGGGAAACCATAAAAATCTTAGAAGAAGTCATAGGCAGCAAAATAACAGAACTTTGTTGTAGCAATGTCTTTACCGATACAGCTCCTAGGGCAATGTAGACTAAGGAGAAAATAAACAAATGGGACTACATCAAAATAAAAAGCTTCTGCACAGCAAAAGAAACCACCAACAAAACAACAAGAAAACCCACTGCATGAAAGAACACATTTGCCAATGTTATCTCTGATAAGGGTTTAATCTCCAACATTTACAGGGAAGTCATACAACTTAACAAAAGGAAAATAAACAATCCAATCAAAAAATGGGCAAAGGACCTAAATAGACACTTTTCAAAAGAGGGCATACAGAAGGCCAAGAGACATGTGAAAACATGCTCAAAGTCACTAATCATCTGAGAGATACAAATCAAAACAACAAAGAGGTACCATCTCACACCTGTCAGAATGGCTATCATCAGCAAATCAACAAATGACAAGTGCTGGAGAGGATGTGGAGAAAAAGGAACCCTCCTTCACTGCTGTTGAGAATGCAGACTGGTGCAGCCACTGTGGAAAACAGTATGGTGTTTCCTCAAAAAATTAAAAATGGAACTGCCATTTGACGCAGTAATCCCACTTCTAGGAATATATCCCAAGAAAACAGAAACACCAATCAGAAAGGATATATGCACCCCTATGTTCATAGCAGCACAATTTACAATAGCTAAGATTTGGAAACAGCCTAAGTGCCCATCAGCAGATGAATGGATTAGAAAACAGTGGTACATCTACACAAAGGAATACTATGCTGCTGCAAAAAAGAAGGAATTCTTACCATTTGCAACAGCATGGATGGAACTTGAGAGCATTATGCTAAGCGAAATAAGACAGTCAGAGAAAGATAAATATCACATGATCTCACTCATTTGTGGAATGTAAAGAACATCATAAACTGATAAATAAAATAGGTACAGAGACAAAGAATCATGGAACACACTGTCAAACTTCAGCAGGAAGGCAAAGGACTTGTAAGCATAACCAATGGACACAGACACTGGGAAGGGTGATGGCAGGTGCCAGAGGGTGGGGGAGGCTGAGTGGGGGAGGTCAATGGGGTAAAATGGAGACATATGTACTACTATTTGTAATACTTTAAATAATAAAAAAAAAGTCCACTTTGAAGCCCTGATTCCCCAGTCCCATTGCACCGAAGAGAAAACTGAGAAAGAAAGGTTCAGTGCCTTGTCCAAGGACAGAGTGGGGCCAGACTTTGAAACCTGGCAGTCAGACTCCATCATATGCTATTCACTCTGGCGTCTCACAGCCAACAAGTAGCAATAGCAATAAATGCTCATTTTCCCGCCTTTGTTGTTGAGAGTGCAAATGTGGGTTTTAGTCTAATATCAACCATGGGAGTTGAGAATACTACCCTGTTCACATGCCTCAGCTACACTCATGGCCCCTGCCCTGGGCCGGTGTTACCGGGACTAACCTGCCACCTCAGAGCCTCTCAGCAGCCTTCTCTTCTGGCGTTGTATCAACCGCGGCCACGTGCCTCCCAGTGCCTGCTCGGCATCTTCTCCTTCCTAACCTCCCCGCACTAACAGCTTCTCAGTGGAACGCCGTGCCCCTTCCCCCATGTCTCTAAACTAACCTGTTATCATTCGCAGTTGGAATTCTTCTTCTGTTGATGTCCTTAAAATGTTTTTTTTATATCTATTGAGGGGGGAAGCTTTAAAATTAATAAAATTCTATTAGATTGTCTTGCTCTCTAAAACCTTGTCCTGAACATGAAGTTCTATGTAATGAGTTCTCTAACCTGCCATGATGCATTTCAGGAGGTGGAATGTTAGCCCCATTTTTCTGACTTTATTTGAAAGGAAACTCTATACCAGTGATGGCGAACCTTTTGAGCTCGGCGTGTCAACATTTTGAAAAACCCTAACTTAACTCTGGTGCCGTGTCACATATAGAAATTTTTTGATATTTGCAACCATAGTAAAACAAAGACTTATATTTTTTGGTATTTATTTTATATATTTAAATGCCATTTAACAAAGAAAAATCAACCAAAAAAATGAGTTCGTGTGTCACCTCTGACACGCATGTCATAGGTTCGCCATCACTGCTCTATACCGTACCTCAGGATGCTTGTCTGCTGACTCCATTATCAGGAGGTGACAAAGCAGATTACTCAATACACTCTTCAGTGCTGCACCCCATTTTTTGTTCCTCTACCATCAACCCTTTCCTTTTAGAGAATTTCATCTGCTATGTGTTAGTGCACATTCTTCTGATAGAGAAATTGCTTCCTTCAGGTTTAAACCATGTCCAAGAACATTCTGCTTGCAACTTAGGCTTTCAACAATATGGCCATTGGAAACCAAGAGGCGTCCCTCCTTCCTGTTGCCACCTGGTAGGAACAATTGTTGAGGAGTTTTAACTGCAGAAAGAATCCTGTTCTGATTGTTTAACGGCTAGAAGAGATCATGCAAGAGTGATATGGGCATTGTTTGCTCTTCTCTGAACCAGGAAACTGGGTTTTTCCTGTCCTCCCTCAACTGAAGGGCAAAACTGAGCCTCGTGCCGTGCATTCATTCTACACTCACTGAACAGCTGCCGCCAGGAACCGTGCTGGGTGGAAAGTACACAGGAAGGCAGATGTGTGCTCACATAATTAAGGCTCAACGTCATAAGATTTTTTTTTTATTTTTTGTTAATCCTCACCCAAGGATACTTTCTCCATTGATTTTTAGAGAGAATGTAAAGGAGGGGCAGAGACAGAGAGAAACATCGAGGTGAGAGAGACACATTGATTGGTTGCCTCCCACACACAGATTCACCCTGCAACCGAGGCACATGCCCTGGACCAGAATCAAACTCGAGACCCTTCAGTCCACAGGCCAATGCTCAACCACTGAATCAAACCAGCTAGGGCTCAACATCATAAGCATTATAATAAGAGCAAATGCAACATGTGATTGGAGCAGGGCTAAGAGAGTGGCTTGCACTATGAACGAAGCCCTGGAAAGGTGGCTTGCAGGCAGTCCTTTATATGACACTTTTCCAGTTGACAGAGGGTGGAGAGACATGACACCCAGAAAAAATAGCATGTGGAAAGGATGGAGGGATAAGTATCAGGAGTCTTCTGGGAAGAGCTAGAATCTGAATGTAGCTGAAAGCTTGTAAGTGTAGAAAGTAAGAGGCAACACAGATGCTTCTGAAAAGACATACAGGTATAGCCATTTATTTTTTCAAGTAACAAATGCTTCCTGATACTTACTAGAGCCGAGCCTGTCACAGAGCTGTAGAAGTAAGCAAGCAGACGGCCTCAGGAGCTTCTCCTGGTGGAGAAGTCAGGCTCAACGGAACCATTGACCAGTGACCAGAGTGCGGAGTTCTGAACAGCATTGCCATGCCCTGTAACTTTAAGGCTCCCTAGGGGAAAAAATCAAACCTCAACTTTTCCAAATTTTAAAAAAGGCAAATTTTAAAGTGTTCTATATCTTCCAAAATGTGGAATTTTCTTTGCCACTCGACACATGATAGTCACAACAAAAACAATAAAATAACAAGAAATAAATGTAATAAAGAATTGTTTCTCACCTAAATGGGGAAAGATGCAAGTCTATTGCATGGCTTAACAAGAGATAACCATCACCATCAAGAACCCTAGCAGTGCTAATATTTTCAGCCTAAACCTGTGCCAGGTACTCTGTTGAGGGTTTTGCTTGACCACTCTCATTCTTCACCACAAACTTCTTCGTGTTACAGTTGAAGAAACTGATAATTAGAGAGGGAAGGAAAGTGCCCACATTTTCCAGAGATTATTAGGTACTGGCTCTGAGCTAACATCAATTCCTGGGGAACCAGAACACCATGTGGTCCAGCAATGAGGTGAAGAGCTAGAAAAATGAGGTGTGAGATCTATGAACCCATCCCATGGTTTGCACCTTCCTCTTACATGTGTAGCTGGAATAAATGTGCTTAGAAATGGAGCCATAGTATGAGGAAGGGCCAAGTGGAAACCTTTAAAAATATATTTCCAAACCATTCTCTTCACACAAAATACTAAACCAATAGCAATGCCACACATGCAGGTTGAACCACTGAGGTAAGGTCCACCATTAAAGACCTACAAGATTCAGGAAAAGGCAAATTTCAACCCCATTGAATTTAACGTTTTAGCCGATGCATAAGAAAAATGGGTCTTGAAAGTTGCTGGATTTTTAAAAACTTAATCGGTTGGTGATATTACATGTCCCTGCTATTCCTAAAATAATCGCAGAACTGAAGCAAATATTATTTTTTTAATATTATTTTTAAATATTTTAAGTAATCTTGTTATTGAAGCAAAGGAAGAGATCCCAGGACCTGGTACACATCTATCGATCAGACAGTGTTTTCTTCCCCAAGAACCGTTGCTCACTAGACATAATTTGCTTTCACCTGGAAGAAGTGCACACACCCTCTTCTCTCAGGGTTAAGTTGGTTCCCTCACTCTGTCATAATTTATTGCACAGAGACCTGGATCACCTCACAGTGCATAAGGCAGAATGTTGACAGCAATTACCCTAGATCTCTTGCTGAGACCCAGGAGTGCCAGAGGAGGAGAGAGAAATCAAAGGATTGATCCAACATTGAGAGTTCAGCAGTTCCAGTTGTCTGGGACGTATCAGGAGAGGCTCTTCAAAGTGCAAGAAAATACGCTGCATCATGAGCCCATACAACTAAGCAAGTGTCCTCTTTGAACTCTGGAGGCAATATAAACTCCAGTCATTTGCGCTGCTTCCAGCCCTTTACCAAGTAAACCATAAAGCCACCTCCTTTAGGGAGACTGGGGACAAGAGAAGGCTCCAGATGGTCCAAGTAGCTGCAAACATTTGGACCTTGAGATACTGCAGATCTAGTTGTACTCAAAGTGTCTGAGGCAGAGTTGATACTGTACAGAGCCTGTGGCAAACCCTAATAGGAAAAAAATAGTCCAGCGCATAGGGCTTTGAAGCAAAGTTATGTTCCCAAGAGCATAATTCTTCTTCTTTTGAGAAACAGCTCCTGGGTTACTTCTTGATCCTGGTAAACTGCATACCTGACTATGGGACAGTAAGTAACCATGTGTCCTGAGTTGCCCATCCAGAACTTGGTGTTATCTGAGTCACCAGGCCATAACGTTGGATATGCCCAGAACTCAAGCATGTCAGGTGCAAGCATTGTGGAGAGCTTGCTGTGGGCAACTAGTCTAAAAAGAAATGAAATGGAGCCTGGTTTATAGACTGTTCTGCATGGTGATGCTGGTCACAGTCACGTGGCTCTTTACCATCACTGCAACTCTCTGAGAGACAAGGAGGAAAGAGATCCTATTGTTAGGCAGAAATTCAAGCAGCACATCTGGGGTTTTGCTGTTGCCGTTGTTGTTTTACTTTCTAGACAGAGAGATAACTAGGGTACAAACCTACAATAATTTGTGGGAGATAACTCATGGTTTAACCATATGGTGAAAGTTAGGAAAAGCCAACAGTGAAGGATTAGTGACCAGGAGGTTTGGAGAACGGGTATATAAATGCATGTTAGAATGGCCTCAGAGTGGGTGGGAGTGCTCCCCCAAAAGTGTCCTCATGGACGAGGTTCTCAATAATCAGAGGAACAAGATGAGGGTCCTGCGGGTGTCCATCAACCTCTTTCCCCAGTCACCCCAAGGCTCCTTCAAGGGCTCATGAATTAAGTCACCGGGTGACACAAATGGAAGTGGTACACGTATATCTCTTCTCCAAGAGTGGCCTAGCTGGCCTCAGAACTCAAAGTCAGGCCAGCCGCCAGGTAGCAGATTAGTTATAATTAGGCCCCTACCAAACTGCCAGAGGCCTCAATGTCTTCTCCGCAAGGAGACATGTGGACACAGACGTCTCCCTCACTGCTCACCTTCCTCCCTGCCAGCAGCTGCCCAGGACTTAGCCAATGCAACAGTCACAAACATGGTACAAACATGTTTCTGACAAAAGACATGCCTTTATAGCAAAGCAAGTGAGACAATTAGATGCCACTCAGAGGATCTGCCAAGACCCCCATGCCCTACATCCCCAGAAGCAGCTGACCTTAGAGAATACCAGCATGGTCTCCTGAGCCTTCAGCTGTGGCACCAGCTGAGAAATGACAACCTGGTGAAGTTAAGGCGCTGTCATAAAGCTGCAGTAGATGCTCTGAGCCAGCAACCGATGTTGGCATTGTTTCTTTCTTGCTTGAAAGTGCTGGTCCAGTGAGCAAGAGGAGGTAAGGCTGGCACTTCTTATGTTTTCATTTGCCATGCACCCACAAAATCTATCTGTTCCTGTGCCTGCAGCATTGGGTTTCACCTTTTTCAGTGACCGTAGGAGACCAGGAGAAATGCTGCGAGGAGAGAATGCAGCGATGGTACAGCGATGAGAACTTGAGACGGCTGCCCCTCCACAACTCCAGGTGACCGTGCACGGTGGCCCTGACAGGCACCCTTTGGCAGTGTGGGGAGTCTGGTGGAGGGGGTTAGGACTGGCCGCAGCAGCCTCTTGATTCAGCCACTTCCCAACCCAGCACCACTGCTTGCTCTATCATGGCACAATAACAAAATTCTGGGGCCCACTTGGCTCCCTACAGGCTGAGTCAGGGACAGACCCTCCAGTCCTCCAAAAGTCATGAGCACCAAGTAACCGGTAATAAATTCCTTTCACTTAAATGAACTAGCTAGGCTTGGGTTGTTTGCAACTGATCAATAATAACTGATCAAGTGGGAAAAGTGCATTTTGGTAACATGTGTCAAAACCCCCTTAAAATACATGTATTCTTTTATACAGAATTCCCTTTTAGGGATTTCTCCCAAGAAAATAAATAAACAGTACACAGAAGTACATATGCAGAAATATAGTTTTTTCTAATTAAGAAGAATTGAAGTTAGCCTCAATCTCTAACAAATGACCTTTGATAAGTGAATAGGAGCAATCTATAGAATCAAAATCGAAACAGAAATTTCAGGATGATATTCTGCTCCCAATACAGAAGAAAAACCTCATAGAATTTAGAGTGGATTCATGTTTCTCAAAGAAAAAGGCAATCCCTAAAGACATGTAACTCAGCATTTAACCTTTGATAAATGGTCATTGTTTTGTCTTATACTTGAAGAAGAGGGGAAGGGATAAGGAATAGCAGACAAAAATCTAAAATGATTTCTATATAATTTTCCAGATTTTCAATTAAAAAGTAAAATATGCATTTTTCCCATTTAAAGTATAGCAACTAAAGTCGTGGTGCACATCTTGGGCATTATTTATTGCACAGCCATTGACCGAGTGCCACTGTCTGCCGTGTGTGCTGAGATGGCCGAGATGAAGAAGACACATCCCGGGAAGAAGATTTGGGAAAAGGAGGAGGGACTAAACAGAATGGTGAAATCCCCAAAGTTGGTCTCAACTACACTGCTTCCCCCTGGCTCTCAGCCCATCTGCCTTTGGACCGGTTGTGAGGGAGCCGCCAGCACAGCAGAAGGCAGTCACAGTTCAACTCTAATGCATGGCGAGTATCTTAAATTACTTTCCTTTCCCTACATTTTTAACCCAGGGGCGTTGGCACATAATAACTTTAAAAGATGTTCCTCTTTCTTTTTATAGCTCTGATTTTATTAACACGCGTCTCAGAATCCACTTCCAGGGGAACACCCTGTGCCGGGGAGGTGCTGAGCAGGAGCCGAGGTTCCAAAGATTTATTAAAGGCAGAACAAAATGGATCTGCTGACGGACCGGATGTGATGGCCAAAGAAAAAAAAGCAATGATGAAGCACCAAGATTTTTGTCCTAAAAAGTGGAAAAATAGAACCACTATTAACTGCCATGAGAGATCTTGGGGAAAGCAGGTTAGGGCGCTTCCTTGGCGCAGAGTCCATGCTGCTGTGATTGTGCCCTGGGCTGGAGCAGTGCATTTCAGCTGACTCCCAGCAGCAGCAGCACAGTGTCCCAGGGCACGCCTTCTCCGTGGCCTGCCCTTCATGGGCTGAGCCTGGAGACCCACGATCCTCCTGTGCTTGGTGGAGCAGAGGACTGCTACAAGCAAGCCTTTCTTTACCAATAATCATGTTCAGGTATGAAAAACTTTGGGGCCAGATTTCCTTAATCATCGATTCACAAATAAATTTTTATAAGATGAAGAAAAGAACAATGTCATCAACTGTGTATTGGGATTTTTACAAATCAACACTCAACTGTTGGGATATATGAGGGAAGTTGCAGGTGTAACCCTCCACATACTCCCCTTATGAATTTCAGGGCTGCAGTTAAGAAAAGTATTTCCTGCCCTGGCTCATTTTGCTCAGTGGCTAGAGCATCAGCCCACAGACTGAAGGATTCCAGGTTCAAACCCTGGCTCTGGTCAGGGCACTAGTAGGAGGCAACTAATTGACATCTCTCTCACATTGATGTCTCTCTCTCTCTCTCTCTCTCTCTCTCTCTCTCTCTCTCTCTTTCTCTCTCTCCTGCCCCGACCTTCCACTCTGTCTAAAAAAAATCAATGGAAAAAATATCCTCTGGTAAGGAATTTTTTAAAAGAAAAAAAGCATTTCCTCTACATTCATAGTTGCACCAACCAGTATTTATTTTTCATGTAGTTTGAGCCCTACCATGTCCAAAGCATGATCCCTTTACTCAAGGGAGCAGAGTGAGGAGGAGGGATGCAGATTTAAACATTGTGTACAAATCTTAAATCTAGGCTGGGGAACTCATTTCAGATCAGATGCAAAGACAGAGATGGAGAGACGGGGAGAGAGCTGGAGGAATCAATAGAGATTTAAGAATAAGAGGCCTAAAGGATACATAAGACATGGATGGGTACAGAAAGGATGAAAGATGTCCTGGTAGAAGGGGGCTGTGACTTCAAAAGAGGACTGAGCTGAGAGCAACACAGGGAACAGAGAAACAATGTTGAAAGGTTATTCAAAACGTTTGTCTAGGTTTATTATGCAAACACTACAGGCCCAATGCATGAAATTCATGCGGTGGGTGGAGGGTGGGGGGACATCCCTCGGCCCAGCCTGCGCCCTCTCGCAGTCTGGGAGCCCTTGGTCCTTACTGCCTGCTTACTCGCTGCTCCTTATCACTTGGCTGGCTGCTCCTTAGAGCTGCCGTGGGGGCCAGAGAGGCTCCCACCACTGCCACTGTGCTCACCAGCCATGAGCCCAGCTTCTGGCTGAGCAGCGCTCCCCCTGTGGGAGCTCACTGACCACCAGTGAGCAGCTCCTACATTGAGCGTCTGCCCCCTGCTGGTCAGTGCGCATCATAGCGACCGGTCTTTCCGCCATTCGGTCGATTTGGATATTAGGCTTTTATTATATAGGACTAGAGGCTGGTGCACGACATTCGTGCACTGGGGGTTGTGGGGGTCCCTCAGCCTGACCTGCACCCTCTCTAATCTGGGAGCCCTCAGAGGGAGCCCTCTCCAATCTGGGAGTTTCTGTCTGTCTTTGCAATCACATGAGCGAATTGTCTGAGATCCCAACTCAGTTTGGTTTGTTGCTCACAGAATAATAGAGGCTTTTTTTTTCTTTGCTTCATTGGTGGAGATTTCCTAGAAGTTTTAGGATATCTTCCATTTAATTTTTCCTAGACACTCTGATTTTACTTGTCTCTCACCTTTGCTTTCCCTCCATCCCCCACCGCAACAGTAACTTGCTCCAGGCTCACTTTGCTCTAATGTCTAGGACAGTGGTTCTCAACCTTCCTAAGGCCGCGACCCTTTAATACAGTTCCTCATGTTGTGGTGACCCCCAACCATAAAAGTATTTTCGTTGCTACTTCATAACTGTAATTTTGCTACTGTTATGAATCATAATGTAAATATCTGATATGCAGGATGTATTTTCATTGTTACAAATTGAACATCATTAAAGCATAGTGATTAATCACAAAAATAATATGTAATTATATATGTGTTTTCTGATGGTCTTGGGCGACCCCTGTGAAAGGGTCGTTCGACCCCCAAAGGGGTCTCGACCTACAGGTTGAGAACCGCTGGTCTAGGACATCCGTCTGCCACCAGAACTACAATTCCCAGCATTCCTGCTGCTCCCCACCCTCTGGGCTTCCACTTCTGGTCCTGGGGCTGCCACCAAAACTACTATTCTCAGAATTCCTGGTGCTCCCTGTGATCTTGGTTTTCCCTTCCTGCTCTGTCTCCCATGGCCTCGTACTCAGTCCAGTCCTCCAAGCCACCAGCTCTCCTGCTCTGCTCTCCGCCTGGTGCCTGTGTATGCAAATTAACCTGCCATCTTTGGCGGGTTAATTTGCATACTCACTCCTGATTGGCTGGTGAGCATAGTTGAGGGACAGTCAATTTACATGTTTCTCTTTTATTATATAGGATGGCCGTATGTTGCCAATAAGCCGATGCCAGTGTGCTGTGTCTCACTGTCCTAATTAGTCCTTGGCACAGCACTCAGAACTTCACATTGTTACAAGAGGGTGAACCTGAAGCTCAGTGAGACTAAGCAGGTGGGTCAAGGTCAATAACCAGTGAGCACTAAAGTTAGAACCAAACCCCAGATTGGTCCAGCCCCAAATCCTGTGCTTTTCCCCTCTCCTCTCTACCTCTCCAGAGGCAGCCTAACCTGCCATGTCAGAAAATCCTCCTTGGGGTGCTATTGCTGAAGCCTCATGCACCCTAATTTCAGAATGGCCCAGGTCTGCCCAAGGACAAATCTTGTAGGAAACACACTTGCTGATGAGGTGGCTGATTGGTTTCTAGTCTGGGCTGGGAAGCTGGGCACACAGCCCTGCCTCAGCCACCAGACACCTCCCTCCAGCCCTCTGTGCTACAAGGGAAGTGCCTTGCTGAATCTCCCTTGTCACTTAGGAAGCAAAGGGACTCACTCATCCGTCACTGCGCGAGCACTGCTATGGCAGCGCTGACAACCTGGCCACTGCTTTCATTAGTGCCTGTTTTTCATTAGGGTGACATTGGCTGATACAATCATACAGGTGTCAGGTGCACAATTCTACATCATATCATCTGTTTATTGTATTGTGTGTTTACCACCCCAAGTCACGTCTCCTTCCATCCCACTGATCCCCCCTTTACCTTTTCTACCTCCCCTCACCCCACCCTCCCAACCCTCTGGCAATCACCATGCTGTTGTCTGTCCCCAGTCCTTGCTCACAAAGTGGCCTTATCTCTTCCCCGGCTGTTCACGAGGCCTCGGTCTTCATTGCCCAGTCTTCTCTGTGAGAAGGTTCACAGCACAGCAGCTGATGTTCTACAGACCCAATGATCTGAGAATGAGAAGGTGGCCACGATGGAGACCACGCTATCTTGGAGAAACTACCTCCGAGTTGGCCACCGTCACTCTGGGTGTCTTCTATAGGCCACACAGCCCGACCCATCACCATCCTCCACCAGTGGGTGACCACAGGGAGGGGTCCTCGGACCAGTCGTAGAGCCTGGCAAACACGTCAACTTCTCATTTTGCTCACTTTTGTATCACTATCTGACATCACAATTATTTCATAAGTATAAGTAAAATTTTAATTCAAAACGCTAAGAGAAATATTGTACATAGGTAGTATTTTACCTTCATAAATTCATATGACTATGAAATACACACTACATTCTCCTTATATTTCTACTTTTGCCAAGAACAATTCTGTATCTGCATCCTTTATTTAGCATGCATGTCCTTCTCCCCGGATGAGGACAGGTAGTTTACCTCCAATTGACTGCCCTATACTCAGGTGGGACAGCAGTCATTAACAGAAAGTAGGAGACATAGAAACACCCTTGAATGACAGACGCCTTACCTGGTGTTGGTAATTAGCAGAAACCACACTTGGGAACCATGGCCTTCACCCTCCACCTGGAAGTTACTCTTTCTTCCCCGGAGGACAGAGCTCATCCAGCCGAAGGCACACACTGTGGGCCAAGTCCACGATCTCACAGGACAAGTTAGAGACCCGCTGCCACAAAGGCTGGAGCCAAGCCCCATGGGCGTCAGGAGGCAGCCAGATGTCTATGATTTCAACCTCCTGGGGAATAACCTTCCTGAGATTTGGTCTTTGGGTGGAACTGATATCCAGGGTAGGTGCAGACACTTGAACACAGCAGCCTTAAAGGAAAGGTTCTCGCCATAGTTGGCTGACCGTCCGTGGCCTGTTGAAGGCTTGGCTGCAGGGCAGCGGTGACACCTCTGCTCAGAGTCACGGAGCTGATTCTTCACTGGTCCTCACATCTCAGCCCTTACGCCTTACCTGGGGTTGGTAATTAGCAGAGACCACACTTGGGAACCATGGCCTTGGCGCTCCCCCCTCCCCCCAATACACTCACACTCACACTCACACCCAGGACTGAGAGCTCCGCCCAGGAGGTCCTGGGCTCCACCAAGCATTCACCCTCCCCTCAGCCCTGCCCCCAACAGAGAGCCAGGGTATGACACCAGCGGACCCTCCCTGGAGTGCGGTGGGGGAGGGGGAGAGGGGAGTGGGTCAGGGAGCTCAACGTGGCCTCTGGGTGCTGCTGGAACAGCCCCTCCTCCCAAAAGGAGGCCTGGCCAATGCAGCTGAAACGCAGCCTGGAGATGTGCTCACAGAGGGAAGGCCATCAGCTTTTCTCAGTGCTGACACACCTTGTCTTGTAACAGGTGTGTTTATTAAAAAAAAAAAAAAAAAGAATTACTTTTCAAACACACCCAGGCGTAATTTAAATCCACTGGAGAGTTAGCTGTTTGGAGGGGCCCTGTTGGAAATCCTTTCACAAACTGGGGAACATTTCAGTAATTACCCTCTCATTTACGGGTGCCCTAAGGTCAGCTATTTAAACGCCTGGCTTTCTTAATTTGAGACTCACCGCAATTAGATGCCCTTTTAAAACCCATTATGGCTGACCAATGTATTTCTTTCTTTTTCTTAACAGGAAAAAAACAACAACAGTATTTTGGGGAAATACTGTTGAAATAGGCAGACGGTACCTATTATTGGTAGGATTTCTGTGGAACCACTGAGGCTCCATTCGATCTACAAAGTGATTCATTCTAAAACCATGTGAGCTCGTACATACCTCCCAGTCCCTGCGACTCGTATTCAACTGAGTCTTAACAGTTAGTTAATTAATCTGGTAATTGACCATCGTGTGTTTTTACTTCTCCATAAACTTAACAAAAGGATTATTGACAACAATAAGTTAATGAGAAGAATATTAGAAAATATTTGAAATATTTGGAAATATTCTTTAAAGTATTTCTTCAGCAGAGAAGTTACCTTCGAAGCCATGCTAAGAAGATTCAGTGGAAACGCTGCTCTTACGTGTGACAATGTAGCCGCCCAGCTGGGTCCCCCGAGGGAAGCCAGTGCTCACACCCACAGGGAACAAAGCCCAGGCTCCACTTGGGGTCCCAATAAACTGCTGACCATGGAAGCTCTGTACTTTCTGCTCAATTTTTCTATAAACCTGTAACTGCCCTAAAAATAAAGTCTATTGGTTGTTTGTTTGTTTGTTTTTTCAATAAATATAAAGTAGTTTAAAAAAACAGCCCTGGCAGGTGGCTCAGTTGATAGGGCATCGGCCTGTACACCAACGTTTATGGGTTTGATTCCTGGTCAGAGCACATAACTAGGTTGTGGGTTCAATCCCTGGGTGGGGTTCATATGGGAGACAACCAATCATATTTCTCTCTCACATTCTCATCTCTTCCTCTCTCTCTCTCTCTCTCTCTCTCTCTCTCTCCCTTCCTCTCTCTAAATTCAATATAAAAAAGATTCCCTCTATGCCTCCCTGCAGAGACCTTCAGCTGGGGAAACAATGCCTCGGGAAAGGGGTTAGCCAGCCTTTCTGGGGCTGATGAACATGGGTCTGGGTTGGGACATCAGAAATGCCATCATGGACTTCTGCCAGGACTGACCAGCAGACCCTGAGCAGCAGATGAATGGATTACTCTGACACATGTTTCTGTGAAAGAGAGGCTAAGGGACTGCTTGGCTATAGAAACAAAGCAGCCCCATTCGCCTGCCTCCTTAGGCTTTTATCGTCACAACAGCTTGAACTAAAATTAGCCTCTAGATACAATTAGCAGGGTAAGTATCCTTGAGAAAGCACATGCTTCAACAAGGTCGGGTCTAAAGATTCCAGTAAAACACCTGGGGTCTTGGACATGTTTAGAAAAGTCAAGATAGGGGCTGCCGCCTTCTGCAAGGTTCCCTCAGAGGCCCCCGACCTTTCGGAGAATCCTCCTTACAGACTTTCCAACCAAGTCCCATGCTTCCCCACAGACATCAGGTAGAGTGAGGCAAATGGTGGAGAGATCTGGTCCAAGTCCATCTAGCAATGGGAGAACAACCCACCAGGTGGCCATGTCCCTGGACTGCAGAGTGTCACTGGGACACTTGCCACCCCCACAAACACCAAACTCCACGTGCTTCGCTGCCTTTGAGGATCCAGATCTCTACTTGATGAACTCATATTTCAAAGCCAAGTTTCAGCACCACCTACAATCCAAAGCCTTTCCCGCCAGTTTCTCCTTAGTGATGCCGTGTGAAGCATCACGTGTGCTTTAGGCTGTGGGCCTGGGCAGGTTGACAGCGCTGTGGGCACTGCATCGCAAAGGAAAGGGCTGACTGTGTGAACACAAAAAGGCACATGATGGCTCAGCAGTTCACACGTTGGAGCAGCTGGACAATGGCCTCACGGATGTCCTCATCCTAGTCCCTGACACCTGTGACTATGTTCTCCTACTTGGCAAATGGGACATCACAAATGTGACTAAATCAAGGATCTTGCAATGGAGACCTGATCCTGGGTTATCCAGCTCGGTCCAGTGTCATCACAGCTTTTTTCTAAGAGGGAGAGTCAGAGTTAAAAAGGAGGTAGAGTACAAAAGCAGGAGCAGAATGATGTTGCTACAAGACCGGGATTGCAGGCAGCTCTGGAAAGGGGGAGTTGTGGCCACCGTTCTATCTCTGGTACCTCTCTCGGTATCTGGCAGACAGGGTGACAGCCAGAAATGTTTGTGGAATGAAATCAAAACCACAAGATATCACCTCACAACTGTTAGAATGGTTATTATAAAAAAAAGAAAAAGAAAAAAAATAGTCCTGACAAGTTTGGTTTGGTGGTTGGAGCATCGGCCCATGGACCAAAGGGTTTCGGGTTTGATTCCCAGTCAAGGGCACATACTTCAGTTGCAGGTTCCCCAACACTGGTAGGGCTGTGTTCAGGAAGCAATCAATCCATGTGTCTCTCTCACATCAATGTTTCTCCCTCTCCCTTCCTCTCCTCTATCCCTTCCACTGTCTCTAGAAACCAAAGGAAAAAATATCTTCCGGTGAGGATTTATAAAATAAATAAATAATAATAAAATAAAAGGTAACAGGTGTTGGCAAGAATGTGGAGGAAAGGGGACCCTTTGATATTGTTGGTGGGAATGTGAATTGGTGCAGCCACTATGGAAAACAGTATGGAGGTTCCTCAAAAAATTCAAAATAAAACTACCATATGACCCAATGATTAGTCTGTTGAGTGTATACCCAAAGGAAATGAAATCAATTCCGCAAAGAGATATCTTCACCCCCGTGTCCATTGCAGCATCATTCACAATAACAAGAAATGAAGACAACCTCAGTGTCTGTTGACAAGTGAATGGGTAAGAAATTGTGGTGTCCACATACAATGGAATATTATTCAGCCTTAAAAGGAAGGACATCTTGACACTTGTAACAACATGGATGAACCTGGAAGATATAATGTTATGTGGAATCAGCCAGACAAAGAAAGAAAAAAGCTGCATGCCTCATTTATGTATGGAATCTAAAGAAGTCAAATACACAGAGGCAGAGGGGGCGGTGGTGAGCAGGCGGGAGCTGCAGGAAACAGGAGGTGCTGGTCAGAGGGAACTGAGTCACAGTGGTGGGGGATGAAGAAGTCTGCAGATCTAATGCCCAGCGTGATGACTGCAGTTAATAATCCTGTATTGAATACTGGAAATCTGATAAATATGTACAAAGATCATGTTCCTTAGATTGACTGTAGTAACTATTTCACTATGTACATGTACATCAAAACATAATGTCCACCTTAAATATATACAATTTTATTTTGAAAAATAATGCACGTACATTTTTAAAAAGAAACATCTGCCGAATTGAATGAAAGTGAACATAATTGTACTTTTAGGCCTCACTGCATACTTCCCTGTTAAATACTGACATAGCCTTTCTGGATGAAGATGGCTCTTCAGTATACAGAAAATTATAACTAAAATTTAATCAGCACTTACCAAGTGGTCCCTCAAGAATCTTTCTTTTTTGTCTTCATTTCTAACTTCTCTTACTTTTATATCCACATATTTCTGGGCTCTTAGATTTAGATGTTTGTTTCACTCCTAACTAGGAAAATCTCTGCCATGTGACTCACAGGTCACAAACACTATCCATCCTCAACTCGGCTGAAAAGCATCTGAAATGAGTTAACTATTAAATTCCTAAAAACTGTTTGGTTTCGGCTGTGACTAAGCATGGAAATTTCAGTCAAGTGGCACAATTTCCTGAAAGTTACATGTAAGTGAAAACAAGAGTTCTGCTGCATTACACTTACAGCTTCAAACATTAACCATCAGAGTTTCTCTAAAAGTTAACTGAGTACCAAGAGGGCAAGTGATCTCTGAAAACCCAGCTCCCACGACCCTGCGTGAGAAAAGCGAAGGAACGGAGGCAAGAGGCAGTTCTAGTTTGCCAGAATTAGAATTAAGAGTTAGAATAATAATTGGAATGAAGATCCGTATTCCCAAATGTACAAAAGAACTTTGCCGTTCTATACAGCAATCACATCCTGATGCAGCCAAGTCCGGGCCTCTCATGGTAATGTCGCTATGGAACAGCTTAGACCACAAGCCACTCTGACTGTAAGGGGTGAGGACACACTAGCTCTTCATCACTGTCTTTGTAGCTGTTGCTGTGTATTTTTTATCTAGTCCCTGCCTTCACTCCTCCTTCCCCATTGTATACTTATTACCTTCCTCTTACCCCTCACCCTCTCCCTTATTAATTATTAAAGTGGGTGCCCCAACAGGATCAGGGGAATCCAGTTAGGGTGAGAGGAAGCTTTTTAGGACCCACTGACCCAAGGTGGCCATTAGTCTACACTAGTCCTAACTCACCGTCACTCTGAGACGGGGCCCTGGGCCACAAAGACACCTTGCATCCTGTCTTTATGAGGTGAGCCTTGGCCACATATGTTGATGACCTACTTTTTTCCCAGGCACTGGACTCTACCCTCGAGAGTACAGTGGGAGAGACACACTTAATCCCGTTGTAATTCAGGGTCCTATTACACATGCAAAATACTGTGGAGGCACCACGCAGAGTCTAAGAAGCATCTCAGAGGGTCACAAAAAGATCCCTGGCAGCTGGCATTTAGGTGGAGACCTGGAGGAGAAGGAGGAGTTAGCAAGGCTAGGGGAAGAGTAGAAAGAAGATGGGAATGAGAGACAGGAGGGAGGCAAGCAGCAAAAATAAAAGAAATGAAACTGGAGAGATGAGCGGGGATCAGTCATGACAGCCTGAGGTGTGTAGAGAGGTTAGACTCTATCATGCCGGGGAAGGTATGCAGGGACATGGCATGCTGAGATGTGCTGTAAATGTCATCCTCTTTTACTAACATGGCAAACGGAGTAGGGAAGAGCAAAACCCAAGAGAGATGGGTGATGAGGCTATAGCAGGGAGCCAGATTGATTCAATATTTATCGAATAAGTGTGAACTGAACTTCTGCAATATGCTAGGTAATCAGACTACTGGAAGCAAAATGGGCCCAGTTCATGCTCTCATGGAGCTACATCTATGGAAAGAGATAAGCATCACATAGGCACACACGCTTCTGACCAAAACCAAATGAAGGCAAAGTATGGGCAGGAGAACTGCAGGAATTCTCCAGCAGAAGGAACATGCGACATTTGGTGGGGGAGGGAGGCCAGTTGGGAAAAGATGGTGGCATAAAATAAAGTGATGCCAGAGGGGGTGGAGATGTGATGATGATGATTGATTGTGAGAGGAGTTGAGAGAAGTGGAATCTTGGGCACCTCAGTAGAGAGAGTGCCCCTGTCAGGGATGGAGATGTAGAGGGCAGAGGTTACAATGAAGTGAGAAAGTCAGATTTAGACATATTGAATGTGAGGGGCCCTGAGACATTCAAACGGAGATGTTAATAAATAAGTGACTCTAAAGAGGCATCTGAAGGTTAGGAAGACTTTCTGCACTGGGAGTGGGGAGGTGCAGATACACAAAATAAATGAAACAAAAACCACAAGAATGGTTGTGATTTCCTAGGACAGTGCCTAACGAAAAAATTGCAAATGGCCCATAAGCTATCATAATGAAACCCCACATTTAAGAGATAAGGGACTCAGAAAGGACAGCCTGAGAACAGAAGAAAAACTGAGTGATGTATCCTTCAAGTAGGATGATGGCACCCTTGATCTCTATTAGAAGGGCATGTAACTCCCATGGTCTTGTCTGGAATAATAATGGCAATGCACAATTCACCTTTCCCTCTCACTCCTGTTCCTCCTAAGCCAAATGATGGACATGTATAAGACGGTTGGCCAGGTTTTAGATACAGCTGGTGGAAACGGAGCCAAAGAAACCAACTGCTCCATGGATGATACACCTACAAAGTGTGTCTTGGTCTTGCCAAATGAATAAATCCATCACTGGCTACACTGTGCGCACTTATTTGCAAACTCATATACTTGTTTCTGTACTCAGATAATTCAGACCTTACATTTTATTTACTATTCTGAATAGTTAATATAAATTACTTAGGTGATTAGTGAAGAGTGGGAAATTCAATTCCAAGAATAATTATTTCAACTATCTATTCTTGTATACAAGCACCAACTATTTCACATATGAATTTATAAAACCAACAGGCCACAGAAGCAAAAATATCTACATACAACCAAAAGCTGGGTCCTGCCATTCATTCATTTTGCTCACCTTTTTAATTGACTCTGATCACTGTAATAAATACATTGTGAACTTTTCTACCTTGATCACCCAGCTGCCAAAATCAATTGCTGAGCTATTGCATTCTGAGGAGGCTCGTTTCAACTATTGCCAAACTTCTCAATCAACTGATTTCCTAAAACCACACCTGACATCATTCTAGGCCAAAGATATTATTCTCAGGCAGTGGTTCTCAACCTTCCTAATGCCGCGACCCTTTAATACAGTTCCTCATGTTGTGGTGACTCCCAATTTCATTGTTACAAATTGAACATAATTAAAGCATAGTGATTAATCACAAAAACAATATGTAATTATATATGTGTTTTCTGATGGTCTTAGGCCACCCCTGTGAAAGGTCATTCGACCCCCAAAGGGGTCGCGACCCACAGGTTGAGAACCGCTGGTCTAGAGACTGTATTTAAAAACCACCCCTCAAGCAGCTTTAAGGTAGGCTTAATTCCGGTCATGATGATTTCCTTCAGAATCAAAGTACATGGAAGACAAAATGAAAATTTCATCACAGCCACAACTGTTTTTATCATCATATTTTATTGTTTCTTATTACGTACCAAGCTTTTCCCTCCACGGCATCATCATATCAAATCATAAATGTGGGATCTATCTGCAAAACACTCAACAGTGCTTTTGTTCAACATTCAACCATTATAAATATCATACGAGCACTGCTAACAGGCTCACTAATCAGTGTATTTGTTTATTCAAACATTTTTTGGACTACATCATATCAATCAAATATAAATCCTGAAATAATGTGAAAAATATATGGAATATGTTTTCTCTTAGGTTTAAAAACATCTTTTCAAGGTCTTTCAAAGCTGTGGCACATCTTGGTTCTTCCAAAATGAACAAATCAAAGGGAGGCCAATCTGTGAGTCCAGCCCCACTTCGCTCACTCACAGAAACAGAGACCTTCCTCTTTGCCCCCAGAGCCCACATCTGGTAAGTGCCACCAGCAATGAGAACCTGTCAGGAGCTGCCATCTACCAATGAACACAAATCACTGTTTATTGTGTCTGATAACGTATAGATATTATTTCTATATATCAAGCACAAAAATGAATGAGGTGGGTATCATTATTGGCATTTTATAGTTTAAGAATCAAGGGTAGCTCTAGCTGGTTTGGCTCAGTGGATAGAGTGTTGGCCTGAGGACTGAAGGGTCCCAGGTTTGATTTCAGTCAAGGGCACATGTCCGGGTTTCAGGATCTATCCCCAATAGGGGCATGCAGGAGGCAGCCAATCAATGATTCTCTCCCATCATTGATATTTCTATCTCTCCCTCTCTGAAATCAATAAAAATATTTTTTTAAAAAAGAATTGAGGGTAGGCCAGGTCAAATCATAGACCAAGGCCCCAAGGAATTTCACCTGACAAAGCCCACGGGGTTCCCACCAAGGCCTGTCCCTGGAGAGATAAGTTCCCTGACCATCATCACTCATATAAATCTAATGCACTTAGTTCCTCATTTTATCTGTCTACACTTTTACTTAAAAGACACTTTAAACAGTGATTACCTCTATCACTAACCTAATTTTTAAATTTTTCATGAGTAGAGATTTAAGTGGCCATCCAAAAAAGCAGATGAATAAAGAGTTTCTATGTTGAAAAAACATCCCTTTTGTCTCTAAATACCATGAGGCCAAGAAGCCGACTGGCCATTTTTTCCTGATGGATCGCTGTAGTTTTTGTTCAGCAGACAGATTCCTACTGCACACAGGGGGGCACAGCCTGAGACTCCCTTGGTTCTACCCAGGAAAGGGTTTCTTTTCCTCTGATTATGGTGCATGAGACCTGAGGCCCACACAGGATTTTAGGGTAAAAAGCTAATTTTAAGGACAAAGAAGTTTGTTTTCTCTGTAACCCAGTGGTCCAGGGTGGGCCGGCAGCAGCTCTGCTCCTGGCAGATATTAAAGGACTTCAGTGTCTCCCGTCTACTTTCCCCACCGTCCACAGGACATCGCCTCACCTGCATGTTCAAACTGGTTGTAAGCTTCTCCGTGTTTTAGTAGGAAATGAAGGTTTAGATGTCTCCTATCACTTTTGCTCATGTTTCACTGGCAAGAATTAAACACATGCCTGCAAGTGAGGCTTGAAACAGTCCCTCCCTGAGAGGACACGTGCCCAGCCACAACTCGATTAGTACCTTGACGGGGTGGGAAAATATTTGGTGGACAGCCAGCCATCTTCACACTAAGGCACGCCCATAATTCCTGGGTGCGTGTGCAGCAAAAGCCAAAGTCCGCATTACACAAAAGAAACAATGAGTAGCCTTGGCCAGATGACTCAGTTGGCTGGAGCATCACCGCATACACCAAAATGTTGTGGGTATGATCCTCAGTCAGGACACACACCTAGGTTTCGGGGTTTGGTCCCCAGTTGGGGTGCATGCAAGAGGCAACTGATCCATGTTTCTCTCTCACATAGATGTTTCTCGCTCTCTCCCTCTCTCCACTCCTTTCTCTCTAAAATATAAAATAAAATAAATGATCAGGAAAAGGATGACCTAATGAATTCAAATAAACAATAAGCTATACTATTTTACTCAAATATAAGAGTGTGAGCCACATGTTTACTTCAAATCTATTTTTACTTAGAACAGCCTTTAGAGAGTGAAAGTTCCACAACACCTTTCTAGGCGTATGGAAATGGAATTCATCTAAGAAGAATGGGTTTAAAAAAAATATTGCCACATGCCTTGGCCGGTGTGGTTCAGTTGGTTGGAGCATTGCCCCATACACCAAAGACTATGATTTCAATTCCTGATCAGGACACATACACAAGATTGCAGGTTCAATCCCCGGTCGGTCAGCGATCTCTCTCTCTCTCTCTCTCTCTCTCTCTCTCTCTCCTCCTTTCTCTCTCTAAAAAACAACAAAACAAAACCAATAATATTTTTAAATTTTTTAATTAAAAAATACATATGTGTGTATATATCCACATGAAGGACATACCCAGGATGCCTCCAAATCTGAAATGACACTGAGTTGGAAATCAACACAAAATCTAAGGCTCTCCAAGCCCAAACACACGGACCCTAACACACATATGGTTTCCATCTCTCGCGGAAAGAGCGGGATCTAATGGAGTTCCAAAGCACATATGCAGTTTCATAAATAGAATTAGGTGCATCAGGATACCTTCCAACCAGAAGTTCAGCAATGTCCTTTACGCAGCTAGAGAATTGCTGTTTTTTGCTAAAGTTTCCTGGCTGGTCTTGAATCCTTATAAAATTTGTTTTTCACGTGTGTTGGGGAAGCTTTAAAGGCATGTTTTGTGAGAAAGCTAATGAGAATGCCAGAGTTTTCACTTTGGGGTAAAGTGTATGAGTGAAGACAAGGTTTAAAAGTACCAATATTTGAATCGGGTAGACCTTTCAAGTAAATGTGCTCTATTTTAAAAAGTTTGACCAATGAGATGGTGATCAAAGTTCAAACTAAGACATGTCCATGTTCAAGAAAAATTTACAGAATCTAAAATGTCAGTGCTTTCAGATTCTGTTATCAAAATGCTGGGCTTGGCCTCCCCCATGGGCCATAACATGAAAATATAAAAGAAAAATCTAAAATTATGCATCTGACGTGAATGAAGGAGATGTGAGGATATACCTAAGGACCGACTTGTCCCTACTTGCTTTAAATTTATAGAGCCACTGGTCACCACTACATGGGAAAAATCCTTGTTGCGTGAGTTTGTATATGGAAATTTTATATCCTGTCTATTTCATGTCATAAGCTGTGCTATTGTAACACATTGTTTCTCAGTAAGCCTCTCTTTGAATTGGAGAGTGTTTTAATGGTCTGCTTTTCAACTATTTGAGCTTGGATTGGCCAATTAATTTGCCCAATCTCATGACATGATTGCTCTAATTGCTACAGTTCTAGAAAGAATTTTTAAAAAGCTAGAATAATGCTTTCATCCTTCCCATTGGTAAATTGACCAAAACTTTATAATAGATTCCTACCCAACCAGCACTATCTAAATATAATAGTTATTGAAATAATTAATGAAAGTATTCCACTGAGGTTTCTCAAATTAACTATATCAGCTGCACAAAAAAACAAACTTCTCAGAGAATTTCCAGCCCTGCTGCTTTGCTTTGTGATATGGATGCTTGACAGTAATTGTCTGGATTCATTCATCTATTTTGTTAGGAGAAGGCTGGAAGTCAGCCAGTGTGTAAGTATCATGGTTAGGTCTTTGAAACTGTGTCTTCAATATGAAATTAAGATAGTGTAATTACTAGGTCAATTCAAACTCTCTCAAACTCTTCTAGGAAAGCCTGGGGAAAGACCTATGAATTCACGCCTGCCATGCATGCTTCTCCTCTGGGGCAGTTCCTCAGGACCCACAGGAATGGCATTCGGAGCATTTTTAATACTCTCGCTTATCTAGAGTTGATGAGAATACAGTTCAGAGAGGTGCCCCAGTTTGCAACGCCTTTGGACTCCCACCCCAGTGCTCCTTCCTGATCACATAGCCTGCTGCCAGACTCTTCCCGATATTCATCTTGAGGAAAACTCGCTGTGGGAATCCTGAGGCCTCATAGTCAATGCTGGAATAACTTTAGTTTCTAGCCACTCGTTTCAAAAGTTGGTAAGAGGTCACACAAGTGGAAAATGTGGCCATCACAAGGTATGAGCAAAGGAAGAAGAAATTCCCACGGGTAACAAGCTCACGCACAGGCTGCTACACTTCTGGGTCAGCCTAATGGGGAGCTTCCTGGAGAGCATCCTCTGAAGAAACAGTAGAAAGATTTCATTCATTATGTCCTTTCTCAACAAGACCAGCAAACCTTGGCAGCCCTGGAGAACTGGTGTGATCGCCCCGGCACTCTGAGACCTCCACCTGCTGGAGGCAGGACTGCTGAACACATGGACAGCGCCTGGCTCCTACTGAGGGAGTCGAGCAAACCTTCCCTCTCTGAGAGCTACCAGCTCAAAAGGGCTCTCTCCATCTTTGAACATGAAATTCTGAAAGTTGGATTTGAGGGATGGCATTTAGTTAGACGGAACCTCTGTCTCTTGGTCCAGCAACTAGAATGAGGTCTCCTTTCTAACGAAGTGCATCCTCTCATATTCCGTGTTACTGTCGTGCTTCCTTCTATAAGGGGTTTTCTAGAAGCTGCACCTGTGAGTGCAACTGATCATATACACTTCAGCCTGCAGTTTGGACTCATTACGAGAAGCAATGAAGGCAGCTGCAGCCAGCTGCTACTCGGGTTGGAGTTCCCTGTCCACAGGAACGTCATCAGAGAATAGAAGACTGAGGATTGAACTTGGATCATCCTGGGGAGTCACATGCAGTGTATACAGGTTGAGCAATCTCAAATCCTTCCATTCCCTGTGCAGTGAGTGAACTGTGCTGGAGAAGGTAGTTTGATGAAGATTCATGCAATTTTTCTCCAAGTCATGATGAGTTTCTAAACAACAATCTCTACTACTAATTGCTATGTTCATTCTTAACTCATAGTCACTAATCAACAAATATTCACTTCATGCTGCATTTTAGTAGCAAATAAAGAGAAAGACTGTGGCCCTAAACGGTTTGGCTCAGTGGATAGAGCGTCGGCCTGCGGACTGAAAGGTCCCAGGTTCGATTCTGGTCAAGGGCATGTACCTTTGTTGCAGGCACATCCCCAGTAGGAGGTGTGCAGGAGGCAGCTGATCGATGTTTCTCTCTTGTTGATGTTTCTAACTCTCTATCCCTCTCCGTTCTTCTCTGTAAAAAATCAATAAAATATGCTAAGAAGAGAGAGAGAGAGAGAGAGAGAGGCTGTGTGTAGGCCTAGAAATGTCTCCTATCACTTCTGCTCACATTTCATTGGCAAGACGCTGTATTAGGCAGCCTTCAAGCTTCCAAGAGCAGAACATGTGAATTTTCTGCTACCCACATCATCTTTGGGTGGCCTTACCCTCTCCCACTTCTCTCACCAGTAGTCCCATTTGGCCAGTATTCAGAACAGACTGCAGACTTGAACTGAACGGACACAGAGAATCCTCCGCAGGTTAGTTTGGCGTGATGTGTTTCATTGTTGTTTGGTGATGACTAGTGGAAACCGAGCCCTGGTTCTTGGCTACTGTGAAAGGTGAAATGGTAGCATTTGGATTTGGCACCACACTCTCCTTTTCATTAACCCCTGGGAACACCCCAACAGCTTATCAATCAGGCAATCATGCTTCTATCCAAGTCTGTTTATTGGTGTTTATATTGAATACCTGTCACTTCATCACCTATTCTCTTTGAAATCAAAGCCACTTAAAACACAACAGAAAAAAGTAATGGATACAGAAAATCCTTTCTTTTAATACCAAAACATTCTCTGCCCATCAAAATGTTGGAATCTATCAGACATCCAGAACTATCTCAGTGGTTGAGCTGAGTAAAATCTGTACATTCCATATTAACTGTATATGTTGGGACATACTGTGCTATGCTTCGGTAATAAAGACCAAAATGGTAGGGGCTGTTCCTTCTGCTAGCATTTCTGTTCAGTGACCATCACCTAATAGAAGTTTATCTCTTGTGCATGCCAAGTCAATGCAGTTAGCAGGGCTCTCATCCATCTAGTGTCTCAGGGATCCAGGCTCCTCCTGTATTGCAATGCTATCCTTTCAACACGTGGCTCATAGCCTTTTGGGCAGTACTAATCACATGGACTCCTACTACCTTCAAGGAAGACTGAGTCTTTCCATGGGCTCCGGAATAAAAGGTCACTAGATGTGGAAAGCACTGGACATTTCTACCACTCCCACCAGTGGTCAAACTCTTACGATGTGGAGCAGATGTTTTCATTGTAACCATCTTCAGAATTGCCGGTGGCTGCCACAGCTGAAGACTGCAGGAAGTCCTGCTACTTCAGGGACAATGACCTCACCATGACCCCAAGGCTCCACCTTCCAGGCCCACCGGTGAGGCCCAGGCTTTTTATCACCCACTTCCCAGAGCATCGTGCCATCTCTTCCTTACCTGAAGATGTACATTGATTTTTGCTGTATCCATCTAGCCTCCAAAACATTGAGAGTAACAAGAAAAGGAAACTTTAATTCTCCAGGATCTCTTATACCATGAGAAATCAGTTTGGGTAAGGAAAGCACTTTAATCAGTGGTTGGATATAAATTCACAAATGCTGACAAATCATGTGTTAGACAAATGAAGCTAAAGTTACTGCAGGGGAGAGAGAAAAGGTAAGGAGTGTAGGGCAGCAGAAGGCTCCTTCCCAGAGACAGGACCACCCTCGAAATCGCAGCCTCTAATAAAGTGACTAAATGCAAAAACAATGTGTGTAAGAGTGACCTTTGATGAAAAACACTGACTTGGACTAAGAAAGTAGCGTTCAGGGACTGAAGCGAGAAGGAGGCCTAAGGAAGCAAGTGCTAATAAAAAGGACGTTACCAGAAAGAGTCCAAGCTCTCCCGAGGCCACGGAATGAGGATTCCAAGTGAGTCTGGCCTGACTCTCAAGAGCAGGAGCCTCCCTGGCACCTGGCCTCCAAGGAAAGTGCCTTTGGCTGTGCTGGCCCGGGGCTGGGAAGCCTCCAGCAACGCCACCGGCAGGGAGATGCGGCTGGAGTCCTTCTTGGTGCCCCTCCCAGTGCTTGCGCCTACATCTCATGAACACCCATCGCAAGACAGCAAAAGCCACCTCCTTCCACTTCTTACAGAACTTACAGGACTGCTGCATCTGCATTGGGAATGCAGTCTGGCTTCTCCCACCTCATGGCTTCTTGTTCACTCTGAGACCCAGGACCCAGAGAAAGGCTCCTCAGCCACCAGACGAAGTGCCGGCTCCACCCGAGATCAGTCGGGATGAAGGGGAGGCAATGTCACGTGAGAGTTAGCACAAGAGTTAGGCAGAGCCTCAACACTGGCGTGTACGCAGGCCACAGCCCCCCTCTCTATTAAAGGCACTTGTCTCCTAGAGCTATGTTGGCAACTAAATGAGAAAAGATTGTGAAACTGTGAATATAAAATATGTAAGTGAGCCTCAGCAAATGTTGGCTGCTATATAATAGCTACCATGAATATGGACAGCAGGAAGAAATGGTGACTGGGAGGTAAAACACTGTGATACCAGCTCAGCTGGGCTAGGGGATGTTAGCGTGGGGAAAACTAGCACCAGGCACCCTACAGGGGTGCTGGCGGTACCTGGAGGACATCACAGCACAAGAAAGTCCACTTTGTCTTGACGAAAGACCTGATGCTGAGGCGAAGTCTTCGGATCTGCTGAGTCGAGTGGGGATGTGGAAAGGAAGAGAAGGCCAACGGCACTCACTGGAAGCTCTGAGATTACACAAACGGCAGGACCATGCGTGGTCCCCAGCATGTTCTCCACTTCTTCCGCAGTACTTGCACTTTGCAGGGCACTGGTCAGCAGAATAGACAGCCAGGTGTGGCCACATGGCCAGGCCCAGCAGTGGGATAGGAGTGACAGTGTTGTGTAGGAGCTCCCGGAAGCTTCCTTAAGAAGCGGAAAACATCTGCCCTTTGCCACTTCTCCATCCGTCTTTCTTGCTGGCGGGAATGCAGGTGTGATGGGCCACTCGAGAGCAGTCCGCTTGGACCAAGAGGTGTCCTGGGAGATGGAAGCTCAAAATGAACCACAAGAAAGAAGAAGCAAGTGGCAAGTGGCGGTACCTCCCTCCAGCAGAGAGAAGACAAGACCTGAAGGTCAGACCAACAGGACCCTTCACCACCGACCTCCAGATTGTTATGTAAAATGGAAATAAACCCCTGTCTTGCCGAAGCCATGCTTATTCTGTTTCAAACACTGTCCAACTTAATCCTCAAAGGTAGTAACTTACTCTACCTCTGTGACAGTTGATGACATTACAGCTTCACCGGCCTTCGCTGTTCATTATATTTCTCCTCAGCTGTGCTAGCATTTATTGTGTCATTAATCTTGTTTTACCAGTGTTATAATCTCACTCCCATTCAAATGCTCTTCAAAATGAAGACTGAATGCCAGTCCTACTACTGTCTATCTTGCCTGGGTATCCTAAGTGCCTACAGATTTGATGAAATAACAAATGGGAGCCAACACAAAGCTGGACAATTTTGCCCAGGTCTGGCCTAGGAGCACCTTATTCAGCCGTGGGAATTCATCCCCCAAATTTTTATTATTTGAAACAGGTTGTTGGCCTCCCTTCATCCTAAACACAAACTCAGCATTTCCTAGGCCTCACCCAGCCTGTCGGCCTCCCCCGGGTGGCCACTGAGGCAGGACAGCTCCTCACAGCGGCCAGGCTGGCAGCACCCCCTGCATTCAGAGGGCCCCTTCGCCCAGACGCCTGGTCTCGGAGGTGCTGCCTGCTGGCACAGTGCTGCCCACTGTCCAGGGGAGGAGAGCGGGGCGGTGGGAAGCAGTTCCGGCAGGTGGCAGGAGGCACACTGGCCATTCTATGCCATTATCCGAGGTCACTGGCAGAGGTCCACCCACTCCCCTCCTGTGGCTGCTGTTTTGAGCACACCCAGCTTGGCCCTGGGAGTCCAGCTCATCTCTTCTTTAGGGAGCAGAGATTCCTTTAAACACCTGCCTGTTATACTGGTTTCTTCTTTTCCCAGCCCTAACAGGTATTATTCCACTTAATCTTCTTAACAACTTTTAGAAAGTAGGCATGGGGATCATTCTTGGTATTTCAAATTGCGGCCCTGCCACACACCTACACCTGAGCTGCCTGCCGCCTGGAAAGGAGGTTTGGCTGCAGCTGGGAAGACCTGGCCCGGAGGCAGGGAGCCGAGCTCCGGGGACTGCAATGTGTACCTGGAGGGAGGAGGCTTCCTGGTGCCAAAAAGCAGAGTCTGCTCTCTGCTACTCACAGAGTAAGGGGACATTTATGTAAATGAGAAGTGTGTGGTTTAGGAGGAATAAGAAAAGGAGATGAAAAATGAAAAGCCTGGACTGGGAAAATAAATCGGGATTTTCATGTCCTCAAGCACAGGCCTCGCATCCAGGGATTCGTTGTGCAGCTAACGCCTTGCTAGCGCGGTAGCTCTCTGATGAATTCGGGATTGTAAAACCCTGCAGCAGGAATCCCGTGGTGCCCGGGGCATCTTGGCTGTTCTTTTCACGTGGGCATAAATGAGCAAGTGCAAGCTTCGCACTCTCCTCTGTTGTGTTTCACCACTGAGGAGCCCAGGGAGGCTGTGATGAGATTCGAAGAGCAGGGCGGCCTGTGAGGGAGGTTAACCTGCCAGGGCAGGGGCCACCGTAAATCAGTTCCCGCCTCCTGCCTCCCGCCTCCCACACCCGCCCACAGGACAGGGCCAGGACCGAGTCAGCCAAATGAAACAGGGCTGCCAGAGTGGGGTGGTGGTTTCTTTCCAGAAACTAGAAAGGTCTTTAGAGACAGATGGACTTTTGGCTTCCGAAAACTGTAAAATGAGAAACGAGACGCAATATGCACAGAGAATCAATGTCAGTTGTCTCTATGCTGTTTTTCTTGCCAAAATAATTGTAGATTCTGTTTTCTTATGTGGTGAAGGAGGTGCCTTGTTTCCTTTAAAAGCTAATAATATATTGAGTCACAGAATAAAAAGATCTGAACCTTCCTTCTACTTTTTCCTTTTTTGAGACTTGATCAGAGCTTACTTTGAACCAACATTAACTTATCATGATGTCAAGAAAGAAAAATTATTCGTTGCATGCCTACAAGGACCAGGTGTTTATTGCATTAGCATTTGATTTGTTCCCAATATCTCCCTGAGGCAGATTTCATTGAGACTATTTTTCAGACAATGAAATGGGGACCCAGGAAAATTAAATAATTTTTTTTCAAAATCACACAACTAAGAAGTGTTAGAATTGAAATTCAAGTGTTCAAGACAAACCCCAACTTCCATCTCAGAGAACTGGGGTTGTTTTGCTGCACAGTTCTCCCCGCTCCACGTCATAGCGGGAGAGTTTTACATGGGGTGACGGTATCACCACCACCAAATGCCTTACAGCTCTTGGGGGTTGACTCTGTGCCAACTGTTTACTTGCAATGCCTGAGCAGGTCAGGATTAAATCCATGGTACACCAGCTACCTCATGGCCTACAGTCAATATGTGTTGTTGGTGGTGTTGCTCCATGCTTTCTTCTTAACTCCCTGCCCCCCCCGTATATCTCCATACCCAAGTAGAAGTCCAGGAAGTACGTCTTAGTAGATTACGTAACCTACCCAGCGCCTCACACAAATAAGGCAGCAGGTGCCGGAGCCCAGGAGCACACCTAAATGCTAGTGAATTCTAAAGCCTATGTCCCTTCTGCTGCTTCTCATAGACTCAGTCGTAATTAAAGACAGGAGAGACCTTGAGGCTGTGGGCTCCAAAGCCCTTCATTTGCTTATGAAAAGGTGGGGCTCCCATGAGGGGAGCTGGCCAAGTCAGAGGCAAGTAGGGATAGAGCCGGGTGGACTCAGTCCTGTGAACTAAACGGCCAGGTGGACGGCTGCAAAGAAGGTCGGCTGATATATCAGGTGCCAGGAGCTCAAAGGAATCAGTAGCATTTCATTTAGAAAACTGCACAAGGATTCAGGGAAAGGAAATTTGGATTAAAAAATTGGACCTTCACGTAAAATATGAGCTCAGAAGAGCTCACAAGTGGCCAGTGTTACTAAATAATTGATCAAGAGCAGGCGGGTGGCAGTTTGAAATGTAAATGGTGGGAGGAGGTGCAATGCAGTCATCCAGGGACCATGATGTGACCGGAATGGTGAACAGGCCTCCGCCGCCCGGTAAAGGTGCTCCCAGGAACAGCACAGACCCAAAGACAAGTGAGGTGCAGACAAAGCACCCCAGAAGCCCCCATTTCCAGCCTCAACCCACAGTTCACTTTCACATCCCCATCCCCAGAGATATTAAAAAATGATGAAGAGCCAACTGGGCATGAGGAAGGGGAGCAAAGCTTCTAAAGAAATGGTACCTGACAAGGCTGCAAACGACACACTGAAACACCTTTATTTTTCTGCTTCTTGTAAAAAACCACATTGTTGTCTCTCCTCCCTCCTCCTCTCTTCCCCAATTCTCCAGAGCTCTTCTCATGAAGACAGACAACTGTCAGCAAAGGAAGAGAAAAGAAGATTGATGACGGGAGAGGAGCAGGTGAGAGGAGCTCCTTTATCATCACATCAGAGGATGCTGCGGCGTCAAACATCAACAAAGTCTGCAAGAGACAGAATGTCTCTCCTCCAACTAAACATTGATCAAAAGTCTCTGTTCCAGACAAATAGGACAGCTCGGCGTTCGGATCATAGCATCTTAGATCGGGAATGCATATCCGCGCCTAGCATCGCTGGTACATGGTGGGCGCTAAATGGACATCAGTTCTCTCTCCTCTCTCTCTTTATCTGATACTCGGGTGCACACAGGCCAGACTTTCCTGCAGCTGAGCACCTTCCCAGGCTTTGGTTTGGTTCTCTGGAAAGTGGATGGTCCAGGGGCCAGCCGCGGAGGGTCAAGGCCAGCCCCACCTGGTGCTCCCATGAGCCCCCAGAGTGGCTGTGGCTTTTACTACCCAGATGGAGAAAGCAGCATGAGCAACACCTCAAGGAAGCTTGGTTTGTTTGGGGAAACCGCCAATATTTCTGGGCGGCCAAAGCATCGGGTTCAAGGTCAGGGTGGAAGGAGAGGCAGCAGGGGAGGCAGGCACAGGCCTGACTCTGGAGCATGGAAGGCTTGGGGTCTTCTCTGTGGATGGGGGCTACTGAGGCCCCAGGACAGGAGACAATGCAATGGAGGCAGATGGAGAGAAGGCTGCAGAGGCCTGAGCGGGCGCACCAGCATGGGGATGGAAGGAGACAACGTGGACAATGTCTAGGACACCGGTGTGTGTGGTCCATCCTGTGACCCATTCTGCCCTCGGCGCCTGTGCCGAGAGTGAGGTGGTGACGAGTGCCAGCTGCCGGCTTTTAGGGGCTAAATCTCTCTAGCAGATTTTCAGCAACTGAGGCCCCTCCACTCCAGTTGTCCATTATTTTCTGCTTGTTTTGCAGACACTGACCGTTGTTGCCCAGCCTCTCTCTCCCCACTCCCTCTCACTGTCCTTTCTCTCTGCTCCTCTCTCTTCCTCTCTTCCTTTCTTCTCTCCTTCTCTTTATCCTTCTTGCCATCTCTCCTTTAGGGCAAAATCAAAGTGATTTCCTGCCCCCAGAAGTCTGCACCCACCTACGGGCCTCTCCACACGTCTTCCTGTTTTCATCATCTCTGCATTTTGCTGGTAGCTGTGCTGGTCAAGGGTGGTGCCAGGAAAGGAGCGGGGCAGCTGAGCAGAGCTGGCAGGTTTGGTTTATCTGCGATGACTCCTGCCTCCATCTGCCCTCACCTCCCTCTCCTGCCGCGCCCAGCACTCTGGCCTGGCCCTCTCCCCCTGGAGGTCAGCTGTCCACTTGGAGGGTCCTGGTTCCATTCTGAATAGAATCTCGTACAGATACACAGACACAATCCATAACAGAAACAAGATAGCAGAGCCCGCGTGGCAGCAGATCCTCCAGTGTAGCTCAGGCCACTGCCACGCTGATGTGTTTCCCGATTTAAAAACCAGGTTCTTGATGCCTTAAGAGTCAGATAGACAACGTGACATCATTCAAGTTCACGGACATTCTCTTCCCAAGAATTTAGTCTTTATGCCATGTATTTCTATAGGAAGATGTTCTCATTCCTAATTGCAAAATTTCTTAGCAAGACTTCTAAAACCCATAACTTGAAGTTCCACTATTTCACTGTAAAATATACATATGGAAATTATGTCAGCTAAGGAACATTATTTATGAGAAATTAAAAGTTAATGTACATGTAATCTAAGGAATATTTTCCCAAGGGGGAAAACTCTAAAGGCAGAACTATGAGCTTTTTACTGTTGCAGTGGAAGCCTGTAGGGAAATTGGGTTGTTTGGTGAGTGTGTGTGTGTGTGTGTTTGTGTGTGTGTGTATGTGGCTGTGCGCACACACACATACACGCTTTCATTTCTCATCGAACTGTGGCTTTATACACAGAATATTATATTGTAATCAGCTGTTCTTCATCCCCATCTAGTAGGGATGAGAGCTAGTGGCATAAACTTGACTGAGAAGGACTTGGGGTCAATGGGAAGAAAGGAAGGTGGTGGGTACACAGTGACATGGCCAGAGGCTAGCTGACTCTCAGTAGACCTCATCTCCCTGGGCCCGACAGGCTGCTGCCCCCTCACAGGAGTCAGCTTAAGAGGGACGCAGTGAGACAATTCTCCAGGTACCCCATCCCACACTTCCTCCCAGAACCTCCTCAAGGTCACCATGGGAAGGAGGGTAGAGAGAGTGCCCTCAAAGGCCAAAGGCCAGCTCAGCCACTGGCCAGATGTGGGATCTTAGAAGAACTGCTTAGTCGCACTCTATCTAAATGTTTTAGCTAAAAAACAAACAGAAGAATAACCACATCCCTCCTAGGCTTATTGTGAGGGTGAAAGCAGGTGGGAACAGGCCTGTTAAGGTGGAGCCTCCTACAGGCACTCAGCCTTATTAGATGCTGCATGAGACACACAGATTGAAGGGCATGGTTCTTGCCCCTGAGGTACTAATAATAAAGTTTCCAGGTCTTTGGATCTAAACTGCCACTTTTTCCACATATATGAAATGTGTTAACTTATACAAATAAACAATTCAAAGGCCAAAGCAGCTCATAGCCTATCTTGAGTGACTGATGAGCTCATGCCAATTCCCTTCAGCCCATGCTTTTATTAAGAAAGGCCACAGTGCCCATTTGACCAGTGACTCCAGTTAGCCAGAGACTCAGTGTCTGTCCATACAGAGGGTCAAAGACCCCACAGTGCCATTCACTCCAACCACGTCAGCGATATCCACCTGACCAAACCATAGGTCAAGTCCCTCAATAACTTTTCTGCAGAGAGAAAGACCCATTGTGGTCTTCATGCCTGGAAATAACAGACATAGTGAGCTCCAAATTCACATGACAAATTCTGATGCAAAAAACTCTCAAAATCTAGCTAGAGGCAAAGCCAGTCCAGCGACACAGACCTCACAAATGAACATTATCACCAACTTCCCTTCTGAGTGCTTTCATATTTCTTCTCAACAGCCCCTTATTTAAGTGCCACACACATAATAAGAACTGTACCTGGATGTCTCTCATCGTCTTGACTTTCTTTTGAAATTCACTTGATAAATAACCTAAAGCTGTAGAAAATGGTAGAAGGTGGCAGGAGTTTGTCCTCTAAGGACATTTTCCAGATACCATCTTAGAGCTAGATTGTATCTGAAAGAGGAGTCTATCCAGACCGAGAGGGAGAAGAACCTTGCCTCCACCCTCCTGAGGATGAAGCCAAGGGAGAAGCTGGTCTAGATTGCGCTGCTGACCACATTATTCCCACCACATGTGTCGTCCAGCCACGTGAAGCCCAGAACCCTGAAATGGAAAAGAACTTTCTCCCATTGGAGGAGGCACGGGACATCTGGCATGTACCTTCAACTCTGGGTGGGGTGAGCAGCCCTCCACTGCCTTCTACTCCATGGACATGGGCAGGTCTTGGTTTCTGGAATCAAAGCACAACCTACCATCTTCTGCCAGACCTGGTGGCCATTCACCAGTAACAGTCCTTACTCTTGTCATTAAAATTTTAAACTATAATGTAAGCGTGGTTTGTTTTTTTCATGAAATATAATTTAGAAAAAAAATGTTATGTTCTGCATATTTTTATGAGTTACATATATAAAATATTTTTAGTATGTTCAAATATCTTTATTTTATTTTTTTATATTTTATTGATTTTTTACAGAGAGAAAGGGAGAGGGATAGAGAGTTTGAAACATCGATGAGAGAGAAACATCTAGCAGCTGCCTCCTGCACACTCCCCACTGGGGATGTGTCTGCAACCAAGGTACATGCCCTTGACCGGAATCAAACCTGGGACCCCTGACTCCACAGACCGACACTCTATCCACTGAGCCAAACCGGTTAGGGCAAAATATCTTTCATATTTCCATATTCATGAAGGACTTGTTGGTTGCATTTGGGTTTAGGGTTAGGAGAGGGAGGGGGATGGTGGCAGGCAAGGCAAAAGGAAATGTGGCTAAAAGTTGCATGAAATGCAGAACTTGAAAAATCCCATGTTTTCAGCATATTTTTGTGCACTAAGAACTAGTGTAGAGGAAGGATAGACAGAGGATTTTAGAAAGAAATGTTCTCTTATTCAATAAATATTAAGAATGAACTATTTAGGAGGAGAACCAAGATGGCGGCATGGGTAAACACTTGTACTCCCTGCCTCCCACAACCACATCAAAATTACAACTAAAATACAGAACAACCATCATCCAGAACTACCTGGAAACTGGCTGAATGGAAGTCCTACAACTAGAGAAGTAAAGAAGAAAGCATACTAAGACTGGTAGGAGTGGTGGAGACACGGAATGGGCTGAACCGACACCCAGGTGTGCTGGTTTTTTAATCAGGAGGGAGATTGTCTCTACAGAGGAGCAAGGGAAACCAGCCCCACACCGACCCCCAGACCAGGGTCCCAGAGCTGGGAAAAGAAGTCCCCATAACTTTGGGCTGTAAAAACCAGTGGGGATTGGGCCTCAGTGACACGGAGGCAACTGGAAACCCAGCTGTTCCTCTTAAAAGGCTGGCGCATGAACTGAACTTACAAGGTCCCACTTCCTCTGAGCTCCAGCACCAGGGCAAAGCTCTGAGGGACACAGACACATACAAGGAGGAACTGGATTGTCTGGCATTGGGGCAGGAACTCAGCAGCAGCTTTCTCCTAGATGGAGGTGCTTGCAAGGGTCATTGTTCCTGTGCTGGGACCTCCCCAGGCTCAGGGCTGACTGGCAGCCATTTCTGTTTGCTCCTCCCTGGTAATTCCCTGAAAACCCCACCCCATCCAGTTTGTAGCCCCACCCAACCTATGTGCAGTGGCTTTTGCATATGAATGGCCTGTCCTTGCTCAGGCTTCAGATTTTGCTAAAATCTCTCAAATAAGCTGCAACTAGGTCAGGGAACCCCAAACCTATCAATTAAAGGCCCAAGACTTGGCACTAGCAACAGCCTGCCTTGCTTCACAGCTGGGCCTTACCTGAGCACTTCCAAACCTGATACAAATAGGAGGAATCTGCAGATTGCTCTGTAGCTCCTATCGGGTGGCCCCAGGCAGTGGCTGACTTTGCACCTCCCTGGAGACCCAAGAGCCAGTGGTCAGTGTCAGACCATACCAGATTACAACTCTACATATCCATAAGTGACACACTCAATGGACAGACTCAGTGAGCACCAAAGCCCCACCGAAGCAAGTCCTGCCCCATAAGGGTGTCTCCTGCACAGCAGCTCTACCACTGTACTCACAGCTGGTCCTCACAACCAATTGGCTTGGAGGTTAATTTCTCCCAGTGACACAGTAATCAAGTCTCAACTACAGCAAGACTGTGCACACAGAGGGGCCCACCTAGAATGCCCAGCTCAGGTGACTGGGAAGACTAAGATACTGGGCCCTATAGGATACCTACTACACAAGGCCACTCTACCAACTCCAGGAGAGATAGTAGCTCTACCATAGAAACAAACACAAGGGAGTAGCAAAATTTGGAGACCAAGAAATATGCCACAAATGAAAGAATGGAAGAAAGCAAATCACTAGATACAGAGTTCATAACTCCAATTATAAGGTTACTCAAGAATCCTCATGAGAGCTTCAAGGGACTTAGTGAGACCTTCAAGGATCTTAGTGAGAATGCCAAACACATGAAAAAGGACCAGTCTGAAATTAAACATACACTGACTGAAATAAAGAATAAAATATAGGAATTCAACAGTAGAATAGAGGATTCTAAGAATTAAATCAACAATTTGAAATATGAGAAGGGAAAAAAACCCACGCAGAAGAGCAAAAAGAAAAAAGAATCCAAAAATATGAAAGTAATATAAGGAGCCTCTGGGACAACTTCATGCATACCAACATTCATATTATAGGGGTGCCAAAAGATGAGAGAGAGCAAAATATTGAATATCTATATGAAGAAATAATTATATAAAACTTTCCCTAACTGGCAAAAGAGATAGACTCACAAGTCCAAGAAGCAGAGAGTCCCAAATAAGAGGAACCCAAAGAGGACCATACCAAGATACATCATAATTAAAATGCCAAGGGCTAAAGACAGAGAATCTTAAAAGCCTAGAGTGGGGCAGGAACCAGGTGGAGGGAGCAAGGGCGGGGGGGGGGGGGGGGGGGAAGAAGGACATCTGTAATACTCTCAACAATAAAATTTTAAAAAATAAATCAAAAGAAGAAAAATAAATAAATAAATTTTTAAAAAATAAAAGAGAGAATAAACTATTTAGAGCCAAATAAGTACAAGGGTTCAACTGCAGAACGGAGACACAAAAGTTTGATCCATGTTTAATTTCCAGTCACTAGAGAAGTGAAGGCCAGAGGGAACCTAACATTTGGGTAGGGACTTAGAGTGTCCCATGGAATATCACAGCACTGGAGAGGAAAAGTTGCAAATGCTCTCTGGTGGGATTTCCTTATCCACTAACTTCTGGTGAAATAGTGAAAAGGGAACACCCATGCAGGACTCTTCCTTGAGGATGTGTCTCTTTGACTCATTACCCCACACTGGCCACTAGCTGCATGTACATGGTCTCAATGTCACATCTCTGGGATGGTGGTGGGTTCCTGGGCCTCTGTCTGCCAGGGTCAGCCGTAGCCAGAGGGCCACAGCTGCTTAAACTTGAGTGAGCAAGTGTGTGTTCAAAGGATTCAACAACCTGAACTACATTTTTCCCTGAAATTATTAGGTCAAGGACTGTATTCCTAAAGTTTAAGTACTGCATGATGCTCATCACTGTTCTGATGGAAAGACATTCTAGGTGTATGGAGTGTGCACTTGAATGTGAGAAGAGGGCTCCTGTGATTTTTACAAATAGCCCATGAATTTGGCACTAGCCTCTCTCTCCACCTAGCACTTCTTCCTTGAGCTCCCCCAAAACTACCATTTCTTTGCTGAAGTGCCCAACAGAGTGGAAAATAAAATCACTGAAAATAAACAAGTATGAAAGAGGCAATAGGCTATCCTATCTAATAATCCTATCTAATAAAAGAGTAATATGCAAATTAACTGTCACTCCGAACCAAATATGGCAACGCCCATAGCCATAAGATGGTGACCCCTGTTGGAGTCCTCCAATCCCAGGGGGGTGGCCGCTGAGAGCAGGACCTGCTTGGCCATTGCCTGCAGCAACCCAGTGGGCCCTGCAGACAGCGCACAGCAGGGCCTGCTTGACCGTCACCCACAGCTACCCAGGAGTGGCCAAGCAGGCCCCACAGATAGCAGAGAACCATGGGGACCGGGCCTAAGCCATCAGTAGGACATCCCTGAGGGCTGAGGGACCCTTTCCTCACCCCCCGTGTATGAATTTCATGCACCGGGCCTCTAGTCCTATGTAATAAAAGGTTAATATGCAAATAGACCGAACTGTGAAACAACCAAACAACTAAACAACCGGTCACTATGACATGCACTGACCACCAGGGGGCATGTGCGGAACATGACAGGCTTTGGCCACAGTGGGATGGTGGAGCATGTGAGTGGGGGTGCCAGACCAAGGTAGGGCACCAGTTGCTGTCATTGGGGCGAGCCTCTGATGGTTACTGAAAATTTTTTGCTCCCATGTGCTGCGGTCCCGCCCGGCACTCACACCTGTTGCTGGAGCTGGCCCCACTCGCACCCACTGCTGGCACTGGAGCAGCCACTCACACCTGCTGCAAGTGCCCAGTGCTGGTCCTGATCGCTCAGCGCCATCAGCAGGTGCAAGCGGGCCGGCACTGTCAGCACATGGGAGTGGCAGCGGTGGCAGCAGCAGTGGGAGCAGGGCTGACGGGAGACCGGGGGCCACAGTGGGTGGGGCCGGATGGGGGCTCAGAGGATGGGCTGAGACCCACCCCTGTGCCCAACACAGCCTTATGGTCCACAGTTCCTTTCAAGGTGCACAAATTTGTGCACTGGGCCCCTAGTTATACCATAATGAGCTTTATTTTCAGAATCCAAAGATCAGGATTCAAAATCATCTCCAATCATACCTAGCTGTGTCACCAGGTTATTTAACCTCTGAGCTCAAGGTGCCCCTACTTATAACACAGAGACTCTCAAATCCTTCCTGCCCTCATAGGCTCTTGTGGGGGCAGAGGGTTGGATGAAAGACAGTACTGGACAGCCTCCAGCCCAAGCCCTCCCATGCAGAGAGCTCAAGGAATGCTCCCTGCAAAGGAATGACACCACCCATCACAGAAATCATTGCTTTAGATCACTAAAGATTCTGCACCAGCCTATGAAGAAATAGTGACACCTCGTCACTTCAGCAACGCCATATTCTTTGCATTTCCCAAGGAACACTTTTTTGTGGGAGAACCTGGAGCTGTTCTTCTGAGAGCTTTAAGCCAAGACCAGGAGAAGTGCCAGCAGAAGGCAGAGCAGCTGGACTCCAGGGATAAGCCTCTTACCCTCACATCGCAACCCCCTGCCTGGCTGGATGCCTCTAGCAAGAGGTTGAACCCCTCAGGCCACAGTCAGAGGAAAGGCTTTCAGACCAAGAGCTCCTCACTGACTGTAAGTGCAGTGAGGACAGGGAGCCCGTCTGCTGGGGTCAGCACTGCTGTCTGTGCCTGCCCCAGTGCTTCTGACCCGGAGGTGGCGCCCCTCCTCACACCCTCGCCACTCAGCCCTCCTTGCTGTATTCTTCGTCTCAGTCTCACCACCATCAACCTCATCATCAACATCTCCCCCAACTCCCTCTCGCTCGCTCTCCACCTCTTTCTCTCTTTCATTCCCTAGCTCTGACCCTCTCTCCTTCCCCAATCTCCCTCTCTCTCCCTGTCTCTTTGTCTCTCTTCTCAGTCCTGCCTGTTTTACTTTCCAAATGCGTCACAATCCACTCGTCCCTCTCCCAGTCCAACTCAAGATGGACATTCAGAACGGCGTGTCCAGTTGGTCCCAGTCACCTCTTTCCTAGTCTTGCAGCAGGCAGCTCACTGTCCTCCACCCTGCCCTCCCCATGATTTACCAAAATGCTTCCAACTGTTCTTTATGCAACACGAATCCAGGAGTGCCTTCCCTGCTGAAGACCGCCAGTGCCCCGCACAGGCCCTGGGTGCCGCCTTGCCAAGCCGGCTCTCAGCTGGGGGACTGGGACCCAGATTTCCTTTTTGGGCTCCAGTCCCCCCAGAAGCACAAATTGCCACCATCTGAGCAAGCCCTGCCCTAGGGGCCTGGCATATTCTTTCTATCAAATTTCTCATTGAAGTCTCAAAGCATCATGGGAGGAGGCATTGCCCCCTGTTTCATGAATGAGGAAGCTGTGGCTTGAAGAGGTCCACCATTTGTAGACATCTGGGAAGCAACCAAGCCAAAAGTGTCCACCGGGAGGGAGGGGCCAAAGGCGAGGCCCTCTCCCCCTTCATCCCGCCTCAGTGTCACTTAGGTGTAAGTCCCCCCTAATTTTATGGGCCAATTGCAAGGATTTCTCACTCCCTTCAGGGTGGCCGCTTAACAAAAGCCGACGTCTCTTGGCAGCTTAGCTGTAAGTCTCCGTCCTCCCTGCAAGGCCGATTCCTGGAAGGCAGGGGGCACTTTCTGTCCCGGGTGAGCACGGGCTGGCTCTCAGGGAGGCCCCACCGAAGCATTCTGGTCAGATAAGCAGGAGAGGGATGAAAAAAGAGCATGCGCTCAAGCGGCCGCTGTCCTTCCTGTCTCTTCCAGTATAAAACTTGATGTACGCGTTTGACATGTTAAAAGTTTTAGCCAAGACACTTGCTGGTTGCAGGATGTTACCAGAACAAGGCTAAGTGTCCATCGTTTAAGAATGGGGTCACTCTTGCAATAAGCATTGCGGTGATTTTGTCACCGTTGTTGCCATTGCTGTTTACTATGAAACGTCACCATGCTGGAATCTGAAGCAGATGGGTTTGGGCTCCATTCATAATTTCCCTAATTTAGGAACAGTTATTATCACAGAAGGAGACAGTGGCACCTGCCAACTGCCGGAGCCCAGCAGCAGCTTTGGTCTTGGCACACGCATGGATGCGATTTCACTTTCCTGGTGATCTCTCCACACGCTGCCTGTGCCACTGGTCCCCCTGACGACGGGCAAAGGACGAAGCCAGGCTCACCCTCCTGCGGGGGCCTGAGATTCTGGGCCTGTACCAGCTCCGCCATGTGCCACCGCAGGCCTGGCTGCTGCCTCCACACATGCTCGGAACTGATGCGGTGAAGCCTGTTTTGCCTGGATCCTCCCACAGGCCCTCTGCTGTCTGCGCTGAGTCCCATCCAGACTCCCTGCTCGGGTGAGTGGCTCTGACACGCGGCGCCTCCCCTCTGCACGGCGCTACCCTCCACAGCTCGCTCCCGAGCGTCAGCTGCAGGGGTGACGTTCTGGCTCATGAAATGAGCGGATGGAAGCAGGGATCCTAATGGCCAAATACATCCCAGTGTTCTCCTTTTGATTCTTGAATTTTTTCCTGTCTTTACCTTTTAGAAAATGTTAATGTATTCCTGATGAATTCAGTGTGAAAAAAATATGTTTATCAGCTGATGTTTAAAATTTTTATTCATAATAGGAATGTAGCGGCACTGCCAACACTTTCCCAAGTCAGCCTGGGACCTTCTCCAGCCCGGTCCTGACAGGATGACCATGCAGAAGAGCTGCGGGGAGGGAGCTGGCCAAGATGCTAAGGCCCTGCTTTAATGGTAGGTAGAGGTGCCCTGTTTTCCCGGGCCTGAGGGCTGAGCAAAGTGGCAGGTGGCAGCATCCTGCTCACTGACACAGGGTAACTGCAGAAGCTGTGCCTTTAGCCAGAGCCACACGGATGACGAGTTTGTCCCTGCTAACAGGTGCGCTGTCTGGAACAAGCCCGAGTTGCTCTTGTGAGAACAAGCTCTGAAGCAGTTGACGACATTCCGCATCTCCACACAGAGCAGGGAGCAGGGATCAGGGAAGGCAGCTGGACACGCAACGCCTCTTCCCATGCACGGCGCTACCCCTTCCCCGCCCAGCCTCCCGCCCAGCCTCCCGCCCTGCAGCAGATCTCCTCCAAGCCCCTTCTCCCTCATTTCCTCAGAGGGCCCTTGCGGGTGCCCAGAGGGGAATGGACTTGACGCGAGCCCGCCTCAGCCTCTGGCCTGCTCCCCCGTGACTGCCACGAGGCCTGCAGCAGTTTGCAAAGAATCACAACACGGCCAGCTCCTCTCAGTCCGAAGTGCTGAAGTACTTACTAGGGCAATTCTCTGAGAGCAGGCAGCACCGAGCAGGTGGGACTGGGCCACTCCCCCCTCCCAGAGCTGGGGTCTGGTCCTCCTCACTGTAAACACACCAGGCGCCCACCAGGCCCAGAACGCTGTCGTGGCCACAGGGACGCCATGACCGCCCCCCAGGCTCTGGAGCAAACAGTGCCGCCTGTTCTGTGGTCAGACGGGGGAGAGCCGTCCTCCCGTTGTTTGATTTCCAAGTTTGCGTCCACCTCCCCGAGGCCTCTGCGAGCTCAGGGCTTGCAAATCAACATAACGTTTAATTAACTGCACATTAAAGTTTCCATCTTTCAAAGAAGGGAATTGGGGGCAGTGGGTGCACTTTCTGAAACATTCATTAATGAAAAACACATCCTAACGCCTGCCTCCTGGGGAGGGGGGCCTGCCTTCACCCCCTCAGCCAGCTCCTTCACAGACCGCCAATCCAGGGTGGGCAGGCCCCTTAGCTCTCTGAGAGCCAGTCTTGGTTTTGCCTCATCCCAGAGCGCTTCTGGGTTATTCTCTGGAGTTTCAGTAAAAACTCAAAAACGTTTCCCATTATACTGAATTCTCCACAAAATTAAAGGTACATGCACAGCACTGTTAAGAGAGGCATGTACAACATGACTAAATGCTGTCTGTGCTGCCTGGAATGGGTGCAAGCTGCTGTCGCTCCCTGACAATGACAGAGGCACGGGGGAGGGGGGGGCGGAGTGCGGTCAGCTTGGCTTTAGGGAGCAGCCAGGGCTGGAGACAAAATGAGACAGACCAGAAGGTACCCAGTGAGGTTTGCCTCAGACCGGCCAGGCCCTCCATGATACCAAAATTACCTGTGGATTCAGGCTGAGGCCACACACACACACACACACACATACACACACACACTTCCACACGCACCCACACACATGCTCATGCACACTCAGACACACTCACTCATCTTGGCTGGAGGTCCAAAATCAAGTGAGTGGGGCGAGCATTGTTCAGAAGTTGGTAGATGCTGGTCCTGTTTCCACCACAAACCCACTGTCTTCTCTGCTCAACCTCCTCACCTGAACAATGGAACCCACCCTCAAGGTTGCCAAGATCACCCACCGCCCTTCTGTCCGGGTTATTGCTGTCACTCTAAAAAGGAATTGTCTTGCAATGTCGTGTTTTGTTCCTTACTTGTGTATATGGCTCCTCCCAATATTATAAACTCTTTGAGAAAAAGGAGTAGATCGTATTTAATGTTACACTATGCATCATGCATATCTATTTAGTCATGCTCATAAGTCATTTCTGTGATGTGCCAGGCACTGTGCTGACCTCAGGATATGAACACTGGCCCTGCCCTTTGGGAGGAGAAAACAAATAATAAAACAGGCCAATAAATTAATTATATATAAGCAGTGTTAGGCAGAGAAAATAACAAGGCCTAAGACAAGAAATGATAGAGAAGACAAGGCCAACTTCCAGACGGGATCTCTAAGGACAGCTTCTTGGAGGGACACTCAAGCTGAGTCCTCGGAAGAAGAGACAGAGCAGCCACAGCACCAGCGGGGACAGGTGTTCCTGGCAAAGATTCCTGGCACAGGTGCCTGGCACATGCAGGCACACCACCAAGGCTTCCTGATTTGTTGATAAGATTTTATAAAGCAGATCAAATAAATTCAAATTAGTAAGGACATCCAGTCAGAATGTACTTCTGTCTAGACGAAGCAACCAGTAAGTAAGTGAATCATTCACTTTGTAAGAGAAGGTAGAGATGATGGGCCCCTGCTCCCAGGTGGGCTCACCTCAGACATGAAACACGCAGGTCTCTGTGCTCTCTGACCCTCAGTCTTTTCCTTTACATTCTTTTCAGATGTGCAGTCAGTGCCTCGCACGGGAACTAAAACACTAGGCGGTTCTAGGTTTTCCCCACAATTCCTTACATTCATCATCTCTCAGGCCCGTGGTGTTCTCACCGTGTGGCATCAAGGTGGAGATAGCATCTCAGTCTCCTAGTTTTCTCCTTGCAGTCACCTGTGACGTCGCCCCACATCAGAAGACCACAGGGCGAGGCGGAGGTGAGCAGCAGGCCCCAGAACTTGTGCGGCCAGCGTCGCATCATTTAGCTGTGATGCACAAGATGTGATTGAAGAGGTACCTGAGCCGCTCAGACACTTGGCTCTCATGGTGCCGGTCACCAAGCCATTGTCCTGGCTCTTCTTTGTTTATGGCCAGCCGCATTCTCCTGCTCCCTTTAGGCCCTATCCAAAGGGGAACTTAGGTGGAGATGGAGAGGTAGGAAATAGCTAGCTTACAAATATCAAGTGAGGTAGATTTTCCCGGGCTGGACCCTGACTGATACACTCACACAGGATACAAGTGCTTGTCTTAATCAATTATCACCGCCTCTGTGCCAGGAGCCAGAGGTGGAGGAGGGGAGGCAGAGAGCTTTATCTGCGCTACCTGGTATGCACAGGCAACATCTGGCTGCAAGACATGCCCACTCAACGCTTGAAATTGTCTGATGCCATTGATCACCTTTCTCTCTTCTTTCCTCCCTTCTGTTCTTCTCCATTTTTTATCCCAATTTCTGCATTACCCTGTTAAGGCCAAACATATGATGATAAAAACCAGTCCTTACTCTCAAACTCCCAGGCTCATGGGGATGTGTGAGCAGATGATGCCACAATAGGGAGGGAGTGATCACCACTGTGATCAGAATTGAGATGGGCAGTGGGTCTGAGCGAGCACAGCAATGACCCATCACCCAGCCCAGGGGAAACTGACAGGCTTCTCAGAGGAGAGCGCCAGGGTCGGCTTCTGAGCCAGTCAAGCAGTCAAGACTGACAGTAAACACAGGAGAGTTCAGGAGGTGCTGCATCAAGAAACACAACACTGATTGCAGTCCTTTCTCCTGTTTCCTGCAGGTCTATGGGTTGGTAAAATGGATTCTGATCACTACACCACATCCTGGAAGGCCTTCACCTCCACCCAGAGAGTGGAATGCAGTGGGTCTGTGTTAACCCTTCTTCATTTGTTTCTTTTACGTCTCTAATGAGGTGTGGAGTAGATGTCTGTGCATATCATTCTGACAAGAGTCAGGGAACTACTCCACCCCACTAACACCATTTGCAGGGGTCAACCAGTCCAGTGAATGTGGAACCAACAGGTCACTCAGACCCAAGAATAGTAAAATCGAACCCCAGCTGGTTGGCCAAACGCTTTCTGCTGCAAAATTTTGATGACTGATGCTTCTTTATTCTGGGAAGAGATTTAATTTGTGTTGCAATGGAACATTTCTATTGTCAACAGCAAAGGTGATACATGTATTTCCAATATTCCTTGAGAATAGGCTTCAAAGGTTTTGGATCTTTTCAAAAAAAGCTTTTTAGCTTTATTTTGACATGGCAGGAAAGTTTTGCTCGTATCCTTGCATCCACTGTTGTGACAGCTGCATTTAATGAGCACAAAATGATCAGAAAAACATCCTTTGCTGTGGGTTGCCAGTTGGTGACAGGGAGAGGTGATACTGGAATGTGAGCAGTGAAGTCATGCGCACATCTGCTGAGGCGGAATTCCTGCCTGTCTGGTCTGTTTTAGGCAGCTCGACGCATGGCTTCGAAGCCAGATCAGAGCTGCAGACCCACCCACAAGCCCCTTCTTCAAACAGCAAGGTGAAGACTCAGCTGAGCTGCGTGGCTGCGGCTGCGGCTGCAGAGTCCCTCCGCAGATTTTTCCAAGTCTTCCAGGTACCTGCCTTATTGAAGACGATCATTCTGGCTAATCTAACATACTTATAATTAACCAGCTCAGGCGTGGAGAAGGCAAACTTTAAATAATTCATGTGTAGAGGCCCAAACCAGAAAATAAAGGTTTTCTTTTAAGTATAAATAGTCATGGTAAATTACACTATTTTTCAGATTTATTTTTCAGTCTCCTCCCCTCCCCAACACAAGTACATACTGACCTTCATGGGGTGCATTTACTCTCTTATCCCACTGATGTTGACCTTGACCAAGGGACTTCTGTTGGCCAATGAATGGTGGGCAGACACACCCATATACCAATCTGGATCCTAGTCCATAAGGCATTGCACGTTTACACCCACTCCTCTAAGAACTTCCACATCTGCCTTGCAAAGACCATGAGCCAGACAGTCTATTCCAGGGGTCCTCAAACTACAGCCCGCGGGCCACATGCAAATACAAATATTGTATTTGTTCCCGTTTTGGTTTTTTACTTCAAAATAAGGTATGTGCAGTGTGCATAGGAATTTGTTCATAGGTTTTTTTTTTAAACTATAGTCCGGCCCTCCAACGGTCTGAGGGACAGTGAACTGGCCCCCTGTTTAAAAAGTTTGAGGACCCCTGGTATTCCCTCAGCTGATCTGTGCAGAATGAGAGACAAGTGAAACAGACCTGCACTCAACCTGCAGCTTAAAGCAGAGCTGTCTAACTGGCCCAGGCACCTGCAGAGAGCACCTGGAGAAGACCTGCCTGGCTGCACCCAGCCTAGGTCAGCTGGGCCACAGCTCACGTCAGTCCAGGAAGCATGAGCATAGATGGCAGTTCATTTACGTCACTGAGATTTGGAGCTGTGTGTGATTTAGCATCTTTGTGTTGTTTCATAAGCTTTTGAGAGAGATCACCAACAATGTATGCCTGAGTATGTGACAGAAAAAATATCCCAGCTGTGCTAGATGCCGAGAGCTCCACTGACATGGGGTAAGGGAAACAGGCGGAGCAGATACTCAAGTTAGTCAATCCTACCTGCACACAGCAAGGTGAATGGCAGCCTCATGCTGAACTGCATTTCTCACCTTCTCATTCCATGTTGGGGTCATGGACTTTCACTTAATATTCATGGAAGGGCAACTTCAGTAAGGCTTTCAAAGCAGCTCCTTGGCCCCAGCATTCTTTATTGGTTGTCACCTTCTCACACTTTCAGGGGAAACTAAAAGTACCTACCTGTGCCCGTCTCTCTCACTGGAGTCTCTGTTTCATTTCCATGTGGCTCCATTTCCATTCTTCTCTCTTTCCTCATGCGAAAGACAACAAAAATAAAGCATTACACTGAACCATGTGACAATCCAGTCTTGAGGGGAGAGTCCTGTGGATGTCCCAAAGCTTACTCTTAAGTTTTATTTGCTTAATTTATGCTTCTACTGGTGAATAATGAGGCAGTAATTAATTTTAAAATGCAAGTGCGCAATGGGTCTCACTTTTCATTTTAAATGCCCTTTGTCCTCAGTTCTACTTGTATTAGTCTTAATGGATTTAGTTGAGCAAAGAAATAAAATTACTTTTTCTAAGCTTTATTTACTTGATGGAATCAGACTTTTTACCAAATATAGACTACAAATGTTTGTTCTAAATCATATGTCACAGAATCTAATAGAAATAGAAACCTGTAGAAGAGAAGTGTCATTTTTACGTGTCTGTGGGAGATCTATTCCAATGATGAGTCCATTGACAGGCAGAAGATGTTCATGTTCCCGTATCTGGAAATTGCTTGCTGAATTCTATTTGGAGGGAAAATTCTTTATTACCACTAATAGTGTCCCAAAGATACTCTTTGAGAAATCTTTCCAATTGTAAAGCCAAGTAAAATGAGCTTTTATTTCTTTTATATCCTCCAGTGCTGGGAAGATTGGGGACATAGTTAGAAGTACACTAAATGCTCCTTTCATTTGCTCATTCATTCAACATCTACTGACACCTACTATGCGAATGCCCCACCCTATGTTAGATTCCCCAGTACCCATGAGAGAAACCTCTACATATCACTGCACTACCTGGCATCATTTTTATATGAATGTTTATTATCTTTCTCCTCAACTAGAACATGAGCCCCAAGGGACGGTGTCTATATTCTCAACATCTAAGCAGGAACTACTACAGGAGAGCCACTAACTAAATGTCTGTGGCTGGTGAAAGGAGAACAGTTACATTTTAAAGAAATAAATAGTATGAAATGGGAGCCAAAAGGAGAGATGGCTTTCTCAGCAAAGGTTGTGGTGGAAGGTGGGTTGTTCAGAAAGGTATCAAGGAGGAGGTGAGGACGGAAGATGGGTTCCGCTGAGGAGATATACAGGAGGTTGCCCAAAGAGCAAAGTTAGGAGCACGTAGCAGGTATAAAGTCAAGGAGGAGGAAGCCATCTGGTCAGGTTTGGGAACACCACAGAGGTTCCACTGCGGCATGGGATCACTTGGGGAATGGCAGCAGTTGGGGGATGAACAGGTCAGCGGGTCCAAAGCAGGACTCATCTTATACCCTGATGAACAAACTTCCTCTTTCTCTGTCATCAGTGCTGATTATTGGTTGCTGGAAATATTTGTATGCCTAATTATTTGTCTCTGTTTTCACCCATTGAAGAAAATATTTCATACACCAAGAGCTAATAAAAGACAATCACAAAAGCTGTTTTTGGATTGCTTTCTTTTGTCTCATGGACATTCCTGCTTTATTGGGAGAAAGCCATCTGCATGGATGCAGATACGATCACTTGCCTTCTGCCTGCTGCAGGTGGAGGTCATCAGTAAGTGGTAGCAGGCCACTGCTGGCTTAATTGTGAATTCCTCTCACGCACGCAGGCTTCAGCCCAGGGATGACAAGGAATTTTGAACTTCAAAAAAGAGAGGAAGAATCACAATAAATATTTCATTGTCTACTCAACCCAGTTTGTGAAGCCTGTATAACTCATTCAGCCTCTAGAGATTGCTACAGGAAGCCTCCCCAGATGTCCCCCTTTCAGCCAAATGTGCCACTGAATGTTAGGGGGACTCAGCATCTTCATGCCGGAAGCTCAGCTGTCGGGGGAGAAACAGAGTCACACACACTATGGGAGAGGACTGGATGTCACTTGCCACCCCTACCAGCCTCTTACCCACTTCCTGAACTGGGTTAATTGACCGGTGACTGACTAGACCTTGTTGTGCTCAGGTGGATACTGTGTTCCAAGCTGTCACGGTCAGGAAACATATGAATCGAGAGTTCCTGAAGCAGCAGGGAGCTCATCTCCCTCACTTCCCCATGTCAACGGAAGTCCTGGAAGGTAATGCTAATTGAACAGATATTGGGCAAGAGCCTGACAAGGGCTTTGGGGTGCTTTGTGTGATCCTAGACACCCCCATTTCACTTTCTGAGCTACGCAGCCCATGGTTTTCAGTAGTGATGAGGCTCCATATACATGTGTTATCATTAAGTTCATATTACACATGAGTGTTCAGATACTGGCACTCATTCTCTCCCTTTGGATCAGTCCTATTTGTGTGTTTATCCTTCTACCAGTCAAACCCCATCTCTTCTTTTTGGATGTGATCACAGTGGCTGTACCACAGACACACTGTTGCCAAAGAAGAGCTTGCACCTAATGTGAAAGAAGATGGAGCTTGACACCCTTAAGGGATTATCCTGCCAATAATCACCCTTGGGGGTCAGACAAGCCAAGCTGAGGTCTTAAAGAGCTGTTCCAGAAAAATTCATTTTGGAGGTTTTTAAAACCACAAGGCCAGGATTTTGAAGATAAATTTGATACTCCTATAGGTTGGCCACATAAAATAAGGAGTACGGTGAGCTTGTGACAAAGAATGGCATGCTCGGAGTTCCTCGGTGGTCTCAGAAGGCCACAAGCAGCATCAGAAGGGCAGAAGACCTGAGTTCACACAGGAGAGTAGAATGGGTTACCCATACTTCCTCAGAGAATCTGGTCGGTTCTTATTTGCCTGCAATTTCAGAAAGAAAAAAACAACAGGAAGTTGGGGCTATCCTGTGTATTTCACTTTTCTAACCCTTTTTTCAAGAGATAAGGAGTTTCTAGTGCTGTAAGTAATGATAAATTATTTACTACATACTGACCAAGGCTTCCCAGTTCCATGATGTCTACTAATAATCAAGTTTACTAAAAATAGAATTAAAACATGAAGTCTGAGTAATGTTATAAGATACTAGATTTCTGTGTGTGTTTCTCACAAGAAATTCTGTGTAGGCCCCTTAACTTTGGATTATTAAAACCAGAATTTTATAACACTGGTACAAAGACTGAACTATTTTACCCACAAAATAATCGTTTTAGGCAGATGCTTATTTATTACTTTAACATTCATGAGTGGGAAAGGCTTTTGATCCTAAAAATATTACCTCTCAACATAAAAAAGTAAAATAGATCCAATTGCCAATTACTTAATTAGAAATCTGAAGTTTTGAATTTTTTGCCGGATAGCTTTTATGGCCCTCCAATACAGAGCTTTATGTAAATTTTCCCTTTTAGACATGTCATTTTCATTAGCATCACTGTGATATATAACTAATAACAGTTAAGTGTAATTATGGCAGTATTTAGAAAATAATTGTGGTAAGACAGCATTTTGTGATCAATCGTGTGCTGCTCCCTTGTTTTCTACACTCAATTCTACCTACTCATGGCCTTTCCAAAAACCAGAGCATGGGAATCACAAATATCAGAGAGGACAAGACCTTTCTCATGCTTTATGTTCGTACAACTTTGTTCCATGTTATTGTTGTTTTATGATCTAATTCTTCAGGCATTTCTCTGAATGGAATCAATTACATCTATAAATAAAGCATTGATAAAATGGCCTTAAGTTCCAGAAGATGGCAGCTAGCAGGACAGAGGTGAGGAAGAGGGTATGAGTGAGTGAGGGGGTGAAAGGAGAGTGTGTGGATGTGTGTGGTGTGTGAGTGAGTGAGGGACAGTTAAATCCAGCAGGAGTAGCAGGGGTTGATAGACCAGGCTCTCCTGGACAGGGAGCACCTACCACTAGTGTGGGCACTCCCCAGGCTGTGGGGCTCAGGCACAGAACCCACGCCATCTTGAAGGGGAGAGTGGCCTCTGCTAGGAACTCATCCGCACCACCACCCAGACAGGCCTTGGACACTGCCTGCGACCCTGCAGCCACTCCAGCCAAAATCCTGCTGCCCCAACCGCAAACCTGTAGACCCTAGGATGTCCACCTCCAAGGGTGCATAGCTCCCACAGCATTAAGTGCGACTTCCCCCTCCCCAGCAGCCAATCTCCGGACACCTAAGCTGCGCCTTCCCAGTGCGAAGGCCTCCTGAGCCCACTGCCCCAAAGGCAGCTCCTGGGTGCCTCTGTGAGCTGCCACTAGGGGCACTTGTATCCAACTGAGGGCACAATGCCCCAGTAGCAGAAACTTGGACTTCCCCTTCCTTGGCTGCTGACCTCCGGTCACTGCAGTCGCACCGATCCAGTGCACAAGCCCCCTGAGATTGCTGCCCCGGCAGGCGGCTCCTGGGTGCTTCTCTGAGCTGTCGCAAGGCACAACCCCAGCTGCTGACATCCAGTCCCCACAGTAGCACCGCTCCAGCACCCGGGCCTCCTGAGCCCACTGCCCCAGCAGACAGCTCCTGGGCACCTCTGTAAGCAACCACTGGGTGAGCATATCCAACAAGGGTGCACATCCCCTGAAGCAGAAACTGGGACTTCTCCCTCCACGAGGCCAGAGGCACACCACAATCTCTCCAATCTAGTGTGTGGGCCCCACAAGTGCACACCTCTTGCAGATGGCACCTGGGCCCCTCTGTGATCAGCCATTGGGTGAGTGCCTCTCCAACCAAGTGCGCACAGCTCCCTCAGCAGGATCCACGACATCCCCTTCCTGGCTACCTACCTCTGGACAGCTTGGTGAGTTACTGAGGACTTGCCTCTCTGGACAAGGTCACATTGTTTCAGCCACAGTCTCCAAGATTCCCACATCCCCAGCTGCTGGATCCTGAACCCCCTTGTGATTCAGAGAGGGAAATCACTTTGGCCAGAGTCCCACTGCCTCAATCACAGATGAGACACATGCCCCCCACTGACACGGCTCCAGGACCCTCATAGTGAGTTGCAGAGTGACACTATTCCAGCAAGAGTCACACCACACTGGCCAAAGTCACAGTACCTGAGCCTCAGGCCCCGAGACCTCTTCCTCCCAGGTCGTGGACTCTGGGAACCCACAGGGAGCACATACCAGTGAGACCTCAGACAATCTTTTCCACAAGAGCCAGAACCAGGATCACATCCAAAACCGCTTGCACAACAAAGCCGGGAGTGAGTTACATTGCCAACCCATAACAAGACTTCATCCATGAATAAGAAACTAACATTCAAGATCCAACTACATCAAAAGAACCCAAATAGCTCAAGTAGGGATCTCCACTAGATCACAAAACCCAGGAGAACTGAAAGAATGCACCAGTAGCACCACCCCCAAAAGAACCTGGGTAGCAAAGCAGTTGGATCTAAGACACAGAAACAATTAAAACATTATAGCAAAAAGTGGGGAGACAAAAAAACAATCCCCAAAGGAAAGAAAAAAAAGAATCACCAGAAAGGGAATTAAATGAAATGGAGGCAAGTAACATCTCAGAGAAAGAATTCAGAGTAATGGTTATAAGGATGCTCAACCGGCTGGATAACAAATACACACAAATCAATGAGAATTACAAGAACTGAATGAGAATGTCAACAACATGAAAAGAAACCAAGAGGAAATGAAGAATGACATAGCTGCAGTAAAGAACACAATGGAAGGTTTAAACAGTAGACTAGAAAAGTCTGAGGACCACATCAGTGAAGTAGAAGACAAGGTAGGAAAAAACACACAAACACAGCAGCAAGTGGAAAGAAAACTTAAAAAGCAGGAGGAGAGCCTAAGGGAGCTTTGGGACAACACAACATGAAACAACATCCACATAATAGGGATACCAGAAGGAGAGGAAGTGGAGCAAGGAATAGAAAACCTGTTTGAAGAAATAATGACAGAAAACTTCCCTGATGTTGGCAAGAAAAAAACCATGCAAGACCAAGAAGCACATGGAGTCCCAAACAAGATGAACCCGAAAAGACCAACACCAAGACACATCATAATTAAATTGGCAAACATCAACAACAAAGTAAGAATCTTAAAGGCTGCCACAAAGAGACAGAAAGTTACCTACAAGGGATCTCTCATTAGAATATCAACTAATTTCTCAACAGAAACACACCAGGCCAGAAGGGAATGGAATGAAATATACAAAGTGATGCAAAGCAAGGGACTGAATCCAAGAATACTATACCCAGCAAGGCTATCATTCAAAATTGAAGGTGAATGAGGAGCTTCACAAAAAAAATGGGGGAGGGGGCTAAGAGAATTTATTACCACCAAGCCAGCAATACAAGAAATGCTAAAGGAACTGCTGTAAAAAGAAGAAACAGAAAGGAAAGAAGGAACACAAACATAAGAATAAAAATGGCAACAAACAAGTACTTATTAATAATAAAATAAAACATAAATGGATTAAATGATCCAATCAAAAGATATAGGGTAGCTGAATGAATAAGAAAACATGACTCATATATTTGCTGTCTGCAAGAGACCCATTTCAGAACAAAAGATTCACACAGACTGATAGTGAAGGGATAGGGAAAAAATTTTTCAGGCAAATGGAAATGAGAAAAAAGCTTGGGTTGCAACACTTATATCTGACAAAACAAACCTCAAAGTAAAGGCCATAACAAGAGATAAGGATGGCCACTTCATAATACTAAAGGGAGCAATTCAACAAGAGGATATAACTCTGGTAAACATATATTCACCCAATATAGGAGAACACAAATACATAAAACAACTTCTGGAACATATCAAGAAATAGATCAGCAATACAATCATAGTAGGTGACTTTAATACCCCACTGACACCACTGGATAAATCCTCTAAACAAAATATCAACAAAGAAACAGCAATCCTAAATTACTCACTACATCAGATGAAATTAATTGACATCTTCAGAACATTTCACCCCAAAGCTACAGAATATACATTCTTCTCAAGTGCACATGGACATTTTCAAAGATAGACATCATATTGGGACACAGGCAAAGTCTCTTCAAATTCAAAAAGATAGAAATCATAACAAGCATCTTCTCAGATCACAATGGCATAAAATGAGAAATCAACTACAATAAAAACAATGAAAAAAATCAAACACTTGGAGGCTAAATAGCATGCTATTAAAAATGATTGGATTACCAAAGAGATCAAAGAAGAAATAAAAAGCATCCTGAAAACAAATGACAATGAAAACACAACAATACAAAATCTATGGGACACAATGAAAGCAGTCCTGAGAGGGAAATTCATAGCTCTACAGACCTACCTCAAAAAAAAAACAAGAAAAAATGGTAATAAATTATCTAACCTTGCAACTTAAATAATTAGAAAGAAAGCAACAAGAAAAGCCCACAGTAACCAGAAGGAAATAAATGACAAAGATCAGAGCAAAAATAAACAAAATAGAGACAAAACACACACACACGTACACACAGACACACACACACACACACAATACAAAAGATCAATGAAACCAAGAGCTGATTCTTTGAAAGGATAAACAAGATTGATGAACCTTTATCCAGGCTCACCAAGAAACAAAGAGAGAGGACCCAAATAAACAAAATCAGAAATGAAAGAGGTGAAGTAGCAACTGACCCCACAGATATACAAAGGATTGTAAAAAAAAAAAAAAAAAAAAATACTACAAACAACTCTACTCCAACAAACTGGACAACCTTGATGAAATGGACATATTGCTAGAAAAGTACAAGCTTCCAAAACTCAATCAGGAAGAATGAAAAAACTTGAATAGGCAGACAACTACTGATGAAATTGAAACAGTAATCAAAAAGCTTCCAGCAAACAAAATCCCTGGACCAGATGGCTTCACAGGGGAGTTTTACCAAACATTCAAAGAAGAACTAAAACCAACCCTTCTCAGACTATTGCAAAAAATTCAAGAGGAAGGCACACTTCAAAGCTCTTTCTATGAAGCCAGCATTACCCTAATTGCAAAACCAGATAAAGACACTACAAAGAAAGAGAATTACAGGCCAATATCCCTACTAAATATAGATGCTAAAATCCTCAAGAAAATTCTAGCAAACCAGATCCAGCATTACATTAGAAAAATCATACACCATGACCAAGTGGGATTTATTCCAGGGATGCAAGGCTGGTAAAATATCTGCAAATCAATAAACGTGATACATCACATAAACAAATTGAGAGACAAAAATCAAAAAATCATATCAATTGATGCAGAAAAGGCATTTGACAAAGTCCAACACCCTTTCCTGATAAAAACTCTCAGCAAAGTGGGAATAGAAGGGTCATACCTCAACATAATAAAAGCCTTATATGACAAACCTACAGCCAACATCATACTCAATTGGCAAAAACTAAAACATTTCCCCTAAGAACAGGAATGAGACAGAGATGCCCACTTTCACCACTCCTGTTTGACATAGTACTGGAAGTGCTAGCGATAGCAATAAGACAAGAAGAAGAAAGAAAAGGCATCCAAATTGGAAAAGAAGAAGTAAAATTGTCATTATTCACAGATGACATGATACTGTACATAGAAAACTCCAAAGACTCCATCAAAAACTATTAGACTTAATAAATGGATTTGTCAATGTAGCAGGATACAAAATTAACGCCAAGAAATCTATGTCATTTTTATACACCATAGTGAACTTACAGAAAGAGAGATTTAAAATACAATTCCATTTACCATTGCACCAAAAGACTTAAGATACCTAGGAATAAACTTAACTAAGGAGGTAAAAGACCTGTACTCAGAAAACTACAGGACACTGAAAAAAGAGATAGAGGAAGACAGAAACAAATGGAAAAACATACCGTGTTCATGGATTGGTAGAATCAACATCATTAAAATGTCCATACTACCCAAAAAATCTATAGATTCAATGCACTCCCCATTAAAATACCAACAGTATATATCACAGATCTAGAATGAGCTCTCCAAAAATTCATCTGGAATAAAAAAAGACCCCGAATAGCTGCAGCAATCCTGAGGAAGAAGAACAAAGTAGGTGGGATCTCAATACCAAATATTAAGCTGTATTACAAAGCCACTGTTCTTATAACTGTCTAGTACTGGCACAAGAACAGACATATAGATCAATGGAATATAATAGAGAACCCAGAAATCAACCCAAACCACATGGCTCAATTAATATTTGACAAATAGGCAAGACCATACAATGGAGTCAAGACAGTCTCTTCAATAAATGGTGTTGGGAAAATTGGACAGATACTTGCAAAAAATGAAATTAGATCACCAACTTACACCTTACACAAAAATAAACTCAAAATGGATAAAGGACTTAAACATAAGATGGGAAACCATAAAAATCTTAGAAGAAGCCATAGGCACCAAAATAGCAGACATTTTTCATAGCAATATCTTTACCAATACAACGCCTACGGGCAATGGAAACTAAGGAGAAAATAAATAAAATGGGACTACATCAAAGTAAAAAGCTTCTGCACATCAAAAGAAACCATCAACAAAACAACAAGAAAGCCCACTGCATGGGAGAACATATTTGCCAATGTTATCTCTGATAAAGTTTAATCTCCAACATTTACAGGGAAGTCAACTTAACAAAAGGAAGATAAGTAATCCAATCAAAAAATGGGCAAAGGACCTAAACAGACACTTTTCAAAAGAGGACATACAGAAATCCAAAAGACATATGAAAACATGCTCAAAGTCACTAATCATCTGAGAGATGTAAATCAAAACAACAATGAGGTACCATCTCACACCTGTCAGAATGGCTATCATCAACAAATCAACAAATGACAAGTGCTGGTGAGGATGTGGAGAAAAAGGATCCCTCTTGCACTGCTGGTGGGAATGCAGACTGGTGCAGCCATTGTGGAAAACAGTATGGCGTTTCCTCAAAAAATTAAAAATGGAACTGCCATTTGACCCGCTTCTAGGAATATATCCCAAGAAAACAGAAACACCAATCAGAAAGAATATATGCACCCCTATGTTCATAGCAGCACAATTTACAATAAGTAAGATTTGGAAACAGTCTAAATGCCCATCAGCAGATGAGTGGATTAGAAAACTCTGGTACATCTACACAATGGAATACTACGCTGCTGTAAAAAAAGAAGGAATTCTTACCATTTGCAACAGCATGGATGGAACTGGGGAGCATTATGCTAAGTGAAATAAGCCAGTCAGTGAAAGAAAAAAATCACATGATCTCACTCATATGTGGAATATAATGAACATTATAAACTTATGAACAAAAATAGATACAGAGGCAAAGAAGTATTGAACAGACTGTCAAACTACAGTGGGAAGGCAGGAGAGTGTTGGTGGGGGGGGGGGGGGCTAATATATCAATGAAAGGACATGTATGCATGCATATAAGCATAACCAATGTACGCAAGACACTGGGGGTGGGAGGTGAGGGCATGTGCCGGGGGGTAGGGGAGGCCGGGGGGACGTCAATGGGGGGAAAAAGGAGACATATGTATAACTATTTGTAATACTTTAAACAATAAAATTAAATTAAAAAACAAAAACATGGTACATTTACACAATGGAATACTATGTGCGAATAAAAAGGAAAGAACTCTTACCATTTGCAACAGCATGGATGGACCTGGAGAATATTATGCTGAGTGAAATAAGCCAGTCAGAGAAAGGTCACATAATCTCACTCATATGTGGAATCTAATGAACCAAATAAACTGATCATAAAAAATACTAGTAGATCCAGAGTCTTAGAGACATGAACAGACTGTTGAACCTCAGAGGGAAGGCAGGGGAGGATGGGGGCTGGGGGAGAGACCAACCAATGAACTTGTGTGTATATATGCATAACCTGTGGACATAGTCAATAGGGTAGTGGAGGGCCTTCGGGGACAGGGAGGGAGAATAGGAGAGGGCTGGAAGAGGTTAATGGGAGAAAAAGAAGGACCTATGTAATACTTTCAACAATAGAGATTAAAAGAAAAAAATTGCCACTGGCAAATCTCTCTCTCTCAAAAAAAAGGAAGACACAAACAAATGGAAAGGGATTCCATTGTTCATGAATTTGAAGACAATATTGGTAAGAGGTCAATACTATCTATAATCTACAGATTCAACCCAATTCCTACCAAATCCCAAAGATATTTTTTTCAGAAATAAAAAACAATTCTAAAATCTATATGTTATCTCAATAGATCCTAAATAGCCAAAACTATTTTGACAAGAGAGAAAAAAAGTTTGAGGACTTACACTTCCTGATTTCAAAACATATTATAGCCCTTGCCAGTTTAGCTAAGTGGTTAGAGCATTGGCCTGCAGACAGAAGAGTCCCAGGTTTGATTCTGGTCAAGGGCACATACCTTAGTTGCAGGCTCAATCCCCAGCCCAGGTCGGGGCATGAGCAAGAGGTAACCAATTGATGTGTCTCTCTCACATCAATGCTTCTCTCTGTCTCTCTCCCTTCCTTCCACTCTCTCTAAAGATCAATGGAAAAAATATCCTCAGGTGAGGATTAAAAAAAAAAACAACATATTACAAAACGACAGTAATGAAAACCATATGGTACTGACATAAAGACAGACATGTTAGAGAGCCCAAAAATAAGCTCTCATGGTTGCATGACCTTCTAAAACATGCCAAGACCACTCAAAGGAGATAGGACAGTTTCTTCAGCAAATGGTGATGAGAAAACTAGATATCCACATGAAAGATAATGAAGTTCAACCCTTATTTCACAATATACATAAAAATTAACTAAAGATGAATTAACTCTTTGTGGTCCAATTTTATTTTTGGAATTCAAACAGTCTGGTCCAAATTAATTGACGGGATTGACTGTTGAACTGGTTTGCAGTGTCTCAGCCTCGACGTTGGACCTGCTCCTAGCACCTGGTCTGTCGAGTCAGCCTCCACGTTGGACCGGAAAGGGTTAAAGGCCTAAATATACACCCAAAAACTAGAAAATTTCTAGAAGAAACCATAGAGGAAAAGCTTCATGACACTGGATTTGGCAATGATTCCTTAGACACACCAAAAGCACAGATAACAAAAATAGATACATGGGACTACATCAAACTTTAAAAGTTCTGAGCATCAAAGGAAACACACTCAATTGTGTGAAAAGGCAATCTACAGGGGAAAATACCTGATAAGGGATTAATATCCGGAATATATAAAGAACTCCTACAACTCAAAAACAAAACCAATCAAAAAAAAAAAATGGGCAAAGAACTTGAATAGACATTTCTTCAAAGAAGATATGCAAATGGCAAACATGAAAATATTCTCTACACCAATAATTATTAGATAAATTTGAATCAAAACCCCACTGACCAAAGTATATAAAGAATTCATGCAACTCAACAACAACAAAATTAAGTTTAAAAATGGGCAGAGGCCCTAGCCAGTTTGGCTCAGTGGATAGAGCGCCAGCCTGCAGACTAAAGGGTCCCAGGTGAGATTCCAGTCAAGGGCACGTACCTTGTTTGTATATTCCTCCCTGGCCTGGGCCCTGGTCAGTGTTCATGCAGAGGCAACCAATCAATGTGTTTCTCTCACATTGATGTTTCTCTCTGTCTTTCCGTCTCTCTTCCACTCTCCCTAAAATTCAATGGAAAAATATCCTCAGGTGAGGATTAAATAAATAAATAAATAAATAAATAAATAAATAAAATATATAATAAAAATGGTCAGAGGACTTGAACAGGCAATTTTCCAAGGAAAACATACAAATGCCCAACAGACTTATGAAAAGATGTTCAACATCACTAGTTATTAGGGAACTACAAATCAAAATTACAATGAGATATCTATCATCTCACACCAGTTAGAATGGCTACTATCAACAAAAAAAGAAATAACAAGTCTTGGAGAGGTTGTGGAGGAAAGGGAACCCTCATACACTGGTACTGGGAATGTAAATTAGTGCAGCCACTATGTAAAACAATATGAGATTGGTCAAAATATTAAGAATTGCCCTAACCGGTTTGGCTCAGTGGATAGAGCATCGGCCTGCGAACTGAAAGGTCCCAGGTTCGATTCCGGTCAAGGGCATGTACTTGGGTTGTGGGCACATCCCCAGTAGAAGGTGTGCAGGAGGCAGCTGATTGATGTTTCTCTCTCATCAATGTTTCTAACTCTCTATTCCTCTCCCTTCCTCTCTGTAAAAAAATCAATAAAATATATTTTAAAAAATATTAAGACTAGAACTACCATATGATCCAGCAATTCCTCTTTCGGGTTTTTACCTGAAAAGCATAAAAATATTTATTTGTAAAGATATATATACCCCTATGTTCATTGCAGCATTATTTACAATAGCCAAGATATGCAAACAACCTTAAGTGTTCATTGACAAATGATTGGATAAAGATGTGGCACAGCCCTAGCTGGTTTGACTCAGTGAATAGAGCATTGACCTGTGGGCTGAAGTGTCTTGGGTTCGATTCTGGTCAAGGGCACATGCCTAGGTTGCAGGCTCAATCCCCAGTGGGTGACGTGCAGGAGGCAATCCATGATTCTCTGTCATCTTTGATGTTTCTATCTCTCTCTCTCCTGTCCTCTGTGAAATCAATAAAAATAAAAATCCATATATATAAAAGCCTAAACAACCATTCAACCATTCAACTGGTAGCTATGATGTGCACTGACCACCAGGGGGCAGGTGCTCAACGCACAGGCATGGAAACATGGAACAGACTGGTGAATCTCAGAGGGAAGGGGAGAGGGGTGGGAAAAGATTAACCAAAGATCTTATATGCATAGTAGAGGCCTGGTGCATGGATTCATGCACTGGTGGGGTCCCTTGGCCTGGTTTGCAGGAATCAGGCTGAAACCGGCAGTCCAACATCCCCTGAGGGGTCCTGGATTGTGAGAGGGTGCAGGCCAGGCTGAGGGACTCCACCGGTGCACAACACACACACACAACACATATAATGGAATACTACTCTGCCATAAAAAAGATGAAATATTGCTATTTATAGCAACATGGATGGATCTTGAGTGTATTATGCTAAGTAAAATAAGTAAGACAGAAAAGGATAAAAGCCATATGATTTCGTTCATATGTGGATTATAAAACAAAAAGTAACAAATGGACTAACATAGCAAATGTACACCAACTCATAGACACAGACAAGAAAATGGTGGTTACTGGAGGGGAAGGGGGTCAAAGGAGGGCAAAGTTGGAGAAGAGGGTCAAATTTATTGTAATAAATGGCAACTAGACTTTGGGTGGTGAGCATACTATGGAGTACAAAGATATGAGATACTCCTGAAAATTATAGAATGTCATTAACTAACATTACCCCAATCAATTTAATTTTTAAAAAAAAAAACACAATGAAATATCACCTAATGCCCCTCAGCATGGGTAGTATAAAAAAATTTAAACAGAAAATAGCAAGCATTGGTGAGGATGTGAAGAAATTGAAACCCTTGTTCATGTTGGTAGGATTATAAAATAGTACAACCAGTATGGAAAACTGTATGGAGATTCCTCAAAAAATTAAAAATACAATAAGATATCATTTCACACCCATTTGGCTACTATCAAAACATAGAAAATTACAAGTGTTGGCAAGAAACCTTTGTGCATTCTTGATGGAATTATAAAATTGGAAAACTGTATGGCAGTTTTTAAAAAAAAAAAGTAGAACTACCATATGATCCAGCGTTGCCACTTCTAGGTGTATATCCAAAAAGAATCTAATGCAGGGTCTCAAAGAAATACATATGTTCATAGAAGCATTATCCACAGTAGCCAAGGGGTGGAAGAAACCCACTGTCCATCAAAAGATGAATGGATAAAGAAAATGAGGCATATGCATCCAATGAAATATTATTCAACTTTAAAAGGAGAAAAATTGTGTCACATGCTCTAGGTCAGTGATGGCGAACCTTTTGAGCTCGGCGTGTCAGCATTTTGAAAAACCCTAACTTAACTCTGGTGCAGTGTCACATATAGAAATTTTTTGATATTTGCAACCATAGTAAAACAAAGATTTATATTTTTTATATTTATTTTATATATTTAAATGCCATTTAACAAAGAAAAATCAACCAAAAAATGAGTTCGAGTGTCACCTCTGACACGCGTGTCATAGGTTCGCCATCACTGCTCTAGGTGAATCTTGAGAACCTTGAGTGAGAGATGCTAGCACAAAAGGACAAGTACTCCATGATCCCACTCATATGCGATGTCTAAAGTAATCCGACTCGTGAACACAGACAGGAGAACGGTGGTGGCAAGGGGTTTGGCGAGGAGAGAAGTGTAGCTGTTTCATGGCTGTAGACTTGCAGGCCCTGGAGATCTGTTCACAGCCATGTAAGTCTCCTTAACCCTAATCAGCTGTACCATTAAAAACAGTTAAGATGGTAAACTTTGTTTTTCACCACAATAAGAATATTGTTTAATTTTGTATTTCTTTTAGAAGGGGAATGGGGCTGTGATGGAAAGTTCACTTGTGGAGTAAGTTGGGGGCAGGGTAAGGAGGAACTAAGAGATTTGAAGCCGAGGGAAAAGCAGCAGGAAACACGTGTGTCCAGAGATATGAGAAAAAAGCCTAATGACGAAATCGAGTCCCAGGAAGAAGCCAGGCCTCCCTCTGGGGACAGCAAGGCCCCCGGGCGCCAGGTAGAGGAGCTTTTAGAACAGACTTGAGGCCATTTCTGGCCCATGGCCCCCTGTTCCATTTGAGTAAATCATGAGCGTGTGCATGACACCCGAGCCCTGGCTTCCCCACGCCGCTCCTCCGAGTTTGGAAGAAAACAACCTGAGTGTGAATTAAAATGTTTCTTCAGACCCCAAGCAAAGCACGACATGGAAGAGGTCTCATCATTGGTACCGATCCGAGAAAAAACGTGCATCACCGCCCGTTCCGTAGGCTTTTCCTCTGCGGGCACCGCCCTGGGTGCTGGGAGGGGGAGGCCAGGGAACCTGCCCGCAGCACTGCCTCGAGCGGCTCCCACCAGTGTGCGCTCCCGGCACAAAGATCGCTCGCTGTGTCTCCGAGTCCGTGCTTTCCTGTGTCTTTAAGCGTCGGTACGAGTCCTTGAGATCCTGGACGATTCTGTAAGACCGCCACCCACCTGGACAGCTACAAGCCAGCCTTGCGCTAGGAGAGGCACAGCCGCCCGTGTCCACGGCGGCTGAGCAAGCAAAGCTGCCCGACAGGGACCTGCCCACCAGGCCGGAGAGGCGCCCGAGCTGCCCTAGCTTAAGACGCGGTTGGCCAAGTCTGAGTCCTCACCGAGAATCAGAACATGCAGAGGGAGCACATGTGCAGCTCAAAGGGCAGCAGTGGGGCCTTCAAGGGAAGGAAGGGCGTGAAAGAAACTGCAAGAGAAAAGAATCCCTCCGATCCTTAGCTGCAGCGCCTCGTGTCCGGGGTTCCCAGAAGGCCAGGGGCAGCTTGGGCCAGGCAGGTCCCTGTGGCAGAGCCTGGCCCTTGAGGAGGGAAAGAGATTGTAGTGCCCGACAGCCTCCACAGTTAGACATAAAGAGCTTTCTCCACCCCTGGTCTACTGGCCACAAACGGACCCCCCTGGGATGGGGGGAGAAAATATTGGAACTTCCACATATTATTTTAAATGTCATCATTTTGAGTTTTCACTTTTATGTATATTTCATCATGTATATAATCTATTAGTAAAATAGTACTAATCAACCAATCAATAAGTATGTATTAAGAGATTATGCCCAAAATGTTTTAGTGAAAGGGTGAGCAATCAAATAAAGTTTGGTGATCACTGCTCTTAGGCAACCTACCCTTTAATAAACTCCTGTAGCCCTGGCCTATGTGGCTCAGTGGTTGAGCATTGTCCATGCACCAAGAGGTCACTGGTTTGGTTCCTGGTCACGGCACATGCCCAGGGTTGTGGGCTCCATCCCCAGTAGGAGGCGTGCAGGAGGCAGAGGATTGATGTTTCTCTCTCATCAGTGTTTCTATCTCTCTATCCCTCTCCCCTGCTCTCTCTAAAATCAATAAAAACATATTTTTAAAAAATTAAAACATAAATAAACTCCTGTAGCTGTCAGAGGACCAACAGCACCAGGCATTTGCGGGTACCCATTCCCTTTTGTACCAGACCAATATGAAGGAAGGAACAGGGAGACAGAGTGAAGATGGGTGGGCAGGCAGGGCACAGTTACCAGGGGAATTCATTTCAAAGGAGCAGAGGAGGGGGAATACTCCTGAAGGACAGGAAATGGAAGGCCAGAACTTCCAAAGGGTTCAGTAAGGATTGCGGGGTCTGTTGCCAAATGGAAGTGTTACCAGTCTTCTCTGTGCTTGTCCTTGGCATTCACATCCCATGCTGTCCCATCTGGAAGACAAAGGAGTCCCTGCAGGCAGGTTTTATCCTCAGGGAGACAGAGTGTATGTCCTTACTTGATTGATTAGCCCCCTGAATCTGTCCTCTGAGGAACAGCCACTTCTCTGGGGGGCTAAGGTGTGGTAGCATCCTCAGCTGGATGCTGGGCTCTCCAGGGACCTCACACTGACAGGCACACATGCACACAGTGCACAGACATACAAACACATGCACACATATGCACAGGTACACAAATATGTGCACACACATATATGCACATCACACACAAACTCAAGTCTATGCTTTTAAAACATGGGTTTATATGTTTCAAGTCTTAATTGCTATAATGTTAAGTGTAATGTTGCTAGTAAAAAAATAAGTAAAAAATGTTAAAGTATGTCATAGCCATCATTTCATGAGGATGGCTGCTAGGTGCTTTATTTTGCACCTTAATGGACCCAGGAAGACAAACATAATTCCAAGCTTGATAAAGAGCTTAGAATCTATATTCATGTTGGAAAGTCTTCTTCATTTACAATGGCTTCTTGGAAATCCATTATATAGATAATCACAACTTTTTTTATCAAATCATGCTGGCAGGGAGATGTGCAAAGGGTATGAAGCTCATGTAAGATAATAAAATTCTGAGACCCACTACACAGCACAGTGCCGCTAGCTAACAATTCTGAATTGTGTACTTACAATGTGCTACTGGGTAGATCTTATGTTAAGTGTTTTTACCACACAAAACAATAATAAATAAAATAATAATGAAGGTATGGGAGGATACTTTGAGGGGTGATGGATATGTTGATGGCCTTGATGTTGGTGATGGTTTCACGGGTATATACTTATCCCCAAACTCATCAAGTTGTACACATTAAATACATACAGATTTTACAAGTCAGTCAAACCTCAATAAAGTGTTTTTAAAAATAAAGAACCTACTGATGAGAATTGAGATGGTTTCCAGCTTTTCCCTGCAGCCAGGAGCATATTTTTTTCTCTTTCTGTTGTTTATGGTGCCAGCGTTCACTCATGGGGTCCACAGGGTGCATCTTTATGTTAATTTTACATTTGTTAAATGTCCAAGGTGCCGTCATGGCCAGGTGGCTCAGTTGGTTGGAGCGCCGCCCCATGCCTCAGGAGGTTTCAAGTTCGATTCCTAGATGGGAGTTGCTGGTTGGGTTTGGTACCCTTGTTGGTGCTTATCTGGGAGGCAACCATCAATGTGTCTCTCTCACACTGATGTCTCCCTCTCTCTCAATATCCCTCTAAAAATCAATAAAAACACATCCTTGGTTGAGGATTAAAATAAGAAGTCCAAGGGTCAAGTCACTGGGTCAAAGATGATTACATTTAAAAATGTGATCTGAATGGACAACAAAACAAACAGGCAGCCAACCAGATGGGAGATGATGTTTGCATACAGTAGCGCCGACAAAGGTTTAATGTTCTAAATATATAAAGAACTCATAAAACTCAACACCAAACAAACAAACAATCCAATCAAAAAGTGGGCAGAGGACCTGAAAATATGCCTCTCCCAAGAAGACATACGAATAGCCAATAGATATATGGAAAGATGTTCAACCTCATTGGCAATTAGGGAAATGCAAATCAAAACTACAGTGAGATACCACTTCACACCTGTTAGAGTGCCCTTATCAACAAGACAAGCAATAACAAGTGTCGGAGAGGTTGTGGAAAAAGGGAACCCTCATTCACTGCTGGTGGGAATGTAGATGTACAACCAGTATGGAAAGCAGTCTGGCGATTCCTCAAAAAATTAAGAATAGAGCTACCATATGACCCACCAATCCCACTGCTGGGTATATACCTGAAAAACTCAAAATCACATATTCACAAAGATATATGCACCCCTGTGTTCACTGCAGCATTATTCACGGTGGCCAATACATGGAAACAACCAAAATGCCTTGCGATAGAGGACGTGGCCCATATACACAATGGAGTACTACTCAGCCATAAGAAAGGATGAAATAGCACCATTTGCAACAACATGGATGGGCCTTGAGAACATTATGCTCCATGAAATAAGGCAGTCAGGAAAAGCTAAGAACCACATGATTTCACTCATATGTGGGATATAAAACTGGAACTCATGAACACAAGCAGCAGAGTGGTGGTCGCCAGAGGGAGGGAGGTGGGGGACAGAGACGGGAGTCCTAATGTGAGGTGACAGGAGAAGTTGTGACTCTGGGTGGTGGGCACATGGTGCAATATACCGATTTTACAGCATAGAAACCCACACTGAAACCTATATGTTCATGTTGACCAATGTCACCCCAAACAATGTAATAAATAACATTTTTTAAAAATAAAAATAAAAATATGATCTGTATGTACCACCACCAGATACCCCTCCAGAAATACTGAATACACATTAGAGAGTACTTTCTCTCCACTCTCCCTGTCACAGGGGATCCTCAACCTCTTTCAATCAAATTGCAAAAATGACATCTTATTTAAATTTACATTATATTTGCATTAATTATTTACAAGGTTGAACATGCACGGTATCATGCTTTCCAACCCTTTGCATTTATTGCATTATTGCTAGTTTGTATACAGGGTATCCCAAAAAATGTATATAGGCTTTGAATAATTAATTCAAATGTTTCTTTTTCTCAGATTCAATCCATTGAAATTAATAATTATTCAAAGTGTGCATACATTTTTTTGGGACACCTTGTATTTTCCCATAATAAGTAAGGACTTAATTTTGTACTGTTCAGATTCTCACTCATTTGCCAGAGTTCTTATTATTAGAGACATTAGCCATTTGTCTATAACAAAAAAAAAAAATACATCCCCCAGGTTAATTTGGTCCTATCTTTTAATCTTTACTTATACTGCTTTTGCCATATAAAATTTTACATGTTACCCAGTTTTATTAAATTAGTCAATTTTTGGCTTTATATCATCTTTCATCAAGCTTAAAAGAATCTTTCTGCTACAATATTGTTAAGATAGCCATCCACATTTTCTTCTGATATTTTAGTGTCTTTTTTTACATATTTCAATATTTTGTTCCTCTGGACGTCTTCTCGAAGGAGTGGAGGGAACCCGCTTCGCAGCCACACGGCTGGTGTCCCAGAGCTTCCACTCGGCCCAGCAGCCAGCTCCTCCGCGCGGCCTGCAGCATGGCTCCTGCCGGCTCCCTCCCCAGGCCTCGGACCCGCCTACGGCACCGGCACCCAGCACCCAGCACCCGGCACCCAGCACCCAGCACCCAGCACCCAGCACCCGGCACCCGGCACCCGGCACCCGGCACCCGGCACCCGGCACCCGGCACCCAGCACCCAGCATCTCACCCTCTGATGTGCTGCCCTACCTCGCAGGGCAGTCTTTCCCCACCACCATTCGTTCAAAATTGTCACCACCTTCCTGTCACTTTTGCTCCTCCACCTGAACTTTAAATCACATCACTATTAAAAATAAACTGTGTTGAAACTAATTTCCCACACGTAGTATCATAACAAGGTTTCCCAGAAGGATGATGTAGAGCCAGCCCAGCAGACAGTTTCCGTGAGAGGCAAATAGGGAACATGTCCTCTGTCACTGCTCCTGGACTCCAGCGTTGACGCGGGGAAAGCAGCAACAAATAGCAGGAGACTTCGTGGGCGTGGCTATGTTGGTGAAAACTTTATTTAGAAAAATACAGGCAATGGAGGTGCAATGGAGGATTACTCGGCATTGCAAAGGAAGGGATCTGCAGACGCGCCTTGAGGACATCCTGGGACGTGAAAGAAGACACAGCGGCCACATGTTGTAGGATTCCGCTGATGTGAAATGCCCAGGAGGGCGTCCATCCAGACAAAGCTCAGACTAGTGGTTGTCGGGGGCTATGGGAAGGGAAATGGGGAGGAATTAATAGGCATGTTGTGTTTTTCTTGGTTAATAAAAAAGTTTTGAAATTAGAGAAACATAACTCAGGGGGGCAGCGGTTCTAAATGCCTCTAAATCAGCGGTTCTCAACCTGTGGGTCGCGACCCCTGTGGGGGTCGAACAACCCTTTCACAGGGGTCGCCTAAGACCAGCAGAAAACACATATATAATTACATATTGTTTTTGTGATTAATCACTATGCTTTAATTATGTTCAATTTGTAACAATAATACATCCTGCATATCAGATATTTACATTATGAATCATAACAGTAGCAAAATTACAGTTATGAAGTAGCAACGAAAATAATTTTATGGTTGGGGGTCACCACAACATGAGGAGCTGTATTAAAGGGTCGCAGCATTAGGAAGGTTGAGAACCACTGCTCTAAATTGTACACTTTAAAGTGGTTAATTTTATGTTACGTGAATTTCACCTCTATTAAGAAAAGCACTGTACGCTATGAAAACCGCTCTCCTACTGGGTGTCTGGGTGTCTGTGGGAGGGGAGGAGAGCAGCGGCGAGGACAGAGGCGCCTCCGGCCTGGTGCTGAGGGGTCTCTGTGAAGGCCAGAGGCCTCGCCATGGCCTCGGGGTAATTCAGGAAATAAGGGTGATAAGCAGCAGGTCCCCAGTAGCAGCAGCGAGGAGGGCACGGGCCCAATGGGTCATCATTAAAGTTTACACTCAGGTGCAATCTGAGCTGCAACTGGGACCACCTGGAACCTTAAAAAACTGTGGAGGCAGCTTCCATTCCAAGACATTCTGGCCTCATTGGCATCAAATGTGACCTGGGCAGCAGGATTTTCACACGGGGCCTGGATGGCCCTACTGTGCACTCATGTGGCAGAATCAATGGCCTACCGACAAGGCTTTGGGCTTCCCGGCTTCCCCCCTGGGCTAGACGAGCCCCTGGAAACCACAACAGAGGTGCTTAACCCCACTGTGTGTGGGAGTCCCTCTGGGGACGTTAAAGGTTACTACTGCCTGGCCCCCTCCCAGACTTTCTGGTCTGGGGTGCAGCCTGGACACAGGGACCTATGAAAGCTTTCCAGGTGATCCAAAGGGCAGCCAACTGGGAAACCCAATGCTAAACACTGTTTCCTAAATGTCTCTGGGAATAAAAATCAAGGATACTCTTTTAAAAGATAGAGAGAAAGAGGGTGGCAGGAGTGCCCCAGTTCCCAGCCCAGACCTGCAGCTCAGGGGGGCCAGGGTTATTCTTATCAGTAAAGTCTGGGAAACTCTGTGCTAAAAATAGATTACATGTGAAAGCCCACATGTGTGTGTGCATGTGCAAGAGAGAGAGAAATGTCCTGCTCTGTGCTCAGAGGTGAGAGGGGCCTGGGGATGAGAGAAGCACAGGTGTGGACTCTGGCCTCCATGGAGGGCCATCCCTGGAACAGCAAAACACAAACTCACATGCATCCCACCTGCTGCTGCTTCTACAGGACCTTCAGGAACATTGTCTCCCGCAACAAAGAGGCTGGGAAAGCTATCCTTTCGAAGAGCTCAGAGCATTTGAAGGTGCCATTCTGGGCCCCAGTCAGTGAGCCAGCCAGAATTACACCCATAGAGTCACCCTCAGACCGGTGCTCCTTCCATAAAATGTTGATTTTTAAAGCCATAGTCATGCTGTGTGGCACCCTTCATTGCCACTAAGTAATTTGCAGTGAAATGGACATCAAAGAGAAACTGAAAGTGTGTAAGAGCATGTGCTTGAGCGCTGTGGCCTCTGCGATGGGTCAGGAGCCAGGACTAAGGGGGCCGGGGCACCTGCTTCCCCACCAGCGCCTCCCCTGAGATCTCAGGGCCACAAGGCCCAGTGAGCAAGAGGCCCATTTTGTGGTGCAGCCTTCCCATCCAATCAGAAGTCAAATGGGAGTTGTCGAGGAGAGTTATGACTGAGGACCAGGAGTCCACAGCTGACCCCTCCCTCTCTGCCCTTCCCTCAGTGCTCCTTTACTCAAAAGCAATGTCAGCTGTAAGTGTGCACTCTGAGCCAGGGCTCCCTCTCGGAGCAAAGCACACCACCCCTGGGCCTCACTTCCCCAGTGTCTGAGGTCTTGTCACTCCAAGTCTTGCCGCATCACCTGAGAGCTGTCAGAAAAGCAGGGTCTGAGCCCCACCCAGACCCACGGAGCCGGAACCTTCCTTTTCGCAATTCCAGAATCTTCCAGTTCACATGATCCCAGGCAGCCTGGATGCACATTAAAGTTTTGGAAGGCTGATTTAGATGCCTGTTTCTATGAATCAGACCATGGGCTCCAAAGAAATAGAACGTGGGCTCCTTTCCCTTGACTTTCATGGGAGTTGGCATTGGAGAAAATAACTCGTCACCTGTTAGGTCTCAAAGGGATCTGAGAGTTCACCAAATTTGACTGCTTCACTTGGCAGATGATGAAAATGAAACCCAGAGAGGTAACATGCTTTCAAAGGGGAAAAGCAAAAATCAGAACCAAGAAATTTACTCTCAAATTCAGTGTGCCCATCGCAGGGCAGAGGAAGGCCAGGTACAGTGGCCATGAAAGAAAAGGTGACAAAGATAAAACAGATGATAGAGCCACACCACTGCAGACTCTGAAGGGTCCCTCAGAAATATGGAGGACAGAGCACCGCTGCACCCGTTCTCAAGTCTGCTCTTTGTTATGGACTCTCAGAGTTGACACATACAGAGAAACACCGATGGGCTTTGTCTTCCCGGCATCAGTGTGCTTTATATTCAGGGTGATATTCCGGCTTGTGAGACCTGCCGAGGCGGTGCAGGAAGATGGCCATGGGGCGTCAGCTCTGTCTGCATCCATCCAGCTGGGCTCCACAGGTGACTCTGGGGTCCACCATGTCCCCAAAGTCTTCAGAAAGTTTACCCCAAGGTCCTCAACACCCTTGGCCAGATCATTGAAAACTAAGCAGTGCATTCTACTGGATGTGTATACATCACAGCCCAGCCTGTGGAGACAGGCTACTCAAATGAGCTTCCCCACCAAAGGCTCCCCTTTAAATCCAAACCAAAGGCTCCCCTTTAAATCCAAGCCAGTGAACAAAGATTGTCCAGAAAGCTGACAGCTCCCTCACTCCTCCTCACCACTCATTTTAAGTGTTCTGCCCTGGACTGCTCTAAACGCAAATCAACTTGAAAGTTTCCCTGTGATAACCAGCCAATTTTGTCAAAAATCAGATAGATTAAAAATGAACAGGCATGGCTCCTACACATGAGAACATCAGAACATAGTTTTCTGAGCCCAGGGAGCTGAAGACGTCAGATCTGGGGTGTGTGATGGGCCTGTGCTTCCTTTTCTTCCCACCCCAGGAATAAATAGTCAGTGTGAAGGAGTTGATAAGACAGAGGGAAAAGTGAGTGTGACACACTTACTAGAAGGGCCATGATTGGAGTTTTTCAATCACACGAAAGGAGAAGGGAATACCTGTTTCATGTTACGTGACCACAGGTTGGATATATGATTAAGTGGATCATACACTATCAGAAACAAACAAACAAAAAACCATGAGAAAGAATGGCTTCACAAATTAACCAAAATTTTATATTGTTTCTAATTAAGAAATTGAGAGACAGACTGAATCTCCAGAGGATAGAAACACTTTGTCTCCAGCTGAGTGCTCCCTTTGTTATTTTCTTTTAACTTTTCAATTACAGATGACATACAATATCATGTGAGTTTCAAGTGTACAATGTGGTGATTAGACATTTATATATCTAGTTAAGTTCTCAAAAAGGGCTCCTAGATATCGTTTCTGGCATTGGAACTGAGTATCTTTATGACTGGATTTTTAAATTTGTATTTAATTATAGTTGGTATACAATATTACATTTATTAGAGTAGTTTCAGGTGTAGAATATAAGTGATTCAACATTTCTATACCTTGGGATGATTTTTAATCCTTTCCCTAAAAGTTGATATTTTGGAATCACAGCTTACTAGCCTAGTTCAAGCTTCCGAATTGTGATGACAAGCAGACCCAGGTTTGGAGTCTCCATGAGCTGGCGTTTCCACTGAAGCAACCGGAGGTAAGGATTTGTTACTTGATCTGATAGCAAGGACTTTCCAATAGACACGCACAGAATCATTGATCAGTGCGCCCTCTCCTTGTTTGCATTGTAACACTGTCCAATTTACACCAATTAAAGATGCTTGGTTTGGGTATTGAAGAATAATTAAGGGATGCAAATCCCCCGGGGCTTCTAGAAATGACATCTGACTAGAATGGTGATGAAGGCAGCATTAGTATTTGAATAGTTTGACTGATATGCAAAATCATTACAAAACTCTCCAGGAAGAGTGACACTAGGTCGCTGTATGCACTTGCCTGGTCACCCTAAACAAACTTGACAAGTCTAATTTCAAGTAATTGCTCAGAGTTTAGCAGCCGCCTCTGTCCCCACAAGGGCAGCTATCTGGACCACATCTTGTAATTGAGATGTGTCTTTAAACTATATGTGTCAACCCAACATGCAAATATGCTGTCAAAAAAAGTGAAGGGTTGTGACACCCTGGTGAATCATTTTCCAGTCAAATTTAAACATGAAAACTTTACTATAGCTTCAGTCAACCCACCAACTCCTCCACCTCATCCCCTGAGGGAAGGGCTGGCTTTGCTGGCTGCATCAGACCCAGAAGTTCATCTGAAGACCGTCGCAAATGTGGTCCCTGGACCAGCAGCAGCATCACCTGGGAACTCGTTAAAAATGAAAGCTGGACCTGGCCCCACGCCTGCTGCATCTCTGGGGGTGAGGGCCTGCAATTACCGCTCTTTAAGTCCACTCAGTGACCTGAAGTCCAGCCGGTTCTGAGAAGCACTGACCTAGCCCCACCGATTCACTTCGTCACAACAAAATGGAAGCTGGTAAGTCAGCTAATTTGCCTGCAGTCACACAGCTCAAATGACCGTGGAGGCTGGAGCGAACCACAATGTGTTCAAACATTTCATTCCTGACTTTTATTATTCAGTTAAATTTTGAAAATGTTTTGCTGCCCTGCGTGTGTGTGCCTGTGTGTGCGTGTGTGTGCATGTGTGTGCATACATAGGTGAGTGTGTGTGGTGTGAGTGCATGTGTGTGTGTGTGCGGCCTCAGCCTCTCCCTGAGGGCATGGCAGGATAGGACATGTCCTGGCAGGCAGCCGGGGCTCCGCTCCCTGGGCCCCGGAGGCAGGTACAGCCCTAGGACTGACTCGTCTTCAGGGGAATCATCACAGGAGCCAACACCTCCTTCTGAGAGGTGCACCCCCACTTGTGCAGTGGGAAGAGCAGCAGGAATGTCAAGCTGCTGATGTTTGGGACATGATTGCTACCCCCTTGGCCCCCCATGTCACAGGAACCCCCTGGGACTTGTGGACAGTCCCCTCACACTGTTAACAACAAGTGATGCCCAGGGCAGAGGGAGGGAAAGGGAGCATCGTTCCTACTGAAAATCTAACTGAACAGGAGATTTCCTGGACAGAACACAGGGTGGAAATCAAATTTGAGGTACTAACCAAACGAGAGATTTCGGATTTCATTTTCATTTTTACAATTCGTATCCTTTGCCATTTAGTCCCAGTCTGACAACCCTTAACCCACAAGGAGCCTAGATACCCAGCTCAAGTGAGTGAATCCAATCAAAACTGAAAAATAAGGGCGGCTCATTGGCAGGCGACACAGGCTGGCAGCCCCAGGTCCTCCAGTGAGCAGCTCAGCCAGACTCTCAAGTGTGAGAAAAGCTCCTTCCAACTCCTGGGGCCAGAGCGCCCCTCCTTCCACGGTCCTGCCTGCGAGGCCCAGGCCAGGTGAGCTCCCCGCCCTGCCGCCCCTCCCCTCCCTGGCCGCTGCGCCTCTGAATGGGGGAGTGAAGGGGGAGTGACGGGGGATTGATGGCCGTGGCAGAAGAGCGAGGCGGCCCCCAGAACAAAACGAGGGCGACCCGGACGAAACAAAGCGCCACAATAGATCATTTCTGAGAAGTCATCCGGCAGCTTTGAAACCCAGGCTGTGTGTGCCAGGCAGCTCCACAGCCACGGCTTTCAAGGGACATGAATGGAAACGGAACAGTAACTCTTTTTCATTCCTCTTTTCAGGGTCTTGTCTGCGAGAGAAGGATTTACTATTCAATTCCCATGCTTGCATGTGGGAAATTAGGAACCTGCCCCTTAAAAAGAAACTGCCTTCTAAACTCTCATAAATTGTGGTGCTTTTATAGATCTACCCAAATTTCTTCCTCTTTTGGCTTACATTGCATTTTTAAATACTCCTAAGCACGCGCGCGCGCACACACACACACACACACACACTGCCATCTCCTCCACTTTTCTCAGCAATATTTTATTCAGGAAATCTCCATCCAAAAAGATATTTCATCTTTAAGCTTGATGCAGGGTGCAGTTTTTGTACTTGACTATTGCTTTATTTTACCACATTTTATCATAAACCGGACCTACCCCAGGAAACTTAATCACTATATATTTGGAAAGGCAGCAAGTACTGGACCAAGCTGGTGAAAAATCGGAAGCAAATTAAATAAGACATTCATTCATTCGTTCGTGGCCTCAGCAGCGTTTAAGGGGCAGCACTGGTGAGGCTCGCCCTGAGTGCCATTCCGAATGGTTTACTGAAAACAATTGCGTTTCCCAGCTGCCGTGGCCTGGCCAGAGTTTCCGCAGCGGCAGCTCATCCCTGGCTGCTCCTCCCCAGGAGCCCGGGTGCTTGGCCATGCTAATCTCATTAACCTTCCCTATCGGTTTCAGCAGACAGAAATGGAGCCCTGAGAACCGGCAGCTCCTGGCCGAGCCGTGCAGGGAGAAGTCAAGCTTTGGCTCTAGGCCAGCCCCTTTGATGGGACTGCCCAGGCCCCTCACAGGCCCTTGTGGAGCAGAGGAGGAGAGCACATACAAGGCACCCTGGCCACGGGAAATCCAGCCATGGCTGACCCACACTTCCCTCTTGCCTGCTCCTGCCCCAGGAGAGCCTGACTCCTGGCGACGGGGGAGCAGCTGCGCTGATGGGCGGCCATTCTCCAGGGGCAGCCAAGCATACCCTGATTCCCAGGGAACCCTCTGGGCGAGAGAGACCCTTTCGGGTGAGAGATGGATGGGGGGAGGGGCGGGGGGAAGGGAAGAGAAGGGAAGGTTTCCGTCCTCAGCAGGTCTGTAAGGCGAGACTGGGGCACACTAACCATTTCCTGATGTGCAAAAGCTGAAACCTGGACCCTTGTTAGATTTCTTAGATACGCAGAAAACCAACCCAACAAAGGGGAGTCTGACAATATCCTCACCGTGGACTGTTTCAAACCCCGCCATCTCTTCTTCTCAGTCAAAAGAATAGAGAGAGAAATAAAATTTCCTACTTCTGAGATCAGTGTTAAAATCCTTAGAAATCTGCACGATGTGTGTATCAAGTCCACATATTGTACACCTACGCTTTCACGGTGTGATATGTCACTTACATCTCACTTAAGCCGAGGGGAAAGGGAACCTTAGAAAGAAAACCCATTGACATCTGCAGTCTGAAAACCGTATCGTTTCGTTCCAGAAACAACTTGCTTGTTAATAGATATTTCAAAAGGAGTCAGGATATTGCTTCATAAGATCCAAAATCTCACTTAGAAAAATTAATATGGAATAAAATCGTGGTTCTTCAATATGGACCTCACTTGCTTCAGAATAGGTAGCTTTAATGGTCTGGGAAGTTTTATGAATTAAAATATTTCAATTTCCTGCTTTACTATCTCTAAACCAGAAATTCCCAAGGCCACACCACTCACAGCCCACAGAACTGCAGTGTGCGGGGGCTCGGGGAGACCCCTTTCAACAGCTCACCCACAACCCACACTCCAGGTGTTGCCTGGATGACAGCACCACTAACCTCCAAACCAGCGTTTCCAGCATGCTCGGAAGTGGACAGCATGATGCCTCAGAAACCCGCTTCCTAACTCTTAAAACTCCTGAGACTTATTATTTTTCATTGAATTCAAATACTACGTGATTAGAGAAATTCTGCTGTGATTTTTTGTACATTTTCCCAGCCTCCCCTGCCAGGACTACTGTAGCCTGTGGAAAGAAATTGTTACCTTTTCCCAGTTCTTTCTCCAGAAAGCAGGTCTGTGGGTGTTTTAATTAGTCTGCCTGCTTGTTTCTGTCTGTCTGCCCTACGAGGATGCCGGCTTCAGGAGGAGAGGGCCATGGCTCTGTTGCTTACCATCACCGGCAGCTTCATGTTGCTCAGACAGAGTGGATGCTCAATAAACATGTGCGGGAGGAAGGACAGCAGGGGAGGATGAAGGGGTGCGAGCTACTGACTTGCAGCCAGTGCTCTACTTCCACGCCCAGACATGGTCTATATTTTTCAAGGTAAAAAACTTTGCTCTTTGATCCAACAGATCCCAAAATACAGTGGCTCTCAAGACTGGACTGCCTTCCCTTTCTCGGAACGCCCTGGAGCTGGCCCGGCTGCGGGCTGGCCTGTTTCTCCCAGAAGAAGAGGCCAGACCTGCCTCCAGGGCTGCTCGTCTGCTCCGCTGCCTGGTTTAATGGCGTCACCGGCACATCCAGGTCCCAGACCACAGGAAGTCTAGGAAGAGCGATTTCCAGTTAAAACAGGAAGTAGAAGCTGCACATATCACTTCTACTCACATTTCAGAGGCAATAACTTAGTCTCTGTCCTGAAGTAGAGTCTCTAGCTAGTTGGCTTCATGTCTAAGGAGCAAGTGAAAGGGGCTTTGGGGAAGCTGGCTGTCCGCCACAGGTTTCTAGACGCCTCTCTTAGTAGGAAGTTTCCTAGGGCTGTCTGGGTGCGGAGCCTTGTGCAGACTCTATCTTGGATGGGAAGACCAAGACCTCTGGCCCAGGATCCCCACCGCCCTACAGCACTGTGGGCGCCGGAGGGGGCGGCCGGCCTCGGGGGCAGGGAGTGCCCCACCTGGGCACCGACACCACAAGCCCAATCCTTCCTTCCTTGCTGGCTCTGGAGCCCAGAAACATCCAAACGCATTTTTGTTTTTGCATCTAAATGTTCCCATTCAGCTCCTCACTCGCTGTGAGAGAAGGACGTGCACAAAGCAGGTGAGCGCAGTACCCGCTGCTCCAGTCTGAAGGGAGGAGCCAGAGGGCAGCCTCTTTGGTGTCCTCAGCACAATCCCAGTTTAGCAGCTACAGGGATTGCTTCCCGAGTCCTTGTCCCGTCTCCTCGGCCAGGCGGCCAGCTCTGAAAGTGGTAAATGCCACGCCGGGCTCCGTAGCTCCTGACACCCAACTCCGGGGACAGCGGCGCATCCACTCCACGCGATGCACTGAGCTATCGGGTGTAGCCCCATGACCTGGAAAATAAATTAGGCAGATTAGTCCCAAACATTGATTGACTCGAATTTCTTTTTTAAATAGAAAAAAAAAAAACACCCTGTTATTGAACGGAATGACTAACTTACTATCCCTGTGCGGAGGAAGCTGGAAACGCTGCCTAAAATGACATTACACACGGGAACTTCTGGTAACTCAGGATGCTGCCTTCTGGGTGGTGTTTATTCTACGCCACAAACACCTGAATGACTGAGGTTGAACCCAGTCCAGACGCTCTGTGTGGGGTGCCAGCACTCTGTGGGCTGGCACATGCGCCTGACAAAAATCTGGGGAATGCTCAGCCTCCCGGTCCTCTGAGAATCACGCCATTTTCCAAGAAAAGCTAAATAGCTCGTTCATGCTGCGCCCGCTCTCTTCCCACTGCTTCCTGGGGTACCTTTCGGCCTGACTGTTTCTTTCTCTGACGGGCTGCTGGAGACCGAGGCTTTAACTCAGACTTACAGTGAATGCCTCTGAGTGCACTATCAGATGAAGAATATTATGCTCAGTTCATCGATTACAGAAAAAAAACTCACAAGAATGCCGTCCACGCGTGGCTCTTGTCCCCACATCCCCCCATGTGGCTGACATCCACACAAGCTCAGTGCTGGCTCTGAGGGGAGCTACCTTGCAAGTGCCGTCAGGTGATGAGGCTATGACGCTGTCCTTTCCTTGTCACCCCTATCAGCAAGGGGACTGGGGACTGCATTTCAAGGGCGTTTTGGACAGGAAGCCCTGCGTGGCCTGACGCACACAGCCGTCTCTAGGGGCCATGGCGTCAGCCGCCACACTCCACAGGAGCCAAGCCTCCTGCCCGAGGGCGCCCGAGAGGCTCCCAGAAGGAAGTGAGAAGCGTGGGGCGCACTCCAGACCCTGAGGAGGATGCCATGAGCTGCGACGCATGGAGCTAGGTCCACGGGGCTGCAGGCGGTGAGGAAGGCTCAGCATGGCCTAAGGGGCAGGTGGGCTCGGGCGAGGTGCACACAGGCAGCCCGTGGACGGAGGGGCCTGGAGACACCCAGGCGTGCTTCCCCGAGATGAGCTCCCTGGATGTGTCCCCACACCCGCAGGGCTAAGGTAGGAGAGTTAGGTGGATATTTGAACTTCTGGATTTCCTGTTCCCTATGTCAACGTGCATTTCTTTCATAACTAAGAAAAATGTTTAATTGAAATTATAACCTTTAGGAAAAAATTAAGACCCTCCCCCCCCCTTCTTCAAACAGATGAAACCAGAGAAGGCTTCGAGATGATTCCTGAGTGGGACTTCCCCATGGGGGGCTGAGCACAGAGCCAGGGCTGGGTGGGGAGCGTCTCGGGGACCACACTGGGGCCAGGGCACCTTCCTGAGGCTGTTGGCAGCTTGCTGAACTGGTCTGTGAAGGAGCAGATCTTTGTCACTCACACACACACGCACACACGTACATGCGCACACATGCACATGCACACATGCACATATGTGCACACACACGCACACACACACTGCACTGGGTGCTGAGGGTTAGCTAGTCATCACAGATCAGCTGCTGCCTTCAGAGAGCCTGCGAGGCGGTGCCCCGCTCTCTGATGGGCGATGGTAGTGAACTGCGTGGGGTAGCAAGAAGTGACCGAGTCACAGGGAGCAATGCAGCCTGAAGCCTGCTGACATTTATCCCAAAGCCGTGCGGGTGACAACAGTGTGGCGATAACGGGCCTGGGAGAAGTGCATTTCTCCATGCATTGCCTCCAGCCTGGGTCCCGGTGACAAGCAGATGGCTGTCACGCAGGGACTGGGGAGGCCATGAGGGCCTGGGCTCTGTTTGCAGAACTGTAGTCAGGGTGAAGGAAACCTAACTGTGGTGAGCGGTCCCCACGCTGGCTGGAAGAGGCACTGCGAAGGGTGATTCCCACGGACAGAGAAGCAGCCATGTCACCCTCGGGCCACCAGGAGGGACCGCAGATCGGCACCCTGAGCTCACTGCCCCGCGCCTCAGTTTCTGGCTCCCGACCCAGCCAGACCCCAAGGGCAAAGGAGACATTGATGCCACCTTCACTGACTTCCTCCCCGGGCTGCACGCAGCAGGTGCAAGAGGAGAGCGGGCCCCGGGCAAATGCAGCCACACACTGTACACCGGACCCTCCACGCTCTGCCCGCTGACCACCACCCCTAGAACAGAAGCCAGCGGAGGAGCGGGTGTCGGCTGGCCTGGTCCCCGCTGGGCCGCAGCACCTGCTCGCCAGTCACTCAGAGCGCATCTGTGGGATGACCGGAGAGGAGAGGGAAGAGAACCACTTGCCCAGCACTTAACAAAGTAAATAGCGGGACAAGCAGCATGTCATCGCTGGTAAGAACAGTCCGTAACGGTGTCTGCGAGGGTAAGCTGGTTCCTATTTGGGCCATTCTGCCCAAAACAAAATATAGCAACAGAATAAGGAGAGTATGATGGGTGTAAGATTTGCTGGAAAACTTATATTTATGCTTTGCTGGGAGTGAAGAAAGGTTTTAGAAAGCAGACAGAAGAATTTTGAATTGGCTTTAAAAATACAAGAAATACATCTTTCTCCTAATTTTCAGACCGCGGTCTAGGAATGAAGGGAGAGTGGCCTGGCTCATCAAAGAAACTCTGCTAAGCAGTGGAGAGATGTCAGCTGTGGGTTTCTGGGCCACGGCAGGTTTTAGAAGCCAACATGGTCTGGATTTGATGACAGGTAATGACATTAACTAATTAGCAAACGGATCCCATTTGGAGCCGTGGAAGCCAGATCGGGAGGAGGATAACCAGGCCCCTGAGTGCAGGGCTGGGGAGCCAGCCGCTACGTTTCCTCCCTCGCAAAGCGCGACCAGATGCCTTTGGAGTCCGTGGTCTGAGAGGGTGGGAAGCTACCGGATGAGAGTCGGACCAGCACTCGGAATTGCAGTGCCCGGGGTGGGTGGGCACCGCTGAGGGTGCTGAGGGATGCCGCCTGGGTGCCCCTGGCTGCGGTGAGCCGGTCCAGCCCGCCATCCGGAGCTCCATCAAGAAAATGCCTGGCCCTCGACCCACTCTCTCTTCCCCTAAAGCCAGAACCTGTAAGCACCCTGTACCATCCCTGGCTGGGATGTCCTGGGAAAATTCCAAACCACTCAAGCCTCGGTTTCTTCTTCTACAAAGTAAAGATGAAAATGCCAGCCCCATTTTCTCAGCAAGTTGCTGTGAGAATCTAGTGAAGTCGAGTTTACTGTGCAGGTTATAAAATGCTTGAATACAAAAGTACTGCTGCTACTAAGCCAATGACAGGCCCGAGGTCCTAGGATATGAATGCCTTGATGGTCAGAAAGGGGGGAGGCATTAAAATAAAGGCGCCGGCCACCTCCCAGCGGTCAATGAGGCCTCCCCCGCTCCCTGCTCCCCTCTCCCTCTTGCTTTCTCTGGCCCTGGGAGGAAAGGGCATGCCCCGCCCTTTCCCGGGACACAGAGCAGTGGCTGGGCCTTGGAAATGCCCTGGTCATTCCTCTCATGCCTTAAGCCCCAATGTAGGACTTCAAAGGAAATAAAATCCTAAATGTCAACAGCATCTTTCAGTTATCTGGGAAATTACCTACCTCTACTTTCTCTCTTACCAACCCACTCACCCTCCGTTAAAGCCTTCCTTTGAGTCAAACCCCACTTTTCAGAAACCAAGCAATCACTTAATAAAGAGAAAACGTTAAGGGATCCAGATTTCAATTAACTCCACCATTGATTTTTGTGAAATTCTGGGGAAGGCATTATTCTGTAGGTAAAGTGGGGGCAAAGAGCTCAAAGATTAATGGAGGTTCTGCCGACAGTGGTGGCCGAGGACTGGGGTGTCTGCATCAGGCCTGTTCCCCAGGCGCTGCTGATGCAAAAACATTAGAAAAATTCCCTGGGAGAGACCTGCTGAGCCGCCCACCACCTGGAGAGTCTGTCACTCAGGGAGAGAGCCTTTGGTTAACACTGTTTTCTTGTACTTTTTCATTTTAATGTAATTTGTATATTTGGTGTTTTACACACTGTGACTGCGATTTGCTTAACTGCTCAGTAAAATGCATGCCCTGCCTTGTTTTTTGAAGCTGCAATTGTTTCACATTTTTGAAGACACATTGATCCTCACAAGGGATCCCTGGGTTAGCGCGCACGCGCACACACACACTCACACACACACACACACACACACACACGCTACACAAATACAACAGCGGAAACTACTGACAGATATAATTTGTAATGTTTTGTGCCATTAAATGTCTATCTCAGGAAAAGTCTCTGTGAAAATGGGTTTAAAACAACAGGTAGTTTAATCCGGTACGTCCGTCTCTGTCCCTGGAAGTGCGGTCTGGGCGCATGAATGAGGGAAGGAGCGCCTGGGAACAGTCTTCTGCAATAGAGGGAAACCAGCCGTCCCTGCAGGGGGGGGGGGGGGGGACGGGGGGGGGAGGTGGGGGGGGAGGCGGGGGGGGGGGTTCCCCTACTGTGAGGACCACGAGGAGGAGAAGGATAATCATCAGTAGGTCACTGTTAGAAGTGAACCAAGGAAATAAAGTGTAACTATAAATGATTCAGTTAGGAGTTTTCTTTCTAAAGGTTTATTCCACTTGACTTTCTGATGGGGAGTCTAACCCTCAGTACAATTCAGCCACTTGGGGAAGGCCCTGCCGGGGTGAAGAGGTTCCTGCGTGGGGGTCACTGATGAGAGTTCGAGGAAACACAGGCGTCCTCCTCTCAAACAAGACGCGAGAAGTAAGGCCAACACGGCCTGGGCAGAGCTGTCAAGGGGACTTGCTGCTCACTACTCTTGGTGGAGGAGGTGTCAGATCTGTGCCTGGTGATATAGCCCCTTTATAGAGACCTGCCCGCTGGCTCCTGGGAACAATAGGGCTGGTCTCCAGGCCGTGGTGCCGGAGGGGGGGGGGGGGGGTGGGGAAGGTCAGGCCCGGCTGATGGCTGATCACTGATCACTGATGGGTGCTGGCCCAGCCTGTGCCGAGGCCTGTGCCCTCCACCTCGGCTCCTCCCACAGGCAACGCAGACCTACATGAAGCGACGTGCCCAAGGTCGCATGGCTATTAGGTGCTGGAGGGTCAGCAAAGCAGGCAGCCCACTCTGAGACCAGTACCTGCTGCTGGAGAGACTGAATCTAACTGAGTAGAAAGTCAGAAAAGCGGTGGGTTTACAAAAGGCAGGAAATGATCTGGCGTCATTATCATCATCTCCAACATAAAACCGGTTGGCTCAGCTCCTTCCCCCCTCCTCCCCCCACCTCAGTGTATTCAGCAGCCTCCCCAGGAACACAGAAGGACAACACCCTTCCCTGCCCACCCTCCCCAGGTCTTCACCCCAAATCTACCCGGGAGGGGGGGTGGGGACCAGCCCTGGAACTGAGAAGCACTTCACAGGTTGTGAGAAGAGGGGTCAGTCGCAGAGGACAGCTTTGAGATCCTGGAAACTGGCCTCCAGCAGCACCACTCCACCCCCCGCCCCACCCCCCCACCCCCAAACCGCAGCCCTGTGACCTTGACCTGGGCAGGCCCCGCCCGAGTGGGTGGACAGGACCGCCTAAGGGCCTCCCTCATGCAACTCAGCCCTTAAGTCTTTCGAAGACTGCTTCTCTGTGTTCTAACCATCCTAATACAAATAAATCTTGGTCCACAACTCAGGTAGACTAAAAATACACATTTTTATGAGCCATTATAATGCCTATTTAAAAGCATTCTTCAAGGGTGGCAGAAACTCAGTCTTAGGGTCTCACCTTCCCCTAAGTCATGACCAAGTTGTGGGATCTTTAGTTCTAAGACTTGTGTTTGATGTCACATGTCTACTCGTCAAGCTCTGAGATGTTACTCAGTCCCCCCACCTGGTTCCCAGACATCAGTTTGCCCTGGGCACGCTCTTGTCTCACCCCTGGCGCCTTCCCAGGTGTCCAGAGAACCAGGACAGATCTCCCTCCACACTCACCATCATGACTGTGAGATGTCCCCACAGACTCGGTCTCTCAATTCTTTCGCTGGGTCCTAGGGCCCTTCTGTCCTCCTAAGATCCAAAGCTACAGCAAATCAAAGCCAGATCCTGGGTAAGGCCTACACGTGGACCACCACCCCAGAAACCCAGCAGCGGAGGCTTGACCAAACACGGGTTTATCATGGGACACAACAGAAAGTCTGGCACAGCTCAGACATGCAGTCCTAGACCCAGGCTCTTCCTCTCTCCAGCCAGGCCACCACTCAGCAAGGCAGTTGTCCCCTCATCTGAGCAAGAGGAAACCGGAAAGGAAAGTGGCTACAGCAGACCCCAGTCAGCGCTGGGGACATCGGCCTGCTCCAATGTGGAGGGTAGTCTGGAAAGTGAGCTGTAGCTTTCGAGCCCCCACTGCGGTTAGCAGAGGGATAAAGAGGGGATTGAGGGTGTCAGCTTAGGAAATCTTCCACAGCCAGGAGAAGACTCATTTATCACTGCCATTTCCTTCTCCCAAAGTAGGCACTGGCCTGGTGCTTGAATGAGGTAAAGGTGAAAAGAGAAACTAAATGTAAATGTTGCATAATGTTTCATAAAATACTTACCACCCAGATTCAAGAACCTAAGGGTCTGGGAAGAGAGCCCAGAGAAGTTCAAATGCTATTAGTTCCTCCACATAAACCAGATTCAACAAAGCAGGCACTGAGGGCTTCCGTTCATACCCCTACTCACAGGCTGCATGGCCTACACATGGCCTGCACATGGCCCAGGACACCCAGAGGGCACTCAGTGACCAGATGGGTCAAAGAAACAAGCAAACAAAAACACGCTCATGCCCTAACAGGTTTGGCTCAGTGGATAGAGCATTGGCCTGCGGACTCAAGGGTCCCAGGTTCGATTCTGGTCAAGGGCATGTACCTTGGTTGCGGACACATACCCAGTAGGGAGTGTGCAGGAGGCAGCTGATCGATGTTTCTCTCTCATTGATGTTTCTAACTCTCTATCCCTCTCCATTCCTCTCAGTAATAAATCAATAATAAAATATATTTTTTTAAAAAAACATGCCCATGTGTGTGAACTGTGGAGGCTGGGCCTGCCTGTGTGATACGAGGAGACCCCGTCACCCAGAGAGAACCTACAGAGCTGAGCCACTGCCTGTAGACTGGGTGCTACCAGCTCCTTGGGGCCCGAAGGCTCGATGGGTCCTTCTGTAGAGGTCCCCGGCCCTGGTCCCATCCCTCTCTTACGCTTCAAAAGCAGTCTGCCACCAGGTGGAGCAGGAAGTCAGCTGCCAGAATCAGAACCTGGGGTCTGCTACATAGCGACCTTGGAAAGTGACTTCAAACCGACCCTTAATTTCTTTCCTGTAAGACAGCTCTTTATCTGTACACTCCTATGTCCCTTGCAGAGCTGCTGTGAAGAGGAGACACAAGGATGCACGGTGCCGAGCAGACTGGCCCATTTAGTCCACAGCAATGGCCCTTCTTCTTGCAGAAGTTCCCAGAGGCTTGGATTGGACCAGAGACAGACCCAAATCCATGCTGCCGAGAGATAGCGGGGCGGGGGCGGTCTGCTGGGAGGTCTCCAGCCGAAGAACTGGGTTTGGTTGTGGATTGGCAAGTTGATGGGCCATTTTGTGGAAGGAGGGCAGAGGTAGGGCAGGACGGCTAAAAGCCTATCTCAGTTGGCATGGCTGATGGGTACTACCCTGTAGGATTCACCCGTTGACCTTGATTATGAATAAAATTGGAAATCTGTGTGCCGTGATGTGGGTTGGCGTTCTGATTTCTGCCATGTGGTAGCACCAGTTGCAACCCGGTGAATTATTTGGGGGCTCTTAGGACACCTTGGGTATTAACACACACTCCCCTGTGCCCAGGGTAAGGACAGGGCACTTCCATCAACACTGTGTGCAGTACAACTGAAAATGGTGCACTTGCCAAACTTTACATTAAATTCAAATACCCTCTGGCTACATGATGATATAACAGCCAAGGAGGCAAGGCTGCCGTGGGCTTGAGCAGACCAGGCCTGGGGATCGGTGCAGCTTTGTGTCCCCACAAGCGGGTGGGACACACCAGCCACAAGGACAAACGCCTCGCAAGGCCAGAGTTGAGGAAATGGGGAGCGCCTGGCCTGATGGGAAGAAAGGATAAAAGCTGTCTTCGGGTATTTGGAGAGAGCGTTCATGTGTAAGAATGAGCCTTATTTCATGTGCAGGAAGCATGGGCCCCGTGATGGCAGACATGCCAGCTCCTGCCTCTGAGAGAGACGTACACCCTGAGCCACGCTGAGCCCGAAGCTCAGTGTCCCAGACGGGGTGGGCCAAGGGGACCATGGTTTCAGACCCCCTCACATGCCACCTCTCAGGGGGGCTTGGTCACACTGCTCTGGACTGTCCCCTCCTTGTTTCACCCCCGTGTCTACACAACAGACTTCATAGGGCACAGCCAATGCAGCCTGTTCCGTGGCCAGCCACACTCAGGGCCAGCCACACGCAGTGGCGGTTAGAGGGGAAGGGAAGGGTGCCCATGCCCCATCAGGAAATCCGTAGGCTAATCACAGGTTAGAACTGGCACATAAATTCTTTTCCCCACTTCCTCTCCCTCCCCAACCAGTCTATCCTGAGACCTAATAGTTCATGCTGAGAGGATGGTGTCTGTGTGGGTTGCTTGTGTAACGAATCACCACAAATGTGGGGGCTTAAGCACAGAAATGCGTTATCCACAGCTCTGGAGACCAGAGTTTGCAATCAGTACTGCAGGTCCTCAGCAAGGTGGCGGTGGAGTGGGGGGGAGGTGTGCTCCCCCAGAGCTCTGGGGGCCAGTCCTCGGCTCCTGCAGCTCCTGGTAACAGCTGACCTTCCTGGGCTTGTGACTACACCTCTCTTACCACTGCCTCTGTGATCAAAGCTGCCTCTTTCTCTTTATAAAGACACTTATGCCCGGCCAGTGTGTCTCAACAATTGAGCATCAACCTATGAATCAGGAGGTCACAGTTACATTCCAGGTCAGGGCACATGCCTGGGTTGTGGGCTTGATCCCCAGTATGAGATGTTCATGAGGCAGCTGATCAATGATCCTCTCTCATCATTGATGTTTCTCTCTCTCTCTCTCCCTCTCCCTTCCTCTCTGAAATAGGGTTTAAGACCTACACAGATAATCCAAGCTAATCACTGCATCTCAAAACCCTAATCACATCAGCAAAGACTGGCATATAAGGGAATGGTCACAGGTTCGAGGAACTAGGATGCAGACGTTTCTTCGCAGGCCCACAGTCAGTCCAGAGGATTGGGCGAGCTGTTCCACCTCCTGCCAAGTTGGGACCACACCGTCACACAGCCTTGTCTTGCTCCTGTTACTTCTGCCTCACTCCCCTTCCTCCAACTCCCCCACTCTTGGCGTGAACTTTCCCTGAAGAGACAGCCATGAGGTTTCCCTCAAGCTCTCCTTTCTGGAAAACCCCAAGTAATACATGTAAACTATTAAGAACACTGCACACAGTGATGGTAGATAGTAGTGGTGTTACAATAGCAGTTCCTACATTTTCAGAGCATTGCTGAATCACTTAAAAATATACACTGAGGCAGCGGAGGTCATCTATTTCACTATTTCAGCAAAATTTTACACCATGTTGAAAATTGTCTTTCCCTTCTACAAAACATTTGCAGCATGGTGACACTTTTCCAGTAGAATACCTGCTAAAGATTGGAATTAGTAAAAGAAGGGTTTTCCCACAGTCAATGGAAGAATATTCACTCTATTAGAGGAAAGTTAAATAAATGAGTTAATGCTTACAAATTTCTTACAGATGAAAAGTTCCTGTAACACACTAAGTCCTGCCATGAATATACTTCCTGTGAGCTGAGAAAATTACATTTCTTAAAACAGCAGCGTCCCGGTCCTGGCATATCTGAGAAGTAGCACAGCTTTGTGGATAAATTGCAGATCCAGATGACGCCACCCAGATGACTGTAGCCAACTTACATGGGGGAAAGAGGAGAATAAAGCAAGATTTTCTACTGTAGCCTCTCAGAGGTCTTTGCAGGTGACAATTGTAAAATTGAAGAGTCTGGAAGGTTGTTTTTTTATGGGGCAACTTGATTGGCACCCTTGTTTCAGAAAATCATATGACTTTTAGATTCCCAGATAAACCTGAAGAGAACCAGTAGCCACTGACATTGAATATAAGAAAATATTGGCAAACTTCACTGTTAAAAGGGAAATACCAAAAACAGTGAAAAACTTAAGAGTTTCAGCTCTCCTACCATGAGAAGGCAAATTCAGTATTCAAGAAAACTCACTGAACAAATACATCCTGAATGGAGATTGTAATTAACAGTATGGTGAAGCAAGTTCACATCTGGCTTCTTTAAGATTTGTCATTTAATTGGATAATTCCTATCTGAAATTTTTTTCTGAAAGAATTCCCTTGGACTCTATGCACAAAAATCGTAACTTTCAAATTTCCCAAACCTTGATTAATTGTTGGTACAATCTGCTATCAACATTTCAGTGTCTCTCCTTCTTTTCCCTTTCATGGTATGTACACATACAGATGGGTGCATGCACACACACACACACACACACACACACATACACACACTCACACACAACACGCTACCTAAAACAGCATGTCAAGCAACATTTTGTTGAGTGGCAGGATTGCTCTCCCCTTCCCATCCCACCTACTCTCTCCTGTTTCATTTCATAAATAATGGCCAACTCCTTGAGCAGCATGGGAGAAATCAAAAGGAAAATCTATATATTTCTGGAGGATTCCAGCCAGAGGGGTTTGAGAACAAAATTGTTCTAAGAGGAGAAGAGGATGGCTGCTGACGGGAAGGCAGACTGCAAGATAGTGTGTGAGTGAGAGAACGAAAGGAGAGGGTGTGGACGTATGGAGAGTGTAAATTTGTGGGTGAGCAATAGCTATACTCCAGGGGACTGTTGGAGACTGCCAGATCGGGCTCCCCTAACCAGGCAGCCTCCACTGCCACGGAGACCGCGCCATCTTGAAGGGGAGTGTGGCTGTTATCAGAAGCGTATACATGCAGGAACCCTGCAACCATGACACCCAGGGACCAGCTACGAACCAGGAATACCGATCTCAAGCAGCGTGAATACGTGGACTCGGATGAGCCCTGCTCCTCCTCACGGAAAGGTCAGATTTTGCCTAGGGAAAGGTGAGGTCTGCAATCCAGGTTGGAGAGAGGATCGTGCATGGGGGAAGTCTGCGCCCCACAAAGTCCACGGCCGTTGGGGCCAGCATGATCCGCGAGTGTAGAAGGGGATCCGCGGGGCTGCTGGCAGAAGGGAACTCTAAAAGTCAGCCCATAGCTGGACTGGGCACAAAAAGGCAGCCTTGGATTTTACCAGTGTGCCAGCTGCTTAGTGCCAGGGGAGAGAGGACGTGCGGAAGAGACTTTTGGAGAATTGCGTGCAGAGCTGGACAGTAAAAGTTGCGAGCTCACGTACTTACTCTAGCTCTTTTTTTCTCTTTAAATCCTTGCTTTTGATTACTAAACCCAATACATAGGATCACCCAATTAGGGACACTCACAGAGACTACAGGGGAAAATTGTTTTTGTGGAACCTGGGATCAGAGTAGAAATTAACGATCAGGGAACCAGTTCTGGGGCAGTCGATTCCCCCAAACCAGTATTAAGTGCAATAGGGAAAACAAAACCTAAATACTGGCTGGAGAGGATTTATAGCCCCGGAGGTCAATCCAGAAACACTGCCACCCAGGGGCTGAATCACAAATTGACTCTTCTGTAAACACAAATAAAAGCAGTCTGGGAAACAAAGAAATACTGCCTGCTTTAAAATCAGGACTGTGGTTCACAACACGGAGGAGCAGTGTATCATAGGGAACTTCAATACTGTCCTGAATACCTGACAGGAAAAGGGCATGTGCAACAGAAGAGTAGAAGAAGTGAATGACCTTCACTGAAGCACATTTTTATTTTTTCACCTTTTACTTAAAAAACTATTTTTTTCTTTTTTTTCCTCACTTGATTTTACCTTTTTAATTATTATATTTTTATTTTTAATTAGTATTATTACTATTACTATTGTAACTTTTTTTAAGTGTCATTTTATTTTCTCTTTATTTTATTTTGGGGTTAATGTTCTACATTCTATTTTTATTTTTCCTTTAGCATCATTTTACTCTATCTCAAATTTACCTTTATGCCAACACTCCATCCCTCACTTTTCCCCCTTTTTTGTCCTGTTCTCTTACTCTATTCTTGCATTAGATTTTCCCCATTCCTTCTTTTTACCACCTGTTAAAAGTTCATCCTACTTATATAAATCTAATTTCTGATCTCCTGCTCCAAGTCCATACACACCTCTCTTCACCTTCTTCACTATCAAATTTTTTTTCTCTCTTCCCTTTTTTTGTTTTTTCTGTAGTTGTTATTATTTTTTTTGTTTTGGTTTTGTTTTTTGTACTAGGTTTTTTTGTTTTATTTTGTTTTATTTTTGCCTTGCTTTCTCTCTGTCCTGTTGTTCTTGTTTGCTTGATTGTTGATTAGATTGTTGTTGGGGTTTTTTTTTTTTTGCTTGTTTGTGAGATTGTTTCCATTTTTTGTTTTGTTTTTGTCTTTATTTTTTGCTTCTGTTTTTCCTCTCCTCACTTGTTATTAGTTGTTGTTTGTAGTTTGCATTCATCTCTGGGTGTTTGTTGTTTGCATTTTTAGGGGTTAGTTGTTGTTCTACTAGAGTTTTCTCCCCATATAAATAGTTTCCCCCCTTATTTTTTATTCTCTTTCTTCTCTCACTTACTTTTTTTCCTTTTCTCAATATCATTTTTGCACCTTTTTTTTTTTCTTTTCTTATCCCCTAATTCTCTTTTCTCAGGTGGTCACCTTTATTTGGGGTTATTAGTATCGTGAATACATTTGTGTTCAGTGCCTTGTGTGTTGTGCCTTGTTGTGTTGTATTTTATGCCTTTAAATCAACACAGAAGAGAGAGGGCTACATAACCAGACACCCAGAGAAGAGAGATCATGGGGAAACAAAGAAACAGCCCACAAATGAAAGAAAAAGAGGAATCACCAGAAAAGGAAGTAAATGAAAAGGAGGCAAGCAATATGTCAGAGAAAGAATTCAGAGAAATGGTCATAAGCTGGCTGAAAAGAATGGAAGACAAATTCAACAATATGTGTGAGAACCAAGAGGAAATTAAGAAGAACCAAGAAGAAATGAAAAATGACATCACTGCTATAAAGAACTAAGTAGAAAGCATCAACAGTAGACTAGAAGAAGCAGAGGGCCACATCAGTGAGCTAGAAGACATGGTAGGAAAAAATACCCAAGCAGAGCAGCATCTAGAAAAAAAAACTTAGCCCTGACCAGTTTGGCTCAGTGGTTGGAGCATCGGCATGCAGACTGAAGGGTCCCAGGTTCAATTTCGGTCAAGGGCATGTACCTTGGTTGTGGGCATATCCCCGGTGGGGGGTGTGCAGGAGGCAGCTGATAGATGTTTCTCTCTCATTGATGTGTCTAACTCTTTATCCCTTTCCCTTCCACTCTGTAAAAAAAAAAAAAAAAATCAATAAAAATATTTTTTTAAAAAACTTAAAAAACAGGAGGAGAGCCTAAGGGAACTTTGGGACAATGCAAAATGAAACAACATCTGCATAATAGGGGTGCCAGAAGGAGAGGAAACCCAGCAAGGGATAGAAAACCTGTTTAAAGAAATAATGACAGAAAACTTCCCTGATATAGGGCAGAAAAAACTCAAACAAATCCAAGAAGCTCACAGAGTCCCAAACAAAATGAACCCCAAAAGACCGATGCCAAGGCACATTATAGTTAAATTGGCAAACACCAATGACAAAATAAGAATCTTAAAAGCGGCCAGAGAGAGACAGAAAGTTACCTACAAAGGATCCCCCATCAGACTAGTGACTGATTTCTCAACAGAAACACATCAGGCAAGAAGGGAATGGGATGAAATTTACAAAGTCATGCAAAGGAAGGGTCTGAATCCAAGTATACTATACAAAGAAAGGCTATCAATCAAAATTGAGGGTGAAATCAGGAGCTTTACAGACAAAAAAGGACTAAGGGAGTTTATTACCACCAAACCAGCAATGCAAGAAATGCTAAAGGATCTGCTGTAAAAAGAAGAAATGTGAAACGAAGAAGGAACACAGGAGTAAAGAATAAAAATGGTGACAAACAAGTACCTATCAAAAATAACTTTAAATGTAAATGGATTAAATGCCCCAATCAAAAGACATAGGGTAGCTGAGTGGATAAGAAAACATGACCCATATATCTGCTGTCTACAGGAAACCCACCTCAGAAAAAAGGACTCACACAGACTGATGGTGAAGGGATGGAAAAAGATTTTTCAGGTGAATGGAAATGAAAAGAAAAGCTGGGGTAGCAATACTTATATTGGACAAATTGGATCTCAAAGTGAAGGACATAACAAGAGATAAGGAAGGCCACTTCATTATACTAAAGGGAGCAATCCAACAAGAAAATATAACTCTGGTAAACATATATGCACCCAATACAGGAGCACCCAAATACATAAAAAAACTTTTGGAGGATATCAAGAGAGAGATTGATAGCAATACAGTCATAGTAGGGGACTTTAATACTCCACTATCACCATTGGACAAATCCTCTAAACAAAAAATCAGCAAAGAAGCATCAATTCTAAATGACTCACTAGATCAGATGGAATTAATTGACATCTTCAGAACATTTCACCCCAAAGACACAGAATATACATTCTTCTCAAGTGCACATGGGTCATTTTCAAAGATAGACCATATATTTAGTCACAGGCAAAGTCTCTTCAAATTCAAGAAGATATAAATCATATCAAGTACCATCTCAGACCACAATGGCATAAAACTAGAAATCAACTACAATAAAAACAATAAAAAAATCAAACACCTGGAGGCTAAGTAGCATACTATTAAACAATGACTGGGTTACCAGAGAAATCAAAGAAGAAATAAAAAGCATCATGGCAACAAACGACAATGAAAACACAACAATCCAAAATCTATGGGACACAGTGAAAGCAGTCTTGAGAGGGAAGTTCATAGCTCTACAGGCCTGCCTCAAAAAAATGAGAAACAATGGTAATAAATTGTCTAGCCCTACAACTCAAAAAGTTAGAAAGAGAGCAACAAGAAAAGCCCAGCGTAAGCAGAAGGAAGAAAATAATAAAGATCAGAGTGGAGATAAATGACATAGAGACCAAAAAACAATACAAAAGATCAACAAAACCAAGAGCTGGTTCTTTGAAAGGATAAACAAGATTGATGAACCTCTGTCCAGGCTCACCAAGAAGCAAAGAAAAAGGACCCAAATAAACAAAATCAGAAATGAACGAGGTAAAATAACAACCGATCCCACAGAAATACAAACGATTATTAAAAAATACTATGAACAACTCTATTTCAACAAAATGGACAACCTAGATGAAATGGACATATTCTTAGAAAAATACAAGCTCCTAAAACTCAACCAAGAAGAGTCAAAAAACCTGAATAGGTTGATAACTACCGAAGAAATTGAAACAGTGATCAAAAATCTTCCAGCAAATAAAAGCCCTGGTTTGGATGGCTTTACAGGGGGGTTTTACCAAGCATTCAAAGAAGAACTAAAACCTATCCTCCTCAGACTATTCCAAAAAATTCTAGAGGAAGGCATACTTCCAAGCTCTTTTTATGAAGCCAGCATTACCCTAATCCCAAAACCAGATAAAGACACCACACACACAAAAAAAAGAGAACTACAGGCCAATATCCTTGATGAACATAGATGCTAAAATCCTCAACAAAATACTAGCAAATTGGATTCAGCAATACATTAGAAAGATCCTACACCATGACCAAGTGGGATTTATTCCAGGGATGCAAGGGTGGTTCAATATCCACAAATCAATAAATGTGATACATCACATAAACAAACTGAGAGACAAAAATCACATAATCCTATCAATCGATGAAGAAAAAGCATTTGACAAAATACAACACCCTTTCTTGATAAAAACTCTCAGCAAAGTGGGAATAGAGGGATAATAAAGTGGGAATACCTCAACATAATAAAAGCCCTATATGACAAACCTACAGCCAAAATCATACTCAATTGGCAAAAACTAAATCCATTTCCCCTAAGAACAGGAACAAGACAAGGATGCCCACTTTCACCACTCCTGTTTGACATAGTACTAGAAGTACTAGCCATAGTGATCAGATGGAAGAAAAAAATAAAAGGCACCCAAATTGGAAAAGAAGAAGTAAAACTGTCCTTATTTGCAGATGACATGATATTATACATAGAAAACCCCAAAGACTCCATCAAAAAACTACTAGACCTAATAAATGAATATGGCAATGTAACAGGATACAAAATTAACACCCAGAAATCTATGGCATTTTTATACACCAATAATGAACTCACAGAAAAAGAAATGAAAAAAAAATCCCATTTACCATTGCAACAAAAAAATTAAGATACCTAGGAATAAACTGAACCAAGGGTGTAAAAGACCTGTACTCGAAAAATTACAGGACATTAAAAAAAAGAGATAGAGGAAGACATAAAAAAATGGAAGAGCATACCATGTTCATGGATTGGTGGAATCAACATCATTAAAATGTCCATACTACCTAACGCAATCTATAGATTCAATGCAATACTTATTAAAATACCAATGGCATATTTCAAAGATCTAGAACAAACTCTCCAAAAATTCATCTGGAATAAAAAAAGACCCTGAATAGCCACAGCTATCCTGAGAAAGAAGAACAAAGTTGGGGGGATCACAATACCAGACATCAAACTATATTACCAAGCCACGGTTCTCAAAACTGCCTGGTACTGGCACAAGAACAGACAGAGAATAATGGAACAGAATAGAGGACCCAGAAATTGACCCAAGCCATTATACTCAATTAATATTTGACAAAGGATGCAAGAACATAATATGGAGCCAAAACAGCCTCTTTAATAAATGGTGCTGGGAAATTTGGTCAGATACATGCAAAAAAATGAAACTATATCACCAACTTACACCATACACAAAAACAAACTCAAAATGGCTAAAGGACTTGAATGTAAGATGGGAAACCATAAAAATTCTGCAAGACTCCATAGGCAGCAAAATTGCAGACATATGTTGTAGCAATATCTTTACAGACACAGATCCTAGGACAAGAGAGACTAAGGAGAAAATAAACAAATGGGATTACATCAAAATAAAAAGCTTCTGCATAACAAAAGGAACCATCAACAAAACAACAAGAAAGCCCACTGCATGGGAGAACATATTTGTCAATGTTATCTCCGATAAGGGTTTAATCTCCAGGGAACTCATACAACTCCACAAAAGGAAAATAATCCAATCAAAAAATGGGCAAAGGACCTAAATAGAATCTTTTCAAAAGAGGACACTCAGAAAGCCAAGAGACACATGAAAACATGCTCAAAGTCACTAATCATCCAAGAGATGCAAATCAAAACAACAATGAGGTACCACCTCACACCTGTCAGAATGGCTATCATCAACAAATCGACAAATTTGGTCAGATACATGCAAAAGGATGTATCTTATGTGCTGGAGACGATGTGGAGAAAAAAGATCCCTCCTTCACTGCTGGTGGGAATGCAGACTGGTGCAGCCATTGTGGAAAACAGTGTGGCGTTTCCTCAAAAATTTAAAAATGGAACTGCCATTTGACCCAGTAATACTACTTCTAGGAATATATCCCAAGAAAACAGAAACACCTATCAGAAAGGATATATGCACCCCTATGTTCATAGCAACACAATTTACAATAGCCAAGATTGGAAACAACCTAAATGCCCATCAACAGATGAGTGAATTAGAAAACTATGGTACATATTCACAATGGAATACTACACTGGTGTAAAAAAGAAGGAATTCTTACCATTTGCAGCAGCATGGATGGAACTGGAGAGCATTATGCTAAGTGAAATAAGCCAGGAAGTGAAAGAAAAACACCATATGATCTCACTCACTTATGGATAATAAAGACCATTATAACCTGATGAACAAAAATAGATACAGAGTCAGAGAAGCATCAAACAGACTGTCAAATTACAGTGGGAAGGCTGGGGAGTGTTGTTGGGGGCGGGGGCATGTAAGAGATCAACAGAAGGACTTGTATGCATGCATATAAGCATAACCAATGGACACAAGACACTGCTGGGGTGGGGTGAGGGCATGTGCTGGGGGGTGGGGGAGGCTGGGGGAAGGTCAATGGGGGGAAAAAAGGAGACTATCTGTAATACAGATAGTACTACTACCGGTAATACTTTAAACAATAAAATAGAATTTTAAAAAATACACACAAAAAAATTGTTCTGTCTTCCAACTTGTCTTTACATAGTTATCAGACTCCCTGGAAAATTTATCTCTTTTTCCAGTTCATAGCAGGCTCTTAAATAATGTTGAATGGTGAGTGAATGAATGGATTAATGAACTAAAGAACTGAGCGTTTCTGAAACCATGGGAAGAAGCATGATGCAGAGAAGCATGTAGTATACTGGAAGAGCAGTGACTAAAACCAGGAGACCTAGCTTTCAACTCTTATGTTGACTTACTATTTAATCTTGGATAGGCTATCTGAGTCTCATTTTTCACATGCCAAGTAGACCTTATTCTAATGTTTTCTAGATATTCTCTATACTACGAATGTAGCAACTTATGGTTTAAAAAATACTTGGGCTTATATTCTCTCACTTGACCTTCCCAACCACCAACTAGTGGCAAAGGGTGCCCATCTTTTAGTCTGGAAGCAGAGGTCCACAATGTTGACCTTGAATAGTTAATAGTTAATAAGGTGAGAAGTTCCAGCCATGTCCACACCTTCTCCTCCAGGAAACAGACAAAGCCAGAGCCCAGCCTTGATCAATTACTTGCCACTGAGACCATAACGGCAGAACCTTTCTCAAACCATGACTTCTTGCCTCGAATCCTTCTTACTTACCTCCAACCCTTCTCACTTCCTGCTATCTGTACACCTGCACTGGACACCCATCGCACTGCACATTACCAAGGTCCTCATCAAAGGAGGGCCACGGTAAAAATCCTGCAAATAGATGCCCAGCATGGACAGGGCACTTAGTACACTCTGAACTGGTGAACCACATTGGGAGTCAGCAAGCATTTTCTGTAGAGCGCCAGAGATGAAACCTTATAGGCTCTGCAGGCCACGGGGTCTCTGTCACTGCTGCACAAACGCCCAAGTAGACAATACACAAACAAATGGGGCAGCTGCGTTCCAATAAATCTTTATTTACAAAAGCTGGCAGCAGGTTAGATTTAGCCTATGGGCCTTTGTTTGCCAAACCCTTGGGCTGCAATAACTCTGAGAAAAGTCTTGAAGTCAAAAACATTAACACTTCCTTTTAGAGGCAGGGTCTCAGCAACTCTTCATTAACACATCTACCCAGGCATGGTTATCCCTCTTCCTCCCCCGGCCTCTGATTAAGACCCCCCTGCAGAGGGAACCTGGAGCAATTCCCCTCGACTGCAATTCTTCTGAAAGACAAAGCAGGGCAGAGATTGAGCCGGACCCCAGGCCTTTGTGCCATACCCAGCTAGCAGGGCTCTCTTCCAATCGCACCAAGTTTTCTGCAAACCTAATAAGAGAATAGGACACTTATTTCACTCAACAGTCTTCTAGTGGGGCCTGAGGGCCCGCTCCACTGAAGGCCTCCCTGAATCGCCGACTCAAAGGAGACAATGTGCCTGGCACCACGGAACCTTTTGCATGTACAGCTACACAACCACTTTTCATTTTGTTTCTCAAGCACCCATGGCACCCATCCATGCATTATGCTAATCACTGCATGAATCTAGCTAAAAGAAACTAAGCAATTATTTTAATTAGAATGCTCCTGGATTCTGTTTTAAGGGGCAAGAAGGAAGTAGCCAGGGCTCAAAAAGATCCCACAAAATATTTTTGTGAAAGGAAAAATAATTAAGGCCAAATTTAGAATGTACTTGCAATAAATGGTCCAAATAAAATGAATGGCACCACTGTGCAACTAAAACCCATTCATATGTAAGAGCCCAGAAACTCCATTTTTATGTGATATCATTCTGACAGTATAGCCAATTTTACAATGTGAAAGTGAATGTCTAGTAGAGGCTTTAATGATCCTCCTGAATCTCTCACACGATTTCTTACAGAGCTTCTGTGTAAACTCTTTTATTAATCACAGAAAAGAAGGATATTAGTCAATTCACCCTTTAAATATGATTATTTTTCATTTAAATTTTAGAGTAAATTGTTCAGATGTATTTCTCTGGAAGAATCCATCTTTATAGAAAAGCCTTGTTACTCATCTATTCTACAAAAAGCAGATTCCACCATAGAGACTTTTAATCACCTGAACTGGGTTTAGTCACATAGGAAGAGGTTGTACCTGCCGACTGTCCATAGCCTTTGTCTTCCTGCCTCGCTCTGGTCATGCGTGACATTGTGGCCTTTTTATCTCATCTCAAGCTTTCAAAAAGAGATGGAGTGAAATTCAAACTAGTCAACTAGTCGACGTTGTTCCTTCTGTTTGAATTTGTAAGTGTCTTTTAGCACCTGTTGTCCACCAGCACACAGCAAGTTATGGACACTCCTGGATGACTACAACCTATACTTTCCCTGCAAGGAGTTCCCAGTCTGATCACAGAGACAGAGACGGGCAGAAAGAAGACCACAGCCCAGGGATCTGGGCTGAGCTGATCGTTAAAGAATGGATTATCCAGGAGAAAGACATGGGTAGTCTGTTCCAGGAAGAAAGAGCAGCATACGCAAAAGCTGGGACACCAACAATCCCAGGTGATACGGGAACTGCGAGCAGATGGAGCTGCTGGGTGATGAAGCTGAAGGTTGGAGCGGGGCAGAGAACAGGCTGGAGTGGGAAGCAGAAGACAGCTGGCCAAGAACTTGGGCACCACATCCATGAGCCTTGGCTGCATCTTGTAAAGCAATGCAGAACCACTAGTTTTCCACAGGGACTAATGGGCAATTTTTCATTTTCAGTGCTTGGAATGCTGACAAGAGGAAGAAATGGAGACTCGGTGTCCCACACATGCCACAGCCCAGGCGAGAGGTGAAGTAGGAATGGAGAGATGGGGTGAGGTATGAGATTACAGTGTTGAAGGAGAACCTCTATGGAACAGTGAATGAAGTGGTCAAAAGTTGGAAATGAAATTGGCTTTGGAGATTCTCAGTGGGGAGGAAGTGTTTCAACTGAATGCTTGTCATATGTCCACAAAGCTCCCCCTCTTCTAGGTTCTCCTTAAACCCAGTTGGGCCTTGATCATGGGTTCCAGGATTGAGATGCAGCAGAAATCTCAGCTGGGCCCACGAGCAGACTGCTGCATGCCATGTGAAAACTCCTAGAATAGAGTGCAACTTGTACTGACGTTCCTCTGCAAAACTCACACAGAAACAGTTTCCTGCTGTAAGTCTAAGTCAAAATAAACAGAAGCCTGGAACGAAAGAAATATGGTGAATACTGACTGTGAGGGTTAATTTTCTGTCAACTTGACTGGGTTCGGCGATGCCCAGGTAGCTGTTAAGCATTATTCCTGGTGTGTCTGGGAGGTTGCTCTGGAGGAGGCTGGCAGTTAAGCTGGTGGACTGAGTGCAGATGGCCTCCCCAGTGTGTTGGGCATCATGACATACACAGAAGGCCTGGACAGATCAGAAAGGCTGAGAAAGTGTGCATTTTCTCTCTTTGCTTAAGCGGGATATTCATTTTCTCCTGCCCTTGAACATCAAATCTTCTGGTTCTTGGGCCCTCAGAATCCAACCAGGACTGATTCTATCTCCCCACCGCACAGCCTGATCACCCCACCCCCGCCCCCCAGCCCGCTATCCTCAGGCCTTCAGACTTGCACTCAGTTATACCACCAGTGTCCCTGGTTCTCCAGCCTGCAGACAGCATATCATGGGACTCCCCGCCTCTGTAATTGTGCTAACCAACTCCTGCAATAAATCTCCTCATACCTATATCTATCCTCTTGGCTCTGTTTCTCTGGAGAACCCTGACTAATATACTTAAGAAAAGCTATATATTTTTTAATTACCATATTTACATTAGACTCATTTATATTTTTGCTTTTAAAGAATATAAAGAGGATACGTCTCTACCGATTTTATGTACCAGCTAAACCTTCATAATACACCTGACAGGGTCATTACACTAAAGGGAAATTACAGGTAAATTTCATTCATACGTGTGTTGTAAATATTATCAAAACATTCAGTAATACATTCAGTAAATAATACATCACACCCAAGTTGGGTTTAGTCCAGAAATTCAAGATTGGGTTAACGCCCTAGGTGGTTTGGCTCAGTAGATAGAGCCTTGGCCTGAGGCCTGAAGGCTCCCAGGTTTGATTCCGGTCAAGGGCACATGCCTGGGTTGTGGGCTCAATCCCCAGGGGGGGGGCATGCAGGAAGCAGCTGATCAATGATTCTTTCTCATTATTGATGTTTCTGACTCTCTCTCCCTCTCCCTTCCTCTCTGAAATCAATAAAAATATGTATTAAAAAAAAAGATTGGTTTAGCATTCAAAAGCCTATTGAATAATTCACCACACTAACAGAATAAGGGAGAAAAGTCATATGATCATTCTACAAATAAGTGAGTACTTAATTTATGACAAAAGTCTCACTTCAGAACACTGGGGAAAGGAAATCTTTTCCATTAATGGTATAAGGTAAGTAGGTATCTTGGGGGGGAAAAAACTTGATCCCAACCTCACATCATATACAAAATCAATGTCACTGGATTATAGATATAATCTATAATCTATAAGTAAATAAAATGTAACCTATCAGTGGTTCTCAACCTGTGGGTTGCGACCCCTGAAAATACATCCTGCATATCAGATATTTACATTACAATTCATAACAGTAGCAAAATTACAGTTATGAAGTAGCAACGAAAATAATTCTATGGTTGGGAGTCACCACAACATGAGGAACTGTATTAAAGGGTCACGGCATTAGGAAGGTTGAGAACCACTGCAATAAGTAATATATAGATGTAAATGGAAGAGAAGAAACCATAAAGCTTCCAGAAAATAATGTAAGAGGATATTTCCATGACCGCAAATTTCTCTTAAAAAGTACATAGAAAGCACTACCTATAAAGAAAAATTGGAAAATTAGATGACATTAAAATTAAAAATATTCTGTTCATCCAAAGATACCATAAAGAGTGAAAAGTCAAGCTCAGGTTGATATATGATACTTGCAATAAATATATCTAAAAAAAGGATTATATCCAGATTATGTAAATATCTCCTACAAATCAGTAAGATGAACAATACAATAGATAAATTAACAAGACACTTGAAAAGCCCATTCACAAAATAGCCAAATGGCCAATATACATGAAAGATGCTCAACTTATTAATAACCTGGAAGTCAAATTAAACCCATAATGAGATTCAACTCCAAACCACCAAAAAGACCAAAATAAAAAAGACTGAGAACATCAGATGTCAACAAGGATGTAGAGCAGCCTGCCTTCTGCCCACTGCTGGGGGGAGTGGAATGGACACAAGTTTCTTAGAAAGCTATTTGACACTCTTACAGCTGAGCGCAGTCACACAGTGCAACTCAGTGGGCTCCCGGGCAGTCAACGAGCCCAACGGAATTGCACGCACACACCCTCCAAAGGCTTGCGGGGGAGTTGCCCACCACACTGTCTAAACAGCCGAGAACTGAAAACAACCCAAATGCCGGTCAAGGGTGAAATAGGTAAGCTGTGGTACATTATTGACACAGCAGAAGGAAAACATACTATCATTACACCCAACAGCACAAGCACAACTCACAAGCATAATGTTGACAGACTCAAACCAGACAAAAGAGCACCTACCTTAGGACTCCATTTATAAGCCGCTCAAAACAAAACAAAGCTCTGGCGTCAGAAATCAGGACAGTGGTTACTCGGAAGGGGAGGCCATCCCAGCCACGGGAGTGCTGGCTCAGTTCTCCTTGCCCCGGTGGTTGCAGGATGTGCAGGGAAGGCATCAAGTCCAAGTTTCTGCTCTTCGCAATCCTGGAGCCCAGTAACGCTTGAAAACAAGTTTCAAATGTTGATTTCTATTTCTGACGTGAAGTAAATGGAGGGCTTGCACAGAACATACCACAGAAGATCTTCATGAAAATCGGTCAGTGGCTGTTTCCTGTGCTCAGCTGGCTCCCCGGACGTCGCTTACAGAGCAGAAGAGAGAAAGAACCACACAGGATGGCAGGTCGGCTGTGCTAAGAGGCTGCCCTCCCCTGGGGTGAAAATGAATGTCACTGGCCCCCTTTGCAGTTTCGCTGAGAGGTGAGTAATGTGTGAGGAGGAAAAAGAAAAGTTGAAGGCCCAATGTGTGAAATAATGACAATGAAGGGCCTCGCCTTATTATATAAAGAAGGATTAAAGATAAATTTAGACTGGCTACAAGGAAATGCTGTCTTATGAAAAGTATAATTAACCTGTAGCCAATGGGTTAGTAAAATCCAACTCCTCCCTCAAAAAAAAAAAAAAAGAAGAAGCTATTTATAGTATTTACAGTAGCCAAACAGGCATCTTCAGTTACTCGGACCAATATTGTCTTACAAAGGCTCCCCAGCCTCCAGGCCCGACCATGGCTGGCTGGGGCCAGGAAGGAAGGCTCGCTTTGGTGTAGCGTTTCACAGCTCTGCTACCTAATATTGGCCCATCGGAGGGGCTTCGCAGCGTCTGCACCTCCGCCCAGCACCTGGCCTGGGGGTGCAGGGGCTGCACTGAACCGGGCTCTTGTTTTACTTCGGGGTGGTAACACCTGTAGGCCTGTATTCAGGCAACGCCTTGCGTTTCCAAAGGAAACACAATGAATAGCGTCAAAATTGTTCCTCACACAACTGTTTTTGCATCGACAACCCAGAAATATATGGGTGGTCTCAATATATGTGTGAAATAAACAGAGCAGGTATGCCTACCCTGAGGTAATTCCGAAAACATTTAGCAGCTTGAATTTCAAAGGCGCATTTTTAGGAAAGAAAAACACCGAGATCATTCATCAAGGTGATTGTCCTGTGCACTTGTGTACCTTGTATAATTTATTTTTAGGGCTTTTTATTTCAAAGAAATACTAGCTAATGACACCTCAGACTTCAGACATTTTTCTGATCGCTCACCGAGTTCCCTCAGGGACAGAGTTGTGAATAAGTGGGGTTTTTAAAAGATCATTAACAGATATTACAAACCAATTCAAATTGAGCATTTTCTTTGCAAATTACTTTAACTTTTAAAGCCACTGGAAAAAAAAAAAAAAAAGACAGTGAGTGATATAATTTACTTAACCTGTCTACAAATTGCAGATTTGTGCTCAATTGGCGATTGCATTTCCAACCAAAAATATCTGCAACTATCTGTAATAGAGATATTTTTCAAAATTATCACACTCGATGAGTGATATTTCAAAGGATAGTAATGTTTATTTTTTATTTAGCAAGTTGCCCTGGAATTGAGAATGTTTGTTTTACTGATGTGTTTAAAGTAAAAACAGAGCCTGCGTTGTCCGCATCTGCTGCTTAATTAAACTCCCAGGCAATTAGCAGGCGCATCACTTCCCCAGCGAATGGACGGTGGAGCTTGGGAGGTAGATGGTGGGATTTCTTGGGGGGGGGGGGGGCGGTTATTTAATAATAAAACCGTACTTTCTGGGCTAAAGAGCAAATATTTGGGGTGAGAAGCACCACTATTCCCCCTTGTACATCAGGCCTGACTCTTTCTTGCATCAAAGAGCTCCCGTGGACTTCAAAGGGAGTCGCCTACAGAGCCGGCTGCGTGGGAGTCCGACAGGCTCCAGAAGAGGCCCAGCGCCGGGAGGAACCAGGCCAGGACAGGCTCATGCCAGAGCCCCCAAACCAGGCCACAAGCCCCCCGGCTCCCCGGCCTCCGCCACCCCACGGGGCACAGGAGATGTCCTAGGCTGGCCCGGCGCTGCACTGGCTTCTCGGGCCATGGCTTATGAATATTTGATGAGTAGTGTTCTATTTATAAGAAAGTATGTTAATAAGAATATTCTTTGAAATGGGAGTCCAATGCAGGCTTTGAAAAGGCTCATTGTTTGAGGTACCACAGGTTTCCTTCTTTCCCTTTTAAAGTGCAAAGTCAACTCACCACAAACCAAACAAAGGACCCTAACATCCTTCCGGGTGTCCCGTGGTGAAAATGAGTGGGATTCTACTCTAAATTAGAGGAGAAGCTATTTGGGGAGGATTCATTAGCTTATTGACTGTAGAGGGTCATAGAAACTAATGTTTCTTGTGTGTCCCTTGTGTGCCAGACATTTCAGTTCCCCTCTGTGAATCGTCACCAACACTCCATGAGCTTGCTTCTGCACCACCCCATTTTAAAGATGGAGAAACAGGTCTCAGAGTGATCACGAAAAGTGTCTATTCAGAAGTCCCACATCAGTAAGTGCAGAGCTGATCCGGAACCCACCTGTACCCAGCCCCAAGCCTATGTCCATTTCTCTCCCTCGCACTAACTCCCAGCTGTTTGCCAATTTCAAGTGTCCAGTTCACATCTGGCGGCAGCTGCCATTTTTCTGAAGAGCTAGGACTCAAAGATCATGGGTTCCTTCCATTCCAGCTCAGACAGGGAATACTGTATTCCATGTGCTGATAATTAAGTTGCAAAGGAATGGTTTTGCCCCAAGAACAGTCTGTGGGATTCTGAGAGGAAACGCAGATCTACACGAGCGAGTCTGAATGCCACGTGTGTGTCCCAAATGCTAACATGGCTCTCTGAACCGCAGACAACAAAGGTGATTCTAGTGACCGCAGCAGGCTCATTGGATGCAAGTTCAAGGAAGAGGAGGAGAACAGGTAAGGGATCCAGGTTGACAAAGGACCCAAATGCTAATCTACGGAGAGGTGACGCCTGCAAAATCCTTACAGCTCCACGTCATTAACTGTTGGAATGGGGGGAGAACAGGGAACTTTCCACTGACCACCTCAGGCTCCTCGACACTTGGGAGCCTCATCAGGTGTGGGATTCAGGGCCACAGAGTGAGATCCACGGGCTGTTCCCTATCTCCCTGGGGCGCAGACCCCGGCCAGGGCCTCCTTCTCCGGCCAGGGGCTCCTTCCTGTCCCACCACGCCGGCAACAGGAGCCCCTGAGGCCCAGGAACCACAAGGCTCCCTGTGCCACGGCGGCCACCGTCGGCCCTGGGCCCACAGCTCACTGGGATAGAGGCCCTGCTCCTGGGACTGCTCGCGGGGCCGCCAGGTCTTCCCACTTCTCCGCCACCCTCAGCAGGGAGACAGCCGGTGCCGCCAGCTCAGCCTGGTGTGCTGGGTGATGCCAAAGGTGGGACATGACCGTGTGTAACAGCGCTTCCCGCGACCCCTGCAGCAGGGCATCTCATTAACCTTTGCTGTGACTCCAGGCACGGTGCTCAGCGCCAGACTTGGGACTGTGTTCTCATCATTGTGACGCGGTCTTTCTGAGAAAATTATACTACATGAAGGATGTTTTGTGTGATAGAAGTCAAAACCAGAGTTTAAAAATCAAGTAAGATGTGTTCTGAGCATGGAACATCGCCTTTTAAAACAGACTTTGCACTCACTCAACAAACCCTGACACACGCTGAGTTGAGGCTCAGCCTCCGCCGCCTGATGTTGGCTTTCTGAGCACACGCACTGGCCTCCATACGTAGGGCAACAGCGAACTCCTAAACATGCACCACGCTGAGGCCTGGCATGCCCCATGCCTGCTGGCCTCTCGGACCGTGTCCAGACCAGCTCCCCACCGCTCGGCTCTGAGCGCTCCTGGGAAAGTTCGAGCTGGAGTCCACGGAGTCTCCGTCCAGGGCCTGGTGTTCACCGATGGCGCCAGCTCTTCCCTCCTGGTTTGGCTCACAGGGCCTCTGGCAGGCTCCTTCCACTGCCTCTGCTGCCACATCACCGTGACGCTCCCGCTCCCGCCGCAGCTCAGCTGTGGGCTCCAGAAAGTCAGGATCATCCTGTCCCCTCCTTTGGTCCCCAAGCCCAGCACAGGCCTGGCAAGGGAGGACACGCAAACCACGTTGCCTAACAGCTTCACCTGCTGTGAAAGAACACAAGCCCAGTCAGATGCTCTGCTGCAGCCCTTGACCGGAGGAGGAGTTCTCACTTTTCCTCCCCCGCCCCCACCCCAGCTCCAATGCTTTCTGGCATTAGCCCAGCCTCCTCCCTCCCACCCCACCCCCACCAGGTGCGGAGCCTGACCGGGAGGGTAGGCCTGCGCACTCCTGGCCTGGTGAACATCCTGCCTGCTGCCAGGTCCTGCCGCCACGGAGGCACTGCTTTCCATCCTACAGGTGCGGTGGGTGGTGATGGCCGGTGCCCTGTGGGCCCATGAGTGAATCTTACGTGCTTCCTGGGGCCTCTGTCTGAGCTGGGGCCCCAGTGACAGCCCAGAACTTCGGCGCCTGCGGCTGAGCCATCCCACCCGCACCGCAGCCTGGGGAGCGCAGGTACCACGTGGACATCATTGTTGGTCTTAAATATTGGATCATTTTCAAATTAGAGAAGTAACATATACTAGTTGTAACAAGCACAACACTTAAAAATGTGAACAAAAGCAAAGATGATTCTTTGTCCCTGTCCCACCTCAGTACCATGCCTGTATTCATGTTACTTATATAATTACTAGAGACCCTGTGCACGGATTCATGCACATTGAAAGGAAATCAGGAGCCCAGCTGCCCAGGGAGTTTCCACTCCCTTGAGCTACTGGGAATTCGCGTGGAGAGTCTGTCCTCCCCCTGCAGCTTCCTGAAAACATATTTCCAAATGTCCCTTCTGCGGCCTGGGTCGCACCTTGCCGGCCGGGAGGTCCCCAGTGGACACCTTGGGCCATGCTGATGCTTTGCACCGCTTGGAGCCAGATAAGAGACATTCAGAGGTGAACAATTCAAAGTTGGGGATCTTGGAGGACCCGGGTGCTCTGTTGCCCACGCCCTCACCCTTCAGGTTCATCTCTCTTTGACTTTTACCCCCATTGTCAGTCGCCACCTTGTGGCCACTGTCATATTGCTGCCTTCCTCTGTAGCTCTGGGGCAATTGGTAAGGGATGAGATTTGATCTCGATGCCCTAGGCAGAGTTCCAGGAGTCCAGTGGTGATATCAGGCTCATCCTGGTTACTCCAGAGATTGTAACTGCAGGCTTATGAGGTACAAGGGATGTAGCATTAAACGGCAGGCAGATGGAGAGGAGCCCAAGCGGGGGCCAGGCACTGCGCCACTCCTGCTCACCCCAGCCTGCTGTGCCTGCCACCGCTCGTCACCGCCCGCCACCGCTCACTTGGTAGCACTGCTGCAGAGGCCGGAGAGACTCCTGCCACCACAGCTGTACTTGCCAGCTGTGAGCCTGACTTCCGACTGAGTGGCGCTCCAGCTGTGGGAGTGCACTGACCACCAGGGGACAGCTCCTGCATTAAGCGTCTGCCCCTTGGTGGTCAGTGAGTGTCATAGTGACTGGTCAAGCGGTCACTCCAGTTGTTCGGGTCATTTGGTCATAATGGTCTCTTAGGCTTTTATATATATAGACTAGAGGCCCGGTGCATAAAATTCATGCGGGGGGGGGGGGGGGGGAGTGTTCCTCAGCGCGGCCTGTGCCCTCTCACAGTCTGGGAGCCCCATGATCAATTGCCCCCCAGAGGGAGGCCCTGCTCACCCACCGCAGCGCTGCTGGCCAGGTTGCCTGAACCTCCCTCTACGGGGCGATCGATCATGGGGCTCCACGATCGATCGCCCCAAAGAGGTATGCCTCACCCACCAGGCAGGGACTTCGTGATGGATTGCCCCAAAGAAATAGGCCCTGGCCACCCAGCCGGGGCTCTGCAATGGATCACCCCCACAGAGGAGGACCTGCCCAGCCGCCGCAGCACCGCCGTGGGGTAGCCTGGGTCTCCCTCTTTGGGGCAATCATGGAGCCCCCTGATTGATCGCCCTGCTGGCCAGTGGCCTGGGCCTCCCTCTGCGGGGCGATCATGGGGCAATGGCGGGGCCCCTGACCAAGCGCATTGCACCCACCTTGGCTGGCCTGGCGCCAGTGGATGTCATAGCGTGGTCATCCAGACGGTCGTTCCACTGTTCCACTGTTCGGCCGTTCGGTCGATTTGCATATTATGCTTTTATTATTATAGATATAATGTAATATATGCATAATGTATTCATTTATAATCATATGTGAATACATATGAATATAAAATTATGTTGTGTAAAATTTTACACGAGTGAGGAATTTTAGGACAGCATTTTATCTTATTTAATCACCACCCATCTCTGTATCTTGCTTGCCTTTCCAGGTATGGTTACTCCAGGACTTCCAGGAGAGCACAGGTGAGCCTGGCCCGAGGACCACACCTGTGTCAGGACATCAGCTTCCCTTTCTGTCTTAAACACATCTGCATAGTCACCCTGGAATTCAAGTGAGTCCTCTGAGGAGTGACACTGCTGCTGTTTTCTCTTCTCAGTTGCTGGTTTGGGGACATTTCAGGGAGGCCTTTTCCCCTCTCCCTGCACCCCACCCCCAGAGCACAGACCACCCGGGTGGACTGGTTTCCCATTCCTCCTGCCCCCTTGCTTCCTTGCTTCTAATTGGCTCAAATTTCAAGCCTGACAGCCCCTGTATTATTTCTGACCTTGTCTATTTCCAGTGACTTTCTCAAAATAACAAATCTCCAGGCAAGGCCTATTTCCCTTTCTCTACAGGTGCCTCTCCCCAGCCCTCCTCCTTAAAGCTAACCTATGCCTTTGCTTGGTAGCATTTACTTAGCCCATCTGTCTGCAAGTGCCTGTTACTACTGACCCTCACCCTACCAGGTCACAAACTACCTCAACACACCTGTGTATTGCCTTGTAGGTTTCAAACATATACAAATAGATTACTTCACCTAATTCTTACAACAGCCCTATGAAATAGAGAGGGGAAGTATGTTGATCCCCAAACTATATGGGCCTTAAAAGATATTAACAGGCAATTTGCAAAGAAAACATTAAAATCACCACATGAAAAATCACTGTTTTACTGTTAATAAAAGGAATGCGCCCAGCCGGTGTGGCTCAGTGGACTGAGCGTCGTCCCATGCACCAACAGACCAGCTGTTCCATGCCAGTGCAGGGCACATGCCCAGTAGGGGGTGTGCAGGAGGCAGCCAATCAATGTTTCTGTCTCTTTCCTTCTCTGTTTCTCTCTCTCTAAAAATCAATTTTAAAAAACATATTTTAAAAAATACAAAGCATAAGAACATTGATATACTCTTTGCCTATGAATTAACAAATATTTAAAAGAATGATAATACGGCCTGTTGAGCAAGGAGAGGGGCAGTACATTAGGTCGTTCCAGGTAGGAGTGCGCACATGGGGGCACAGCTCTGACCGAAAGCTTGCCAACATGGAGTGAACTAGAAGACCATGGAGCATGCAGTTCCTCTTGTAGGAATTTATCCCAAGGAGATCAACAAAGCTAGGGAGAAAGTTCAGCTGCAAGGACACTGTAATATGTGACTGATTAAGTTGAAGTCATGCAATAAAATGCTCTGAAAAAAATTTAAAATAATGTGAAGAGTCCATACTATATTTCAAAACTTTCTGATATAAGTAAAAACAATTACACAATAATACTTATTGTTTAAGTCCCTAAGTCATACATAATAGAGATGCATATAAATATAAATATAACACATCCCCAAATGTCAAGAAAGGCTATGTCCAAGTGATGATATTATGGGTGGTTTTATTTTCTTAATTTCTGCTCACCTCTATCTTCTAAATTATTTTCAATAAGCATGCATAATTTTGTAAAGGGAAAAATAAGAAAATGATAACATTTGAAAAATTGCCTTTGTCTCAGTGGAATCAGTTCTACATTTGATTCTTTCATCCACTCACTCATTCTTCCAACAAATATTTAGTGAACTCCTACCATATACAAAGCATTCTTCTGAGTGATAAGGATCCAGTAATTAACTTTTTTTAAAACTGAAGTATAAAAAGAGGTGGCCTATGCCATGGAGCAGGCGTTCTTGGTGAATGTAGAGAGCCAGGGCCGGGGGCAGGGGGGGAACGGTGAACACATCAGGTATAAGGGGAGCTCTTAGGCATTCTCTCCCCTGAACCCAAAAGGGGCCTCAGAGGGCACCAATACATCTGGTCATTCTGGAGAGACCTTGCCTGGGAGGGACCTGGATCTGAAAAAGTGTTTTCTGAGAGTGGACACTGGAGAGAACGCACAGAGTGAGATTCACGGGTGCTCTTGAAGCTCATAGCTACTGTGTCTCTGACCAACTTGAGACAATTGGCTGCAGTGGCCTGGCTGTGGGAGAAATGGATCGGTCCCATGGGTTATAAGACTACAGACAGTAATTGGCAGGCCCAAAATGATCCATCTCATATCTAAGTGATTAGTGAAAACACAACCCCGCCCCAAAGTGTCCCTCTGAGTCTGTCCCTTGGATAAGCGTGGGCCTCCTACTCTTCCTGGGTGATCATCCCCTTAACTTGCAAGCTTGGAAGCGTGGCACTCCAGGGTCCCGTTGGTTTTCCCACAGGAAATTCCTCCCCGAAGCGAAGGCCGCCTGTGACCAGTGTTGGCTGGAGGCCTGGCTGGAGGTGGGAGGGGACCCAGGGAGTGAACCAGTCCTCCTGGTCACAGGGTTCCAATCAGCTGAGCCACAGGCACCCATCTCTCCCACAGCACTGAAGCAGTCATTGCTAAATGTTAATTCTTAGATTAACTACAAATGAGTCGAGCTCCTCATGGGGGAAATGAGAGAGATTTGTTCATTCCTGAAAAGAAATCTAGGTCATCTGCAGATGATCCCTTTGGTTGCCTTGAAGACATAATTTTGGCATCTGAAGATGCTACTCCTTGGGGTCTGTACTGCCATGGATTTTTAGCGATATCCTGAGCAGGAGACTTTCAAGGAAAAAGCAAATGGTGTCATTTCTGGGCTTGCAAAGCACTGCACAGTGATTTTCATATTGATTCCACCATAGTTTCTATTTCAAAATCAGGCACAAAACCCGTGTGGCAACATGAAGGAAAGGTTTTCATAGTTAGCCAGAGATGGCCCTGTTAGAGAGGGAAGGGCCAGACCCCGTCCCCCTCCCCATCCTCAGAACCCTAATTCCTGTGGAGAGAGACCCCTGCCTCCCTTGGGGAGAGGAGACCCGCCCCGCAGCCTGGCTCTAGGCTTGCTGCCACCCGCTCCACCCCACCCTCTTCCCTGAGCCCAGCCGTCCCCAAGGAGCCGGCCGGCTTTAGAAATAGCAAATATGGTTTGGAACAAAGTTTTGACACTGACTCGGTATCCTGTGCTCATATTACATTTCTATGAATATTCCACTGACTTTTCAGCTCTAAAGAACAGTTTCCGCTCTGAGGCTATGTCAGCTCCAGTTGCTCCCACCCTGACAGCGATCTTTGAAACTGATATGGCCCTGAAAGAGCCAGAATAACTTTTTAAAAATATTAGTAATGGGCTAGGTTCCCAGTCTTTGTAATCTTGAGGAAAGAACCCTGTGAGAGGCGCCCTAGGAACTGAGCTGAGCGTGGGCCCATGAAGAAGCGGCTTGCAACCTCAGGGCTGCTCTGCAGGAGAATTTCTGTGAAGTGGAAAAGGAAGAGAATCTACCCTTGCATTTTGCATGTATCACCTTCTGTCCCAGGAACTTGAAGACCATCTTTCAATACCCTCGCCGCTGCTTTTTGTGAGAGAAACCCATCACCGCTGGGGGCGAGACCAGCCTGCGTCTCAGGAGCACCCCAGTTCTGCCACGTGCCACAGGGCCTGTGGAAAGTTAGGCATCTTCTTTGAGTTGTCAGTTTCCTCACCTGTAAAATGTAAAACAGTAACTGTCTTCACATGAAATAATGACGGAAAATTCTTTATCTATCGCCTGGAACATAGGAGCGACTTATGGAAACTTAACTGCTGTCGCTACTACCCGCCTCCTGAGAAAAGCATGGCTGTTTGTGGAATGTGTCTGCCCTTCCTTTATAAATCTCAAATGAAAATGAAGTCCTACAGTTAGGATTACACTGACCACAACCAAGCTAAAATAGTGCACTGATTCAAATAGCTAAGAGGTAGCTGCTTAAAATGAAAATAGCTAGCCCTGATTTCTAAATAATGCCTTTAAAAATGTTTTCTTATACTTGTATGCATCTATGCATAACCCACGGGTACAGACAATAGTGCAGGGAAGGCCTGGGGTGGGGCAGGAGCCAGGTAGAAGAGGGTAAGGGGGGAAATGGAGGACATCTCAACAACAAAGATAAGTTTTTAAAATAATAATAAAAATAAATGTTTTTTATGAAACACATTTAAGATACTGCATAAGGAGCTTTCCAAATTGGCATGATCAAAATATCTGATATTCGCATCATAATTCCCTACAACATACCAACATTTTGGTCAACCTAAGGATTCTCAGGAATTTCAAATTTTGAATCTATAAAAAATTCCACAATTCAAATAAAATCAGACTAAGTATATTTTTATCTGAAAATACAATCTGAGACAACCCCATTTTATATTGAAGGAACAGGCTTATAAGCATTTTATAAGTTGCAACTTAAAACTTCTACTCAAGTTCAAGTTGACAGTTAGGATAAATAGAAACTAAATTGTTGAATTGTATCTGTCTTAGAGTTGTGGGCTGGATTTGCCACTCTAATCTCCAGAAGGGAATATTAGTTCAATAAAATAAACATTTTTAATTTCCTCTATGTTATTCCTCAAACCATGCCAATGCACTCATCTACGGCTCACTTAAAGGATTTGAGAAGCAGCCCCCAACTTGCTTAAAAGAGAAGGTTTGATTGTCGTATGACAATGAAGGGCAGGATGTGAGTGCTCATTGTTTTAATGCAATGAGCCCTTAATCGCTTCCAGTCTGATTCATCAGAAATGTGGTACTCTTGGGGGATTTTTTTGGTCACTAAATATTGTCTTTCATTTTAAGATATTTATTTCTTGCCAGAAAATGATTTTGTATTTTTCCCCTAATGATGAAGGATGAAAGAAGGAGAGAATTCCATTCGGTAATTAAGGAACCACAAAGAAGTAAACTGACTCAGAAAACAAATGCCCAAAAGAAAAATAAAACATATTATATGAGATGGAAGCAGTGAATTCTTGGCAAATATCCAATTGGAGCCAGGATTGGTAATTTAATAATATCCTTGTTTTGTTAATATTGGGGGTGGGGGGAATTAAGCTCTAGGGCTTTAGCTCTGCACCATTACCTCAGCCAGCAAGGGGGGTTAAAGACACAAATGCCTGGAGGCTTTCAAAGGTTTGTTAAACCTACACAGGCCCTGGGTGAGGTCCATGCCAGAGGTCAGGACAGAACCTGATCTCTAAGCTCAGGAGGCACTGAAAATCCCCTCAGGATGCCTGCTCCGAACACTGTTCCCAGAGGCCGAGCGCATCACACCCAAATCAGAGCAGACCGATGGGTTCCTGAGGTGGGACCTGCAGATTGCAACCTGTCGAGTTATTCTGATTCCCTGGCTCATGGTGCCACTTCATTTTGGACTGGTCCGTCAAGCTTCCCCCGATGGCGGCTGAGCAGAGTTCGGCAGGAAAAACTGCCCTAGCTTTGGTAATCCTGGCCACACCTGGGCACTTCAAAAGGGCACGTCGAGTTAAAGGGCATGCCGCCATAATACACAGACCCTTTCTGGGACCTGAAGGTCATGACGTCATAGAGTGTGTCATTTTTTTTTTTTTTTTATCTCTGGTTCTCTTCCGAGTTTAAAGGAGAGCGCACCACAGGAAGAAAATTCAAATGGAAAAAAATCGAAGAAGGAGAAAGATAGGTTTAGTGCAAACCCAGTCTCCAAGACATTTCTAAGTTGCCACTTTTCTCCCCTGACTTTCTTAATTCCTGGATTATGCAATATGTAGAAAAAAAGAAACAATTGCTAAAAATCTTACCTCGTTTTCTGGTCTCCATGATGATCTGAAAAAAAATAGTATATGGATCACACATGTGTGTGTTTATAATGATAGTGGCAGTAATGAAAGTACTAGTGATGGTGATGGTGATGGTGGTAGTGATGGTGGTGATGGTAGTAAGGGTGACAGTGGTGGTGACAGTAGTGTGACAGTGGTGGGGGTGGTGGTGATGGTAGTAAGGGTGACAGTGGTGGTGACAGTAGTGTGACGGTGGTGGGGGTGGTGGTAGTGATGGTGGTAGTGGTGGTGGTGGTGGTGATGGTGGTGATGGTGATGGTGGTGATGGTGCTGGATGTGATGATGATGGTGGTGATGGTGGTGATGGTGATGGTGGTGATGGTGATGGTGGTGGTGATGATGGTGGTGGTGATGGTGATGGTGATAGTGATGGTGTTGATGATGGTGATGATGGTAGTGATGGTGGTGATGGTGCTGGATGTGATGATAATGGTGATGGTGGTGCTGGTGATGGTGGTGGTGGTGATGGTGATGGTGGTGGTGGTGGTGATAGGTGTTGATAGGTGGTACGGGTGGTTACAGTCCAATTGCTCAAAATTGAATTAAACACTTTAACTTATGTATTTGAGATGTGAAAAGTCTACTCTACCTATCTTCTCTTAGTCTTAATTTCCATATCTGCCAAATGTTGATTAATTTGATCACAAAGATGTCGTTGTTTGATTAAGACTTGAAAGGTACTTTCAAAAGAAAGGCCAAAAAATGGAGTTAAAGCAACTGCTGAAGGGATGTACTTCTTTCTGTGGCTGAGTTTTTATGCTTCATTATTATTTTCATCATAATCATTGTCACTGAAAGTATTTAAAGTATCAATAGTCCTTGAACCTTCTGTATCACCAAGTTCCCAGGATGTAGAACATTCACTTCCCCGGGGACTGCTGTGGAGACATGTGACAACACTTTTCACCAATGCTCATGAATGTCTGGGCCAGAGAAGTTCTGCTGCTGCTGGTGCAAGTTACTGTAAGCAACCTGCGTGGTTGCGTTTAATGAGTAATGAGGTAGTCATAGGCAGTTTATTAAATACGTCTCTCTCCTCCTTCCAGGCTCACAGAAGGATAGAGTGTCCCCAATGACTTTGACATTAGGCATAGTCATGTGACTGTTTCGACCGGTGATATGTGAGAAATGGCAGGTGTCACTTCTGGGCGGAAGCCTTAAGAGCCAGGACAAGCCTCGCCATACTCCCTTCCCGCAGGTGTGCAGAGCAGGCTAACCATCCTGAGTCCCCCACTGTCTAAAGCAGCAGACACCCCTTCTGACCCACGTGGACACACAGTAGAATCAGGAAGTAAACAGCTGTTATTTGAAGCCACTGAAGTTTTAATGGCTATTTGCTACCCCAGCCTAACCTTCTCGATTCTAATAGATACAGGTGGCAAGTAACCAAAACCAGGGGTTTAAAGTCATGAGTCATCACATCAGAAAGAAGGGATCTAGGTCTTTCTGAGAAGAAACAGGAACCACAAGTCTCTCTATTGCCTAATCACTGCCTCGGAGACATCAACCATTCCCTAGCGAAGGTCTACTTTCGACAAAAGTACTGGGAAAGAGCTGCGCCATGACCTGCAAGAACTGAGCACCCATTCGTTCCACACGGACCGCGGGATCATTTGGAGTGCTCCTCTAAGTTTTGTTTCAAACAACAAGCCTCTCGCTCCCACTGCCCAGCAGACAGGTCCGGGTTCCTTGTCATCCTCAGAGCTGTTCACTTAAGACTGCACTGTGCCAGGGATCAGCCGCCGTAAGGAGCTCTACTTTTAGGAAAACCAAATCTCACACAGTCAGTACATGATCACATTCCAAGTGAGGTGGTGACTGTGAAGGGCCCACCTGCGCCCACCTCCCCTCCCCTCACCTCCCCCACCCGCCCAGACTGCAGCTCTGCACAAAAACCTAACAGGCCAAGCACAGAGGTTCTTTGAGAATTTGGCCCCGTGTGCCTTACAGGCAAGTTGCCGTCTTACAGTGTCTTGCCAACAACAACAAAGAGGAAAGAAAAGGGAAGGTTTTCTTTTCTCGGGACTAGGAACGAAACATAAATTTCCTCTTTCTGTGAGGCTGAATGGTCTGATTTTCCACACTCCGGATGATCTCTCACCAGCTATCACTTCCCTAATATCCATGTGGCTGTCTACTGGGCATTGCTTTCCTCCCAAGTCAATCCCATGGTGGCAGTGGCCGGAGAGGAGAGAGGCTCCGCTGCCTGCTGCGGGGCGGGGCCCCCACCGGGCCCCAGGTAACTGTGCAGGAAGAAACGGGCGAGGTCAGTGTGCTTGCCTCGGGCAGTGCTGTATTAGTGGCCTGATTTCCAGCACCTCACCTCCACGGCGCCCTCTGCGTCTGCTGTGTCGAACCGCGTTTAGTCTCCTGAGGACTCTATGTAGGGAAGTACAGAGGGAATGAACACTTGCTGGAAATATCTCAAGTACAAAATTTACACAAAACCCTTAGAGTTGGGAGTTGTTATCTCCGAGAGAACAGAGAGGTGCAGGGCAGTCAGCGGTCTATCCAGGGTGACGCAAACGGGCACGTGGAGAGCCCGGCCAGAACCCTGACTGTCCATTGAGTCAACGCATACAGGGCCACCTCTATCTGAGGGGCCTCCCTGCGACCAGCCACGTCTGGACCAAAAAGGCTGCGTGTGCAGGTGCCGAGCATTTGGCTGATGAGAAGAAGGCACTAAACTGCCCGAGCAAAGCTGCCGGCCGAGCTCTCAGCCTAGAGATCTTAGATGGAAGCACAGACACCAGACAAAAGGATGCAGACAGGCGGTGAGGAGAAAAACACAGGGCTGTGCCCGTCCGGAAGAGAGGGAGACTGGGAGAGGGAAGGCCAACGTGAAATTCAGTGAAAATTTATGGAAGTTAGCTGCCTGTTAACAAACATTGGTTCAAATGTCCACTAGCTGGGGAAGTCTCTACAGGAAGAAGACAACCTATTGTAGCCAAAAAGCAAAGAGACCAGGGAAAGATAAGGGTGATACAGGGAAAGGAGAGTCCATAGTGACAGGGAAATTCATTGATGGGGCAGAGAAAATATCCTAGAGGGAAAGGGGGGCCAGAGAGTAAATGTGGAAAGATTTGTGGGAAGTGACGTTAGACCTTAAAAGGGAAAACAAGACAAAAGGGGGGGAAATCCAAAGACCAAATTGGGGGTGAAAAAAAACACTAAAATTAAGCAGTTTGAAATGGTCAAAATTATTTCTGTGAGAAGGAAACACATACTGTCTCCTGAGAAACAGGCTGACACAGGCACCAGAAGCGACAGGGCCACGTCACCCGGGGCCACGTCACCTGGCTCGGCTAAGAATATAACCACAGCGAGAGAAAGAAATGCCTTGCCTTTTAATATTCAAAACATATGCAGGTTTCTAAACATATTTTTGTTGCAAACCTCCAGATTTATAGTTCAGTCTTTTCCCCCAATTACTTTCCTACTTTACATTTCCATAGTCGCACATTCATCACAGATAATTACCAAAAAAAAGTTTGCAATCTCTTCCTTCACTTCTTTGCAAATGGCATCACAAGAAGTTCCTCGTCTTGGGGGATATGTCCAAATGTTCTCACGGCATTCTGGATTTTCAACATACTCGTGCCATTCAATTCATGTTTTAAAATCTAGCCCTGCTTCACCCAGTTTACTGAGTTAACTGGTTTACCAACTTCACTGAAATGTATAGCTGAGTATCACTCATTTCGGTCCAAACAGGCCAGCTGTTTAAGAACATAGATACATGATGGGCGTTCCTCAATGTGAAAATTAATTTGCACTGCTTCCTCATAGCAAATTATTAGCAAAATGGCTTTTCTTAAATTCTGGATCTATAATATGAAAACTCAGAACTGCGTAGTGCATGTTCACCCATTGGTCCCCAAGTTGAAGAGATAATTTAATAGCCCATGCCACATTACTTGGATGATTTAATTGCTCATGCCTTTTATTATGGAGAATTTTATCTTTAAAAGCACTTTCCCTGACCTTTTAGTGATCTGTTTCATCAGAAAAACCTTCCTGGTTGATGACTTGAGGAAAGAGTACATTTAAGACCTTCTATACTGGTCTCAAAACAACTGGTTAAAAAAAAGAAGAAATGTTTCTATGTATCAAATGATAATATTTTCCAGCCCAGCACGTAAGAATGTAGTTTCCAAACTGCCCTGGGTCATTTTTGTGATGTCGTGGTCATGTTTTCTAAATGACGCCTATGGAGGGTTTTCTAAATGATGCCTTCGCTGGAGGGCAGCAAGGTGGCAGAACATCTGGGTTTTTTTCATCTATTTTGTTTCATTTTTATTTAGTAAAACTGCCTTAGAAGTCACATAAAAAATTAATTAATGAAGTTAACATATAGAAGTTCAAGAGAGCTAAGCAAGGATTCTCTAGGCTGAGCCCAGACAGTAAGCCGAGTAGAGGGGTCTCAGTTCTCACCCAGGCAGGTGTGTCAGGTCTCCAAGGTAGAGTGTCATCCCCAGTTCCAGGGCTGATACTACTACTCAACCAAACACTTATCTTGACAAATAAATGGTGTTTGTTTTCAAGTCAAAATAATGAATGTCAAATATAACGGGAACACCAGGGCCTCCGGGAAGGGACTTGAAAATCTGAATAAGGAGACTGCCAAAAAGGATCAGAAATCTTTCTTTTGTTTGTTTCTTTCTCACCTGCCCTCCCATGGATGTCTTACAATCTCTGCAGATTCACTGGGAAGGTGAACACTTTTGACCTGTGAGACTGTTTTTTCCTAAGGAGCTTTTAACACACTTATTTCGTTTCTTCTTCCAAAGTCATTACGATACTGAAGTCAAATAGTAAACAGGTGTATTGTTGACTGAAGGAGCGATAGCTAATCTAAACCAGCTAGAATTATCAGTGGCATGACATTCCGTTTATGGCGGTTGCTTTCTCAGTGTGCTAGACGGGTTTCCCACGAGGACACTCTGGGTAGAAAGCTCAATGTCGTTACCAAGCCTGAATTGCTGGGTGGGTTGGGAGACGCAGTAGACAGCTCTCCCAACAGAGGCAAATGGCATCAAAAGCTGGCAATCCTTTCTTCCCCTTCTCCCAAAGTGAAAACACAACACCACTAGCCAGGTTTACTCTGACCTCCCACCCGAGGCATTATGTGGCACTCAAGCTGAGTCAAGGTATCTTGCGGTTTCCATCAAGGTGAGTAACGGGAAGAGGCAGATCAATAATGTAATCGCATGGGGAACCCCCTGTGCTGGATGCATGTCTGGTTTCGATAAGGCTTTGGAGCACGCTGTGATGGTCATTTAGAAAAAAAATATATACTTTTGTTTTCATTCCTCATCAAAATTTGCTCTGTGACAGTCTCGATCCTTAATTGCGTCTTTTTATTTATTTGTTTTTGTCATTCCAATTGGTTGTAAAGAGTTCTGTCTACTATTAGAAGTATGAATTACTAATAAACCAATCCCAATGTTGTCAAATGTCCCGGCATGGCCAGTCCATCAGACTGTATGGGATTTAAGTCGTTTCTTATGGAGGTCACGACAGCTGACAGCTCAGCTATAGGACCCTTTCAAGCCACCTCCCAGGAATATAGTCTCACGGGGATTGGAAGTCAGAAGAAGTTCCACCTCTCGGTGTATTGGAAGAGTTCTACCGGATCTGCAATACAGAACATGGCTGGGGGCGAGAGAAGGACGCCCAGGGGGTGGCGCCTGCCTGAGGCTGGGCTGGTTTGCAGTGTGGTGCCGGGTAGTCCCGTCCCGCTGCTGCCGCACTGACATGGCCGACCTGAAGGGCTCGGAAAAGAATCCTGGGAACACCCCCCACTCGGTCCTCTCAGATACCACCTTCTTCACAATGGGTCAGATCACTTGAGAGGTGGGTCCATATGACTCCATAGGAACTGGGAAGCGAAACCCTTAGAAAGCCGGGTAGATGTTGAAGCTACACCAAGTCAAATATACAGAAATTCAGAGATTCCTCACACCCTGAGGCCAGTAGTGCCCGCTACAACAGTCTACTTAATAACGGCGGGTCTCTCCTCGCTGACCACGTCCCCGAAGCCTGCCCTGCACCTGAAGACTCCCGGCCACGCTGCACCTCTTCATCTGCCCACCCCACGGCCCGCTCTGACCCCCAGAGTGAAAGTCTCACGCTGAGCCTATCATCAGCCTGGCATCTGCGCTCAGCAGTAGAGCCTCTGAATTCAAAACAGGGCTGTTTCCTGGCTCAGAACTCCAGCGCCAAATTCCTTAGACTCAGAAGTGATGGGAAAACAGATCTTCAGCATTCTTCTGATTTAGAAATCATTCAAGCTGACAACAGATAAGAAATTGACAAGGAGATGCGAACGCCTTAACTTACATGGCTGTCTTTTTTCCCTTCTACACAGTGAGGAACAGAGCGTCCTTCGCCTTGGTTTTCTTACGTTTCTCAGCTTAAAGCACGGCCTGTAACATTCATTCAAGTGTGTATGAGCCGGAGGGTGTCAGCTCTGTTTCAGATGCTACACCACATGCATTCCAGAGGGGGCGCAGTGTCCAGGGTGCTGCTTCCTGCACGCTTCCCGCATGACCCAGTCCCTACTCTGCACAGAAACTGTGCAGGAGCAACCTAACAGCGAAGGCAGTCAGTAGGGCAACACTGAGGGTGTTGGTGGCTTAAGTATGGAGGAGATGGAGGTGAGGTTCTGACTCGGGACTAGGGAAGTCCTCGTGCAGCCCTTGTGTTTCACAGGTGAGGCCTGCAGAGGTAGGCACTGCAGAATGTCGGTTAGACGACTGACTAGTAAGGGGAAAGCCCAAGTACTTCCTATGGTCCAAGTCTTCCCACTCCTCCAGGGTCATAAACCTCTTTAAGATACTGATGTGAGTTAGGTCTTCTCCGGAAAAAACACCCATATGCATATAGACGTACACAAATGTTTGCAAATAAACTCAGGAGGTCACGGAGCCCAAGCTCACCTCTGTGGGCTCACCTCTGTGGCTTCACGGGCCCATAAACCCCAGATTAAGAATTTCTGCCCCTGAAAAAGCCTCTATTCGAATAGAAAGTACTACTTTTAACCCTTTTCAAAACTTAAATCTACACTAGCTTTAATGATGTAATCTATAAACTTCAGGGAAGAAGCAATTTCAACAACTCACATAACTTAAGCCCTGATCAATATTTCCATATTTTTAACATGTGTCAAGTTAAGAAATGCATAGTAGAAATTTAAACCTCCATGTATTTTACTAGTGAGTTCACATAGACATGGAATATCTTTTCTCCTAATATGGAGATGGCTCAGCAGTATTTAAATGATTCCTTATCCAAAGTCATATAAATATGCACCAGATGTATCTTTTGTAAATGTTATGTTTTTCAACTTCTCAGCATTTGCAAGTAGTTGAAAGTTACGTCAAGCATGCTTTAATGGGGCATAAAAGTGCATTGTATTCAAAGAGATGGCACAGCTCCGTATTAGGTGAAAATACAAATGTTGTCAATGGATACATTTTCATTTTATTGATTTACACCGCATAACAGAATGCCCTGTGTTCTTCTTCACATGTAAGTTCTATCTCAAATAAAATAGAGCTAGATATTTAAAAATCATGCTTACATTAATGGATTCCCTCGATGACAGAAAATTCAAAGCACAGAATTTTATGACTAGAGGCAATTTAAAAATCAACTAAATCCCAGACCCTGATTCAACAGATGAGAAAACTGATACCGTAAGAGCGACATGAAACAACAATCGCTGAGTTAGCTGTGGCTCAGTGTATGGATTCACATGCCCTGAATGCAAGGAACTGTGCTGAGCTCTCTATACTGTCTTCTTAACTACCTAAACAAAAGAAGGAGAAGAAACAGTAAAACATAATTTATTGATTTCCTGGGACATATTGGGAAGAAGCTGTCAAATTATCTTATGGGAAGTAAATATAGGCAGTAAAATGCCAACTGTTAGCATTAAAAATTGTCACAGAATATCATCATGCTGTTTCTTTAATATTAAATTCTGATGGACTCAAGATCCACTTTTTTATTTTTAGTACAAAAGATGTCCTAGTAAGTTCCTCTCAGAACATTTTCATTGAGGTTAGATACATCAAAGGTATTTGGGAAATATATTCAAGTCAGATGTAATTGACAGTTCATCTTGAAAACTGTGGCTTTTTAAATAAAAGTTAACATTGATAGCTTATTGTAAAACCCTTTTTTAATTTTTTTTATGTTTTTGCTACAAAGAGAGTAAACCCGTCCTGGGCCACTGTGCGCTCTGGCCTCTCCCCGAGAGGGCAGCACCGAGGGCATGTGTCAGCCGCCTCTGGTTTACCGGCTCCCTCTCCACCGTGGTTTTTCTCTGTCGTGGGTTACTATAAACTGCCCTGGTTTCTTGCAGTGAGTCAGCATATTAATTCATTAATAACTAATTAATTAATGGGTGAGAGTCATTTTGCTGGGAGCCAAGTAACCTTTTCATTTTGATTTTTACAGATAACATTTTGCTCTTTAGGAGTGAGTGGCAGCAATGATTTCATTTTGAGAAATCGTCATTGAGGTTTACTCCCCTTTGGGGCACCGGCTGTGAGTGGAGAACCCATGTTTCTCAAAGTAGCACAACTGACTCTCCTCTCAGACCCGAGCAAAGCCTTGGCTCCCTCCGTCTGGGAACCGGCATTTGCACACCCTGCCCCTCCCCAGCATTGTGAGGAGCCCACGTAACCTCACAGCACTCCTACCCACAGCACTGTTTTATCCTGGGCCCCCAAATAAGGCAGTGGCCCTGGCCATGGCTGCGAAGGTGTCACACGTTTCTGCAAAGGTGTTGGTGAGCTGAGCACCTGAGGAGTGAACCAGCGGAAGCAGCCCCCAGGCGGTCCCACCAGAGTCAGTAGCCACCCTGCTCAGAGGCCGTGCCTCCCAGGGCGCTCCTATCAGCGGAGCTGGCAACTACCGCGTGTATACTTAACGCAGGAGTTTGTAGCTGTGCACACATGCGCTTTCTGAGGCCCTGTAACTTGCTCTACTTCAGTGGAAATTGATCGTCCAGACCAAATTGTGTTCATCGTTTCAGGTTAGCATGGTGAGCCAGTTCCTGCTCTCAGCAGCTCAGAGGGCTGGGCCATGGGGCTGACTGTGATACAGTGGGTAAGCAAGCCTGGGAGCCTTGGCGATATTGTTGTGAATAAGACTAGCAGGGCACTGCACTCACAAATATCACATGGCTGCTTTGCCAGCTAGCACGAGTGTCCCTAAAGGGGAGAAAGCAGCAGGGGCCTCCAACGTTTGGAAAACAGTAAAGCAGTGCTATTAAATGCACATTGTCTTGCCCTCGCCAGGATAGCTCAGTTGGTTAGAACATCATTCTCATAAGAGGTTGTAGGTTTGATCCCTGGTCAGGGATGTCTATCTATCTATCTATCTATCTATCTATCTATCTATCTCCCTCTCTTTCTTTCTCTAAAATAAATAAAATAAAAACAGCACATTTTCACCTTGTTAGTGTAGCTCAGTGATTGAGTGTCAACCCAAGAACCAAGAGGTCCCTGGTTTGACTCCCAGTCAGAGCACATGCCCGGTTGTGGGCTCAACCCCCAGTAGAGAGTATAGATGTTTGTTTCTCATCGGTGTTTCTATCTCTCTCTCCTTCTCCCTTCCTCTCTAAAAAGAAATAAAAAACATTTAAATTTGTTTTGAAAAGCACATTGTCTCTAAGAGATAGGACCAAGGTTCCATGTGGATGCCACCACCACATGGTGACTTAGTCCTCAGATGCCTCGGGTGACTCATCTGTCAAACCAGGGTGCGAGCAGAACTTCAAAGGGTGCTTAAAGGCTCACACAGGACAACGTCCACATGGCACATGTTTTCATACCTAATCATAGCAGGTCTTCAGTAATACTGTGTCATTGTGATTATTGTTATCTTTGTTGTTGTTATAGAAATTCTCTTTTGAGTCAGTAGGCATGAGAATGAGAAAAGCTTTGCTTGGAAGAGTTCACTTTTCTGACCTCCCCAGACCCAGAGATGGCACCAGTGGACTGTTCTCCTTCCAGCCCATTCAGGGAAGAGAGAGGAGAGGGTCCAGATGAAAGCCCCACTGCCCCTGTCGGACACGGCTTTGGAGTCCAGCTGCCTGCCCTGAGTGTGGCTACCTTGTTCCCATGACAAAGTTCAGGTTGAGGTGGCAAGAGTATGTTCAGAAGGAGCTGGAGGAAAATCTCAGAGCCTCCCTCTGGTTCCCCTCCCAGGAATCCCTTCGGTTTTGGTTCTCTGGGGATAAAAGGGACAATCCCGTCAAACTTAAAGTGATGATAAAGAGATGTCTGTTGGGTGAGGGGGGTGGGGGGGGAGGAGTCCATACTAGGCAATCTCACTCACCTCCAATAGGTATGTCCCACTTAACAACTCATTCTCCATAAAGAACATGGCCCACTAGAATTGAGAGCCAACAACAGTGGTTGGCAAAGAGGTTGTTTCTTCTCAACATCACTTACCCCACGCCACCCACTCCTCCTCCCCAAAGTCTTGGGAAACCAATTCAATGCTTTCTCAACCCCCGTACAGACATGTGACATTTAAAGCATAAGATTTTAGCACAAGAAAATTTTAAAAATAGACAATAAATTTGTATTCAATGCTTAAGGCACCTATCCCTTAGGAAAATGTATATGAAACATTTTTTTCTCCACAAAACCACATTAGCTGTTACCAATGCCATTGCATTTACTAAGACTGCAAGCGAAGATCTGCTCATTGACACAGGCAAAGCTGGTCTGCCCTGGCTCTAAGACACAGAGCACAAAGTAAGTGTGTGGCCAGGGGCCTGTGGCCAGTTTTCTATGAGCGTGAGGCACTTGCTTTAACTTGCACTGCAGCAACTTCCACACCCAACACACACACACACACACACACACACACACACACACCCGGTGTTGGAGCTGGGCCTGGTAGGCTAGTCCCATTTAATAGGCAGGAATGAGCGAGCTCTGGGTGGCCTGAGGAAGGAAAAAAAGATGAAGATGTGGCCACATCCATGCTCTCTAAAGGACTACCCGTGCGGCCGCGATCTAGTTTTTGTTGTCCACTGATTTGACTTCAAGGGCATCTCATCATCACACTGGGTCTACAGCCTCATAAATGAGACCTTTGCTTCCAGCTCACACAATGGTTGCTAATGGAGCCAATTCACCAAAGTCAGTATTTTAAACAGCATTATTTTCAAGAAGCTTTATATTTATTATAAAGGGCAGTTTTTAAAGATCATGTCAAAACTGTTTCTAATGTCTTGGGTTTCTTTTTCTTTCTTCAAGGATTCTGCATGTGGGGCTAAGGGCAGTTAATAGCAGCCAGTCCTGATTGGCCAACATCTGTTTCTTTATAGGAACCTAGTTGCCAAGTAGCTGGACAGCAATACCCATTTGGTATTCATGGAAGTACTTGCCGAACAATAATGACAATAATTGCCTCTGATTCTTGTGTTTACAACACTGCCAAAGTATCATTAGGGCCTTATTTATAGATAATAATGCTTATTAATCACAAGTATTTGAATTTTGGAATGTATTAGATTAATATTCTTTTGTACCTCAGTTCTGTACTAATGCTGTGAAAGACACTCACTGAATGCAACTCAGTGCCAATGCTTATTTTGAGCTGCAAAATAATGTGTGTAATTTGCAGGTGAAAGATAAAGAAATTACATGGCTACCTCTCACCAGCCTGTACCGTGATCAACAGCCAACTTCAAGAGTTAGGCCATAACTCTAAAATGAGAAAGGAAAGAAGCAAAATAAATTGCTCTGTAGGTATTATTTCCAAAAAATCTTGTAAATTCTTATGATGGGAGAACTTCCTAATAATAAGTCTATTACCTTGTTTTGCCATAAATCTTCAGTGGATGGCATCAATTTATTGAAAAGGGCCTAGAGTGAAGAATAAGTAGCAATTCTGTAAAAATTTCATATTGGGTAAGTTTATGAAGGCTCAAATTAAAAAAAAAAAATAGTGTAGGATAACTAACAGTTGTAACCAGCAAAAGTAAAATCTTCAGTCTAACTTCCCACTTGTTAAACATCTTTCATTCATTTATTCATTAAATCTTTCTATCTGTTCAATTTCTATGCGAGCAAACATTAAAGCTATCAGGTACTTCCCTATTTCTATGTGCATCTTAAATCAGAAATCATTAAAAATTCCAAAAGATTACCTCACTTTTTCTAAGATTAATACAAAGAACATAATTTCTGTTGGTATAATAAAACAATTTTTTAAATATAAAGTATTCCCAGTCAGTAGTGGGTTGTTGTTGTTGTTTTTTTCTGCTTTTACTTTTATTAGATTTATTTTATGCTGAATTTACTCCCGGGCTATCAGTTTTTGTTTCTTCAGTTTCCTCTGGGGTATCTTTTTCTTCTGTGCACCCTCCTCTTCTGGTTTAGGAACAAATGGCTCCTTTTCAGTGAGGAGCAGCTCTGTGTGGCAGGGAGAGCTCATGGACAGGTTAATCTGCCCAAGGGCTGTGTAGGTTCTATGTTGCATCTTGGGAGCTTTGTTCACCTGAATGTGCTCAACCACCAGAGAGTCTCATCTAAACCCTGACGTTCAGCATTGCTCTCGGCGTTTTCAAGCACGTGCAGCAAACACTCAGCACTCCTTTTGGGCCACCGACCCTGTGTCCAGCCCACGTTCACCTGGGCACACCTACCAGCTCCATACTGTAATGACAGAATGGCACACATTGCTTCTTCAAAGGGGCCTCCTTCAGATACTTGGTGGCTTTTCGAACATGCCCTTGATGGCCTGGGCAGTTTCAGGACTGTTCTTAAAATGAACACAAAGACCTGAGCCTCTTGATTTGCATGATTTCGTGGGTTTTTCTGGGTCTAGTGAATAGCGAACCATCTTCAGAGGCCACCTCTGGCCGCTCTGGGGAAGAGCCCCAGTCAGTAGATTTCACCTGGACACTCCTTCCCAGAATTACAGCAAATATGAAGTCAGCAATATTTCCTTTTTATCTGGCATACAATTTATTTGTTCTTCGAGTATTCATGCTTTGTGTTAGAATAATACTTCAGCTGTTTAATTAGATGAATGCAAAATGTACTGACATATTTTTCCAGAAATATATGCAAAAGGAAAGCCTATTAATATGGTTCGTTCTAGGTGCAACTAGATAGCTTTTTAAAAATTGCCTGTAATTAATGTTTACTAATAATCTTTAGACTACACCCAAATCATGCTTACTCTCATCCTACTCTACCAAAGACTACTTTAAACGCGTGTCTGGGTCTAAGAGCCACCTACAACTGATAACATTGTCCTCTCTTATTCTCTGGATCTTTGTCCCCGACAGGAAGCAAAAGGATTGTATCTTTCAATTCACCAAATTACACCGAGAAAACTGTCCTCCCTGAAAGATCCTTGAAAATGTGTTCAACTACCATTTCCAAGTCAGAGAATACAAGGCAGCCAAGATTCCCACTCATTAAATGTATAATGTTAACATTTTAATCTATTGCTAAATGTAAATAACTTAGGAATCCCAGTTGGACTGTTTAATATTAATTTAAAGTATTTTATAATGTGTGTGTATGGCTCCTCTCGTGGGGCTAAGTAGAAAGGTGAACAATTATCTACTAACTTTAATCACTGTACTCAGCCCAACCTGGCAAGTCAGGCCCCTTAACTCTCTTTATTTAAATCTGGTAAAGGTCTCAACTGGAGGTCCATTCAGGTGTTTTATCTCTCATAACCCTGGGAGAATGTGGAGTCACGCAATAGCTTATAGAATGAGTTGCTCTCTCACAAACGGAATCACTATAGATAGCCAATCTAGATTATTCCAATTTCACCACGTCCATCTTTCTCTTCTTAACATGTCGATGGAAGAGAAAGCAGCAAGGCCTGAGTTCTCCAAATAATTCAGTTCTCCAATTTATTTTGCTTTTAGTAGATATGGCCTGATTCTCTCATTAAAAGGCACTAGTAGTTGGATGAGGGAAGAAAATAAACATTTTGAGAGAACAGATACATCTCAACTCGATGTGGCACTGATAATGTCTAAACACTGAGGTTTAAAACTGACCTCCCCCATGATGTCTCTCTGAACCTCACTGAACTAGCCTCACCCAACTGCTTACAGACTTGAGACTAAAAGAAAGAAAGACGAGAAGAGAAGAGGAGAGGAGAGGAGAGGAGAGGAGAGGAGAGGAGAGGAGAGGAGAGGAGAGGAGAGGAGAGGAGAGGAGAGGAGAGGAGAGGAGAGGAGAGGAGAGGAGAGGAGAGGAGAGGAGAGGAGAGGAGAGAAGGAGGACAGGGGAATGGGTAGTCTATAAAGTTGGAGTTTAAATGTGAGAGTATTGAAATGATAATTCACTATGAAAAATGGTTTGACAGAATAACTTTTACTCCAACTTCCCAGCAGTTTTCTGGGCTTAGTTAGATATGAAACTTGAAATCTGTCAACATTTTACAGTTGCCCTGAGTTAATAAGCATTTTTCCTTGTTTTCTTTAACTGCCAAATTTTTAAATGAAATTGAATCTTGGATGCCTACGTTCTGGGGAGTCTTATTTGCTACATTATACTTCTGTCTGCTTGCAGGCTACAGAATGCCAAAATATTTATTCATACAAATCTTTCTATGTCTGTAACTTGAGCCTACTAAAATAGGCCTTTACCCCCTTCATTAATTAAATCGACAAAAAGATTATTTTACATTTCAATTCTTCATCCAAATTTTTGAATGAATATTGTGCAAATCGTTATATAGCCTGTGTTTCCTTAAGTCACAGCACACCATCACATGGAAAACTTCCTAAAATAGAAGACTAACTTATTTTTGCAGTTGACTTTAAAGCCCATCTAGAATAAAATGTTTTCACCTCTTTCCAAGTTATAGTCTTTTTAAAGACTTTCACTTGTATTTCCATGGTTTTAACTTCAAGCATTTTAAGAGATTAAGAAACAAACCTCAAAAAAGCAGTTGAGCCTAAAATTGATTTTAATTTTTACAAGCTCATCACTAATATTTAGAGTGAGTCATCAGTCTTTCAAATACTGTCTCTGAAATCAATAACCAATAGATTACATATGGGAATAAATGCTACCATAAATATTGTATATGATTTTTCAGTAAGGAAATATACATTTACATAAATATAGAAAAGTCAACAAAATAATCTTATAATAAAAGTAAGTCCCATTACGTGAGAGAGCGCCTATTGTGGTTTTCAAGAACAGTTCAAAACTTTACTTTTTGATTCCTTTATCAACTAGGACAAATAGCTGTTAAGGTATAACATTCAATTATAACGTTTATCTACATTTGCTCAGCCAAACTGAGCATTGGATTCTTGCCAATGTATTCATTTTAACCCAAAATGAATTCTTATTTTAACAAAACAAAAAAAGCCTTTGAAAATGAAAGACTTAAAAAACTAAACAAGAAACAAGTAACATGTCATCCCATATTATACATCATTTCAATGATAAATACGTGCTTCAATTTCTTTTTACATTTTGAATTATCACTAAACTCCTGAATGTATTTTAATGATATAGAGGCCCATAAAATTAACTACTTAAAAATGTTTCCTACATAGTAGAATGGAAAAATAAAATTAATGTTTTTTGTTACCACATTCAGAATTTAATTTTAATTTAATTTCAACAGTATTTAATTTTCGAGGAGAAAAAGGCAAAAAAAATAAACCCTGGATTTTGATAGAATGTGCATATTTAAATGTGCATTCAAAGTATGATGCCCTTTTATTTTATATAAAACAAGTTATTTAAGTTCACAATACTTTTAAATGGGATGTGCTTAAAATATTAATACGAGGCATATATTATTTATCAATTTTTTGGTGTCACGTACAGTTGGCACAATTCAGATTTCAAAAGAAATTTTGAAGTTCACGTCAATATTAAGATAAATTCATTCTTCTCTTAAGACGTAGAATATATTGTTAATTGCAGAAGTTTGGTATATTACACATGGGTTTTTATATGCAAATGAATTCAGTTGGGTATGTATATTATTTCATTATGTTATGTACATAAACATCTACCCTGTGCATATGTATATTTACATCATGTATAAATATGTGTATATTACCAAAGGGTGCTACCCTGAAGGAAGAGGAGGAGCCTGAGGGCTGCCATACACTATTTTCGTTAACTGTTTCGTGAAAATCATTCGGTTTTTCTTTTTTTCACAGCCACAGAGATGGGTGTTTATAGACAAGGTTTATTTATTTGCTGTTTTCCAAAAGGCTAGTTTGATAACCTTATGCTCACATATGCCCTAAGTAAATGAGTGATCCTCCCCTCCATCCTTCCCTTCCTTCAGGAAGGCCTGTGGGAAAACGGCTGGATAAACAATTCAAAGAAAAGCCAAACTTAGATTCTAAAAACAAAAGCTCATCTATTTAAACATTAACATTTTATCATTGACATTCTTTATTAAACTTTAGCTGTCTACAAATCATCTTATGGAAGGGCCTGGTCAAAGTTCGACCGGCATATTAGCTGGCGATGGTCTCTTGAGGTGAATGTCTGCAAATTGTACTGAGAGCGGTGTCCAGGACTTTAAAGAGGTCTTTTAAGGAATCGTGGCTAATAGTAGAACCGTCTAACATTAATCAGTCCAAGAAACACAAAATACATGCCACTAGTATTTCTAAGTTATTGAAAATCCTCAGATGCAAACATTAGGGCCCCAAGGGGACAACTAAAAGTATAAAGATCTTTTTAGGATCTCATGTTATCAAAAACACAACTTGGCAGTTGGGTTCATATTCCCCAGAATGTAACTATGTCACCTTTTCCTGAATTCTCTCTGCCCTGCTTTCCCCTTGAGAGGTGAGCAGTCCAGGTGGGCCTGGTTAAAGTTTTCAAAAGGAGGAACTTCATTCGGCCCAAATTTTCTCCTGCTAGTCCGCTTTCCCTTTTCCAAAGAGATAACTGACAGCCGTTTTGTAATGAAATTATGGAAATCAAGACTGGAGGGAAAGGGAGTCATTATTTCAGAACTGAAAAGGTGTGGGTGTCGTCACTCCCCCCTTCCAAATTTCACAACTGAAAAGGAGCGAGCGCATTGGAAAGGGGCTGGGGCAGTGGCACACAAGAGGGCAGCCAAAGAGACTCCCAAAGCGATTTTAGCTGGCTCCTGCCGCCTTCCTCTGCCCCCCAAAATAAAAACGACCTCCATGCAAGCGATTTTTAAGGCCAAGACGGAGGAAGCAGATATTCCAGGCCCTGAAACGCGGTCTCCCTGTGGGGGAATGTGGTCTAAGGAGCAGGCTGGACGAGGGAAAAGCTCTCAGTGGCATTTCTCTGGAATACTGTCCCTTTCAGCCTTACCCTCGCTCACGTGAGTCTGGGTGTCCAAGAATGTCCCGGGACCACAAGAGGGACCTCTTTGGGAAGCAGATGGGATGCAGGTGGGAAAAGACGCACTTACAGAGAATAGAGGAGGAGGAGATGGGGGCGGGTGGAATAAGTTCTAGGGTTGAAGATTCGGATCCGAAGGCTAAAAAGGTGACTCCGGCACCGGAGCGCGCTGTTGCACGCCTGCCCTGCCCTTTGCGCGCACTGCACTCACCCGCACACCCGCCCCCGCCCCCACTCGCACACGCACACTGCTCCCAGCCTCCGTCCTCGCCGGACTCCAGGGGAAGTGGCCCCTCCGAGGTGCGCTCGCCGGAGGTGCGGCGGCCCAGCCCCGTGAGCGCCTGGCGCGGCTGCCGTAGCTCCAGAGCCCGCGGACAGGGGACGAGGCGCGCGGCCGCGGGCACCAGCGGGGGCTGCCCGGCTCGGACCCGAGAGTGGGCGGGAACGCAGCGGGGACCCAAGGCGGACAGGGTCCGAGGAGGGGTGACGCCGCTGCACCGCTCCCCGCGCCGCCCGCTGGGACTCTGCCGGCACCTACCGCTCTCCCGCCGCTGGGAGGTCCCGTTCGGAAAGGCCCGCGGCGCGGGGGTGGGTGCGCGCTGGTGGGGCCAGGACGCGGGCGGCGCGGGAGCCCAGGCGGCCCCGCACGACCCGGGACGGCGCGCGGGCTCCTCTGGCGCTAGCCTGCAGGGGGCGCCGACGGGTTGGCGCCCGGTGGGGACCTGCCGCCGGCCCCGGCGCAGAGGAGGGGCCGGCGGGGGACCCGGACCGAAGTGGGCTGTCTCTGCGCCTCTCAGAAAGGTCAGGCGGAGTCCCGAGGCTGGTGCGCAGCCATGTGGGGACGGTGGTCACACCTGTCACCCTCCAGGGACCGAGGGGCGTCGCTTTCCGGTCTCGGCCGCTGCAAGAGGCCTCAGCTGCCTCCCGGCTGCTGGCTCAACCTCTGCTCTGGGGTCGGGGACGGGGAGCCTTGCTTTTCTGTCCTCACAGCGCAGCGCAACTGGGGGGTGGAAGGCAGATGAAGTTTGCTTCCTGTCGGGGACTACTACCCGAAAGTGCCAGAAGTCTCACCTGCGAGCTGCCGCCTCGCGTCCCCAGCTTCATCCCCAAACGCACGCCCCTCCTTGGCCAAGGGGCCCGAGGCCGTCCACGACCCGGCCCCGCGGATGCGGAGGGACGAGGGCTGGGGCCTGGGAAGATCTGGGAATCTGCCCCCTCCGCGCCGGGCACCCAGCCCTTGCCCTTTGGGTGGGCTCTGCGCCCCCATCCACGGGGACTTGCCCACCCTGCAGCCTTACTGGGGGGAGGAAAATGGGGGCTACGTTCCCAGAGAAGCAGGGTTCGCTCCCCACAGGCGCCTAAGGGGACTCGATCCAGGGCAGGGGCCCTGCAGACACTCGGGGGAGGGGGCGCCCAGGGCCAACAGTGCCTTTGGCGTCAACCTGATTTTGCGGAACCTCCACCCAGGGTGTCCGCGTCCCTTTCTCCCTCCGGAATTTCAGCTGAGCTGTGGGTGGTGACTGACCCCGTCCTGATCCCGACCCAGCAGCCACCCCAGGCCAGAGGTGTGCGGGGTTTTCTTTTAAACCCACATCTTATAAACGTGAGATTTTTATCAGGCAGCACAGATTACTGAAAGCGTACCGTTTCTCCACGATCCAATTTTATTAGGATTTACTCTGATTTGTGCTCGGCTTCTCTGGGGAAATAATGCTTTGATTAATATAATCCTTGCCCGGGATCCGCCACATGCCCCGCGCCCCTCTCCCAAGAGAAAGGGCCTGTTTGACCAACAATAACAGAGCAGCAACTCTTGCAATCTGCCCACACCTTTGGGGGCGGCGGGGGAAGGTGACACGCGTTGCTGAGCGCAGTGGCGAGAGGGGTGAGCGGGCGCTGCGAGCGGCGGACTTCCCCAGGCGCCGGCCCCGCGGGAGGAGCCCTGGGCGGCAGCGCGCGTGGGTGCCCGGCCCGCCTGCCCTCTGCTCGCTCCAGTGTGCGCCTCTTTGTCCCCTGCCACCGCCTCCACGACGGGGATCTGCGCGCTCTCAGCGAGGAGCCCCGGACCCAGGGCGCGTCCACAGCGCCCACCCGCGGCCCCAAAGCACCTCGAGAGCAGATCGGAATAACCGGGCACCGGCCTGGGACGCCCTGCAGCTACCAAACCTCGTCCAGAAACCTCGAACCTGGGACGGAACTCACCGCCCGCCTCGGGCACGCGTCCGCGCGCACAGTGCCCACCGCGGGCCGCGCGGAGCGCCGCACCCCCCTGACCGGCTGAGCGCGGAGGGGAGGGCTCTCCGCGTCCCTCCTCCCGCGCATCCTCGCCTCCTCCCGAAGGGAGAAGGTTCTGTGACGAAAAGGCGCGAAGGAACGAAAGCCCAGGCTCGGAGGCTCCCCGCAACACCCCTCCGGTCCCGGCGCCCGTCCTGCAGTCCCCACCCCCACCGTCCCCAGCTCCGGAGGCGGGGACGCGGCGGAGCGCGGGGTCCTGCGGCTCCGCCGGAACAAAGCCCCCCGCGCGAGCCCGCGGCCCGCCCCGCGCCGGGTCAGCGTGGGCCCGAGGCGCCGCGCCCAGTCCGCGCTCCGAAGGCCGGACACGAAGGCCGCCCGGACGCCGGGCTGCGACCCGCCCGGTCCTCCCGCCCGCGACATCTGGCGCCTGTGGACACAGTGACCTGCTGGGGTGACTCGGCGGTTACCCTGGCGGCCTCGCACCGCAGCTCGCTCTTCCTTGTCCCTTTCTGTCCCGTCTCCTCCATCTCTCCCTGCTCTTTTCTCCACCTCATTCCTTTTATCTTATCCCTTCTCCTTTTGCCTTTTTTTTTTCATTTATTTCTATTATTCTTTTCCACTGAAAAGCAATGCCGATTCCACTTCCGAAGGCCGCCCTGCGTGCCTAGGCTGGGGGAGAAAAGAGGAGCAATGGGCCCTCTGAATTTTGGGTTTGAGCCGCGCTCTAAATAAAACAATGCGATTTGAGGAAGTGGGGGTGCCCGAGGCCCCACAAGCCGCCGCCTATTCGGGGGAGGTTTCTCGCAGGAGGCCCCTCCGCTGCGGGACTGAGGCCTGAGTGCGGCCCCCAAGGCCAGCCTTTCTAGGGGAAGTTCCAATCCGACTTGAGGAATCACTTGCCAGAGCCTTGCAGGGCAGTCTTCGTGTTTCCGAAGTTAGGACACTTTAATAGCCAGTTTTTCTGAGTGAAATTTTGTTTGTTTTTGCGATGCGAATTAAAAATGAAGAGAACACAACCAACGCCCTCCCAGCAATACAGGCCTTCGCTTCCGGGGGCTTTATGCACCCGGACATAAAACTGAATGAGAGCTGCCCTCTGTCAGGCGCCACCACTCAAGCCTGGAAGCCTCCCTGTGGGCTTATCGAAAAACCAGAAAATATGGGAGGAGGGGTGAGTGTTCAAGGCAAACAGGGACACATAGCTTTCAACTTGGGACTGCCAAGCCCAGGGGCAAGAGCAAGGTCATTGAGTTCTACACCAAGGTCTCTTCACCAGATATTTTAGAGCTGAAATTGTATTGCTGCAAACCATGCAGTATTTGGAGTATCAAGTATCCATGTATATTGATACTGTATTTTTAAAGTGAACAAAATAGCCACACTCTCTTGAAGACCCCCCTCAAGCTGACCAGTCCAGGGTGGGCCTAGGACGGGAGCAGGACAGTGAATGGGGGGCCTCAGCAACCCACACAAGCACCATTTGGGGGGGGGGTGCTCAAAAGAGCAGCCTTCAGCCTGGTAAGCCGCAACCTGTGCCCAGCGTCACAGACAATAGCTAAGTTTAAATCTTTAAAAGTATAATAAAAACACAGGTGCCAATGTAAAAGGTTGTCTTTTCATAATGTGACACAAGGCCTCTTCTACAGCATGAGACCATCCTGTTCCCACCTGGGAAGGAGCCGCCATCTAGCCCACAGGGAATGGTTGGTGTCCTCAAGAGATCCAACCACCTCTCTGGCAAAGCTGCGTTAATATTTCTGGTTGTGTTTTTTAAAACACAGACAGACACACTCACACACACCAAACTGACCTTGGAGTATTTTTCTGGCGAGGACATGCCCACATGTTTTTGTTAATAAATCATTATCATCACTCTGGTCAGTCAGATGGGCCCTATGAATGTAAATTCGAAGAAGACCATTATGATGGGGGGTGAGGTGTGGAGGTGAGGGGGACAGGCAAGAATAGTCTGTCACGCGGTGCCAGCTCTGGCTTCCCCAGCGGCTGGGGGCTTTCATTCACAGGCCTGGCGGTGCACACATGCAGCTAGAGGGGCGAACTGTTGGAAACGGGTTGTTTCAGAAGCAGGCACTCCACAGCCAACTTATCACACCTTCTCAATCCAGCTAAAGCTGTCCTAGAAGAATCAGAAGTAAAACTTCTTACATTAGGGTGAGAAACTAGTGTCTGAATTTACAACTGCTCCTTCGAACCCATCTAAATAACTAAGCGCTTGCTCCTTCCCTACAGATCAGATAAACTAGTGACCAACGCGATACAGAGAACTGGGGGGACCACTGCATGCTTCAAAACTCTCAGCCCGACCAAGAAACCCTCCACTGTGAGAAGACACACACCCCTTCCACCCAAAAGCTACCGCGGAGAAGCCCTTCCCTTTGTAGACAGCACATGCTGCGGGCTGTGAGGATGCTGCACATTTTAATTTGTAAATGATCATGGCAAGCGTGCTTCTGCCCCTCCACGCACCCAGCACCTTGTCATTCTCAAATGGAGGCACATGAGTAAGTACCCACTTTGTGTTTTGTGCATTTGACCCAGGTAATGTTCTTCATTCTCCCATTTGGCAAAAGCAGGTCCCCAGCCCCAACAATTAAGTCTGTAGCTTTGCCCGGCACTTTGAATCTTAATTCATATACCCAGCTCAATCGTTTCCACCTCCAAATCATTACAGAATGCTAGCGGTTTCTAATATATAATATATCAGTTCTCAAGTTAACTTGTTGCTTTACTCAGAATCACTATTTCCTATTTCTTTCATTTTAGGTAACCTAAGACTATAGATATGAGGAGCAAACTTTTTTTTTGCGGTGGGGTGGGGGGTAAGTACTTTTGCAAAACAGAAAAGTAAGTAGCTGCCAAAATAGTAACAGTCACAGATTTCGTGAAAAGTGATACAAAAATAAGTATGTTTAAATATGTATATACAATGACTGCTTAACTAGTGTTTTGCAAAATGTCTGGCTAAATAGAAAAGTTCTCTTTCTCCATAATAATTGATAAATGCATTTAGCGGCGCAGGCATGCAAAGTATGGTAGAGCTTTGAGGCGTTTGTCCAGTTCATGTGGGTTTCCCCCAGAAGTCTTTTGTCCAGAGAACTGAAGAAAAAGCAATGTTTGGGCTCAAATTACAGTTTCCTCAATTTTCCACTTTGTTTTATTAGTACAAACCTGACAGTGCATTTTCTAAGTCTAAATGTGAGAGCTCACAGATGAAAACAACAGAATTAAAATGCTTTTTAAAGTGTCTCCTTTGCTTATATTACTCCCAAAAATCTTTCAAACCTCCTAGATTGAACACCACGTAAAGCCAAATCTGGACTTTTCAAACTTAGTTTCAAAGGAAAGCTCGTGGCGGCAGCTGGTTGATCTTGGGGCTGAGTTAGAAAAGGGCATCTTTCCCCTCTTCCAGGGAACCTCGTGTCCGGGCCCCCTCCTAACAGGCTGTGGCAGTCACAGGTGCCTCGAACTGCTGAACTGTGGACGCTAGCTTCTCACTTCCAGTCACTCACGGCTTCCCTTTCTTAGTGGTGCTCTCTAAATCTCCTTGGGAAAATTGTCAGCAACAAACTAATTGCTCAAAACCGGTCAGAATTTGCTCTTCACGGTTTTAGAAGTTTTTCACGAATCTTTTTTTATCCTATCCAAAATACAGTTCCATCTTCATCGGCGATAGCTAAAGCTCTCTGGGGCAGAAACCTGGTACTGTATAAAAATTTTCTTCAACTGTGTTAAGTAATATTTTGCTAAGAAGTTTCAAGCTCCCACTTACCTCTAACCAACGACTATTTTGTCGTTTCTTTTCCCCAACAAGCCCTTCAAAGACAAATCCAAAATCTTCCCATAGCCATAGGAGGTACCAAGATTAAAGCAGCCATTAAATATAAAATCAAGTAAAAGAGATCACCGACGCCTTGACTAAATCTCCAGGATCTTGAGTTTTACTTAGAAGTCAAAGCATGTATCAAGTTGAAGAGCATTCATTATTTAATCGTTCATGCCTTAGGATGCATTTTATTTTCCTGACTGCTTCCCCAAGTCTGCAACCTGAATGGTTGCTCCTAAAGTAGCTTATTACATACCTTTAATAATTTTAAGGGTTTTTTGCTTTCACAGCCCAATCTGTTTTCCAGCCCTATGTACACTTCACTGAGAGAAATGGACGAATCCTTTTTTTTTTTTTTTTTAACTGTTTCTTTCAGGCCATTTCACAGACATGGATGGGTGGGAGATGGGGAAGTCATTGTACTCGTATTTAAAACCCTGTGTTATGCAGTGAATTCACTCGTCGTGGTGAATTTGCACAGAAAGGTTTGCTCCTTTGGCAAGTTTGAATGAGCAGATTTGCTTTGGAAACGGCTACATTTTACTCAGTACCAGCTACAGCGAGTCAGTGCGCCCCCTGCTGACAAGTCCCTAGTGCGACTCCTGAGCACTTCCAAAGTTTATTTTGTTCAGTAAACCGTGTCATATAAAATTAACAACCACCAATAAAATTAGCTTATATGTTTCAACTGTAAAAGTCCAAAACAAAGTAAAGCTAGTCTTCGTGGCGCTAGAGATCTCTAGCCTGGCTTCTCCGCGGCTGAACCAAGGCCCTTTTATCTAAAGCCCAGTGCACAAACATATAGCTTAATGTGACTAGTGTTCTTCCTTTTATTTCTTTCTCTATGGCAACCAATATGCTCTGCTCAGAAATGTTCCCCATCAAGGAAACAAATGATCTTCAGGGAGCAGCTCTATATGGCATCTGGTCCAATGGAGCACAGAGAGTTAACCCCAGTCAAAAGCGAGGCTGCCAAGCAGTAAACAAGGAGTGGAAACCCGGCGGATCTTAGCCCTCTCCCCAATTGCAACCTCTCCCTCCCTCCTTACAAACCATTTCATTGATTTGGCATCAACTGTTGCCAAAGAAACTACAAATTTTAAATCACAAGGTGTTCTGGATACAAAAGTGCAATAAAATTCTAGCCATTTGACGCTACCCCCCTCGCCACCCAGGCAAGGCTTCCTTTCAAAAGAACAAAACCAAGAAGCTTTGAGAATTCCCTCCAGCCTATTTCTCAAAGGTAAGGTGCCCCCTCCGGCTTGGAACCGGCCTAGCCATTTCCTCCAGCCATATTTATCTAATTAACTGCATCTAGCAAGTAACTGCACCCTTAATTTTTACAAAACCCCGGGGCTGTGGCTAGGAGGGGGCCAGGCCGACTGTCAAATATGAGAAAGAGAGTAAAACCCAGCGTTCAATGCTCCAGCTCCAGCCTTTGGCAGTAAAGGGTAGGGTGCCCTGCTTAGTTTTGATTGATCACCCTCTGCTGACCAACGCTTCACCAGAAGCTGGGAGCTGCACAGCCGCCAGCTCCCTGCGGTGGTTCTAACCCCGGTGCGGGACTTCCTGCCTCTTCTTCCTCCCCTGCTTCCTCCATCTCCAGCCCTTTGCCCTCCCTTGCGGAACCCCCTCCACTCCACCCCTGTTCCCAGCAGGAATCCCCTCACCCCAGTCCCAAGCAGGCACACAGTTCACCCCACAGCACGGGCTACAGAAAGGGTAGTTCTCTCCCTCTGGTCCTCTTTTTTTATTTTTAATTCTCCAAACAAGAAATGTTTATGATACTGCGCGCTTTATACGCGCTTCTTTTCTAGGGCCCTTTGCCCCGTCACAATCAACAATTAAAACTGATAGCGCTCTCCCCCACCCCCAAAGTGCCTTGCTGCGGGAGCTTTGGAATGAGTGCGTCTTTTTATATAATATTTTAGCAGGGCTGGGTGGTTTTTACCCCCCCCCCCCCCCCAGCACACTTCCCTCTCCTACTGCAAATGATCACTCTGTGAACCCTCTCTGGTCCCAAGCAATGAGAACAAGCTCCCAAACCGACCCGAGCATTCACACGCCCAAAGAAGGGGCAGGGAAAGAGAAAGCAGGGAGAGAAGATGAAAAACACTTACCCAACAAACTTCCAGGGTTAGATTTTAAAATAAGAGATTTTTTTTTTCAATCAAGTGACTGGAGGCGGTGAAGGCATATTCTCAACTCCCCAGAACGATGCATCCTTAGCCTTCCCTTCACACTGACTCCTCCGAGCCCAGCTCTCCACTAGTCTATTATTTTCACCAAAATATATGAAAATGTATGCAAATGAAAATCAGCACTAACTGTTCTCCCCTTGTTATATACTTTGGATTTTTTTTTCCAGACAAAACAATCACACTCGCAGAGGGAGGGGGCCAGTGGAGTGAGGCTGGGGGAGGCTCGGGAGCGACTGGAGAACTAAGTAGGAGAAAAGGGGGGACAGCGGGGACGAACCTCAGAGTAGCAGTGTATTTCTCTGCCGGAGGAGCGCTGCGTTCGTTCGGGGGGCTTCCCACAGCACGCACGCCCTCCTGGAGGAGAAAGAAAGCGGATCTGTTTGCAGAGGCGCTATCGCGTTTCATCAGGCCACCTGAGACTGCTTTTGAAAGCGTGTACTGTGAAATTCATAGCAGTAATTTAGACAAAATCCTCACTGTATATTAATGAAAGACGGCCCATGGCTCTGTTCCTATCCTCCCCATTCAGTGTAAACAAAACCACGAGACTCTGGGTTTTTGAGCCGGATCCAAGCAAAATCGGCAGGAAAGGGAAACACGGGGTGCTGGCACCGACCCTGCAGACGTCTGCACCTGGAGACCTCAGATTTATTCAATGAAATCTGTGTTCCATCTTTTATATGTACATATGCGCACACATAAATAGAAAAGGGGACCTTGGGGGGACGCGGAGGGGAAATCCGTGCTGTTGGGGGTTTGGTTTCTGCTGCTTTTCACATCTATACCTTCGCAATAATGGCTTCGCTGAAACCTACCTACGCCGGTATCTCTCCCCGCGCAAGCAAGAGCTGGACGAGATCCTGCACAAATCCTGCGGCGTCCACTGTTACTCGGACATCACGCACAGGCTGCGTGGCCGCGGCGGGGCTCTGGATTGACCTGAGTTCACCTGCCTAAGCCCAGCAGAGGAACCACTCCCGGGTGGAAGGACGGCCCGTTCCCAATTGAACGGGAGCATCCAGGTCCAGGGCGGCGGCCGGGCGCCCGCCGCGGGAGCGAGCTGGGGAGGCCGGCGCAGGCGGGCGCGCCGCAGAGCTGGGGTGCGGGTTGCACGCGCGCACACACTCATTAGGAACGGTGTATTTATTGAATGTCCGAGTTGGGTTGGTTCATTGGAAATCCCCGAGGACGGTTCAATTTGCCCTTGTTTTCGTTGCCACTTTCTCTTTTTGCTCGGTTCGCCGAGGTTCCTCTGTGCAGCGTTTCCGCTTGGTCGCGTTCCCCACCCCCGGCTCTCCAGCCTACCCCTTGCACTCCCCCGCCCGTCCCCCTTAACCCTTTCAGCCCGGCTGGGGCCGGGAAAGCGTTTGTCGCCGCCAGCCCCATCCACTACACAAACCCTTTGGAGACAGAAAAGAAAGAAAGCACCACCGTGCCTAAGAATAGCCAGCAAGCACACCCGCCATAATAGCCACATGAAATCACACACACAGTGCGCACACGCAGGTAAGCGGCAGGCGCGGCGAGTGCATCCCGGTGCGCCAGGCCGGCCCTGCGGCAGCGGCGAATCCTACGGCCGTTCGGACGGGATACACTCGCGATGTATCTATGGGGAAAGGCCGGCCTGGCTGCTTTTCAAACACTTCGCCCGGCTCCGCCGACCCGCTCCCTCCAAAATCACCAGGTCTCGCCAGCTACCTGCCTGACCCGGAGAAGGAAGGGGGAGGGCGGAGGGAGGGGAGCGAGGAGTGGGGGCGAGCGCCACGGCGGCGGCGAGCGGTCTGTCCCGCACGCGCAGGCACTGCGCGGATCCCCGGCTGAAGGTTCCCCAGACGACGGCATCCGAGACCTTAGACAAAGGGGGCCTCCTCCGGCTTGCAGCCACTGCGGAAAGTTGCGGTGGCGGATTTCCAAGAAGCCTGGCCGCGACCCGAGCTCTGGGCGCTGCGAGCTCCCCTTTCCCACCCTCGCTGAGACGGAGACCGGGGCCGGCTGGCGACGGAAAGAGGAAACTTTGAAACCACTGGGGACACCTCTGTCTATAGGTATTAGCTCGAAGGGTGCACCCTCGCCGGGCGCTTCCCAAGTCTGCGGGGTGGAAGGGGGCGCGAGGGCTGCAACGCGACGCAGTCCTGGGTGGAGTGGGCTGGTGGCTGTATTGCATGGATTTCCCTCTTTGTTTCCCTCTGATCCTGCCCCCCTCGGTCCCTTTTCTCTCCCCGTTCCTTCCCTCCTGCCAGGCCTGCAGCGAACGCCCCGAGCCGCGGAGGGTACGCCTACCACTCGGCCGGACACTAAGAGTTAAGATGTGGCGGAAGGGGTGGCGGGAGAGGGGCGGGGCGGAGAAAGTGGCGAGGGGGCGGGAGCCTGGGGGACCGCCGCTTTCCAGCGTCGACGACGCGCTGCCTAAATTAAAAAGCAACCAATCGGAACGGCCGGAAGGGGGGCCTCGCGTCCGGAGCCAGTCATTCCGGGCCTGCCAATCACCCAGCAGGTAGCCAATCAGCGGGGGCCCTGGTGCTCGACTTCCTTGTATTTGGGAAAGTGTGGTGGTGGGTGCGCGCTCGCGGCGGAGGGTAAACATTCGACAGTCCCCGCTCAGAGAGGGAGGGACGCAGAGCGAACTGTCAGATCGAGCGCCGGCGGGCGGGCGGGCGAAAGCGGAGCGGGAGGAAGAGGGAAAGTGAGGGAGGAAGAGAGCGCGCAAACCAGGGCGCGAGCGAGCGCCCGCTGCAACTCCGCTCCGCACGGCCCGCGCCCGCGCCAGCGCCAGCCGTGCACCCTACGAGCCGCACAGCGTGCCCACTGGAGTTGGTTGTGTACCAAGGATCCCCTATATGCACACACACCCCTCCATCTCCACCAATGCACTCTTCCTCCTCCTCCTCCTCCTCTTCCTCCTCCTCCAGACAACTGCTGGGAAAAAAATAAAACACCAACCCCAACCTTCAGCAACAAGGTAACAGTCGTTCGACCTCATTTTTTCTCCTGTTCAGTGTTTTTCCTTGTTATATTTGTTTCCTCATTTCTGCCCAAAAGGAAAGATGTCGCATCAAACGGTGGCTGTTGCGAGGAGGATGGAAAAGGACTCTTGTTTCAGAGGCAACCAAGAGCCCCGGCAGTAGCAACTGCAGAGACATGCAGCATCGCAGGAAGTTTTCCTAGGACAGGACAAAACTTGAGCCGCGGACCCGAAGGGAGAGCAGGAGCCCGCTCTCCGCTCCGCACGCGCCGGCAGCCAGCACCGCCCCGCCTTCAAGGACTCCAAAAGTTTTCCTGCTGCCGAGGACGAGCAGCGAAATGTGTGCCTGAGGAGGGAGGAGAGCGGCCGGGGAAGGAGCAGGCCGGCTGGCTGTGGGTCATCCGTAATTTGGTGCAAGAAGAAAGGAGCGGCTTCTTTCTTTGTTGTCTCCTGTGAAGTCGCCACTTAGCAGGTGGAGCGAGCCCCGCGCCCCGGCCGAGTCCGCGCTCCCGGGACCGGAGGAGGAGTGGAGCCCGAGACCAGCCCGGGAGCCCGAGCGCAGGCCCGCGCCCGGCCCGGCGAGCCCCGCTGGAGCCAGCCGAACGCGCCCGGGCTGGGGGGCGGCCAAGACCCCCCGTGAAGGGGGCGGCCTAGGAGCGCGCCCCGAGAAGCTAGCCCCCTTCTGCACAGCGCTGCTGCCGCTGCTGCTGCTGCCAGAGTCCGGCCCGCGACCCCCGCGCCCTGCCGAGCGGCCTTGCTGCTCCAGCCGGGGGCCTCGGCGGCGGCGGCGGGGGCGGAGGAGGAGGCGGCCCAGGCGGCGGGCCGACTGGGGGCCGACTGGGGCCCGGGGCGGGGGCGGGGGAGGAGTGAGGGAAGGAGGCGGGAAGCGGGGGGCGCGGCGGCAGCGGCGGCGGCCGCGGCTGCTGCGGCGGCGGCGGTGGTGGCGGCGGTGGGGTGGCGGGAGCGGAGCGGCATGGCCACGGCGGCTTCTAACCCCTACCTGCCGGGGAACAGCCTGCTGGCGGCCGGCTCCATTGTCCACTCGGACGCGGCGGGAGCCGGCGGCGGCGGGGGCGGCGGCGGGGGGGGCGGCGGCGGCGCGGGGGGCGGCGGGGGTGGCATGCAGCCCGGCAGCGCCGCTGTGACCTCCGGCGCCTACCGAGGGGACCCGTCCTCCGTCAAGATGGTCCAGAGCGACTTCATGCAGGGGGCCATGGCCGCCAGCAACGGCGGCCATATGCTCAGCCACGCGCACCAGTGGGTCACGGCCCTGCCCCACGCCGCCGCCGCCGCCGCCGCTGCCGCCGCCGCCGCCGTGGAGGCGAGCTCGCCCTGGTCTGGCAGCGCCGTGGGCATGGCCGGCAGCCCCCAGCAGCCGCCGCAGCCGCCGCCGCCGCAGGGCCCCGACGTGAAGGGCGGCGCCGGACGCGAGGACCTGCACGCGGGCACCGCGCTGCACCACCGCGGGCCCCCCCACCTCGGGCCCCCACCGCCGCCCCCGCACCAGGGCCACCCCGGGGGCTGGGGAGCCGCCGCCGCCGCCGCCGCCGCTGCCGCCGCCGCCGCAGCCGCCGCGCACCTCCCGTCCATGGCCGGAGGCCAGCAGCCGCCGCCGCAGAGCCTGCTCTACTCGCAGCCCGGCGGCTTCACGGTGAACGGCATGCTGAGCGCGCCCCCCGGGCCCGGAGGCGGCGGCGGCGCGGGCGGCGGCGCGCAGAGCCTGGTCCACCCGGGGCTGGTGCGCGGGGACACCCCCGAGCTGGCGGACCACCACCACCATCACCACCACCACGCGCACCCGCCGCACCCGCACCACGCCCAGGGGCCTCCGCACCACGGCGGCGGCGCGGGGCCGGGACTCAACAGCCACGACCCGCACTCGGACGAGGACACGCCGACGTCCGACGACCTGGAGCAGTTCGCCAAGCAGTTCAAGCAGCGGCGCATCAAGCTGGGCTTCACGCAGGCGGACGTGGGGCTGGCCCTGGGCACCTTGTACGGCAACGTGTTCTCGCAGACCACCATCTGCCGCTTCGAGGCCCTGCAGCTGAGCTTCAAGAACATGTGCAAGCTCAAGCCGCTGCTGAACAAGTGGCTGGAGGAGGCGGACTCGAGCACCGGCAGCCCCACGAGCATCGACAAGATCGCGGCGCAGGGCCGCAAGCGCAAGAAGCGGACCTCTATCGAGGTGAGCGTCAAGGGCGCGCTCGAGAGCCACTTCCTCAAGTGCCCCAAGCCCTCGGCGCAGGAGATCACCAACCTGGCCGACAGCCTGCAGCTCGAGAAGGAGGTGGTGCGCGTTTGGTTCTGCAACCGGCGCCAGAAGGAGAAGCGCATGACGCCGCCCGGGATCCAGCAGCAGACGCCCGACGATGTCTACTCGCAAGTGGGCACGGTCAGCGCCGACACGCCGCCGCCGCACCACGGGCTGCAGACCAGCGTGCAGTGAAGGCCGGGGCGCAGCGACCGGAGAGTCGCCAACGCCAACGCCAACGCCGCGCCTACCCCGCACCCGGCCTGCCCGGTCCCCGCCGGTCCGCCGCCCTCCCCTCCGCCCAAAGACAGGCATGCTCGCCCTTGGAGGAAAGAAGAGAGAGACTGGCCGGCGAGACGGTTTCTGAGTCCTAGAGAAGAGGGACCAAACAAACAAAATATAATAAACACCCAAACGGTATACACAAGCAAAACCGGAAGAGAAAAAGGGGGCGATCCTGGGATCGCATTTATACTGTGGTGATGTTTCGTTTTTTGTTCTTGTTTTTTTTTTTTTTTTTTAAAAAAAAAGGGGGTGAAGCGGCCTAGCGCACCAAAACTGCACTCGCCAGGTTTTGCCCACCCTGAGAAGCCCCCAGGGCGACGGTGGACAGCACCTAGCACCTGCCTCGCCTTCTCCCCTTAAAAAAAAGCCCCCTTCCCCCCCTCTAAAGGGCTGCCTAAAGTGACCGACCGACCGACCGGGACTTGGTTCCTGGGAGCCTCTGAAAGCAGCAGAGGCACCGGGCTGAATCAGGGACGCCTCTGCCGGGAACCAGCTCTTCTTGGCCATATGAAGTCATTTGGGGACAAACTGACTATGAAACGGGAAGGAGAAAAAAAGAACAGTCTCCAGCAAAAATAATATCCACAGCTTCTGAAATTAACAAGCTGAAGAGCAAAGCCAAAAGAACACGTTTCCTTCAAATAACCTTGGAAATAAAAACATCACGAAGGAGCAGAGGGATGGGCCGGGGCGAAGGGGACATCCGCTCACCCGTCGCGGAGTGGGAGAGGCCCCCAGGGCCGGCGCGGGCCCGAAGTCTGGGCATGGAGGGAGGCCCACCGCAGCCCGGCCGCCAGGGCTGCCTCTGGGACGGAGGATGCCTAAGGATTCCACCGCTAATAATTTTTTATTAATATTTTTTATTTTTTATTTCTGGACTGACTCATAAAGGGATTTAGAAAGACTGAGCACCAGCCGCTGCACTTCTTGGACTTCGCTCCTCAACCCGTTGCCAACTTTGATCGAATGGGTGCTGCGGCTGTGATTATAATACTGCCATTTCCAAGCAGTGTTTTTGGTAGGTTTTAATAAACAGACTTTTCAAAAGACGGCAATATAGATTGTTAGATCCGTTGCTGATCTAAAAATATTTGCTTTATATTTTCATTAAATGACTTCTTTTAATATTTTATTCAGAATACTTATGAACTGCTGCAAAATGGTAATTTATTTTTCCCCAGATCTTGTATTACGTGTTTTTTTCAGACGAGCACAAATCAAAATGAAATGAAAATATGGACAGTTGTTAGGTAATAAGGGTATCTTTTGATGTGATCATTTGATTGTAATTTAATTTGAGTAGTGATTCCGTAAGAGCTGATCGAGAAAATAAATTTGTTAGAATGAAATAGTCTGTGTCTGATGCATAAACACTGTGTGGGAAGAAATAGTTGGAAAATATTTTTTTACTAATGCATATCCTTGAGTGCTAGCGCTGAGGAAGCCCAGTAGCACTGGGGCGCTAAGGTGTGTTTGGGAATCTAGAGTAAAGGACAGGCTTGACAGAAATTGCTAGTGCTCTAACTACTCGGCACTCCCTGGTAAGCTGTCAATTTCACAGTCTTTTCCTTTCCTGTAATTTTAATGGATGTTTTTAGGGGAGTATTTACTACTTTTCTTGGAGATACCTGTGTTCTTCATCATCTTTATCAAAAGATTGGATTACATCACCAGTGAAAAACGTGCCAGCTGGTTATTAATGGTTAATACAGAGCCCTTTTCCAAAGTTTAGCCTCTCTTTTTCCTCTCCTCCCCCACCACATTGCTACGTTTCTTTCTTCTTTTTCTGAAGACTAATAGTTGTGAAGAATAGCTTACAACTATTCCATTGATAGTATGTAATTAAGTTTAAATTATTAAGCTGGTTTAGGGTTTGTTTTGTTTTGTTTGTTTGTTTCTGTAATGAAAGAATGGAGTTCCAAAATCCTGACTGGGTCCACACTGCTTTACCCTCGGTGTGATTACCAGCTCAGACCTAAAAGTCTACATGCCTGTGTTTTGGTGTTTCTCCAGTGTGATTCTGTATCTTCACTGACCCTGGGGTTTTAGCTTTTGGATCACTCCTTAGATATATCCTGCAGAGCGGTCACATTTATCACATCAATGTATCAATATTTCCCATGTGGGAAAGCGAAAGTGTGATGCCTCAGGTTGTGAGTACTAAAGACTCTGCTTAGTTGAGTCCTTTCACACTGGACTTTTTAAAAGTATTTGGGGTGATAAAGCAGTGATTTTATAGGGTAATTTCCCCCTAATCCCATTTAGCTGTCACTCACTTTTTGCCTTCTCTCATCCTCACTTCCTCCCCCTAAGATATCAATGTAGGGGTTAAAAAACCCGGAAAACTGTGCGAGCAACAAGGAGCAGTTATTTCTTCCAGACAGACCCTGTGTCACTTTCATAAATCAAGCCTAGCCAGATGGCCGTGTGTTGGGTTGCATTATTTTAAACACCAGATAGTACTAAAAATCACAATCATTTTGATTTGTGAAATCTGAAAAAGGCCATATTTATTAAACAGAAAGAAGAAAAAATGAAAATAAGAAACCACGATTTACTTTTCTTGGCTTTCTTGTTTCCTTCTTTCTCTTGCTATTGTAATCTCCCTGCCCAGCAAATTTAAAACCTGAGTGGATATAAACTCCATCAGTTCTTGAGGGTCTACAGGGGCAAGCCAAGAAGGCCTTATTGGAAAGCTGAGGATTGGGTGTGGCTGTTTTTAATGATGGGTACCACTGGCACGTGAGATGAAGTCCTGTTTCCCCACCAGGAATGGCAGTGGTCGATTAGACAGTGGGTCTGTATAAAATTTTAGGAGCTATTTGCTTACTTGATTTGGCTGACAACAAAAGAACTACCATTCGATTTCACACTGTTTCCTATTAAAGAGCAACCTTTGCTGATTACTTTGGAAGAAGTCCTGATTTAGGGGTAACAGAGTAACTTTTAATTGGAGAAGCTGGAAAAGCAAGACCATTTTATTTCATTATTTTGCATTTTTAAAGTGAGCTAAGCTGCCACTCCATATTTTGAAAATCAACCCTTTGAATGTATCTACAAAATGAAATTCATGGTTGGAAAACAAAAGAGAGCAGCTATAACTGAGAGGTTTGTGTTAGGCTGATATTGTTATACACGTAAATAATGAAAATATTGTTATATATCACCAGATCTTTTTAATGAATTTGGTCATTGTGTTTCTTTGCAGAGCAAGTGTCTTGTGCTTTGTAAAGTAGCCATTTGTTTCCTCCATTTCAATCCAGCCCTCCTCCCCTCCCAACCCAAAGGAAAGTGACAAAGTTCTGTCCTATCAATCTTGCTAATCCCAAACTAGGCCCACTGGTAGTCTGCAGACTCCTGTGGCTCCCGACCTGTGGTCCACGCCTCAGCCATCTCATTCACCCAACCATCTTCCCCGCAAGTCTGGGCGATAAATCATTCAAGGTGTATGTAAAATAGTCGTTTTGCTGTTGTTTCTCTGCCCTTTTTTTTTAGTCCTTAGCCAAGGACTGCTTCTTTGTTCGCAAACAGAACTGTTCATTCTTGATCTGAGAGAGTCCCTCTGCTTCCTTGTAGCCTCCAGTGTTTGCTCACTACCATGCTCATAATGTTTTGTATGAATGGTTTCAAAATTCAGAGAATAATTGGTTCTAATATTAAATGCAGTATATACTATTGATAGTTTTATCGATAAGTGTAATATTTTAAATAATTTTAACAATTAAATTTGTTTTAAAATTATATATTTGTAAAAGTATTTATCTTGTTGGAAGCAACAATATATTGTTGTATTTATTCGTTTATTTTTGTAATAAATGATCAACCGCTCAAGCTAAATCAAAAATGACACTTTTATATATTTATACAAAACGCATTTGAAGAGATGGGCATATTTGCACCGATTTGTATGTAAATAGAGTAAGATCCATCAATAATGTGTAGCTTTCAGAACTAAACTGAAGGCAGACGCATTCTCTCCACATGGAGTTTAGTTTGCCCAAGTTCCAGGGCAATTAATCAAACTCTCAAATGGATGCAACAAGTATTGGCACTGGATACAGACTTGAAATTAATTATTTAGGAGGTGGACCTGGTTTTTTTCAAGGCAGAAGGGTAGAAATTACAGAATTCTTTCATGAAATGCAGTGGCTGACTGGACAGATTAAAACAGATGCTATGTATCCACGATACAACCTAGTCCCTGGCTGTGCACAGACAACCATGCTGGGGAAGGTGTTAAAAGGAAGTTAAGACTTTGAGGTTATTGGTGACCCAGAAACCAGGTAATGTAGTAAAACGAGTTGTGCTGTGTTATTTTTTAAAGTGTCTTCTTAAAATGGCTGTGAGTGAAAAGCCTCCCTCTCTTTGTCCAGTTACTGACAGCATAAGCCTCAGCCAGTGCAGGTGTTGTTGTGTTGAGAGTGAGAGGTAAGGAGTGTGGGGCCAGCTCTTCAAACTCTGTGGTCTCTTCTCATCTCGGTTCCTTGCCTACGGACTCCCCTGTGACCTGGCTGTGGAGCCCGCCCTGGGCTTGATCTTGGTTTCAGTAAGGAAATCAGGGAGCTCTGGGTTTGCCTCCTGAACTTTCCAGTCTAGGAAAGGAAGTCCTGCGGAGGCTTGCAGAGATGCTAGGGGTGGGGGCAGCGGAGATAGCAGGAGGGGTACTTGTGTAATCAGATTCTTTGATTTTGTTAGCCTGGCTCATGGCCTATTAATTAGATTACTCTCTTTCATTCTTGATTTCACATCCGTGTTTGTTCCAGTATCCTGAAATGTGGGCGCGCGTGGCGAGCAGGAGGCCATGATGTCACTGCCGGCCAGGGCAGCAGCCTGGCCTTCTGGAGGGCTGGGGGCTGCGCTCTGTGATGAGCCAGCTCTGGGAGTGACCTCGGAGGGCTCTGGGCGACTGGCCTTCCCGTGGTGACACGCTGTGTGCACCGTGTGTGTGTGTCTGTACACGCGCGTCTGTGGGTGCGGGGGGTGGGGGCTGCGGAAAGTGGCAGCCAGATCTCCGAAGCCCTGGGGACGCAGAAGGCTCGCGGGTGCTGGGCCTGCCTCCAGGGGAGATGGGAGGTCCAAGTGGCGGAGGGTGCTGCGGAGGGTGCTGCAGAGGGCCCTGGCCGGTGGGGTGGCATCCCCGCCGGGCCAGCTGGCCAGTCCCACAAGTTGTTTTCCTCGTGGCGACCATTCAGCAAAACGCAAGATCCTTTCTCCAAGATTTAAATTTCGCGGATGAATTACCATACAGCGGTTGCTTAGCAACTAAATTCAAGCAGGGCTAAGAATATGCAAGCTTTTTGTGTTCTCATTAATAAAAATGCCACTCTGACACAGCAGCCCGACTTTGGATCACTGCAACTTCTGTAAAAGCCGTAGGAGAATACAAACCGATCCTGCCATTTAATTACAGATCAAAATAGCTGGAAACGCGATGTTTTGTTCCTCTATCTTCCTAAAAGCAATGTGAAAAATAACGGCTTTCCAGAAGCAGGAGTAAATCTTTTTTTTTAAAGGAGTTTTCTAGCGGGGTTACCATAATTGTCCAATGAAACTTTTTAAAACACAGGTCGAAATAGCCGTCTGCACCACCATTTCTGCCTCCCCTCGGCCCGCGGCCTCCGTGCTGCTCGCCTCTCCGCCCAACAAGAACAGTTGTTCCAATCGTGGGAACGCTCGGGCCTGGGGGCCAGCAGACTGGGGGGCGGGGGGCAGAGCCGTCCTGAGCCGGGGCCAGGGAATCAGAGCGCGGAGGGGAGAGCGGGCCGGACGGTGGGAAGTTGCCGGGAGGCGGGAGGCGGGCGGAGGGGCTCGGGTCGCGGAGGCTGTGCGCTCACTCCGAGCGCGGTGGGAACTGCAGGCGCCGGCGCGCTGTACCCGCCGGGCTGTCCCCCCGGGCCGGGCCTCCCGCTGCGCACCGGGCTCCCTGCGGCTCTGGGACCCACCCCGCGGTCGGGAAGGAGCGGGACCCCCGGAGGCGCCCAGGTCGCCCTAGGGCCCCTGGGGTTTCTCCCCGCGGTCTCCGCAGGGAAGGAGGCGCGCTGCCCGGATGAGGGTCCAGCCCTTTGCTGCCGCTCAGCGGCGGGGCAGCCGAGGTCAGCGAGGGCCGGCCCGCGGCGGGTCGCCGCGTTTGGGAGGGCGTGGGGGTCTCCAACCCGCCTGCGGGGCCGGGGCCGGGCGGAGGCCGCTGGCTGCTCACACCCTGGGGAGCCCGAGGCGCCTGGGGGTGCTCCTTCGCTCCCCGCGGACGGAAACTCGAGCTCCCAGGGAACCCTGGGGTGACGGCCAGGGCCCGGCCGCGCACGACACCTCCCGCGCCCCGTCCCCGCCCAGGGACGCGAGCCGGGCCCGCGGGGTGCTGAGCGGGCGTGGGCCCAGTTCGGCGCCAACAGGATCCTCGCACGCGGCCTCGCGGTGGGAGCTGCACGGAGCCGTGGTCAGCGTGGTCAGCGTTAGAAAGATTGGGGCAAAACGGAGACGCCCCAGGTTGAGGCCAGTGGCGTTGCCAGGGCGCCTCCGGGCCGGGCGGCCAGCACCCTGTGGCAACCGGAGAACTTGGGAGGTGACTCCTCCCCAGTCAGCCTGGACGCCCAAGGACGATGACCCTCAGCCCGGCTCCAGTGAGTACACACAAAAGAAAACAAAAATAGTGGAAATCAAACCATACGTCGGAATATTTGCTGGATTAAATCCTCCAGAGGCCTTGGAGTTCAGGTTGCTGTTGTTTGTTTAGCAAAAATGCACGCAATAAACAGGAAGTCATTTATTTACAGATACAGTGGCCCTAGACAAGCCAGGTTCCGGGTACCTAACTCATTAATGGAATTCATTCCTTCTCCTCCCTTTGGAAAGAAAAATTTTAGCTTTTAAAAATAGCTGGGTCTTGGGGGAGAAGAGGAGGGGTTGCTTTACCTGTTCCTAGGAAAGCAGCAGGGTGTCTGGCCAGTGCTGTCTCCCGGTGTTAAGCAGTATGAGATGACCATTCACAAGATATGGAGGGTTTTTTCCCCCTTTTTACTCTTCAGAAAAGAAGTTTGTTGGTTGTGGTTGCTGTTACCAGAGCGGGCCAGTGGGGATGCACTGGTAGTTACCCCTGGTTGGCGTGTGTTTGTGCGTATGCCTGTGTGCACATGTGGAATAAACTCAAATTTAAATAACCCGGGTTGTTTGGGGCTACACCAGAATTTTACCCGTAAACTCACTTAGTTGTCATAGTTTCAAAAATGTCCGTGGAGAGGTTGCTGCCGCCTCCCTTCCTGAAAGGAGTCATGCTGAGGGGGACAGAATGAGCTCTGGGCTTGCTAGTGGCCACGCTAAGCCAGTACCCCTTACCTGCTTAACCTGAGTCTGGCCCCCTCTAATTCAGGGAGCTTTCTCCAAGGGAACCCCCTTCCCCTGCCACTTGGGAGAGGGGCACTGTGGGGAGAGACCTGTCCCAGGGAACTGGCAGACCCCACTGTGAGTCTCCAGGTGACCCGCTGAGCCAGAAGCGCAGGACACACCTGAAGTATGTCTGGGCTTTGTGAGTCCCAACATGACACGAGTTTACAGATGACACACACACAAACGGTAACTGCTGTCCATTGTTGTAGCTACAGAGTAAGGTGGAGGAATGAGAGGAAAGCAAAAACATCTTTTTAATACAAAAACAAAAGCACAGAGGATGTTCTGAGGAAACGCTTCCTGGGAGATCACATTCGTTCTGTCCCCCAGGACTGCCACTGCCTCCCGGCGGAAGGGAAGCCCATTTAGTCGGCTGGAACACTGCACACTGCACTAGGATAGATATTCATTTCAAAGAGCTCGCCTTGTGCCAGCATTAAAGGTGCCAAAACCTGCCACCATCACTCTCCCTGAGTTCAGACAGGGCTACTTGGAGAAGTGAGTGGGGGCCAGGCAGGTTTACTCACTCTGACCGACCCTATGGGAGTCTGAAAGGGAGAGTCTATTTTTCATTTACATTTTCACAGTTGAAAACCCTCCAGCAGAGTTTTAAAAATTAAAAAGGTCTAATCAGAAAGTACAGTACCATCCAAGAACTAACAAAATGAAAATAAATGTCTTCCTAGCGTGTTCTTGAGAATGCCTAAGTTACAGCAGGGAAAGACCCATCCGTGAACCAAGTACCACCTACGAACTATTTTTAATTAACCTTTTGGAGGAGAAACCTTTCACACTTGCTTAGGCGATCCTACTGACTAGACTTTGTACTCCTGGATGATTTCTTCCTAACAGGGCTTTAAGAATGTTTCAAACCTGAGAGACGTCATTAACTCTCCTGAGAAGTATTTCATAGTTGTCCTGGATGTTTTTAACAAGAGGCATGCTGAGCAGGGAGCCTTCCTGGGAGATCACACTGGCTCTATGCAGGGAGGTCTGGGGGAATGGAAGAGGTGAGCCCTCCAGGGCTCTGCACAGCCTGCCCCTGACATGGGCGTCCTGCCTTTCGGGACGAGGGGCTGGCCGAGGTCAGCACTATTTACACGTGTACCTGGTCCCACAAGCTTTCCCCGACTTTTCAAAGAAGAGGGGCTGCCCAGGAGGCGGGTAGAAGTGAAGGGAGACCCAAAGATGGATCAGTTACCTATCCCCTTTGTTCCTGGCTCTTGAATGGGGGCTTGAAGGAGGAAAATAAAAGCCCCCAGAGAATGAGGCCTGCACCCCATTTGTAACACCCTGATACCCACAGCCCACCCCAGCCAGAAACCCTTGTGTCAGCTGATTTGGAGCAAAATGGTAACTGAGGACTCCCTGAGTGTGTTACATAAGAGAGAGGCCTTCTGCAGGGCGCTGCTCACTGGAGCTTTCTCCAAACGACTGTGTGCAGGCAGCAAGGCTGAGGAAGGAGGAATGGAGACAAATTAAATAGAAAACTAATGGGAGATGTGTAGCTGTGTGTAGCTGGGTCTGACAGTGCATGTTAAGCTTATGTGCATGGAGACAGCCGTCACTTGCACCTCCTGTGTGCCAGGCATCTTCCTTCAAACATCTGCCCAGGGCTGTACTTTGGCTGTAGAGAAGTCAGACCTAAATTGCGAAGGGGATGCAATCCACCCCAGAACAGTGGGAGCTGGCTGCCCTGTAGCCACTAGGAACCAAGTGAGTTCAGAGCTGTGTTATCCTCACCCTGCTCTTTCTGCAAGAATCCTGCAAGCCTTCCTGTGCAAGGGCAGGTTACCCCCTCCCCACGTGCTCTGCTGTGCCCACCCCAGTCACTGCCTGTGGCTGAGAGCTACTCATTCACCAGCAGCAGGAGCCACTGCCCCGGGTCACATTCAGAAAGCCTTTTCTTCCCAGAGAACCCCGCCAAATGGCGAAGGCAGTGCAACCCTTGTTCGTGTGCCCCAAGCTCGAAGGGGGAGCGTGCCCAGGCACAAGCACTTGGCAGGAGGGGATGTGGAGCAGGGCAGTTGATTTGGGCAGATTCCCTATGCCAGACCCTCTCTGCTTTGGGGGTGTGGGAAGGAAATGAGGAGGGGGGAGAGTCCTGGGAGGGGGAGCTGCTAAAGGCGTGCAGGCTGACAAAGCTGTAACAAAGGATTCATGCAAAAGTAGTACCAAGGATCTTTAAAGGATCGCACACCTTACAGGCCTGTCACCAGCTCTCAGGGCATAGTCTGTTGATTGTTCCCTGGGGTTGCATAGACGTGCCCCGGCTGTCAATGGTGCTGGGCTCGCTGCCTGGCCTCACGGCCTGGGCCCAGCGCTCCTGCAGGCCACCTTGGGTGTGGGTGGTGGCTGCGTCTGGGTCCTCAGGCCCTAGTCAGTGGCTGTTGTCCAGACGCCACCCGGGGAGGTGGTGGTCTTGTTGAGCAGCATACTTGCCCTTGGTTGTCCTGGGAAAGTCGTGGGCTGAATCTGGCCTGGAGATGCAGGCCCAAGAGCAAGCCACCAGCCTGCTTGCTGGGCGAGAGGAAGTCCCCTGGAGAAGTGGGGAGCTGGTGGGAGGGGTCACCATGGCCTTTGCAAGGAAAACAAGCAGGACACTGTGGAAAGGATGACCCTAGGATGCGCTGTGGCCGCTCACAGCAGCCAGTAGGGCACTTCCTCCGGCACCGCTGAGGCTCTTGGAGGACCCCGGTTCCTCTGGACCCTCTACCCAGCACCCCATCTCCTGGCCATGAGCCAGAACCCGAATGTAGCTCCTACCTCCAGCTGGTGGGTAGGAATTGGTACCCCAGCACCTGGGAATGGGAAGACTTGAGACCCAGGCAGGAGAATGATGGGTGGGTGGTGAAGGAGAACACCCCGAGACCCCTAACTTCGCCCTCAGCCCAGTGGGTTCCCGAAGGCTCTGGTGCAGCTCCCATGAGCCTCTCCAGTTGGTGAGAGAGACATTGGTCTGGGAACCCGGGCCCAGGAGCAGGGCTCAGTGCAGACCTCTGTGGGAAGGAGAAGCTTAGAGTCAAAGTTCAGGACTAGGAGTAGGGGGAGCAACCCACTAGGCAGAGGTGGCCCTGCACCAGGCACCCGGGGGAAGAGAACAAAACTTTGGGAGAGGCGTTGGAAGTGGGTATAATATGTCGTCAGGGACTACTTTATGGTCCTCTTTCTTTAACTCAGCCCAGGGGAAGGCCCCTCAGAGTTGCTGTAAACCTGGGTATCCAGCTGCCTGCCCACCCAGCCAGGCTGCTAGCTCCCTGCATTGCTCAAAGCAGTCTGCCAAAGCTGGCCAGGTCTGCAGATCTCCCCTCCACACAACACCCCCACCCTGCTGGCTTGGGCTGGACTGGGGCTGGGGCTGCGACCTCAACCTCACATATGGCCCCTGCACTGGGCCCTTCTCAGAAATTCCAGCCAGTCAGCCCAGCATGGCAGAGAGGGCTGGAGGCCCTGAGTGACACAAACGCCTACGCCTGGCTATATACAAGTGCAAATGAGATGCATTTTGGCTGATCAGTCCACTGTACTTTATGCATCTTAATGTGTCTATGTCTTGTCAACTCTTCTAGTCAGGAAGAATAGCAGAAAATTTTAAAAGAGTTTGTGTGTGTGTGGTTTCCAACTGCAACTGCATCCAGGGAGATGGGGTGAGAGTGGAGAGAGGGAGGCTTGCTCACACAAACAACCCTCCTAAATGCAACCTTAGGCCACAAAGAAGAATGGAAAAAGGAGGGGGAGAGGGCTGTGGTTGCTGACAAGGGACCTGGAGGAAACTACGTGGATTCTGGCTGGGAAACTTTAAAGCCATACATTTCTTTTTACGAAGCAAAATTCACTTGTATTTACTTGGATGGGGGCAGATCAAACTCCTCCCAGCTTACCTGACATCTTGAACAAAGTGCAGTGTCGGCTGCTTGGGGGCCGGTCTCAGGAATCCACCAGGAAGTAGGAGGTTTTCTGACAGGCGGAGCCCCTGTCAGAGTGATAGGGCCTGGCTCTCCTCTTTACATGTCAATTTCCCAAAGAGTTGTGCGGGGGAAACGTGCCTCCAACTCTCACCGCCCCCCCCCCCCCCCCCCCGCCCCCCAGGTTTCCTGAGTGCAAGCCCTCTCAGACTGGGTGATGTGGGCCTCTGTCAGGTCACGACAGAGGTGGGGGGGCTGGTGAGGGTCTGAGGGACAAATGGCCTCTGGCCTTCTGCTCTGGGCCACGCCTGCAGTTCGCAGGGGCCCTTTGGGAGAGCTCTGGGCTTTTAGCTCAGAGGCTGCAACTGCCAGAGAGGCCTGGTGGCTCCCACCCCACCCTGCCCCGTGCACAGGTATCTGCCCTTGGGCTTGTCTGCAGTGGATCCAAGGAAGGGCCACAGGGGACTTTCTTAGCCCTCTTCCCAAGCCCCGACCCTCCCCCTATGCCAGGCCCAGTGGCAGGCAGGGTCCAAACTGCTGGGATTTATGGGAGCTGCGTGCCAGCCCCTGGCCCCTCTCTCACGGGGTTCTCGGGTTCGGCAGGGGATTTGTTCTCAGAGTCCCTCTGGGTTCTTGGGGATGGCAGGGAACTTGCTGTTGACATATGAAGCTGTTCTGCTAAGATCTGACTCTGGGGGTGGCTGCCACCCAAAGAGGCTGTGGTAGCTTTATGGTCCGCAGGCAGGGTCTCGGGTAGGCTGCTGGCAGCGGGGCCAGGCACAAAGGCTTGTACCCAGGAAGCACAGAAGGGGGAAACCCCAGGCCCATTTCCTCGAGGTGAGGTTTTCCAGGTGAGAACACCCGTCGGGTGTCCACGGCGTGTTCCTTGTGCCCTCCTGTTACCTGTGGGGAATTCCTTCTCGGATGCACCGTTGGCTGAGGTGTGAGATGCCCTCACCGAAGGACAATTAACTCTCACAAACCAGTGGGGAGGGAGGGCCGTGCTGCAGACCAAGAGAAGGGGCCACCAGCACTCGGAAACTACCCAAACTTTACACCGCTTAGCAGAGGAGCTCCCTTGTCACAACCGGCTCAGGTTTCTGCCATGCAGCCTGCACACCACCATCCTGCCCGGTAAGCACATCGCAGCAGAGGGGTGCTGCTGCAGGCTTCCGTACAGGAGCAGAGGTATGAGAGATGTCCCCAGCAAGACAGGAGAAATTCACTGCCCCACCCCACCCAGTGTCCTGACAGGCACTAGGAGGGGCTGACCTCTGGGCCAATGAACAGAGGGACTGCCCTGAGCTGAATGGCCAGGTGCCTTAGCCTGCCCGCATCGCATGTGCTGGTGACCAGAGCCCCTGCGAGCTGCCCCCTGCTCTCCTGCTGCCAGCAGCAATCTACCCCTCCCTGTGGCTCCTGCCTGGGTGCTCCTCCCTTCCCAGAATGGAGCTTGGGTTTCCACTTGGGATAAGAAGGGGTGTCAATAAAGAGGCAGGGCAGGGTGGTGAAGAATCTTCAGTAATAAATAAATCCAGCCACAGTAACCTCCACACCCAGACTATTCTCACGGACCTTTTTCTTTTCAGTCACTCAGCCAAGGGCCAAAACCATTTCAACCCAGGAGCAAAAAGAGCTGTTCAAGTGGAGGCCAAGTTCCGGTTTCTCTTTGCTCCCAGAGTTGACCATCCCTCACTTTCTCGCCTCCTGGCTGTCTTGCTATCCATATACCCCATCTGAAGATTTAAAACACTTCCTTAAAATCTCTCAAGGTTTCCAGCTTTACCAGGGTACTTGGAGGGAGAAGTACCTTCCCCAGCTCAATTCTGCATCCAAACCAAATACACTGTAACCACCATCATCAATTACATTTTGCATACTTGGCACTCCAGCAGTGTAGACTCCGCTGTTTATCGAAGTAGTAATAAACTTCACTGAAATAAATAAATTCAACACTGACCCTGGGATACCTGCTGGAGAACTCCCGAAAACATCCCTATCTTCTACCTCTCTTCTCGGGATGGAGTGCTGTAAAAATCTTGGGTAGCAGAACTTTAGAACAGCTTGATTACCTTAAGTGATTTTGGAGTCCTCAGCTCCAATCATTAGTAATAAAGCCATTAATAGTCATAATTGGTATTTAATTGCTTGATCTGACTGTTGCTTTATTCATGACCTGATTTAGTTTTTGGTGGTTTTTTTGGGGGGCGGGGAGAGGGGTAGAGGTGGTTCAGAATCAGTAAGGGAAAGCCATCCGCAGACAACTTTTTCAAGCAGAAAGGAAGGTACTTTTGCTGCATCTGCAGAGTAAGTCTCACACATTTCCCCTGCTTTTGGGAAACCATCTAAATATAAACAGCACAGGCCTAGGTTTTCATCTATCCAGAAGGGAGCATAACGCACCTAGGATGTTTTTCATGTCATAGAACTGGGGACACGTGGCTGCTGTTCACAGGGAAGCCTGCGAGACGCTCAATGCGAAAGCAAAGGAACGGAGCCGCTCGTGGAATCAAGTATCTGAGTAAATTCGCTTTATTCCTTCGCAGGAAGAGGGTCAGCCGCGCGAGAGAAGGGTGCCGGGTCTCTGAGGAGGGCCCTGGGGACTGCGCGACCCCCGCCCCGGCTCCCCTCCGCCCCGCTCACCCGGCGCCCCTTCCAGAACCCACGGGAGCGCCTCCCTCCCTCTCCTCGCCCCGCTGCTCCAGCGGCCCGGGCGCTCTGGACTCACCCGGAGACGGCCTTCCACTCTGCACCGGCAGGAAGCAGGCCTCGGCCGAGGCACCGTTTGAAACCACCTTTTATCAAACCATCCACGCCAAGAGCGCACACGTGGGGCTCTCAGCTCCCCGGCCCGCTTCTTGCAGAAAACGGGGGCCAGGAAGGGCGGTCGGGGCGAGACATCCTCCAGCCCGGCGACCTCCGCTTTCTTCGGGAAATGACCGCCTCCACCCCCCGTCCGAGTCCGGCCCGCCGGCCCGGCCCCCGCCCGCGGGCTCTGCACCGGGCGCTGCGCGGGCCGCCGGCGGTGGGCGCCCCTCCGCCCGCGGCCGCCTCGGTATTAAATATTCATGGCGATCGCTACTTTCTTAAAGGAGAACCGCCGCGGGGACGTTCACCGCCCCGGGGCCGGGACGCACAAAGGAGGTCTCGGCTCCGCGCGTCCTCGAGGCCGGGACGCAGCCTCCCGCGCAGCCCCGCTCCGAACCCCCGTGCGGCCGAGGGGGCCGGGAACCGGGTGGCCCAAGCGCTCGCCGCTCTCCCGGAGGGAGTGGAAGGAGCGATGAACTTGGCGGAGGAGGGAGAGCGCGCTCCCTGAACCCCGAACAGCTGTTTTCGAACCAGCTCCGCGTCTTGCGCCGAGGCTCCCGGCCTGCGGCGGTGGGTGCCGTTCTTAGAGTCTGTTTGGTCCCCAGGCCCAGCGGCCCCGGGACAGCGAGCGAGGCGGCCTGTGTGTGGAGCCCACGCGCGCACGAACTTCAGCAAACCTCGCCCCGAGCGACGGTTTCGTTTGAACAATTAAAACAACAATCACTCCGGCACCTGCCCCGCTCTTAGAAAGTGAGCCGGTTGTGGCGGTCGATCGAGGCGGAGACAGGGGCTGCTGGGCGCCAGGCTCCTGTCTGCGCCCCACTTCTCGCCTCGGGGCGCCCCCGAGCCCGGCCCCCCACGCCCGAGGCTCCGCGGGCGCCCACTGCGGCTTCCCCCGGCGCTGGCGGTGGTCGGAGGTGGAGGGTGTGGGGGGACACAGGCTGCCCTTGCGGAGCGCGTCCTCGCCGGGGCGGCCCACCCGTGACCAGGCCACGCGTGGTGCCAGGCGACACGGAGCCCTCTCGGTCACACACTCTGCACCGCGGCTCTTTTTGTTCCGGGCGGGAGCTCTGGCACAAGTGGTTAGAAAGTCTCGGGCGCCATCTAACGGGAGCAGCACAAAGTTGCCGCAGGGTGGAGGTTGGCACCAAGGAGGCGCGGTCCCGCGGAGGGGCCTCTCCGCACCCTCCTCCACTCCCCCCACTCGGGGACCGGTCAGCGCCCCACACAGAAGGTACACGCTCTCGGGCTCTCCGGGGTTCCCCGAAGCCCGCCTTCCCAGGGGCCGGGAGCCTGCCACCTGCGCCCGTCTGTCCGCTGGGCCAGCCCCTGCCCTGCCCTTCCTCCCGCGTTCCCCAGGCCACCGAAGAGAAGCTCTTGCACCTGCCTTATAGGGCTTGGAGTCCTTCAAGCTCTCTTGTTTCTCTTGGCCTGTGATGGAAAGTCCTAAGTAGCGCCAGGCGGTGCACTTCTTCCGGAAGGATGAGCCCCCTCATGAAGAGGTCTGCAGCCCAAAAAGGGTCCAGAGGATGCCAGGCCCATTGGGGGATCTGGTCCCGCTGTGGCCTCGGACAGCATCTCCTGGGCGGGAGGGGTCGGGTTCTGGGGAGCTGCCCTGGACACTGGGAGCTGCTGTTTGGAGGAGCCTGGCAGTGGTGCACCCTGGAGGACAAAGGCGGGGCCACAGGAAGGGATGGAGGGCCGGGACCCTCCTACCCAGAAAGTGAGCTGCAGCTTGAGGAGACCCAGGCCTTCGGCCAAAGTTCTAGGCCGCTGTGCGGGCAGTGGTCATGGAAGATATACATCCAGGCATCACCCCTGTCAGCTCAGGGCATCTCTGCAGCCTGGGAAGGTGGCGGAAGGTCTGGTGTCTCCAACCACCCCCCCCCCATCCCCCTGGGTCCCAACATCTGCGTCTGTGTTGTTGACTAAAAGGATGGGTGACTGACCTCCACCCTCCAGACAAAGGGCCGGAGCAGGAAAGGCCAGTGGGCAGCCAGTCGTTGCCTGGCGATGCCCCTGAGGTGTCCGGGCTGGAGTCTAGATGCCAGGGGAGAGCAGTGCTCTCACCAGTCTGGACCCAGAGTAGCTGAGAGACTGAGAGCCTTCTGCCCTGCCTTCCTGGGTTTACAGGATGGAGGTGAGAATACCTGTTCCTCCCTCAAGTATGTTCTGAGGTAGAACATGAAGACGGACATACACATTAATTTACTGTGCTAAAACACACGTAAAACTTACTATCTTAGCCATCCTAAGGGTACAGTTCGGGGCATTAGCTACCCTCCCAATGTTGTACAATCATCACCACCATCCATCCACGGAACATTTTCGTCTTCCCAAAATGAAACTCTGCACTCATTAAACACCGCCTCCCCCTCCTCCCTCTGCAGCCCCTGGCGACCGCCTTGCTGCTTTCTCTCTCTCTGAGTTTGAGCACTCTAGGGACCTCAAATAAGCGGAATCAGGCGGCATTTGTCCTTTCGTGTCTGGCTTATTTCACTTAGCCTGTTTTCAGGGTTCATCCATGTTGTAGTATGTGTCAGAATTTCCTTCCTTTTCAAGGCCTGATAACATCCCAGTGTATATATCGAGCACATTTTAGGTATTCATTCACCCATTGATGGGCCCTTGGGTTGTGTCCACCTTTGGGCTGTTGTTTTAATGCCGCCATGAAAGTGATGAACACACATCTCTTTGAGATCCTACCATCAGTTCTTTCGAATACACACCCAGAGTTAGCTTTGCTGTACCCTGTGGTAATTCTGCATTTAATTGTTTGAGGAACGTCCACACCATTTTCTACAGTGGCTGCACCATTTTGCTTTCCCACTAGCATTGCATCATAGTTCAAATGTCTTCACATCCTCACCAACACTTGTTACTTTCCATTTTGTTTTTTGAAATGATAGCCTAAGGGGTGATACACAATTGTGGTTTTGAACTAGTTTTTCTTTAAACATTTAAAAAAATTGATTTGAGAGAGAGAGAGAGAAACATCAATGTGAGAGAGAAACATTGATCAGTTGCCTCCTGTACGATCCTAACCAGGGATCAAACCTGCAACCGAGGTATGTGTCCTGACTAGGAATCGAATCCACCACCTTCTGGTGTATGAGACATCACTCCAACCAACTGAGCCATACGGGCCAGAGCTGAAACAGTTCTGTAAGTGTAAATATACAAACATAATGAAATACTACTAATAAGGCCAGGTTTTAGCAGAGTGGCAATTATCTCAAATTTCTGATGTTTAATTTTTGAGTTTAGAAAAGAGGAGAAATGGCCAAGACAGAAAGGTATGCAGAACTAACACTGTTTGGTGATCATGTTTTGGCCTCTCTTTCTGATCGCAAGCTGGAAAATAGAGGGGCTGTCACATTAGTGAGCCCTATTCCATTCTTTGTTTCTAGAAGGAGACCAGAGAGTCACCCTCCATTAAGTAGAGAGCAGAGAAAAAAGTCATGCTTGACTTTTTCCTGGATTTTTTAATTTATTCCAATTGAAAGAGAAGCCAGTGTCCCAGACATGGGCTGTGGGCTGGTAGAAATCTGTAAAGCCCTTTTTTTTGGAAAGGGGCTGAGCAATAGCAAGTGTCCAAGTGCGGGGAGAGGGGCTGTCGTTCTACCCCCTGAATTCCCTAGTTTGGGAGCTCTCTCACCTACAAAGCGCCCCTCCACTTCCTTACGTGGCCCTATTTGCTGGTCACCCCAGGCCAGCCTTGTTTACTGGTCATGTGTACTATATTTACAAAGTGCTCTAGTATCCTTTCTTTTTCTTTTTATATCCCAGCCTGGGGAAACAGGTTAGTTTTCTTTCCTCCTACATTTTAAGTGAAAATATCCAGAGTGGGTACAAGATGATAAGTGGAAAGGACTGTGGTGACAGGGTCGTGGCTGAGGCTCCGAGCCTGAGCTTTTCCTTGGCCACCGAACCACACTGGTTCTTTCCTCTGACAGGAGGGTTGGCACCAGGCAGAGATGGGAGAAACCAGAGCAGCAAGCCTTGGCAGAGACCGCGACCTCCCTTCTGCCACCAGGCCAACTGTGCCTCTTGCTGAACTGCTGACTCTGTGGTGTTTAGCTCGTTGAGATTCCTGGCCATGGAGGAAGGGGCTGGGAATCCCTTGGGGGGGAGTTTGTGGAGGCGATTCCCAGTACCTGGGCTCACGCCTCTGGCTGGCCCTCCCCTTTCATTGCTGGTCTGCTCCCCAGAGAGAAGGACGGGTGGCACATCAGGAGCTCTGTAACTTAAGACAAAAGAAAAAATCACTACTGTGACACAGGCGCGTGAGCGCACACACAATCATTTCCTCTTCCCTGGGTGAAGCTACTTCCATATGAAAGAAGATGCGGAAGGATTATGTTCTGGGCGCTGGGGCCTGGAGGCCTCTCGGTATTCTGAGAGGGCTTTGTAGTGCTTGGATCCAAGCCATTTGTTTCTAGAGAGAATCACGTTGGGAAGGAGCTTGCTTTTTCCATTTGCAATGGCTTATTAAGTATAAGCATCTCTCTTTTTTCTGTTTATTGAGTGATTAGCTCTCCCTCCAACTGACCCTGCCACGGGAGATCGTCAAAGTGTATCCTTAACACACAGTTACCCTGCAAAATGTCCTTCCCGTGAAGCCAGGGACCACAGACAGGCTCGCGCTTAATGTGGGCGTTTTGATAGTCGGTACGGAGGATCTTCGCTGAGGGTAGAGTGTGCTGACACTGGTGCACCCTTACTTAAACAGTCCCAGCCCAGTCTCAGAGCAGAGGGAGAGCTGGGGGCGACTGGATGGAGGCGAGCCTGTGTTCCTGGCTGGGATTCTGCAGCCTCTAGTTCAGTTGCTGTCACCAAATCTTTTCTAAGTTATTCAGTGACCCTTCCCACAGGAGACTGTCCTTCCTGCCCTTGTGAAACAGGACAAGGATGAAAGGAAAGGTTCCTCCATGCACCTGGGTGCAGGCAGCTGAAAAATCTGGCAGCTTCTCAGCACTAAAGATTAACCAGAGCCTGGCTGATCAGTAGCCGCGCCTGGCTGAACCGCTGGGTTCCAGCAGGTCAGTGTAGGTAAGGACAGACTGGCTGTGCTTGCAGACCCACCCTTCATCAGCCAGGTTCCAAAGGTCACAGTGGAAAAAAAATCATGCAATTTACTCAAATTTCAGAGGCTGAATTCAATTGTAATGTGTGTCCTGGAATTGAGGATGAATTATTTCCAACTAAGTGAATTCTGGATCCTTGCTGCCAATTTCTTCACAGTGACGAAGAGGGAAACCTCAGACATATTGTGTATATTACCATAGACATGCTGTCCACCTGCACATATCGGGATAGACTGCAATGGAATGAACGCTCTGCACTGCCCCCAGGTTGTCAGGGCTGCTGGGTGCCTGGCTCTGCATCGTGCCTTTGAGGGAAGGCTGCCCTCTTCCTGGCCCACAGTGGAGTCACGTGTGAGTGTCGTGCTCACTGCGTGACTCAGCATTATTTTACACCTGATAGAATACAGGACTGAGGAGACCCTGATAGCGGAGTTGGCATTTCATCTGGGACTGTTCAGTTTGCCAGTAACCCCATCCTTGCCATGTCCTGACGGAACAGACCCCGCAGATCCAGTGCTAGGAGGGTTCCAGGTGCGGATGCTGTTTTGTACTTCCTGCTGCTGCCTCGATTTCGTCCCTGCAAGTGTTCATGTAAGTCCCTTCTTTATATATACACTGAGTGGCCAAATTATTATGACCACCTGATATTTGTAGGCAAATTAGCTATAATTTTGCACTGAAGTTGCCAGAGGGCCAGATCATTATAAATAGGGAAGCAGGTTGTTTACCACGACAGTAGAAGTGATTTTTTCCCCTGAGGATATGGGTAAACAATGCGATTTAACAGCCTTTGAACGTAGGATATCGGCTGAGTGGCCAGATTATTATGACCACCCCATCAGTACTACGTTGGGCCATCTTTTGCTTTCAGTACTGTGGCAATTCTTCTTGGCATTGACTCCACGAGATGTTGAAAGGTGATGTGAGGAATCCAACACCATGCCTGATGAATAGCACTGTCCAGTTCTGTGAGATTTGATGATTGTGGAACCAGCTGCCTGATGGCTCTTTTAACTTCGTCCCACAAATGCTCAATTGGATTGAGATCTGGTGATGGTGGGGGCCACCTAAGCAAGGTAAAGTCTCCCTCATGCTCTTGAAAGCACTCCTACACAATATGAGCACCGTGCCATGGCGCATTGTCTTGTTGGAAGAAGCCATCTCCATTGGGATACGCCATCAACATGATAGGATGAACTTGATCAGCAACGATACTTAGGTATGTTGCGCTATTCAGACGTTGTTCCACATGAATTAAAGGGCCCAAATCATGCCAGGAAAACATGCCCCAAACCATAACATTGCCCCCACCACCTTGAAGGGTTGTACTCATGCATGTGGGTTGCATGCTTTCATGCTGTTTCCGCCAAATTCTCACTCTGTCATCTGCATGATGCAACTGGAAACGTGATTCATCGGACCACATGACTTTTTCCCAATGCTCGACTGTCCAATCCGTGTGTTCCTGTGCGAATTGGAGACATTTTATCTTGGTAACTACAGACAGCGAAGGTATTTAAACAGGCCTTCGGCTTGCATATCCCATACAACGCAGTGTACAGCTAATTTGCCTACAAATGTCAGGTGGTCATAATAATCTGGCCACTCAGTGTATATGTTGATTTCAGAGAGGAAGGGAGAGGGGGAGAGAGAAACATTAATGATGAGAAAGAATCCTCGATCAGCTGCCTCCTGCACACCCTCCATTGAGGATTGAGTCTGCAACCTGGGCATGTGCCCTTGACCGGAATCGAACCAGGGACCCTTCAGGTCATAGGCCATCACTCTATCCACTGAGCCAAACTGGCTAGGGCATAAGTCCACTCTTGTCTCTTCAGAAAGCAACATCAAATCCGTCCTGATCTGCTGGTCTCTCCATAGGAAGGAATGGATGTCAGAGCCCAGAAACGAAAGAGACTCTCCACTCCGCAAAGATAAACGAGCTGTTTGATCTCAAGATTCACTGCTCTGTGTCCCAGATGTGTGGGCTCTGACCACAGTTCTTCCTCTTTGGGTGTCCGGGAGACCAGGCCCTAGAGGGGGGCAATGGCAGCAAGCCCGGCCAGTCCTGAGCTAAAACTCTGGACCTCAGACCTCAGGTGAGAGCAAGTGAAAGAGGCAAGAAAGGTGCCCGTTTGTGTTTCTTGTACTTAATTTGCTGTTTGTTTTCCCTTTTTCTTCAGGTCTTAGTTTTTTAGCTGCTCAGTCCTTTGGTGATCGATCGATCGTGAGGTGAGGAGCGGGTGGGGGGGGGGGGTGGGGGAGGGTGAAGGAAGGGTAGGGGGGAGGAGGGCGCTTGGTGGCCCTGGCTGCGGAGCCTGCTCCATGGTGGCCTGGGCTGGTTTCTTGGCAGAAGGCCTGCCCGCGGCCACTCTGGTTAAACCAGACTTGCTGAGGGTGCAGGGGCCAGGGCTGGGTCACAGAAACAAGTCACAGTGTGTCTTCCTGAAGCAGCAATTTACTACATGATTCTCTGAGGGACCAGTTAAGGAATTTAACTGATAATTTCAAACTACACATTTATGTTAAAGCTAGCATGGATGATTATACAAAAGCATACAACATTATCATATGATCAACACCTCAGACCAAGACTTTGGTGCATTTGCGAGTGGAGAGGGTGGGGGGACCAGCACGCCTGTCGCCCGTCTTCTGGTGCTCGCACACGCAGGTACTCCTGACAGGGAGGTTTGCTCGGGAACTTTTGAGAAGACTACCTTAGAGCGTGTCCCTCCTTTATGTGGTTCAGATTTCAGTTTCAGAGCATATTTTCAGATTCATACTCCACCCCACACAGATAGATTTGGGGCCACCTGTTCACTGCACACCCCACCAGACCCTCCCGCTCCCTGCCTCCTGCACACAGCACGCTCTCAGCAGCCGGGAGGAGAGGCCTCCGTCGGCTCCACTCCCAGGTTCTGTGCTTGGATGGAGTGTAGTCTGCAAAACGATGAACTCAGTGGGACTGACTGGAGGGAGACCATGAACGCCCATAAGAGACCTGTTGTTCTAGGGGTCATAGAGGAGGGGTCCCCAACACCTTCACATTGCCTGCTTGCTCCCAGGAATGCGTGGTGGCTGGCCACACTCCCCATGAGATATGGCGCCACATTTGTATCTGTGGCTGGTGTCATTGATTTGTTTCCTGAAAGTGTTCACATAAGCCCACTCTTGGTTCTTCAGGCGGTGCCATCGAATCCATCCTGACCTGCTGGCCTCTCCATGCCGAGGAACTTGCGGAGCCAGAGAAAGAAAACCTCTCCGCTCTGCTCTCCTCTTCCCTCCCAGAGATCAGGGCATATTTGGCGAGTCCTCTGCAAACTGTGGCCGTTACCGTGCTCCAGGGCAGAGGCCGTGGGCACGTGGCCCACCGCTTCTCTAGGCCCAGGGCCTGGGGCAGGGTTTATCTGCTCTGGGAGGAATGGGTTGGGTGCTGTTCCACCAGAGAAACCAATACCAGGCTGCCCTTTATCCTGAGCAGAGGTTGTAGAATTTGACTCAGTTTATCATTTAAATGCTCTAAAAAGTCAATAAGGCAAAAAAGAGTACATAAAAACAACTTATTACATTAATAGGGTAAAAATATTCTTTCTTATATGCTTTAGACTCTTAAAGGATGGAGGACAACTAGTTTATTTCACATATAACTTTTTTCTTTCACATTTAGTTTATTTTATATCAGTTTATTTCCATAGAATCTTCTTTTATTTATATCTGATCTTTTTATATACAATTGTTACACAAAAGTTCAATTGCCTTCTCTGTCTCCATCTCTCTCTCTCTCTCTCTCTCTCTCTCTCTCTCTATATATATATATATATATATATATATATATATATATATATATATACTAGTAGCCCGGTGCACAAAATTCATGCACATTAAAAGGGAATTAATTGCCCTAACCGGTTTGGCTCACTGGATAGAGCATCGGCCTGCGGACTCAAGGGTCCCAGGTTTGATTCCGGTCAAGGGCATGTACCTTGGTTGCAGGCACATCCCCAGTGGGGAGTGTGCAGGAGGCAGCTGATTGATGTTTCTCTCTCATTGATGTTTCTAACTCTCTATCCCTCTCCCTTCCTCTCTGTAAAAAATCAATAAAATATATTTTTTTAAAAAGGGAATTAATTAGCAGAGATATTTTAATATTGCTATTTGCCCTTTCTCTATAATAGAAGTGTGAGAGATGAAAGGAAATTAGTAAAATGTATATGAAAATAATATATAAATTTATTAATAAATAGTAACAAAAGGATATAACAACAACAGAGGCATGATATAAAAATGACAAAACATGATATGAAAACAACAAAAACATGATATGAAAACAACAAAAACATGATATAAAAACAACAGCGATGCAAACAATGACTGATAAAGTGATTAAACTTATTCTAATATCTCCTTGTACACCACATTAAGAGTGAAAACACTTTCAGAGTGCTTGACTAATTTCCCTTGTGATGAAGTATTTAGAACTTTAACTGTAACATCACATGCTCTTCAAACTCGAGAGAAAGCAACATATAACTGACCATGTGAAAAAACAGGTTCAGGTAGGGATATGCCTACTTTGTCTAGAGTTTGTCCTTGTGATTTATTAACAGTCATCACAAATGCTGGCATCACGGGAAACCGTCGTCGAATCAATTTAAATGGGAGGCCAGTGTCAGATGGGGACAAATTAATTCTTGGAATCAGAACAGCCTCTCCCTCTGTAGATCCTGTTAATACTTCAGCTTCGATAATGTCAGGTCGTAATCTTTTGATAATAAATCTGGTACCATTACAAAGACCCCATTTACTATTGAGATTTCTCAATAGTATGATGATTGCACCCACTTTCAATTTTAATTTATGACAAGGCATTCCTGAAGGAGTAATACTATTAAGAAATTCGACGGGAAAATTTTCCTTTTCAGCATCATCTGTGGAATCAATGGAATCATCAGTCAAACATGTGTGAAAATCTCCATCAAGTATATCCAAATTTTCTTCATTTAATTTTTGAACATGCTCATTTTTTGGACAAAGAATTGCACGTTTAGATATATTTTTAATATTATCTATAGCAGTGGTTCTCAACCTTGGCTGCACACTAGAATCACCTGGGAATCTTTTTGAAATCCTGATTCCTGGGCCCCATCCTCCAGAATTGTTTCTTTGTTATGGGGTGGGGCCACAACATTAGTAACAAAGAAACAGAATTAAAACTTTATGTGGGGAGCTGCTATAGTGTTTTGGACAGGTTCAAGCCTTGGTTGATGAGAGGGCACAGTCCTCTCATTGCCACGTGCAAGTCCCAGCTTAGAGGTCAGGGCCCTCCCAGCACAATTATAGCCAACAGCTATAGTTGTAAACTTGAACCTATGTTCCAAACATATGGACCCACGTGCCTGAGTGATGTAGGCTTGATAGAGTTCAGGTGCATGTAGTTGAGTAGGATTGAAACCCAGGAGAATGTTGTAAACATCTTGGTCACGCCCTTACTTTGCCTCGTAGCATCTGCTATAAAATAAAGGCATGGCTGTGGGCATGATCTCTGTCTCTCAGAGAAGCAGCGTCCCCCCAAGACCTGGCTTTCATTCTCTTGTCTGTCTTTTCTAAGCCTTTCGGCCGCCCCCACTCAGGTTCACCTCTGGCCGTGCTGGCGCGGCACACTTTAGAAAGATATGCCTCCACGCTCCAAGGGCGGGTTCCTGCCTCAAATCCCGCCCTTACAGGAAACAGCTCCGGGAAACAGCTTGGGGGAGGGCACAGCCATTGCCAAGACAACCCCTGCCTGCAGGACTGACTCCTTCCGCTTGGTTGTGGAGGTTCTGGACATGATGAACACCACCCATGGTTTTTATATAAGTAGATATATATATATGTGTGTGTGTGTGTTAGATGATACATATACATCAGAGTGCAATCTGTACAAAATATCTATATATATAAAAGCCTAAGTGACCGTTAAGACTGGTCAAAAAAATGACTGGTCAACTGGTCGCTATGATGCACACTGACCACCAGGGGGCAGAAGCTCAATGCAGGAGCTGCCCCCTGGTGGTCAGTGCACTCCCACAGCCAACCTCCCAGGGCTGGCCAACTTCCTGTGGTCCTCCACCTGGCCAGCTGGCCCCAATTATCCCTAATTAGGACTGGCTGAGATGGTCCCCATTGGCCCCAATTGCCAACCAGGCCGAGGGACCACACCCATGCACAAATTCATGCACTGGGCCTCTAGTAATCTATATATATAAAAGCCTAAGCGACTGTTATGACCGGACAACTGCACAACTGGATGACTGGATTGTAGCTATGATTCGCATTGAACACCAGGGGGCAAATGCTGAACACAGGAGCTGCCCCCTGGTGGTCAGTGCACTGCCACAGCCAACCTCCCATGGTTCCCTCCACGCCTCCCGCCCGCCGGTCAGCCCTGATAGGTCCCAATCGCAGGCCAGGCCAAGGGACCCCACCAGTGCATGAATTTGTACACCAGGCCTCTAGTCTATAATAATAAAAGCATAATATACTCATTAGACCCGATGTCCTTCCGGACGACCTTATGGACGAAACTGGGGCTGCAAGGGAAGCCCGGGTCCCAGGTGCTAGAGGGAAGCTGGTACTGGCAAGCATGAATTTCGTGCATCGGGCCTCTATTTTATAATTAGTGTGCATGGGCATGCCCTAAGGTGTCTCACACCTGGGACATCTGCGACTATCTTATTGGCGCTCCTTCCACTCTACTGCATCTCAGGATTGCTCTTCTTTTCTTCACCCTTTGAAAATGGGAGAAGAAGAAAAAAATTCATACTTATGAGAAAACTAATAAGCAAGTCGATCTCTTGCTTATTGTCTAGTTAGTAGAGTTATTGGCTCACTAAAAGATTTATTAAAGCAGATAAAAATCTGCTGTTAGGATTCAGAAGAAGAGGTGATGTGAAGAAGGAGTCCTAAAGTGGAGTGAGGCAGCCATGGCCAATGAATGCCTGCAACCCCCGAAGTTGGAAGAGGCAAAGGGCAGAGGCTACCCTAGAGTCACAGAGGGAGTGAGGCCTTCCCAACATCTTGGTTTGTACCCAGTGATGCTGATTTTGGGTTCTGTCATCTAGACTGGCGAGAGAATCCATTTCTGTTGTGTTAAGTCAGCAACTTTGTGATCACTTGATAGAGCAGCACAGGAAACTAATAAACCCACCACATTTCTTTCTTTTTTTTTTAAAATATATTTTATTGATTTTTTACAGAGAGGAAGGGAGAGAGATAGAGAGTTAGAAACATCGATGAGAGAGACATCGATCAGCTGCCTCCTGCACATCCCCCACCGGGGACGTGCCCGCAACCCAGGTACATGCCCTTGACCGGAATCGAACCCGGGACCTTTCAGTCCGCAGGCCGACGCTCTATCCACTGAGCCAAACCGGTTTCGGCACCCACCACATTTCTTGAGTGTCTGCTTTCATTCCATCCCCAAATAAAATAAAATAAAATAAAATCTGCTGTTAGGAATTGGGTTTCTAAGAGATATATGGTGTTTCAAAGGGAAAGCTTTGTTTATTTGTTTGTTTGTATGATTTTCAAGTCTTATCTGAGTTTATAAATTTCAGACTTCGCCTGACTTAATACGCACAATCTTTTCAGTTGGAAAGAAGACCTGGATGTTTTTACTTACTCTTTTCTGGCTTTGGCCTCACCTAGTCTCTCCATAGAGTGAATATTGGAATAAAAATGGTGTTTGTCCCGACTTTAAGATCCCACACATGGATGGTCTGAGAAATCCAGTGAATTTCACCATCTTCATCTGACATTGTGTGACTAAAACACTCAAAATCTGAATTCAGAACCAAATTGCTATTCTAAGCGCTTTGAGAGTTATGCATACATTCTCATGTGATTCTTTTCACCTCTTTATAAATTTTAATTTGACTATCTTGCTCTAGGAGAGAACTAAGAAGAAATACCACAGAATAAAGTGAAAGCTTTGCAAAGTGTATTGAGGATGAGAATTAAATACCAAAACAACAGGTGAAAATGACAGGTAGTATAAGCAAGGACATCAAATACCAGACATAACAGCATCTAAATGCCGTTCTGCACCTGGGCAGGTCCTAGGGGACCATTATCCCCACATCAGTTTCCAACCAGGTGCTTGCTGTGGAGACTTGCAGGGTTACCCCTCGATGGCCTAGGCCAGTGGTCGGTAAACTCATTAGTCAACAGAGCTAAATATCAACAGTACAACGATTGAAATTTCTTTTGAGAGCCAAATTTTTTAAACTTAAACTATATAGGTAGGTACATTGTTATTAACTTAATTAGGGTACTCCTAAGGCTTAGGAAGAGCCACACTCAAGGGGCCAAAGAGCCGCATGTGGCTCGCGAGCCACAGTTTGCCGACCATGGGTCTAGGGGACAGAACTGAAGAAAAAGAGCCTGCACTGTGACCTGTGGTCAGTGAGAGGCCCACCCCAAGTAGCCAGGACTGTTAGAGGGGCGAGTTCCCCTGATGTCTAGTGCACCAGCCATGCCTCGCCCTGCCCCAGGCCTACCTCGACCTTGGCCTTGGGGCTTTTTGAAGCAGTTGAAGACCCTGGACTAGCTTTGGGCCATAAGAGCTGCACACTGACAGGTTGATTTCCCCCCTAAAATTGGGCATGAGGCACCCTGGTTTGTCACTGGGCAGGGCTGGAGCGGGTGGTCTTCCCTCGGTGGGAGCCCTGTGCCATGTGCTATCATTTGCAAAGATCTGGCAAAGGTGAGTCAGAAAGATTACTCAGCTGCTCTGGATTCTGCCGGCTCCGCGCTCTCAGCCCAGTTCACCTGTTAGCATCTGGAAGTCGCTAACAAATGCAACTCTCTACCTCCAATGCATTTATGTCCAGGGCCCTCCCTGCCAGTCATATGTGTGATGTCAGAAAATCAGCACGTTGCCCTGTCCTGTCACAACCTTTTAGGAACGAAGGTCATCAGGTTTGGACTGAGGGGAAGGACCACAGGGAAGTCTGTCCCTCCACAGACAGGAAGTCAGAATTGACTCGGGGCTGTGGCGAGCTCTGTCCCCGGAGCATCCTTTCTCAGAACTGCCCAGCTTGCCGGCAGCTTAGGCGCGGAGCCAGGACAAGGGCAGGGAAAGGCTGGAAAGGAGCCCTCTGCAGCCACTGGGCGACCCTCGGGCTCGGCTTCCACCTGCTGCGAGGACACCGCTCCCCCTGCCAGGCTGGCTGGGCCAGAGGCCTGCTCATCCAGTCAGAAGGGCACCTCTGGCAGGACCGGCAGAGAGGACTGTGGGAGGTGCCAGGAAAGACAGTGCACAGTTGAAGGGTGGGACACATTAAACTCGACATCAGTTTGGAACAGTGGCAAACATCCAAATGTGTTCCTCTGAGGGTGATTGCAAAGAACCCACTGGGAGCAAACACCCGGGTGAGCAGCGATGGAACAGCAACCCGGACAGTGGCTGCCTGGGGACTTGGGAGTTCAAGGCCCAGGAACCTCAGAACCTCGAAGAGACGCCCGGAGCTTGAGTGGCAAGCCCAGGAGCCCCGTGTCTGCCTGTTCTGATTCTGCGAGGTGGCAGCACTCGTCTTGTCACCCTGAGGGACCCTGCTGCTCCCTAAGCACCCCCAGCGACTGTGTGTCCACTGCCCCAAGCTTCTCTCTCTGCGAGCCCAGAGCTTCTCTGTGAGCCCGGAGCCAGTCAGGGGAACCCGGAAACCTGCTCACAGAGGAAGTCAGAACACAACTGCGGGCCGCACGTCTCTGCTCTCACACAAAGAAGCATGATGTCGGTCCTTAATGGGCAGAGGCATTAAGCAGAAGGGTTAAACTCTACATCCCCAACAAACGCCTGTCCCTGACCCAATGGTAGAATATCCTGAACTGGGAGCTCGGCCACCCTGCGATGCCACGTGCACAGGAGGGAGAGCCTCCGGGGTGGGGGCGGCGGCTCCATGGGCACCGGGGACTGTGCGCCGTGGAAGAGCCCCTGGAAGACGGAGCACAGGCTGCACTTGCGTGGGGGCCACTTTCCCTGTGAGGTTAAACAAGACGACCAGGTGGAATGCTTCCACTATATCTTGGCAATGAAACTTCGAATTCGCAAATTTAGGCAGACAATCTCCTATGATCTGTACTACCCCCCCCCCCGCCTCCCCCCCCCCCCCCCCCCAGAGCCCAGCCCAGCACATGTGGAATGCGGGGGCAGGGACGACCCACAGGCCTTTCCCAGCCCTGCGCTGCCCGGTGCGCTGCCCGGTGCGCTGCCGGGTGCGCTGCCCGGTGCCAATGCGGAGCGCCAGGCCACCGCCACCCAGACCCGCCCCCTGCACGCGCAGCTCTGCATTCTCAGGCTGTAAATAGAGACACAAAACAGTGTTAAAAAGCAGCGCTCTTAACAAGCACAGCCTTTTATTCCGAGTAACAGTTATTTGTTGGGTATTTAAATCATTTAACTTCTGTCTTTTGTAGGGTTGCAAAGGCTGGACAGAGCCCGCTTGTCCTGAGTGGAGAGCGGGTGCGGACAGCAAGGAAGCGCTGCCCGCCGCGGCGCATCCTCTGAGATAGGAAAAGCGTGGTGCCTCCGCTGCCCTGGAAAAAGGCGCCTTTCCTCCGAGCAGCACCCCTTCATCCTCTGTGCGCAGCCTCCCATGTGTGTGAAACGGGCATATTTTCACGGGCTTTTCGGGGGCAAACATCAAACACTTTTCACAGGGCAGGGTTTATTAGAAAGGCCTAACGGATTCCTTTCTGTGGTGCAAGAAATCAAGAAGCCCACGGGGGTTTTGACTAGGCCACGCGGGGGGATGAAAAGGGTCCGGGACAAAGGGCGCGGAGGTGCCAGGCTGGCCAGGCTTTGCCATCGCCTCGGCCTTCGCTGCCCTGCGACTTGGGCGGCTTTCAGAGGCTGCGAGCACGTGTCTTGTTGTTGATCAAGGAATCTCGGAAGGCGCTGACCCATATTATGGGCAAAAAAAGTGAAATGTCTTTCAAAGCCGGGTTTGTTTCCTGGACTCTAGAAAATGCTTATGTAGATCCCACCCCCTGAGAAAAAGGAAGTCTGGAGGGAATAGCTGTGAGAGGCATCGGACGGCGTCCTGGGTTTCCAGCTTGGCTTTGCCACTCCACCCGCCCTCTCTCCAGAGAGTCACAGTAGCCAAGTTGGGGTTTGTATTTTAACACCTGCCAATCTTGACTAAGAGACCTCCCTCCTTCCTCCTCCACCACCACCCTCCCGCTCACTGATCCACAGGCTTGGAGTCAGCTCTTCCCCAATTATGGCCCTGAAAGAGGGAGGGGCCTGTGTGCATTAATACTGCAAAGGCCTGCAACGTGTGTTCTCAATTGTTCTAGTCGTTAGCCTTCAATCAAATCATGATAATGCTTTTTATTTTAAAGAAATGAGCCCAGCTTCTGATACCTGTGCTGGGGCCTCGCTCCATTTGACTGTTGTGGAACTCAAGGAGCAGGGCCCCACCTCTTCTGCTGTTAGGGTACCAATGGCATCTTCTAGGAACGAGAGACTAAGTGTTTTCCACTCACGATCCCATTGAATCCTCAACTGTATGTGCAAAAATTAATGAGGTCAGAGGAGTTAAGTGACTCGGCCAAAGTACCAGAGTTAATTGTTGGGACCCCATCTTTGAAGCCTGGACATTTTGTCACATGTGGAGTCCCCTCCTTTGTTCAGAGCCTCGTCCCAAGATGATCCGGAATTCTAAGCCTGGCCCACACTGAAGGGGCATCGTCATAGCTAATTCCCCAGCAGGTAGCTGGTCCTCACTTGGGTGTTGCTACCACACAGGAGGACACATAGCAAGTGCCAGCTCCATGCTTGTTAAATTGAATTGGTTTACAACTTAAAATTAACGACTAAGTAAAGAAGTTTGACATGTCTGATTAATAGATACTGCTAACATATAGCAAACATTATTAACTCATCTTTTCTTGTGAGTTTTGAATTTTGTCAAACGGGCTATGTAGAGGGAGGTGACACTGGACCGTGGTGGCCCAGGTGGGGGGGGGGGGGGGAATGGCACGCCCAGGCCCTTTCCTCCTGACCTGTGGAGAGCACCCTGAGTGTTGCCAGCGGCCTCCACATGTGCTAACTTGTGGCTGACTCCAATCCCAGCATTCTCCTTCCTCCCTTCCTTCTTCCTCTCATGACCATGGTACAATATCAGAAACATCCTATGAATGTTTCTAAGTACCAAGTATATGGTGTCAAACACTTGGATGTTATTCTCTGGCTCGATTGGGTCTCCTGAGCCCTTCTGATTCAGTGTGTTTTCAACTACTCTGAGAAGCTATGAGCCCATCATTTCTAACCTGCTGGGCCTTGGCAAGCGTGTGAGGGAACAACTGAGCCATCCGATATGTTCCTCCACACCTGGGGGGTGACAGCCAGGGAGATTCCTGCCCTACCTGTTCCAGCTGGAACAGGCCACGTGGGTATATGTTTATCATGACCTTCCTGAGGCCAACGCCAAAAGCTGCTTTTTGATCCTGCAACTAGGCCTAATGGTAGAACTTCCAGCACAGGGCAAAATGATGACTGGAGACCTAGGAGAGAGCTGGATCGAGGGAACACAAAGGGGTCAAGGCCTGGCCGTTGGAGCTAGACTCCTAGGTTAACTTTCAGGCTACCTCGACGATGGCTGTGCAGCGTGAGGGAGAGCCTTCACCTCTCTGAACATTGAGTCCCTCTCGGAGAGCTGGAGAAAGTGGGCTCCACCCCCTAGGACTTTGCGAAGATTAAAGGAAATCATCTGTGAAGCATTCGCACCACACTTGGAATCTCCTCCATATTCAGCAAGTACCAGCTCCTTCTCACGTGGGGCCTGGTCGCTCTTTGAGACATTTTCCTTGTCCATATGTGTCTGCCCTGAGGAATGACATTCAATTCAATTTAATGTCTTTTATATTATTAATTAGATGTTAATTTCTATGAATATATATTCTATGTAACACTAATTATATGTTGATATTTTAGTATATTAAAAATTAATAAATATGTAATATTGATGGAATATATACTAATGTCTATACTGAGTGTCTATCAGGTGCAAGGTGTAAAGATCAGTAATGGCCTGTGTTTAGCAGGTCAGGTGATTATAGCATCTTGATGAATATCCAGGCTTTTTTATTCAAAATATGGTAGCAGCAAACCAATTCTAAAATGTGATAGCGGGTTGATGACCCCTGAATCTGGAGAGGGTTTAGGGGCAGGTTCCCAAAGTGGGAGTGGACAGCTCTCTGACCCTGCAAAACAAAAAAAATTATCTCATCAATCGTGTAATTTGTTGCTCATAGTCGTTCAGTGAAATATAAAATATTTATGGAAAAAGAAACTTCTATATAAATCTTTTCTTTCCTCAGAGGACTTTAAAGGCCCAATCTCCCCAACATCAAACATTCTGAGAAAAATTAAAAATTCAGTCAATCAACCAGCTGTTTCTAAGTATATAAAAATATGGTGCAAACCATCTGAATGTGTCAGTCTTTGGTTGGAGAAATACCTCATTTAGACACAGCCTAGAGCACATTATGCACACAGCTCACTGAGGATCGCAGCCTTCCTGGGATAGAGAGGAATATCACCAGCAAAATGTTTCCATCGGTGACTCAAGTGCACATCTGTGCTCGGATCGAGCCCACTGAGGTGCGCCTGGAGCCGGAGGGCCAGAGGGGACACCTGGGCTGGACGCCCCAGTGAGCGCTGAGCCTTTTGCATATGGGCCATGGACTCTCCACCTACCAAATGGCAAACTGGATGGAGTGCCTCACTTTCTAACATTCTGACCCTGATTTTGTCATTGGGCTCCACGGTGAAGACCCACTGGGAGAGCAGGAATGTCGTTACCTCAGTGTGGGAAAGAACAACCAGCTGCATCAAACCCAGGATGTCTCCCCAGGTGTATGCATCCGGTCGGTGGCATATTTAGACGAACTATAGCTTTTGAGCATTTCAAGTCATGCTAGTATTTAATAAGCTCGGTGGTTTTACAAACCTAGCTAGCAAAAACATTTCCTCCTCAGACCCAGAAGTCTTCTCTCATAAAGACCAGAACCAGAGTGTGATTAGCAAACATAGAAAAAACATACCAATAAAATATCTCCAATCAGCACGAAGAGCTGTGTCTTTTGGGCTAATAGGTGATATCCTTCTTTCTATCCTATCACAGTAAAAACTCTCCACATTAGCTTGTTAACACTTCCCAAAGGAAGCAAGAGAAACCGGAGGTAGAGAAATGGGACAAGAGATACATAGAAAGACACAGGAAAAGACACACAGAGAGAACTAGACAGACCAATGAAGATCGGCACAGCACCAACCAAGGTCGGCCCATTTACAGCTGTAAGGGAACTGGACCTAGTTTCAGACCAATGATGCATCCAGGACGGTCCAGCTGCAAAGTAGAGTAGCCTACCCAATGCCTTAAGCAAAAACAAAGAGAAACAAGCAAAAAATAAGCCCAGGTCTGAAGACTTGGCCATTTAGGAGATCCATGCTTCAGCTTCATATGCTAGAAGATGAATAATGAAGGTGGAAGAGGGCTGCTTTCTTTGAGAAGTTTACCTGCACATATAATTTTTACTATGTGATTAGATTCAAGAATTGGTCATTGACATTAATGTTATTTCATTAAATTAAATTTGGCCCTAGCTGGTTTGGCTCAGTGGATAGAGCGTTGGCCCACGGACTGAGAGTCACAGGTTCGATTCTGGTCAAGAGCATATACCTGAGTTGCAGGCTCCATCCTGGCCCCAATCCGATGCATGCGAGAGGCAACCAATCGATGTGTCTCTCTCACATTGATGTTTCTCTCTCTCTGTCTCCCCTTGTCTATCCCACTCTCTCTAAAAAAAAAAAAAAAAAAAAAAAAAAAAAAAAGGAAAAATATCCTCAGGTGAGGATTAACAACAATAACTACAAATTAAAATGGTACATTTTCTCACAGAAAACCTCCAATGTGTAAGGAAAGGGTCACTCCAAAGAATTAAGTCTTATAGACGATGGACGATATACGCACTGTACTCCTGCACATGCACTAGCATGAAGCTGAATTCCCAGACCCCCGGAGTCACTCGACAATGTGCTTCACTTATGAAAGTGAAATAAACACAGGTTGGCACAGAGGAGTTGGAAACACTCCTAAAAAGATTAAGATCCCCTATGACATGTCCACCATTAGGAGGATGGCTTGGTTTTGCACTACTGTGGGTCTGGATTTTACCTTGAAAAAGCCTGATTTTACCTATCACCCTAATGAGGGAGTTGTTCCAATCAGCTCTTTGGACTGTAGAGAAAACAGAACCAGACCAAAACTAAGCCGCTGGGCTTTGGCTAGGCAGGGAACTTGAGGATCTGTGGGTAATCTGCAGAGGGCAGTGGGTGGTCTACTGAAGGAAAAGAAAAGTCTGGACCAGAATAACCATTTAAGCCATCTGCATAGCTTTCTGCATAGTGATAACTGCATCAACATCACCAAGTGGAATGAGGATTGAGAGGTGTAGGACTTCACCAAGCAGGTACCTGCATCATGTGAAGTAAGGTTTGCTCCTGTGGCCTAGTTACATGTCACTGTATGTGGAAGTCTACGGGTGAAGGGACCAGTAAAGGTGGGTCACTGGGCAGGCTCTAGGATCTAACTGACCGAGTTGAGATTCTGGTTCTGCCAATGAACCCCGTGGCCTTGGGCCCGTCCCTCAACCTCTCTATGCCTCATCATCCCTGTGTGCACAGCGCGTTCCGTGAAAGTCTCTGCGAGGGGTAAGTGGGATCAGGAATGTGTAGCAGTGCCTGCCCAGCACACAGCAGGCACTCGATTAATGTCAAGCTTTATTATTAACTCAGTACTTCTACACAGAATCCCCCTTCCCTGTGTTTACCACATGGTCACATTAGATTGTTACCCTAATGGTTTAACTTCTAAAACCATTTTCAGGTCCTTCCATGAAAGTATTAGTTCATCTTTTCCCATAATCCCTGAGACATACATGGGCCAATAATTTAAACTGTCAGGCAAAAAAAAATACGATGGTGTGTTCTGGAGAGTTTCTGGTCACACAGTTCATGGTGGCAAGTCTCTCACTGCACTGGCCACCTGCTGGGTCTGCATCCACCGCGGGGCAAGGAGAGGGTGCTAGTCCAGCTCAGCCACTCAGTCGCCCCCTGACCAGGCCCCAGAGGAGCTGGCTGGTGGCTGGGCAGAGTTCACACACAGCTACTCAGCAAGAGGCTTTCCGAGAGAGCTTCGGCCATGTCAGTAAAAAGCAGACTGTCTAAACATCACCCCCAAGCCCACGGTGGCAGGCAGTGGAGGGCGGCTGGCCTGGCCCGGGGTTGTCCCGGAGGCTGGCCCCCCGTGTGTGAAGGCCAGCAGCACGGGGCTCCCAGGGCTCCCTGGGGCTGCTTGGCACGTTTATGGGCCGGGATTTTCCTGTCTTTCTCTGTGTGTGCTCATCATTCCTCCTCAAAGTGCTGTTTCCTGAGGGGCTTTATCTGGAGCTTGACCATAAAACTCCTACCAGATTGGACCTGCCTCCCAGCCTGCAGGAGAGAGAGAGAGAGAGAGAGAGAGAGAGAGAGAGAGAGAGAGAGAGAGAGACATTTCCTCCTGGCCCACCCCGCAGGCAGCTTCCTCACTCACAGGCAGTCCGCCTCCGGCCCTGCGGCACCCTCAGAGCCCACTTAGTTTATTTCTCTACAGGGTCGGACAATTTCGAGGCCAATCAGATGGAAACTCAAGGGCTATTACTTTTTTATTTCTTCACTACCAATTGCCCATATATTTTAGGTAAACAACCCAACGCAACCAGGTCTCTGTGAATCTCTGTGCTGGCCTCAGTGCTTTTGCATCCTGTAATTTACAAATTTTCCTTTCTATCTTATGGTTGCTTATTTTTCTCAGTAGCCTTTTATGAGGGGTCTTATCAGAGCTTTCTGAAAAGTACAGTAAATTATGTCCACTGGGTCAACTTTGTCTCCAGTTTTATTAATCTGGAAATTATAACTGTAACATTTCCTGAAAATATCTGATGTTACAGATGCTGCAAATGCAGTAATTAACATGCAATTTGAAGAATTTATTCCCAAATACCCAAACACCGGGTAAAACAGCAGGGCCCCAGGAGACAAACTCGAGTGAGAGGTTCTGCCATTCTACCCCTGCCACCTCCTGTGCCCCAGCTTTCCTCAGACCCTCAGAGCTAAATGTTGGGCCCGTTGGATAAACACATTGGAGGGCAAGCTTGTACATTTGGGAGTTTCGCGCATTTTCCTAACCACGTAGGGTTTGTTGTGTCAGAAATGGGCATCCCAGGCAATGCAGCATCTGACCCAGGACAAGGGGCTGAAGGCCAAGTAACCCTGGGAGTATGAATGCCTCTCTAGGAAGCTTCCAGAAGAGTCTCTGAGCCAGTGCTGACCTGCAGGTGGACAGCCTCGTATATTCTGGCAGGTAGGTGCCTGGGAGACTGGCTTTTGGCACAGAGGGCTTGGTAGATGGACAGTCAGCATTAGCAATCTGGGCAGCAGGGAGAGGGAGGTGAAAGCAGAGGCCAAAGTTCAGTGTCCAGGGTGAAGCAGACCTAGCGAGAGGGGGCTGTGCCAGGAGGCAGGCAGGACGCGTGGCCTGAGGACTCGGGCTTTTCCGGCTCTGTGGCTCAGTCCTCTGTGCCCTCGCGCAGGTGAGACCCGATCTAGTTGGGTTGGGGGTCCCGGGGTGGATCCGGCAGCCTCAGACCTGCCTCTAGTAGTGGGAATGCAGCCCCTGTCACCTGCACTTGCCACGCTCCCGTTTCTTCCCTGTCTTGGTGTTGCCCAGGCCGCATGACACAGTCCAGACGGGTCCCATTCTGGCCAGACTACAGAGCTCTGCATGATTCTGCGTCAAAGACCCTGAGATGCCACAGCTTTGATGAAGAGTTCCTGCCATAATACAGTGTCTCTCAAAGTTCAATCAGTTACGTAACAGCTATGTTATTTCCCCCTACCTTGGTATGAAATATATTTTACTTATTTTTTAAAATATATATTTTTATTGATTTCAGAGAGGAAGGGAGAGGGAGATAGAAACATCAATGACGAGAGAAAATCACTGCTTGGCTGCCTCCTACACCCCCCATACTGGGGATCGAGCTTGAAAGCCGGGCATGTGCCCTGACTGGGAATCGAACTGTGACCTCCTGGCTCACAGGTCGACCCTCAACCACTGAGCCACGAAGACTGGGCTACTTATTATTTTTTATGACCTCACAAGAGTGACACGAGAAGCACACCTCAGTGAGGAAACGGGATGATGTCAGTGACTCCCCTGGCTTGGAGCCCAGCTTAGGTCAGACTCAGCCATGTCAGTCTCCTCCCAGTCCTTGCTTAGTTTCCTCTCACTCCTCTATTCTCCTCTCCACCTCCCTTCCTCCTTGAAACTGGATGGAGCCTGTCTACTGACCTGCACCCAGAATCTCTTGGGAGGAGGCCTGTTTCAACTAAGATGGACATGGGGGAAATTATGATGGTCTCACACCATCTGTAGTTGTTGCCTTTGCCCCAGAACCCAGGGCCTGGCCTGGTTCACAGGTGCAAGCATGAGTGGAGGTAGGAGCTTCAGGTGTCCGGGACCCTGCCTGTTGACCACTGGACTCTGAGTCCCTGCCCCGAAGTCCCCATTTCCTGCTTTCTCCTTACAAGTTGCCATTACAATGTTAACACCCCTGGCTCAGAAGCTTGAGCTAATGCTGAAGGGGGTAGCTACCACAGCAGGAGTGGGCAGCAGGCTGCCGGCGTTTCACAGGGAAAGCACTTCTTCTAGGGCTGAAGTCCAGGAGGCCAGCAAAGGAGAGAGCTCCGCTGAGGCTCTGGGTGAGTCAGGATGAAAACCCAGCGCCTCTGCCAGGCCAAGTCCTTTTCCCACAGCAGCTGCCAGGAGCTCCTGAAGCCAGACCTGGGGACCGAGGTCTCTGCCCCAACACGCGGCAGCTGCTCAGGAGTTGTTCATTTTGGCACAGCCACACCTGGGAGAGTGAGAGGGAAGGAGCATCTCCCCTCTCCCTTTGCTCACCCATTTCTGCCTTCCACCTGGAGCAAGGAGAGATGGGGAGCTGAGGGGAGCAAACCAGTCCCAGAGCCCCGCCTGTCAGCCCACAAGCCCTCTTGGTGGTGAGCTCCCCTGAAAGGCCAGAACTGACCCCCAGCGGGGAGGCTGGCCTGTGAACAGCCAAGGGAAGGCAGCTACTCTGTGGCCTCAAACAAAGAAACTATTGGCGCTAAAAAGGAATAGAGGCTCAGGCAGTGATGACGCAGAAGTTGGTCTTTTTGTCTGCACACTGCCAAACATTTACATAGAAAGTGAAGCATCACCTGGAACCAGAAGTTTTGTGTGCATTTCAACCAATGTGGAGCTATTTGGAAACAACGTGTCTGACATTCCAGTATCCCCTCAAAGATCAAAACATGGAAGCCAATAATGACTTTCCTCTGCCCTTAGGGAGATAGGTAAGGAGATAACTTTAATTTGGCTAGGTTTAAAACTCCAACTCATGTAGCTATGAAATATCTGAGAAAAAAATGTTTTCCTAAGGGTGTATGTTCCCTCGCCTCCACCTGCCCAAATTCTATATTGAAATCTAATGTCCAATGAGATGTTTGGAGGTGGGGCTTTGTGAGGGAATTGGGTCTTGATGGTGGGGCCTTCCTGAATGGTATTAGTGCCCTCGTAGGAAGAAAGCAGAGAACTCCCACCATGCAGGGACACAACAGGAGTTTGCTCCCTGAAACTCAGAAGAAGCCTCACCAGAACCTGCCCATGCTGGCACCCTGGCCACAGACCTCCAACCTCCAGAGCCGCGAGAAAGAAATTCTTGTTGTTTCTAAGCCTCCCAGTCTATAATATTTGGTTATAGCAGTCTGGACTGACTAAGAGACTAAGTGAAGATACGTATATCTGTATATGTACCTTTTACTAGGGATATTGTTGTTTAGATTAGAGACATGCAAATATGATTATAAAATATTATATCTAATAAATCTTCATACCCTGTCATGGATTATGTCATCAATTTTAAAGGCAATAACAGGGTGGTATTAAGTACAATTTCAATATGTAATAGGAATTCTCATATCAAAAATGTAAAGTATTGGTACTAGAATTTCTATCCCATGTATGTAGTCTACTACAGTTTGCTTGCATATTTTTTAAAATTCTTTATTGTTCAGATTATTACATTAGTTACTCTTTTTTCCCACCATAACTCCCCTCCACCTAGTTCCCACCCCACCCACCGCCCTCACTCCCCACCCACTGTCCTAATCCATAGGTGCACGATTATTGTCCAATCTCTTCCCTCATCCCCCACATCCCTTTCCCCCCCAAGAATAGTCAGTCCATTCCCATTCTATGTCTCTGATTCTATTACAATCACCAGTTCATACTGTTCATCAGATTATTTATTCACTTGATTTTTAGATTCACTTGTTGATAGATGTGTATTTGTTGTTCATAATTTGTATCTTTACCTTTTTCTTCTTCTTCTTCTTCTTAAAGGATACCTTTCAGCATTTCATATAATACTGGTTTGGTGGTGATGAACTCCTTTAGCTTTTTCTTATCTGTGAAGCTCTTTATCTGGCCTTCACTTCTGAATGATAGCTTTGCTGGATAAAGTAGTCTTGGTTGTAGGTTCTTGGTATTCATCACTTTGAATATTTCTTGCCACTCCCTCCTGGCCTGCATAGTTTCTGTTGAGAAATCAGCTGACAGTTGTATGGGTACTCCCTTGTAGGTAACTGATTTTCTTTCTCTTGCTCCCTTTGTCTTTTGCTCTTGGCATTTTAATTATGATGTGTCTTGGTGTGGTCCTCTTTGGATTCCTTTTGTTTGGGGTTCTATGCGCTTCCTGGACTTGGAAGTCTATTTCTTTCACCAGGTAGGGGAAGTTTTCTGTCATTATTTCTTCAAATAGGTTTTCAATATCTTGCTCTCTCTCTTCTTCTGGCACCCCTATAATTCTGATGTTGGTATGCTTGAAGCTGTCCCAGAGGCTCCTTACACTATCTTCGTATTTTTGGATTCTTTTTTCATTTTGCTTTTCCGGTTGGGTGTTTTTTGCTTCTTCGTATTTCAAATCTTTGACTTGATTCTTGCGATCCTCTGGTCTGCTGTTGGGAGTCTGTATAATATTCTTTATTTCAGTCAGTGTATGCTTAATTTCTAGTTGGTTCTTTATCACAACATCGAGGGTTTCACCAGTCTTCTTGAAGATCTCACTACATTTATCGGCGGTCTCACCAGTCTTCTTGAAGATCTCACTACATTTATCGGCGGCTTCTAGACAGTTCTTTAAAGACCTTAAAAGTGTGGTTTTGAACTCTATATCCAGCAGTTTGCTTTCCTCCAATTCTGTCGTTTGTGTCCTGTTTCTTTGTCTCGGCATTTTTTATGCTTCGCTGTGTCGATAGAGTGCCTTTCTGTGCTAAGTGTCCCAATTACCTGAGGTAGACACTCTTGGTGCACCCCCTTGTGGGCTTTGTGCACAGTCTTGTTGTAATTAAGCCTTGATTGTTGTAGTTATCACTGGGAGGAATTGACCTCCAGGCCAATTGGCTGTGAGAATCAGCTGTGTCTGCAGTGGGAGAACTTCTGTGCTGGAGACACCCCTCTGGGGCTAGACTTGCTTCATGGGGCTTTGGTGCTCACTGAGTCTGCCTCCTGAGTGTGTCTTTTATGGTTCCACGGAGCTGCAAACTGGATGGTCCCACTCTGACCTCTGGGCTTCCTGGCTCCTGGATCTCTAGGGAGGTGCTAATCTAGCCTTTGCCTGAGGCTATCCAGCAAAAGTCTCCCTGCAGGGCTTGGGCGGGGTGGGTCCCACGGGGTCAACAGGGCAGGGTTAGCAATTATGGCTGCTCTCACTCTTGCCCTTAGAGACTCTGCTTCTCAGTGTCCCATTAATCACTGCAAGCCCCTCGGAGAGAAAGCTGCCCTCGGGTTCTGACCGATGCCAGACAGTCCCGCTTCTCCCGTATGAGTCTGGGTCCCTAGAGACTCGCTCAGAACTGGAGCTCAGAGCCTGAGACTCCCTCCTGATTGAAAACGACAACTGTGCCCTGAGCCGCCAGCCCGCTCCGCATTCACCTCCTCACCTTAGTATTTCACCTCCGCACTGCGCCTCCTCTGAGTCTCGGTATGCTTTTCTCTTTCCTTCTAGTTGTAGAATTTCCACTCAGCCAGCCTTCCTGTGGTTCTGGATGATGTCCATTCCATCTTTTAGTTGTATTTTTGAAGTGGTTGTGCGAGGCAGCAATCTCCGGTGTTTACCTATGCCGCCATCTTGGTTTCTCCCCTGCTTGCATATTTTATGACTATGATGTAAAACATACCATAGAGGTTCATTGGTAGATATTACTAATAAACTGGACAGAATATATATAATATATATATATATATTATATATATTCTATTTTGAATCTAATGTCTAATCTCTCTCTATATTTATATATTCATATTTTAAAAATGTTTTTATTAATTCTTTTTAGAGAGAAAGGAAGGGAGAGGGATAGAGAGATAGAAACATTGATGAGAGAGAAACATCAATCAGCTACCTCCTGCACGCACCCCACTGGGAATCAAGCCCACAACCCATGCATGTGCCCAGACCAGGAATAGAACTGTTGTTTCATGGGCTGATGCCCAGCCACTGAGCCACACTGGCTGGGCAAGAAAAAATATTTAAATAAAACAAGAAACTTGGAATTTTTTTTACTTGAACTTTTGAATATTTCTCCTTAGGTGTTAGATTTAAAATAAGATCCTCTCCTACACTTTGTGTACTTTCTCTGCCTGAGTTAAACTCACTAAAAGCATTTTAAGGCTAATAACCACAGGATATGGAGAAAATGTATTCTAGTAGTCCACTTGGGGGAATCAACATTTTTTTCCTGTTAAATTTTTCATGGAATTCCTGCTAATAGTATGACAGGTATCTGACAGCAGAACTAGAAGATAAAATAGATACAGAAAATTATTCGATTAGTGATTGGAAGGGAAGAGGCTACAGGGGTTCAGCCACTCCTGAAAATTCTCCTTGCAGAACTAATATGGGGAAGGTGAGATCAATGGTTGTGGGCAAGTTGAGAAATCGGAATTGTAATTTGGGGCACAGCATGAGTATATGATGCTGCTGAAACACCCAAAAGACAAGCCCTCCCTGATAGAGCAGCATCGGCAGGACCGACACAGGACATTGATCCATGGATCAGAAGTGTCGGTGCGTGTGCCTGAGTGTGCGTGCCTGGAGCTGTGTGTGTTTGCGGCTGTTTATCAGCCCCAGTCTCCCACACTGTGCACACACACGCACAACTACTGCTGCAGCTTAGCAGTGCGAGCCCAGAGCAGGGCTCCAGGTCCTTTCCTTTCATCTTCCCAATAACGGGGAGAAACTGGAAGAGACCCATCCCCCTCTCTGTGCTGGGGGATGTGGCATTTCTGGCCTAAGAGGAAGAACCAGACTCTTAAGCATAAAACACAGCTCTTGCTGTAGAATTATCTGTGCGTGATGTGCCATCATCTCTTATGGGTTTGTGTGGCGCTGGGTCCGATTACCTGCCTGAATCCAAGCTGTCCTTCAGCAGACACAACATTGGCATGGAAAGAGCTCCTGGTAATGAAGAGAGTGCAGAATAGTGAACAGGAGCCAGAGGGAGGGGAGGTGGAGCCATTCGCAGGCGGGGCAGAGTCTGAAAGGTCTTTCGCTGTTCAGGATTGGGATCCAGCAAAAGCAATTATGCTGGATTTCCACACAGGAGGAAAGCACTTTGGGGGGGTCTACACTTGATGTGCTGATCAGGGGGCTCACGATGCCAGATGCCACACAAAGCAACCGCCACCAACGCCAAGCTGCTCGGAATTTGGGACGGGGGAGGCTGATGCGCTCCCGACCACGCAGTGAGATTCATATGGTCAAGACTGCCCGCTTGGGTGTGTCTGCAGATACACACATATCAAGACCCCCAATTTAGCGCTGCTTTCCATCCGATGAAAGAATCCTGAAGATGGAAGACACAGGTCTACACAGAAGTGGAAATGACGCTGGTCGCTGTCCACAAGCTGAAGGGGAGGGCGGTCAAGGCCTTGGTCAGGAATGAGCTGAGCTGCAGGACGGAGCTGCTGGTGTCTTTATGGTGGGGACTCAGTGGCCCCTGTTCTGCACAGCGGAGGGCGGGATAAAGCAAAAGTGCGGTGGTCTGAGCATATCTCAGCCGAGGCCGTCAGATACGTTTCCTGCTACGCGAGGTTACACTTGGCAACCGACAACTGCAGCCCAGGCAAAGGTGTCCTCGCCGCTCAGCACGATGGGAAAGGGGCCGGGAAGAAGGAAGACCGTGCGCAGGAGACCCATTGCGCCTCCCTCCTCTGTGCACAGGTGAATGACCTGCCATGGCGTTACTCCGTTTCTCCCTAACTTAAGGCTTTTAATTAAAACGAAGGGAAGGACATATGCTGTAGATAGGAATGCGAGGAGGCAAGCTGCAGCCGCCGCCCCTCTCCTGTGCTGGTGAGCTCAGCGAGGTCTGGCCTTCCCAGCCCCTCCCAGTGTCTATGGCTGTTTCAGGCGACTCGGAACCTGTGCCGAGTGTGATATGCCCCTTATGACATGGCGGGCACATACCAGACTAGAGCCCGGCCCTCCCTCTATTTACTTTTGCTGCAAGTCAGCCCATGTGTTTTCCTCCACTCGACAGGCAGTGTCGCAGAGCTGCCTGCGGCCGGGTCGGTAAATGCTAACTTTTCAGCTTGTGCCAAACGGCACGCCCTGCGCTCGCCGCCGCCTGAATGAGAGCAGTGTGTTCTGGGCTGAAAGCGGGCTGGATGTTGGCCCTGATAAATTACGTGATGATTACACTGCTGCACTGTCCCGGCCCATACTATTTTATTCCGCCTTTCGCCGGTCCCCTGCTGCCTGCTCCACTTCGCCTGTGTTCTGTGTGCTTAACTTGCAAGATGCTAAACAAGTTTTGATATTTAACTGTTTATGATTAAATTGCAAAATGATCTCCTCGGCTCTGTTCTAAATTAAGGTCTGCATTAAATGTCATAGCATTTATCTTTCATAAAACGAGACAGCAAGGACACTAATTTTCGAGGCACTCAATCACTGCCCGGTGCCACTTGAGGGACAGCCCAGAAGCACGCCTGCCCACAGTTCACAGCTCACTGACAGCCCTGAGATGGAATCATAAAAGTCAATTAATCATTAAAAGCTGTTACAAGCACATATCGAACCAGTCTGGCACAAAATGTTAATCAGCCCAATATCAATATAATAAATTCCTGCAAATTGGAGCGATCGATATGTTTAGGGCCTAATGAATCAATCTGAGGGCACTGGGCCGCTCCTTGGGGTCCCCGTGACATGGCACCAGGCAAGTGCTACATCTCTAGGCGCACTGCCAACAGAGGTCACCTATCCTCACAGGCTGCTCACTTCAGCTGCAGTTGCCACGGTGACAGCATGTCGCAGTTGCCCCAGTGTCCTTCTAGGTAAGGTGGAAACCAATGCATCACTGCCTTTGATGGATTTGTCAATAATACTTAGCGGGGGCGGGGCTGCTCGCACAGCCCTCCCAGGGCTCAGTCCCCGAGCAGTTGGTGTGATTTAATTGTCTGAAGAGGTGTGTGCTTCTGCATTTATGCAGGAACTAAGCAGTGGCCACAGGAAGAGGGAGTTGGCAGGCCAGCCAGCCGCGTGTACAAGCCCTGGGAAAACAGCGCAGAAAATAGCAGGCGGCCTGCGCAGTGGCCGGGCTGGTGTTCCATTAACCAAGGAGCTGTGAGAGTGAGAAGTAACCGGAGCCTCTTGGATTAAGAATTTATTAGCTACAAAATTTTAATGCATTACTTAGGAGTGGAAGTGGAATCGCATACTAATCCCCCCCAGGCTCAGGCTCCCGGAGGCATTTCTGACACCTGCACGGGACTGTAGATGCTCGCCAAGGAAAGTCGTCAGGATATATTTGGGGCAGCGGGAATAACTGGCGGGCCTCTCCCCACCGCTCCTCACCCACTACCTGCAGCCTCCCCTTGGCCCAAACACTACCATGACTCCAAGAGCTTGAAGCAGACTGGACACACAGAAATGGGATTTTAAACCGGACCCTTTATCCTCTGCTTTGAAACACCAGAGTTTTCCTGTTTCAAACCAGTATATCTTTTGCTCTGGCTGTTAGAACTGACCAGTGAAGGGAGCCACGAGCAGCTCTGCATGCAGAGTGAAGGACATGAAACCTCTTTAGAGAGAAAAGAAATCTTGGCTGCTGAGACTCTGGGGAATCACCGTGTTCCAGAATCTTCACTGTCACTGAACACAGAGCACAAAGGTTAGCACCGAGGGGAATCATATCCTGGGTGATTATTCTAATGGTGCCAAAGAGCAGCTTCCCCGGATGGCCGTTCCGTACAGCGGGGCCACACGTGCTCCTGCAGCAGCACCGGGGTGTTATTTGGTTTGGTCCCAGCAGCTACTGTGCGCATCTTCTTTGTCATCACTCACCCCTTATAGAGAAACGGAAGCTATGCCGCTCCAGAGAATGTTTATTTCTACTCGCTAGTTACTGTGAAAGATTTGTTCTTACCTGAATAAAAAAAGAGAGAGAAGTCATTTGTTTTAATGGTGGCCTGAATTACAGAAAACATCAAAATCAATTACAAATTCTATGCTAAAGAAATAACTCTTCACCACATAGAGACAGAGCGACGACGTGAGGGTGTGCAGACAAAGGCGCTGCTCTGGCTCTGCTTAATCACGGGGACACAGTGCGCGGCCCGCCAGCTACCTACGAGAGCGAAATCTCGCATTGTTATTAATTGTGCTCCTTTTAGAATGTAATGTCACATGGCTGCGGGCTGAGCTAGTGACACATACCATATTACCAAAATAGGCATATTTCTTTTTGTTCAATGCATATTCTATAAAAACTGTCGACGAAAGGCATTGTGTTAAAGATCCTTTCAGAGAGTAATATAAAGAATATCTCAATTAGCTCAACATTTCTATTACACGATTACTAAAATCCACAGGAGGACTAAGCACCAGAGTGTGGACTCAGTTACCCTGTAAGGCTTTGAAAGCATAGCTAATTCCTGCCTCTGATCTCTGTGAGCATCATGCTGAGTGGCACGCGCAGCCCGTGAGCGCCCAGTGCACACCAGACCGCACAAAGGCAGGTGCGCCATGCACCCGGGCCTATGCTCTAGTATAATGAGGATCTGAATTATTTATCTCTGTTTATCCAACAGGAGTTCGCTCGACCCCAGTCATGTAAACATGACTTCATAGTGGCTGCATAGTTCATGTGTCTGTCCTTTCTCAGCCACAAGCCTCAGCAATAGGCAGCAGGCAAAAGTCTTACAGCACTAACAGAATTCACTGAAGCACTTATTTGAGGTAACCTCCCCTAATTAAGTCAACTTGAACACAGACACGCAATGGCAGCATCCATACATGTCTGGCGCCTACACCACGTCTGGTGAGCCCACAGGAAGTCAGGCAGCAGTGGGCCAAGGACATAGTAAATTAAGTCTCCTTTCTTTAACTCCCGTCAGAAAAATAGCGTGGGGGTGGGGCTTCTGCGAGTTCCTGAGCAGGACAGGCCCCTCTCCTCGGCTGGCACTCGGATCAGCCACGCTAAGGCGAGTCGGTCGTTCTGAGTTTGCTCTGATGTCACGTTGCTCTGGCGCACGGTGAAGCCAGTGTTTCCGGCCCCTTACTCGAGGACTATGTAGAAAGGCTGAGGCGATGAGGAGTGATTGAAAGTCCCAGGGAGGAGTCGGCCTCGGAGCTATGGACTGGTGTATTCAGTAGGGTTCTCCAGAGAACCGGAACCCATGATATTTATATAATAAATGTATTTATTAATTATAAGGAATTGGCCCATGCAATTATGGAGGCCGAGAAGTCCCACGATCTGTCACCTGTTAGCTAGAGACCTGGGAGAGCCAATGGTGCCGCTCCCGTCCAGTCCCAGGGCCTAAGGACCAGGGAAGCGGGGGTGTGAGTCTCAGTCCAAGACAGAGAGAGAGCATGCACCCTCACTCCTCTGCCTTCTAGTCCTCTCCAGCCCTCTACGGACTGGGTGATGCCCCCCCACATTGGGGAAGGCCATCTACTTTGCTCAGCCCGCGGATTCAAATGCTGACCTCCTCCAGAAACACCCTCCAGGTACACCCAGAAACGGTGTTTTCCCAGCCATGGGGCCATCCTGGGGCCCAGCCAGTGGACACGTAAAATTAACCATCAAAATAACCTTGGATTGCTGGGGTGGGAAGACGGCAGAGGGCTGGTGTATGGAACAGGAGTCACAGCAGGACTGTGGCAGTGGGCACGGACAAAGCTCTGCAACCCTGGCATCTCTCTCAGGAAGAGAGTGAGTTGGCAGCAGCTGGAATTCTCGATGTTTAGGTGGCCCCAGATGGCACATTAAAGGAATGCCCTTCATTCTGCTGCTTTGGAGCACTGTTGGAGGGTCAGTTATTTAAGGCTGATTATCATTGGCTGAACAATCAATCATCTGAACCTTTAGAGTGTAGTCTATCAGGCCCAATGTAAGGTATATAGAATGTAGAATTGAAATAAATAAAGCAAAACATTTTAGAACATGAATGAGTATATATGGCAAATGGTAATACAGGGGAATTAATAATCCAGTTAATAATCAATAATTTATAAATGTGAGTCTGAAACAAAAATACTAAACATGAGAATAGTGGGATTTGGGGCTTAGAATCATGTAGGATATAGTGATTTATTATTATTTTCTATTACTCCTTATCCAAGTCATGGCACAATGTTTAAGAAGTACACACACTTCTTAGTACACCCTGTAGAAATGCACACTCAGATGTATACTGATATTGGCTACTGGTTCCTGTTTTTTATGCATTTCAAGTTCACAAAAAAATAGGCTGAAGTTCTTAAAGCTGTGCTACTAAAGTGACAGAGGTGTGGAGGGACTGGGGAGCCACGCAGATGGACAATGCTCGGCAATGCAGTGTGGGGAGGAGAAAGGTAAAGGCTGGGTCCCTGTGTTGGCTGAATTCCTCAGGCCCGGTCTCCCCAGCTGGCCCCATGAAACAGGTGCCAACTGACTGGGAGATTCTGGGAATAGAGCCATTATCCCGGGAATCCTAGCCACTCCAAGACTCAGAATCAACCCCCTGGATCTTTTTACCAGCACAATCACCATGCTGGCAACAAGGCCCACCTGGGACCAAGATGGGCTGGAAAAGGGGCAGCTGGACACCTGTAAGTCTTGGCTGGCTAGCTGCTCGTGTTCATTCTGGTCGATTCATGCCCCAATGTCACGGCCTTTCATTTCACACAATAGAATGTTCTGGATTCCACTCATGACATTATGGCAGGCTTCTGTACATTTTCTCTTTTAAAATTGCATCTTGTTCTAAAAGCAACACATGCAATTTATAGAATAGTCAGATTGTGCAAATGCGTGTAGAGTGAAAGCCCTCATGGTCCTCGTCCTCCAGCATTACCTGCTGCTGTTGCTTGACACTATTTCAGATTTTTATTCATGTATGTGCTAATGTGTAACTGACACAGAGTTTTATATTAACAAAGTTAAGTTTAATAAGCCCTAATATCGGATACTAATGTGTGTGTTAGTTTCCTGGGGCTGTTGTAATAAATTACCACAAACCAGGTGGCTTAGAACAACAGACATTTATTCTCTCTGTTTTGGAGACCAGATGTTCAAAATCAAGGTGTTGGCAGGGTGGGCCCCCTCTGAGGTTCTCAGGGAGACTCTGTCCCACATCTCACTTCTAGCTTCTGGTCACTTCCAGAGAACCTTGCGTTCCTTAGCCTTGTCGCTCCCATTGCTGCTCCCAGCCTCACAACTGTCTTCCCTTTGTGTGTGTTTGAGTCTAAATTGTCCTCTTCTTGTAAGGACACCAGCCACTGAGTCAGGGCCACCATTATCCAGGAGAGCATTATCCTAACGTGATCACATCTGCAAACACCCCATTTCCAAACAGGGTCACATTCCCAGGTGCCCGAGGTCAGGGCTTGAACACATCTCATGGAGGGCACAGTCCAATCCAACCACAGCAGTGTGGGGGCATTCGGCTGGCGGTATCTTTTGAAATTCATGAGAAAATAGATAAGATTTAAACACACAGAACTGAATGAATTCAATTAACTTTGGGGGTTTGCTTGCTTGTTTGCTTCTTTGGTGTACAAACGATTTTTTATATTTATGTCGTTTGAGTTGACAATCATTCCTCAGAGGGTTTTAAATGTTGTATTATGCCTAGAAAGGTCTTCCTCACTCCACGATTACATAAATATTCCTTTCTTTCTTTATGTATTTGATCCACTGAAATTTATTGTGTGAGCAATGAAAGAGTGATGCAGCTTTTTTCTTCCAAAGGGCTAGTGGGCTAGTTCATCAGTCCGCTTTTCTGGGTGGATGTGCCCCTTTTAAATACAAAGAGTGTGTGACTAGACTTGGATCTTGACTGCTCACTTGATCCCTAATCTGCAGTCATTTCTGTGCCTGTGCAGCTCTCAGTCACTTCCCCATTTTCCTGATTGAGGCTTTGGTTTACATTTTTGGTTTGTTTTTGTTTTGGTTTTTATTAATATATTTTTATTGATTGAGGAGAGGAAGGGAGAGGGAGAGAGAGATAGAAACATCAATGACAAGAGACTCATTGATTGGCTGTATGAAGAGGAAGGGAGAGGGAGAGAGAGATAGAAACATCAATGACAAGAGAGACTCATTGATTGATTGGCTGTATCGAGAGGAAGGGAGAGGGAGAGAGAGATAGAAACATCAATGACAAGAGAGACACTGGGGATTGAGCCTGCAACTTGGGCCTGTGCCCTGACCGGGAATCGAACCGTGACCTCCTGGTTGATAGGTCTACGCTCAGTCACTGAGCCAGCCAGTCGGGCTAGTTTACATTTTTGTAGCTGGTAGACACTGTCTTTGGTCGTTGAACATTTTTTTTTCCTTCCACTATTGTCCTGGCTATTCCCAAATAAATATTTATTTCTCCAGATGGACTTGGGAATCATTTGGTCGTGTTAAAAACAACAACAACAACAAAAAGATACGTTTGTTGGTCCTGCACTGAGTTCTTCACCTGTCTAGATGTTTCTGCTATAGTTGTGTATGCAGGAAGTACCCCTGCTCTTTCCTCCGTTTCGCACAGGCCCTGGCAGGCACGTGGCTTTCTTCACCTGGTTTTGGACATTTCTCATAATGTATTTTTCGACATTTCACGGTTTTGCTTGTTTTCTATTGTGAATGGACTCTGAATTATGCCCTGATTTTTTTCTTCTCCTCGTTCTCCACATCAACCTGTTGGCAAGTTCTTTCTGCATCTGAAGTCAAACCTTCGCACTTGTCCCTGTCGCCACCCCACGGCTAGCTCCCCCCACCTCGGTCGAAGGTTACTGTTTCCTCCCATGCTTGCTACCATCCAATCTCTACATATCTGCCAGAGTTAAATTTTCCAAGGTCATGGAATCAGTATCAATGCTAGGCCGCTTAGAGCTCTTCAATGGCCTCCAATTGCACTTAAAATAAGTTCCAGACTCCTGCATGTGCCCTGCGTGATGCTGAGTGATACTGATGCTGCCTGATGCTGAGTGATGTGGCTCCAGCCCCTCCCTGGTTGGGCTGGCTCCTTTCTGTCTCTGACAGACCCGCTCTTTTTGCACAGCCCCTTCCCGCCCCCCTCTAGCTCCAGTCTCTAATCCTCTGCTTAGCTCTGCGCAAGGCCGGCTCCCCTCATCCTTTCCGTCTGCTCCCATTCCACCGCCTGGGAGAGGCCTTCCCCCCTGATGTAGCCCTGGCCCTGGCCTCCTAGTTCCCCTATCCCATCACCTATTCTCCTGACTTCCTTCTCAGCACTTACCCTGCCTGAAGGTGTTATTGTGCACTTATGCATTTGTCGTTTATGGACTGTTCGTCTCTAATTGTGAGAGACAGCAGGACTCTGTCTTACTGTAGCTGAGTCCCCAGCGCCGGGCACAAAGGCGCCTCTCAAGAAAGGTGTTGAATAAATAAATAGGATGCTGTCTCCCCCTTTCTTCTTCTGTCTTATGTTTTTATGGTAAAAACTTAATTTTTCAGTAAGTGGCCAATTATTCATTTTGCTTTTAAGTAAGATTTTATTTCATTCTCATGGGGGTTCCCAGGAGTACCACATGTCAACTGCAAATAGTAAAAATGTTGCACCTCTTATGTTGTGATTTTGATTCCTGTGACTAGTACTTCTGGGACAGTTTAGCAGCAGCCGCCAACCTTTGCGACCTCACGGACCCAGTGGTCCACTGACCACCGGCTGGCGACCGCTGGTTGAGAGGATACTGGTGATAACAGAGACCCTTGACCTGCTATTGACTTTAATAGAAACTCTTCTCTTTTAGGGTTTTACCACAAAACACGATAATGTGATAGTAATACTGGAATGGATCTCCTTGAGCAGTTTTATCATGTTAATGAAGTGTGGATCTAGACCAGGGGTGAGCAACCCCTGGCACAAGTGCCAAACATGGCACGCCAGTAACTCTTGCTGGCATGCGAAACCCTCTCTTATAATCTTCCATTTACAATTTTTTTTCTTAATATTGACTTTTTCATTTTTCAGATAAACTCAGTGTAGGTGCGCCTTAGATAAATAAATAACTTTACATAACAAGTTATCTTAAAGACCATAGACATGAATTGACGAGAGAGGGGAAGAGCAATTTCTCTGCCTCTGCCTTAACTCCCCTGCCTTCCTAGATCCGACCAGTGTTTTGGTTTCATCCACATACGCTTGTGAATCTTTGTTCTCAGTGACGAATTTTGTTAAGTCTCATAATAGGAGTAGCCTGACGGATGAAAGTAGTAGCTCATGCATATATCTGAAGGTCACAAAATGTAAACCTGATGTAAAATCTCTGTCATCAGTGATGCAGCAGCAAAAGTCCCACTGATAATATCAAACGGAGTCATAAAGTTTTCTGTCGGACTATCAGTGTACATGTATACATTAAAAAATAAGTGTATTTTTCATCATCATATACTGTGTTTTTGTCGCTCAAATGAATTTCATTATTTCTTCAAGGTTCTTCACATACACCTTAAGAGATATCAAGTAGGCGTAACATGTTCTCAAAAAATTAGGGTTGGCACGCAGAAGAATTTTGAGTCAGAGATTTTGCTGGTTTTGGCACGCACTCACAAAAAGGTTGCCCACCCCTGATCTAGACTCATCATAGGGAGGTGTTTTTAAAAACCAGAATGAGATGTTATCTCTAAGGTATGTTTTAGCATTTATTCAGATCAACAAAGGATTGGGATTAATTTATTAAAGTAGCTAATCATATTAATATTTCTTAATATTGAACTATTATTGTGTTCTGGAGTGAACTCCAGTTGATCTTTTTTAAAAATGTGCTGCCATTTCCACTTGCTAATATTTGTTCTGGATCTTCGCTGCAACGTGCATGAGTACCAGACATATTTTAGGTGGCTAACTATGCATGGTTCACTGTCAGGGCTGCCATTAATGAGTACACGTTGGAATAAGAACTTCTCTAAAAGTGAAGTTGAGATAGAAAAGCAAAAAGAAAACAGCATGTAGAACTCAAATTTGATAATTTACAGAAATACCTAAAGCTCAATCACAGCTGATAAAATGCCCTGCAGAATTAGCTATGTTCACTCAGAACATGGCTCCGGATCAGGAGATGAGGAGGAACAATCACTCTTTAACAGTAAAAAGGGCAGAACTATAATTGAGGCCTGGAGTGACTTTTCGAGGGCATGTGACCACCCTGTCTAAGGAGAAAGGAGCAGCAAGGAATCTCCCACTGGCACAGTTGTCCCCAGTGATGACCTGGGTCCACTGTGATCACATGATCCTCTTCGAGTGTTTGGTGGTGTTCATGCGGAGCAGAAGCTAAGAACGACTGCAGTCAAGCAAGAGTGAGGAGGCTTTCCCTTCCTCCCAGTGGCGTGGCCACTGGGGTTACTTAAATCCAGCTTAAATGTGGCTTCACTAAACACTCTCCAAAGGTGTACAGCAAAGAATGCAGGAATCAGTCCGTCAGCTAAGCAATTCATGGGGATGTCAGTTATGCTAAAATTTTTAGTTTATTTGATAAATTGTTAAGACTAAATAGTGACACTTAGTTCATTGTGGCTTGCTGATCATACTGGAAAGTATTTTGTTTGGTAAAACGGACATACGTATATCCTTTAAAACATTCTTTTTTAAGTACTTGCACTTTTTAAAGATCCCTAGAGAACCAGATGGGTGATGGAAAGTCTCAAAATACCAGGTTCACATGTGATACTAATATTGGAAGAAAGAAGTGACACTGGAGACTATTTAGTTGTTCTGAAATCTGTCACGTTTTAAAAACAGCATCCGAATTAAAAAAGGAAGAATGAATCATGTAGCGTTGTTTTTTCACATTTTCGATACAACTAGTGAATCACAAGGCAAAAATCCCTTAAAGTGGTTACCCAGAGCCTGCCTGAGCGCAGCCTCCTGCCTTCCCGGGGGGAAGGGTCCCCCACTGCCTGGTGAGGGGGAAACTGTGTCCATGGTCCCGAGCTGCCACATGATCCACTGACCATCTGGGGGGAGCCAGAGGTGATGGGAGGTGGCCCACAACCCGCTCCTTCCCCCCGGAGGACAACAGCAAAGTGTCCTGAGATGAACTCCCTGGGAGCCCTTGATCTACGAGTCAGCTGAATGGCTGCCCTCTCCCTGGTCCAGCCGGAGTTGCCCTCCACGTCTCTTCTTGCCCTTCAGCACTGGCACGGCCTGGCTGCGTCCCGCTGCAGTGCCCGAGCTGGATTGTCGTGGCCACTGCCTGCACGGGCTGCCCTGGCCGTAGGCTGAGCCGGTCAGGCTGCTCCCAGCTGGGCCCCAGCAGCTGCGGTCAGCTCCCATTTTGACATGAAACCATTTAAATGGAAAAGCAGTTTTAGAAAGTGCTAGTAACTGACAATGGGGATATGAATGATGCTTATGAGAATTTATTTAATTTTAAGTCAATGTGTATTCTAATTCTTGACAAAGGGAAAAGGGAAGAACACAGGAGTGCTTGATCGCATGTCATTATCAAACAGAAGAGAGCAGTTCTCCCTATGAAGTTCTTAGAGCAACGGTCAATTTCCCATTTTCCCTAAAAACCTATTTTTATAAACATACTTGGGACCAACTCATTCAATAAAAATTAGATTTGACTTCGACATTATGCAAACAAGAAAAAGGTCCGACCAGATGTTTGACTATTTTTCACAATTCATTTTGATACTGTATAGATGATCTAAAAATAACATTAATAGCAACAACAAATAACTGATTTTGGTAACAATAAAGTATCTGAGGCAAATGGCATCATAATATTATTATCTAATCTAATAAAAGACAAACATGCAAATTGACCATACCTTCACTACACCTTAAGCCACGCCCACCAGCCAATCAGAGCAGCTATATGCAAATTAACCCAACCAAGATGGCAGCCAGCAGCCACAGAGCTGAAGCGAGCAGGAGGCTTGGTTGCTCCAGTGATGGAGGAAGCCAAGCTTCCCGGCCGGCTCTGAGCTCCACTCAAAGCAACAAAGTTTCAATTATAGAAGGTAAATAAATCCCAGAATAAAAAAGAAAAAAGAAAAAAAGGAGAGGCTGGGAGCTTCCATCGCCAGGGGGCTTGGCCAGCCTGAAAATGTCCCTCAGCCCCTCACCCAGACTGGCCAGGCACCCCAGTGGGGACCCCCACCCTGAAGGGGGTTTGGGCAGCCTGAAAACAGCCCTCAGCCCCTCACCCAGGCTGGCCAGGCACCCCATCAGGACCCCCACCCTGATCCGGGACACCCTTCAGGGCAAACCAGCCAGCCCCCACCCATGCACCAGGCCTCTATCCTATATAATAAAAGGGTAATATGCAAATTGACCCTAACAGCAGAAAGACTGGGAATGACTGGTCACTATGACACACACTGACCACCAGGGGGCAGATGCTCAATGCAGGAGCTGCCCCCTGGTGGTCAGTGCGCTCCCCAGGGGGAGCTCTGCTCAGCCACAAGCCAGGCTGACAGCTACAGTGGTGGTGGTGGGAGCCTCTCCCGCCTCCTCAGCAGTGCTAAGGAATGTCCGACTGCAGCTTAGGCCTGCTCCCCGCTGGCAAGTGGACATCCCCCGAGGGCTCCCGGGCTGCCAGAGTGATGCCTGACTTCCAGCTTAGGCCCAATTCCCCAGAGCGGGCCTAAACCAGCAGGTGGTCATCCCCCAATGGGGTCCCAGACTGCGAGAGGGCACAGTCCAGGCTGAGGGACCCCCCAAAGTGCACAAGTTTTTGTGCACTGGGCCTCTAGTGATGTAATAAAAGAGCAAAAAATGTGCTGCTATGAGAGATGGGGGTTCTTTATGGAGTCGAACCTCTGCCTTCCTTGGGCTGCTCTGCTTTCTTCCAGGGTTAAGTTAAGGTCATAACTAGGCAATGGTGATTGTCCTGGCTCTCTGCAGCCCTAGGACTGAGAGGAATAAATGCCTACAAGAAGGCTCTTCTCCACTGAAGGAATGAAGTGAGGGGAGAGGAAATGTACCTTCGAAGGTCCCTTTTCTTCTCAGCAGTTCCTTGCTTGGCATTCTCCCATCACTGCCACTCGACTTGGGCAAGTCGCTTAAACTTTCTGGGTCTTATTTCACTCTCCCTTAAAGTTGTAGTAGTTACTTCATAGGGCTACTGTCAAAATTAAATGAGAGATGATCAACTATTGCAATAGGGAAGTGCTCAAAAATAGACTTCCAAAAATATAGTCAGTATTCCCAAAATATTAATAATATTATTATTGCACCTGAAGGGGAGTATAAAACTCTCCAAATGGAAAAATGATTTTGAATTTATTCATAATTTAGCAAATAACTGTTTTTGTTTCTTGAGGGTTTTGGTGTTGTTGTTGTATTTTGTTTTGTTTTTTACAAAATGGGATCCAGTTGACTTTAAGACAGGGTATGACTGCATATGTTGAAAATGTGCTGAGAGTTCACTTATAAAGTCATAAAAAATGTCAAGGGACCCAGTGGATGGGAGTTGCTGCCTGTGATAGCCCACGAAGGGGGCCAGAGAGGATGGGTGATGCTGGGGCGTTGGGATGGGGAGCCTGAGCGTGTGTTAGAAGAGCACTTCCCAACAGGCTTGTGTCCAGCTCCCATGACTGGAAACCCCTAAGTATTTCCAGTCTGGTTAAACCAAGCTTAGGAGGAGAGCAGAGTAAAAAAGCAGATGAGAAGGAAGAGGACCACTAGCGAGAGAGGAGCCAGTCCAGGCTAGGATGTGGGGAGAGCTGGTTCAGAAACCAGTCTCATCAGAGATGCAAGTAAGCACAGTGCTCAGTCAGCAGGTTGGGCTTATTATCTCTTCCACTTCTGATGAAGGAAGGAAGGAAGGCTGAGAGGGAAGGGGGAGGGAGGAAGGAAGGAGGGAAGGAAGGAAGGAAGGAAAGAAGGAGGGAAGGAAGGAAGGAAGGAAGGAAGGAGGGAAGGAAGGAAGGAAGGAAGGAAGGAAGAAAAGCTATAATCAACATATCAGAAAACCATGGCTAGGACTCTTTTAAATTAATATACAGGCATAAGCTGTTATGTAACATGATTATATTAAAAACTGAAGGATCACTCTTCAGTCTTCATCCTCCAACCAAGCCAATCATCAGAGTGTGCATGTGACTGAGAAGCTCCTGTTCTCAGCCCTGCCGGGTGCTCAGGCTGCTCCCGGGCTCAAGTCTGGCAGCTGGAGGGGCCCTCTCCGCTCAGCCTCAGCTTCAGCCCGAGTCCCACAGCACCCAGGGCGAGCCCTGCCATAGAAGCCCTCCATTCTGGGGTGCCAGGGTGACATGTCTGACCAACGTCACCGCACAAGAAATGCCCTGTTTGCTCAGATCAGTGCAAGCGCCAAGCAGGCAACACAGCATTGGTAGCTGCACAAAGCCTGGCTTTTAATAGAGGAAGGAAGGGGTGCAGCTGGAAATCACAGGCCAGCTCCCTCCACCCACACCATTGACACCGTGCCTCACGGAAGGCTGCCCTGGGCCCGCTCTGGTCAGTCTTGGTATTCCCACTCCAAGGCTGTCCAGTGCCATAAAAGATGGTTAAATTTTTGGAAACACCATACTGTTTCCATAGGGGCTGCACCAATTTGCAGTCCTATCAACAGTATATGAGGATTCCCTTTTGTCCACATCCCCACTTTTTGATAGCAGCCATTCTGACAGGTGTGAGGTGATTCTCTCTGTGGTTTTGATTTGCATTTCCCTGATGACTAGTGAGGTTAAGCATCTTTTCATATGTGATTGCCATCTGTATGTCTTCTTTAGAGAAATGTTTTTTCATGTCCTCTGCCCATTTTTCAAATTGTTTATTTTTTTGTTATTGAATTGTGTGAGTTTCTTACATTTGGATATCAATCCCTTATTGAATATTAGAGACCCAGTGCACGGAATTTGTGCACGGGTAGGGTCCCTAGTGGCTGCCGGCTGCCGGCCGGGACCTCCCTTCTCCAGCTGCCGGCTGCCAGCCAGGGCCTTCCTTCATTCCGCACCACCCCCTGGTGGTCAGCACACATCATAGTGAGTGATTGAACTCCTGGCCAGTCAAACTCCCGAGGGACACTTTGCATATTAGGCTTTTATATATATAGACTAGTAGCCCGGTGCACAAAATTTGTGCACTCGAGGGGGGGATCCCTCAGTTATTAAACATTTTATAGCACAACACTGACCATAGTTGATTCATATCTTCAGCAATTGTCATCATTGCAAAGTTTTCAGTCCCCATATGGATTGCTGGATATAATAGGTCATGCACTGTCCCTGTCCTTTGTAGCCTTTGTAACCTTAATGACTCTAGTTTTCCATTTATATGTTTAAGTACCAACCTTACCGGCTTAAAAATGTAAGCTTTTAACACTGCTCTCTCTGTTCCGTATCCTTCCAATAAAAAGTGGAGTTGGGTTGCAGCACAGGAGAGAAATTCAGAAGGGGAATATTGAAATAATGACTGCAGTAGGAAAAGAGGGAACCTATTTCCCTGGCCACAGGCGTTGGTGCCCTGGATCACAGGGCTGGTAGCTTCTCCGGGTGGCTGCAGCCTGGGACCTCTGGCCAGTAGCTTGTCCATCCCCTGGGCTGCAGCCAGCCCCAGGTGCTGGTGCCAGGACCAAAGGTGGGCGGCTTCTTCTTCTGGGGGCTTCTTCTTCTTCTGTGCTTCAAGGGAGGGTAGTCAGTTAAGTGTCATGCAGAAATAGGCATCACCAATTGCAGAAGCCGGGTATGGGGCAGGGAAGCCCCAGCCAGGGAAGCTGGCTGAGGCTGCTTCCCTGCCCAAGCACCTGGCTTCTGTGATCGCCCCTGCACTGGGCTTCTGCAGTCACCCATCCCAGAAGCCGGGTGCGGGGCAGGGAAGCCACGGCTGGGGAGCTGGCTCACCCAGCTTCTGCGGTCATGGATCTCAGATCGCAGACTCCGATCTCAGAAGCCGGGTGCTGGGCAGGGAAGCCGTGGCCGGGATGCTGGCGGCGGACTCTTCCCTGACCCGCACCCAGCTTCTGTGGTCACAGATAGCAGAAGCCGGGTGCGGGGCTGGGAAGCCGCAGCTGGGGACGCTGGCGGGGAACGCTTCCCTGACCCACACCCAGCTTCTGCAGTCATGGATTGCAGAAGCCAGGTGCGGGGCTGGGAAGCTGCGGCTGGGAAGCTGGCCTACCCAGTTTCTTTGGTCACGGATTGCAGAAGCCGGGTGCGGGGCAGGAAGCTGGCGCACCCAGCTTCTGCAGTCTCCGATCTCAGAAGCCCGGTGGGGGGCCGGGAAGCGGCGGTCTGATACGCTGGGGGCAGCTACTTCCCTGCCCTTGCATCCAGCTTCTGTGATCGCCTTTGCACTGGGCTTCTGGGGTCACTGATTGCAGAAGCCGGGTGCAGGGCAGGGAAGCTGGGAAGCTGGCTGCAGCCGTTTCCCTGACCCTGCATCCAGCTTCTGCATGGCTGTCTGTGTCCGCTTCCCTGCCCCACCCCCCAGGCTTCTCCGATCACCCACTGGTGGCAAGGCAAAGGTGGCAGCGTCCAGCCTGGGCAGCAGGGACCCGCAGCAGCAGTGGCCCCGCGATCACGTGGGCTCCGTCCCTGCCCAGGACGGATGCCTCTGGCCGAGGCGTCCGGCCTGGGCAGTGGGGACCCGCAGCTGCAGCGGCCCTGTGATCGCGGGCTCCGCTTTAGGCCCAGGCAAGGGACCCCTACTTCCCTTGCCCAGCTCCCATCGCTGGCTCCACCCCTACTTCCCGCTATCACTGGCCAGGGTGGCAAAGGCACCCGATTCTCCGATCATGGCTGGGGGGCAGGGCAAAGGCGGCCCCCAGGCTCTTAGCTCCCACCTTTGCCCTGCCCCCTGGCTCTTAGCTCCCCCCTGGGTTTCCGATCACTGTCAGTAGCAGGGGGCTTCTTCCTGCTTTCCCTTTCACCTCCCTGCATTGTGCCTACATATGCAAATTAACCACTATCTTTGTTGGCAGTTAATTTGCATATTGCCCTGATTAGCCAATGAAAAGGGTAGCGGTCGTACGCTAATTACCATGTTTCTCTTTTATTAGATTAGATATCATTTGTGAATATAATCTCCCATTCAGTGGGTTGCCTTTTTTTTTCTGATGGTTCCCTTTGCTGTGTTGAAGCTTTTTAGTTAGAAAAACAGTACAGAGGTTCCTCAGAAAACTAAAAATGTACATACAATATGACCCAGCAATTCCACTTCTGAGCATATATCCAAAGAAAGTGAAAAATACTAATTCAAAAAAGTATGTGCACCCCTATGTTCATTGCAGCAATATTGACAATAGCCAAGATATGGAAGCAACCTGATAGATGCATGGATAAAGAAGAGAGGGTACATATATACAATGGAATATTATGCAGCAATAAAAAAGAATGAAATCTTGCCATTTGCAAAAACATGGATGGATTTAGAGGGCATTATGCTAAGTGAAATAAGTCAGCAGAGAAAGACAAATATGGTATGATTTAACTTATATGTGGAATCTAAAAAACAAAACAAAACAAAAACAGAGTCATAGAAACAGAGACCAAAGGGATGGTTGCCAAAAGCAATGGGCTGGGGAAATGGGTGAAAAGGGGAAGGAGAATATCGGCAATAATATTGTGATAAGTAGATGATTACAGAATTAGTGGGGTGATCTCACTTTATACCGCACATACCTCATACGGAATCAAGTGTCTAATCACTATATTGGACACCTGAAACTCACATACCCAATATAAGATTGTATGCAGCTATACTTAAGTTTTTTAAAAATATGATTAAAAATATCATGTGGGGTGGGTGGTCCCCAAGCAATCAGTAAAAGGTGAGGAATCCTCCGCTCACATCAAGTACATGGGAGCTCGACCACCCTGCTCCTCCTTCTTCACAAAGCATCATTTTCTCCCCATTCTTTAGGATTTCAAAAGGAGTCTAAAGCCGTGTATTTTACTGTCTTGTTTCCATTTTATTTTTATTTTATTTTATTTTATTATTTTATTTTGGTGTAAAGGCCATCCAAGGCCTGGGCCATTTCTACACTATAACAGAATCGGGCAAACCCTGGAGGCCGTAGGTTTGCTGAGGACGATGGCTACCAGGCAGGGTGGGCAAGCTCCTGCTGGTCCCCAGGAGGAAGGCCAGTGATGACACTGTCCCTGCTGATTTTGAAGGTGTGACACTCGCCGTCAATGCCATCGTCGCCTTGCAGACGGTCTGGGTTTGCTTTGGACAGAAGATTCTGGAATGTGTTCAAGCATTACTCACCTTCAGATTTTTTTTCACCCAATAAATTTTTTTAAGCGAAATAATTTTTTGTTTTTATGTTCAATAAGCATTTAGCTTATTTTTCTTAGTCTCATTCCTCCCGCCCTGGCATCCATCACCTTGTTCTCTGTGTCTATGGGACTCTCTCTGTTTTGTGTTGTTTATTCATCTTTTTAAATTTCACATATAAGTGAGATTATACTTCACCCGATAAGTTGTGACCCTTCACTGAAATTATTATTCCCAAGATTGATGGCTGTGTTTTATTGGCGGACGTGGAAGAGGCAGAGGCACTGGGCTCCGTGCGTGGCCTGGCGCGGGATCCAGACAATCCGAGGCCGCGCAGCTCAGCCTTCTCCTCCGGTCCCGCCAGAGGCGGCTTCACAGTCGTGACAAGCGGAGGCTCGGCGGGCTTGGTGGGTTTTTAAAAGGACAGAGTCCCCAGCTGCGATTAATGTTACTGTCACTTTTCTCAATGACACTCAGGAAGCACCCGCTATCAGAGCATTCAAGCTGCCAGCTCTGAAATAGTCACTCGGTCTAGGAATTAATCAGGCAGAGCTCGCTGCAGGGCGGAGCAGTGGGAGGAGGGCGGTGCAGGAGGGAGCACTAGGAGGAGGTAGGGTGCAGGACGGAGCAGTGGGAGGAGGGGGGTGCAGGACGGAGCAGTGGGAGGAGGGGGGTGCAGGACTGAGCAGTGGGAGGAGGCAGGGTGTGGGAGGGAGCACTGAGAGGAGCATGTGAAAATGTGAGTGAGCAGTGTAGGCTTACCCCATTGAGTGAGAGCTGCAACCTTCAGCGCTGGCAGTTTAAACTCTTCATTGGAGTATAATGTACATACAGAAAATACATATACACACATGTATCCTGATCAATTTTCTCATCATTATTTTATTCTTGTTATTTGAATTAGTAGATCTTTATGTACTTCAAAAATAAACAGAAGGTAAGCATATTTTTATTATCCATCATTAAAATGGAAAAAATGAAGACTAGGTAGATAGATATAGATGTACATATACATATACGTATACATATACATATACATATACATATACATATACATATACATATACATATGGAGCCATGGCCTTTGAATGGAGGCTCAGTTACAATGAATGTCTAGTTTTTTTGTGTTCTTTTTTGTTGTTGTTGTTGTTTGTTTTGTTTTGTTTTTTATTAATCCTCACCCAAGGATATTTTTCCACTGATTTTTAGGAAGAGGGAAAGACAGAGAGAAACATCGATGTGAGAGAAACACATCGATTGGTTGCCTCCTGCTCGAGCTCTGACCAGACCTAAGCTGGGGTGGAGCCTCAGCCAAGGTACATACCCCTAACTGGAATTAAACCCAGAACCCTTTGGTCCACAGGTCAATGCTCTATCCACTGAGCCAAACTTGCTAGGGCTGAATGTCCAGTTTTTAAGCTGAAATGATAGCTAGGTTTTCTATTGTTCCTCACATTCTACTTTCATTCCAACTCTTCTGTCAAAGCCATATACTAATTTATCTTCTCTGCATATGTTCTTGGGATATTTCTATTTAGTGGGAAAGCAATATTGATGAGGAACTCTGTTTTATTTTATCAAACAACAGAATATCTGGTCTGTTGGCCAGAATCTGTTCATCTGTTTCCACAGCTCTCACTATATCTTGGAAAGGCTGTTTCCAACACTTTCTTGAGCTCATACTTATCAAGTCACTTGTTCACTTAACGGAGGGCTAGTTGTGGATGCCCAGTCTCAGCACCCCTTTCTGTCTGGTACTTGCGCTCCTGAGGAGACTTCTGCTGCTCTGGGTTCTAGCTCCTCTGTGAGGGTGACTTATGATAGGAGCTCATCACTCCTCCCCCAGCTTCAGAAACCTTTACTATAAAAGTTAAAGGAAGAAGCAACTGAGGAGAAAAACTTCTTTTATGAGAAAAAAACTAGGACAAAAAGTTCCTATCTTTGAATAACTAAGGAACCTTCTGGATCTGATTTTTTTTTTCCTTTTAAAAATTTTATTAAATTTATTGGGGTGACATTGGTCAAAAATTTTTATGTTTCAAATGTGCAATTCTTTGGTACATCATCTTTGCATTGCATTGCGTGCCCACCACCCAATGTCTAGTCTCCTCTGCCACCTTATATTGGACCCCTTTACCCTCTCCGACATCTCCCCTTCCCCGTTACTAACCATCATGCTGTTATCTGTGTTTGTGAGTTTGTCTGTTTGCTATATTTGTTCATTTGTGCCTTCCTGTTTTATATCCCACACATAAGTTAGATCATATGGTTCTTGTCTTTTTCCATATGACTTTTTTCTCTTAGCATGATGTTCTCACAATCCATCCATGTTGTCACAAATGGCAGTATTTCATCCTTTCTTATGGCTGCGTAGTATTCCATTGTGTACAGGTACCAAATCTTCTTTATCCAATCATCCATTGAAGAACACTTAGGTTGTTTTCATATCTTAGCCACCGTGAATAATGCTGCAATTAACATAGGGTGCATGTATCTTTATGAATAGATGTTTTCATTTTTTTCAGGTAGATACCCAGAAGAGAGTTTGCTGGATCATATGGTAATTCTATTCTTAATTTTTTGAGGCATCTCTATACTGTTTTTCATAGTGGCTGTACCAGTCTACATTTCCACCAGCAGTGAATGAGGTTTCCTCCCCCGCCCCCCACCCCACAACCTCTCCAACACTTGTTATTTCTTGTCTTGTTGATAATAGCCATTCTAACAGGTGTGAGGTGGTACTTCATTGTGATTTTGATTTGTATTTCCCTTATAGCTACTGAAGTTGAGTATCTTTTCGTACATCTGTTGGCCATTGGTATGTCTTCTTGGGAGACGTGCCTGTTCATGGACCTGATGATTTTAAAATACTGTCTATCAAATCACAGTAATTAAAGAACAGAGTTTTTAGCTTGAGCCTGTGTCCAGGGTGAGGGTGAGGGTGTATCTGGATGTGTTTGGTGATTGGAAGGAAAACAGGCAGAACCAGAACCCAGCCGCATGCGGACTTGGCAGCCGTTGAAGCCAGAGGGAGAGGGATTTAGAGGAAGTTCCCTGGAGAAGGCGATGGAAAAGTGTCTGTCTCCTGCTTTTCTCCCACCCAAGGATGAGTCCTAACCCCTGATGGGAGTTTTGCTATCGGCACACACCACACACAGGGAGAGAGTCCCTGAGACTATGGTAAAAGCTGTGCTATTTCTGGGTTCAGAAGACAGAGGGTGACACAGAATTAGGGGAGGGGCAGCCTGGGAACCTCTCTGTGGAGCCCCCAGCTCTTCAGGAGCCAGCACATAGCCTGTGCCCACAGGGGCAGCAGACATGCCCGTGGAGGCGCGGTGTATGGTGGATGTGGTTGAGCCACAGGGTCACCTGGGAAGTCAGTGGGTCTAGACTCTAGACCAGCCGTGGGCAAACTAAGGCCAGGGGGCCAGATCCGGCCCGTTTGAAATGAATAAAACTAAAAAAAAAAAAAGACCGTACCCTTTTATGTAATGATGTTTACTTTGAATTTATTAATTCACACAAACACTCCATCCATGCTTTTGTTCCGGCCCTCCGGTCCAGTTTAAGAACCCATTGTGGCCCTCGAGTCAAAAAGTTTGCCCACCCCTGCTCTAGACTCTAGTCTAGAGGGACAATTTGCAGCAAGCTGAGGTCTTGTATGAAGGCAGAGACAAGAGCCATGGAAATCTAAGTTATTTATAGCAAATAAATCCCTGGCAGGATTCACCATCTGAGGAAACCCAGGGAAGCTGAGTTAATTAAATAATAATACGTTCATGTTCCAATGTTATCTTTCCAGGTTCTGACAGTGCCTGTTCAGGGAGCAGCTGTGTGGCCCAGTGACCCTGCAGTTCAGGCAGGACACAGTGATACTCCTTTTGTGAACTAACCAGGTTCACCACAATGTCACGTTCTTTGGGTGAATCTGAGGAGCAGACAGTGGCTGTCGGTAAATAAAAGCTACTTGTCTCCTGCCCCACAACACTTGGTTACACAGAAAGCAACCCTCAGGAAAAATTATGCCACCCACATATTTATTGAAAAGCAGGATGAAAAACCATAAAGGCCCCTTCTGACAAGTGCTGGGAAGCCCCGCTCTCTGTCCTCCGCTCTGAGTGAGAGGGCCGCTGCGGGCCACGCGCCTAGGCAGCTGGTCCTGCTTTAGGGAAGACCAGGGCCCAGACCTTACTGACATAGGAGCAACAGGGGGTCCCCAAATCCCTCACATCCACCACAAACTTAAACGCTGCTCACTGAAAACAACCAATGACAAGTTGTCTCTGAGGTCTACGTGCCGCTTGGCAGAGCCTCAAGCTCGAGCTGAACGAATGAGATTTCAAACATTTGCCTCAAGAGTGTGGCTTCCGGTGAAAGTCCTCTGCCTTGTAACTAACCGCCGCTGGGGTGCAGATTTCTGATTAGGGACTTCCAAATGTTAAGTAGCCACTCACCACGTTTTTATTGGAAGCAAATGTACTCACAGCACACCTCACACAGCCAAGAGGGAAGTATTTGAATACGGCACAGGTGGTGTGATACTCCCTGTGATAGAGTGAGCACCTGCAGCAAGGGCGGCCCTTCATGGGACATAAAACTGCCAGTCCCCCAGCCATTCCTAGAACACACAGTAATTCAATAAATGCAATATTTGTGCCATTGTTTGCAGTTTATAAGACCTCATGCATAATCCTCATTTTAAGATGAATATCTTCTACACTAATAAAAGAGAAACATGGTGATTGGCTACGACCGCTACCCTTTCATTGGCTAATCAGTGAGTATATGCAAATTAACTGTCAGCCAAGATGGCGGCGGCAGCCAGGCCGGGATCAGCGGAGCCGAGAGGCCTCCCGGCCCCAGGATCAACGGAGCCGAGGGGCCTCCCGGCCCCAGGATCAGCGGAGCCGAGGGGCCTCCTGGCCCCGGGATCAGCGGGGCCGAGGGGCCTCCCGGCCGCCTGGATCAACGGGGCCGAGGGGCCTCCCGGCCCCAGGATCAGCGGAGCCGAGGGGCCTCCTGGCCCCGGGATCAGCGGGGCCGAGAGGCCTGCCGGCCGACCGGATCAACGGGGCAGAGAGGCCTCCCGGCCCCGGGATCAGCAGAGCCGAGAGGCCTCCCGGCCACCCGGATCAACCGGGCCGAGAGGCCTGCCGGCCGACCGGATCAACGGGGCAGAGAGGCCTCCCGGCCCCGGGATCAGCAGAGCCGAGAGGCCTCCCGGCCACCCGGATCAACCGGGCCGAGAGGCCTGCCGCCCACCCGGATCAGCGGGGCAGAGAGGCCTCCCGGCCGCCCCGTTCAGCGGGGCCGAGAGGCCTCCCGGCCGCCCAGTTCAGCGGGGCCGAGAGGCCTCCCGGCCGCCCCGATCAGCGGGGCCGAGGGGCCTCCCGGCCGCCCCGTTCAGCGGGGCCAAGAGGCCTCCCGGCCGCCCAGTTCAGCGGGGCCGAGGGGCCTCCCGGCCCCGGGATCAGCGGGCCGAGGGGCCTCCCGGCCCCGGGATCAGCAGAGCCGAGAGGCCTCCCGGCCGCCCCGATCAGCGGGGCAGAGAGGCCTGCCGGCTGCCCGGATCAGCGGGGCAGAGAGGCCTGCCGGCTGCCCGGATCAGCGGCCGAGAGGCCTCACGGCCCCGGGATCAGCGGAGCCGAGAGGCCTCGCGGCCCCGGGATCAGCGGAGCCGAGAGGCCTCCCGGCCCCGGGATCAGCAGAGCCGAGAGGCCTCCCGGCCACCCGGATCAACCGGGCCTAGAGGCCTCCCGGCCCCGGGATCAGCGGGGCCGAGGGGCCTCCCGGCCCCGGGATCAGCGGGGCCGAGGGGCCTCCCGACCGCCTGGATCAACGGGGCCGAGGGGCCTCCCGGCCCCGGGATCAGCGGGGCCGAGGGGCCTCCCGGCCCCGGGATCAGCGGGGCCGAGGGGCCTCCCGGCCACCCGGATCAACCGGGCCGAGAGGCCTGCCGGCCGCCCGGATCAGCGGGGCAGAGAGGCCTCCCGGCCCCGGGATCAGCGGGGCCGAGGGGCCTCCCGGCCCGGGATCAGCGGGGCCGAGGGGCCTCCCGGCCCCGGGATCAGCGGGGCCGAGGGGCCTCCCGGCCCCGGGATCAGCGGGGCCGATGGGCCTCCCGGCCCCGGGATCAGCGGGGCCGAAGGGCCTCCGGGCCGCCTGGATCAGCGGGGCCGAGAGGCCTCCCGGCCGCCCAGTTCAGCAGGGCCGAGAGGCCTCCCGGCCGCCCCGATCAGCGGGGCCGAGGGGCCTCCCGGCCGCCCCGTTCAGCGGGGCCGAGAGGCCTCGCCGCCCCGATCAGCGGGGCCGAGGGGCCTCCCGGCCCCGGGATCAGCGGGGCAGAGGGGCCTCCCGGCCCCGGGATCAGCGGGGCCGAGGGGCCTCCCGGCCCCGGAATCAGCAGAGCCGAGAGGCCTCCCGGCCGCCCCGATCAGCGGGGCAGAGAGGCCTGCCGGCCGCCCGGATCAGCGGGGCCGAGAGGCCTCCCGGCCCGGGATCAGCGGGGCCGAGGGGCCTCCCGGCCCCGGGATCAGCGGGGCAGAGGGGCCTCCCTGCCCCGGGATCAGCGGGGCCGAGGGGCCTCCCGACCGCCTGGATCAACGGGGCCGAGGGGCCTCCCGGCCCCGGGATCAGCGGGGCCGAGGGGCCTCCCGGCCCCGGGATCAGCGGGGCCGAGGGGCCTCCCGGCCACCCGGATCAACCGGGCCGAGAGGCCTGCCGGCCGCCCGGATCAGCGGGGCAGAGAGGCCTCCCGGCCCCGGGATCAGCGGGGCCGAGGGGCCTCCCGCCCCGGGATCAGCGGGGCCGAGGGGCCTCCCGGCCCCGGGATCAGCGGAGCCGAGGGGCCTCCCGGCCCCGGGATCAGCGGGGCCGAGGGGCCTCCCGGCCCCGGGATCAGCGGGGCCGAGAGGCCTCCAGGCCGCCTGGATCAGCGGGGCCGAGGGGCCTCCCGGCCCCGGGATCAGCGGAGCCGAGAGGCCTCCCGGCCCCGGGATCAACGGGGCCGAGAGGCCTCCCGGCCCCGGGATCAGCGGGGCCGAGAGGCCTCCCGGCCGCCCCGATAAGCGGGGCCGAGAGGCCTCCCGGCCGCCCCGATCAGCGGGGCAGAGAGGCCTGCCGGCTGCCCGGATCAGCGGGGCGAGAGGCCTCCCGGCCGCCCGGATCAACAGGGCCGAGAGGCCTCCCGGCCCCGGGATCAGCGGAGCCGAGAGGCCTCCCGGCCCCGGGATCAGCGGAGCCGAGAGGCCTCCCGGCCACCCGGATCAACCGGGCCGAGAGGCCTGCCGGCCGACCGGATCAACGGGGCAGAGAGGCCTCCCGGCCCCGGGATCAGCGGGGCCGAGGGGCCTCCCGGCCCCGGGATCAGCGGAGCCGAGAGGCCTCCCGGCCCCGGGATCAACGGGGCAGAGAGGCCTCCCGGCCCCGGGATCAGCCGGGCCGAGGGGCCTCCCGGCCCCGGGATCAGCAGAGCCGAGAGGCCTCCCGGCCACCCGGATCAACCGGGCCGAGAGGCCTGCCGGCCGACCGGATCAACGGGGCAGAGAGGCCTCCCGGCCCCGGGATCAGCGGGGCCGAGGGGCCTCCCGGCCCCGGGATCAGCAGAGCCGAGAGGCCTCCCGGCCACCCGGATCAACCGGGCCGAGAGGCCTGCCGGCCCACCGGATCAACGGGGCAGAGAGGCCTCCCGGCCCCGGGATCAGCGGGGCCGAGGGGCCTCCCGGCCCCGGGATCAGCGGGGCCGAGGGGCCTCCCGGCCACCCGGATCAACCGGGCCGAGAGGCCTGCCGGCCGCCCGGATCAGCGGGGGAGAGAGGCCGCCCGGCCGCCCCGTTCAGCGGGGCCGAGAGGCCTCCCGGCCGCCCAGTTCAGCGGGGCCGAGAGGCCTCCCGGCCGCCCCGATCAGCGGGGCAGAGAGGCCTCCCGGCCGCCCCGATCAGCGGGGCCGAGAGGCCTCCCGGCCGCCCCGTTCAGCGGGGCCGAGGGGCCTCCCGGCCGCCCCGATCAGCGGGGCCGAGGGGCCTCCCGGCCCCGGGATCAGCGGGGCCGAGGGGCCTCCCGACCGCCTGGATCAACGGGGCCGAGGGGCCTCCCGGCCCCGGGATCAGCGGGGCCGAGGGGCCTCCCGGCCCCGGGATCAGCGGGGCCGAGGGGCCTCCCGGCCACCCGGATCAACCGGGCCGAGAGGCCTGCCGGCCGCCCGGATCAGCGGGGCAGAGAGGCCTCCCGGCCCCGGGATCAGCGGGGCCGAGGGGCCTCCCGGCCCGGGATCAGCGGGGCCGAGGGGCCTCCCGGCCCCGGGATCAGCGGGGCCGAGGGGCCTCCCGGCCCCGGGATCAGCGGGGCCGAGAGGCCTCCAGGCCGCCTGGATCAGCGGGGCCGAGGGGCCTCCCGGCCCCGGGATCAGCGGAGCCGAGAGGCCTCCCGGCCCCGGGATCAACGGGGCCGAGAGGCCTCCCGGCCCCGGGATCAACGGGGCCGATAGGCCTCCCGGCCGCCCCGATCAGCGGGGCCGAGAGGCCTCCCGGCCGCCCCAATCAGCGGGGCGAGAGGCCTCCCGGCCGCCCAGATCAACAGGGCCGAGAGGCCTCCCGGCCCCGGGATCAGCGGAGCCGAGAGGCCTCCCGGCCCCGGGATCAGCGGAGCCGAGAGGCCTCCCGGCCCCGGGATCATCGGAGCCTAGAGGCCTCCCGGCCCCGGGATCATCGGAGCCGAGAGGCCTCCCGGCCCCGGGATCAACGGGGCCGAGAGGCCTCCCGGTCCCGGGATCAACGGGGCCGAGAGGCCTCCCTGCCGCCCGGATCAGCGGGGCCGAGAGGCCTCCCGGCCGCCTGGATCAACAGGGCCGCCAGGATCAGCGGCGGAGAGGCCTCCCGGCCCCGGGATCAGCAGGGCCGCCAGGATCAGCAGCGGAGAGGCCTCCCGGCCCCAGGATCAACGGAGCCGAGAGGCCTCCCAGCCGCCTGGATCAGCGGAGCTGAGAGGCCTCCCGCCCCGGATCTGAGGAGCCTGATGGAAGCCCTGTGTGTTCATGCACCCTGGGGGTGCAGAGGTCCTTTCCTAGGCAGAGGCCTATGGCGAAAATTTTGACTCTAAGAAGCAGCCTACGGCCTGGAAGGGGGCTCCCCTGACCTCAGTGCTGGAGAAGACCATTAAGCAGAAAACTAAAGAAACCGATTTTACATCATTTCCCAGGTGGAGAATCTTTGGCATGTAAGCCCCTGACCAGTGCCCAGCCTCTCCTCTGTCAGTCTATCTCACTCTTAGGTACCATGTTCTTTGTTCTGTCTTAACTGCAACTCATTTTTAAACTAGATTGCTTTTAAAAGAAGACTAAATAAAGTTTCCCTTAAGTTATTTAGGTGGTGCTGGGGCTGCTGGGGCTGCTGGGGGCCTGATAGAAGACACAAACATACAATGGGGGGCCTGTACCCAGCAGCCCCAAGGCCCGCCACCTTGGTGCTGGGGCTGCTGGGGGTATCAGAGACACAAACCCGCAGGCCCGGCACCCAGCAGACCCAAGGCCTTCGTGGCAGAACTAAGGAGCAGCAAGCCAAGCCGTAGGAAGCAGCAAGCAGGTGGGCAGTAACAAGGGAGGGGTCCTGGACTGCAAGAGGGCACATGCTGGGCTAAGGGACCCCCCACCCATCCCCAGTGCACGAATTTCGTGCACCGGGCCTCTAGTGTTTTAATAACGAAGAACTCAAGTGCTGTACCACAAGCTCCTGGTTAGAGAACCTATTAATTTATGCATCATTCATCCTAGTGTTGAGTAGGTGCCGGGGATGTAGCGAGCAAGTGGGTAACATCGTTGGGTAATAACAGTCTAAAACTCAGAGCTCATTACAACAGACATGGCTTTTCCTCCCAGTGTGGTCAGGAGCCGAGGCAGTGCCCCTGGGTGCCTTGGGCTCAGAATTTCTCGGGAGGCGCACTCAGCTGTCAGCTGAGGCTGCAGTCACTCAGTCACAAGTGGAACTGAAGGCCCCACTCCTAAGATCCCTCTGGTAGGTATGTCTCCAAGGGCTGCCTCACGACCTGGCAGTTGGCTTGCCCTGGAGACTGACCTGAGACTCAGCCTTCTTATTACGTAATTTCAGAAATGACCCCTGGTTCTCTCTGCCATTTTCTGTGAGAGCTAGCCCATGCATTCAGCCCACACACACGGGGAGAAAATTCCACAAGAACATGAGTTCCAGGGAGGGGGATCGTCATGACACCACAAAGGCTGCCCAGCGAGCAAGTCATACCCAGCTCTTCCTTCTGGAGCTTACAGTATGGTCACAGAGACAACTAGTATTCAAAGTGAGTATTGCTCAAATTAGCTACTTACAAGTACACTGATATTTAGTTAGAATTGATTTATCCTATATAATAAAAGCCTAATATGCAAATTGTCTCCTGGATCAGGAGTTCGACTGAGAGTTTGAGGGCTCGCTATGACGTGCACTGACCACTAGGAGGCAGCTCAGAACATGGCAGGTGTTGGCAATGTGGCGCTGGCAGTGGGCGGCAATGGAGGTGCTGCGGGCCCCAGTGGGCCCAACGAGAGTGGGACTGCAGCGGGTTGGTGGAGCAGGTGAGCAGGTGGCACCAGGCCAAGGCGGGTGCGAATGGGGCCCAATCACCCAGCCAATTGCCCCACAGATGGCCACCAGAGGCTGGCAGGCTGGGATGGGGAACTGGGGGTGGGTGGTGGCAACCTCTTGCTGGCTACCTGGGGTGGGGGTGACAGAGACGGAGGTGCGGTGAAAATGTGGGGTGTCTGCCGAGCTTGCTCTCATTCCCCCTGCTACCCTCCCCCAGGACACCAGAGTGCCCGGGAGGAGCCCACCCTGCACCCACACGGCCTCTTCTGGGTGAGCCAGGCCACAGCCACCGGGACCGCAGGGGCTGGTCGGGCTCCCCATAGGTTCCTGCAGGAGTCAGTCTGCAGTGCCAGCCAGGAGAGAGTGTGCTGCCCGCTGGGTGGCCCAGAGGCCCATGCTGCGTCCCAGCCTGTGGTATCTCTGTGTGGGGACTCGGGCGCTGTGACTCAGTTGGAGGCGGGCACATGAGGGCCCAGGGGCCCAGGTGCTGCCCAGGGCCCAGAAGTCAGCTGTGACCTGCCCTTCCATGCCAGACACTCACACTTTGATCGCCAGCCAGGCCTAGGGACCATACCCATGCATGAATTTCGTCCACTAGGCCTCTAGTTTAAGGAGAGGTATAGGATATTATAAAAGTGTACACAACAGGAACCTAAACAAGCCTGGAGAATAACAGGAAACTTTCTTTGAAGAAGTGATATTTGAATGAAATGTGAGGATGAGTAAGAGGAAAGGGGGTGTCAGAAAGGAAGAGGAAAGGATATTGTCTGTGCAAAGGCTCTGGGTAGCATAGAAGACATTTTTTCTCTTGGAAAACTGCATGACAAGGCAGTCCAGGTGAAGTAATGGTGGTACCCGTGCCCAAGGAGCTGGGCTGCTTCTGTCTTGCTCCTCACTTGTGAGGAAGTGTTGCCCTTGTTCTCAGAATCCACAATGCCCAGCCCCATGTCAGTGTTCTAAGCAGCAGGACTGGGGAGGGGCTGCGGGAAGGAAGAAAGACCACCTCTTCTTTTCAGGATACAACCTAGATGTTGCACACTGGCCATAATTTGGTTATATAGCCACACCTAGCTGCAAGAGAGGCTAGACATATGGTCTCTATTCTGGATAATCACACGTCTGGGTAAAATACGGAGATTCTGTTCTTGTGAGAGCGTGATTATAATCTCTGCTACAGGCTGTTCCTTGGGCCACCCAAAGATCTGTGCATACCCCTTTTCCCCTTGGAATTTATTCACCCCTCTTTGCAAGTGATAAAATCCCAAATCCTCACCTGGAGGCTATAGACACTTGAATTCACTTGTCTCTCAGTGGTGCTGAGTCCCTCCAGCAGGTGCATACGTGGAACTATTCTGGTGACCCAATAACTAAAATACAAATGATCCCTCCTAACACATCCATTGTACAATAGGGAAGAAGGAGAAGGGTCTTATGGAATGATTGTGTCTCCCTGAAATTCACATGTTGAAGCCCTAACATTCAGTTCCTCAGAATGTGACCTTATTTGGAAAGAGGGGATTGCAGGTGTAATTAGTTAAGATGTAGTCAGGTGGACCCTAATCCAATATGACCCGTTTCCTTATAAAAAGGGAAATTTGGACATACATCTGCACACAGAGAACACCATGAAAAACATGAAAGCAGAGACAGGTTGATGAGTTTACAAGCCAAGGAAGACAAAGATTGCCGGCACCACCCCCAGATGCCAGGAGAGGGCCCCGGGACGGGTCCTTCCCTTGGGGATCAGAGGGAACCATCCTGCCGCCCTCCTGCTCTCAGACTCCTCGTCTTCAAAGCTGGGACACAATACATCTCTAAAGCTGAGCTACTTCTTAGGCAACCCTCGCAAATACACAGAGTAACCACAATAACATCACCCTTCCTCCAATTTCAAAAGGGAAAGATGGGAAATTTATAGAAGTCACTCATTCATAAGAAATTTAAAAACAGCCTGCCCTGCCCAAGGAGCACAGTGTGTGTGGGTGGGGGAGGGAAGGCAAGGTGGTGGTGTGTGTGGAGTGTGTGTGTGTGTGTGTGGTGTGTGGTGCTGTGTGTGGTGTGTGTGTGTGGTATGTGTGTGTGGTATGTGTGTGTGGTATGTGTGTGTGTGGTGTGTGTGGTGTGTGTGGTGTGTGTATGTGTATGTGTGTTGTCTGTGTGTGGTGTGTGTGTGTGGTGTATGTGTGGTGTGTGTGGTGTGTGTGGTGTGTGTGTGTGGTATGTGTGTGTGGTATGTGTGTGTGGTATGTGTGTGTGTGGTGTGTGTGGTGTGTGTGGTGTGTGTATGTGTATGTGTGTTGTCTGTGTGTGGTGTGTGTGTGTGGTGTATGTGTGGTGTGTGTGGTGTGTGTGGTGTGCTGTCGCTCCATCTAGCAGCCCGTCTGATTCCTGGAAGGAGCCCCTGTGCGGTCTCCTGGGGCCCTGGGCTTTGCCTCGGCATTTTCTCCTTTCTCCTCCGTGGCAACATCTGAGAAGATGGTGGCCACGACATTCTCCTTGGCAGCCGCTCAGCTTTCACGGCCTCTCTGGCCAGTGTCACTTGAGGGCCAGGAGTGGTGTTAGTGGCTCAGGTTTGGCAAGGCGAACACCTGACTCTTTGGCAATATCATTACCTCAAATACGCAGCCACGTCCTGGTCTATTTGCTGCTGGTCAGTGCCAGGTACAAGTAACTTTAGCCACATACCAATAGCTCCTCAGCCCCAGCCTCTGATTTTTCCTTACTAGCCCTGTGTTCTCTCCTTTTCTCCTCCCAACTTCATCACAGCAATGTGAGGCCTCGGAGGACAGGCTCGAGGGGACCCACAGAGGCCCTCGGCACTAGAGCACCTGCTCTCCTTCTCCCTTCTCCTCTCCTCTCCTCTCCTCTCCTCTCCTTCTCCCTTCTCCTCTCCTCTCCTCTCCTCTCCTCTCCTCTCCTCTCCTCTCCTCTCCTCTCCTCTCCTCTCTCTTCTCTTCTCTTCTCTTTCCTCCTGCTCCTCCTTCTCCTCCTCCTCCTCCTTCTCCTCCTCCTCCTCCTCCTCCTCCTCCTCCTCCTCCTCCTCCTTTCCTCCTTTCTCTCTCTCCCTCTCATTTTTTGGCAAAAGAATTTTAACCAGATGTGCCAGAAAAACACTTTGGGTCACAATATCATTTCCTCCTAAGTCAGTGGCTTCATTCGGGGGCACAGAAATAGCTGGCTTTTAAACTCGGTCTCTCAATCAGCCAACCCAGGTTTTAGGCGGCTGACTTTGAGCCCTGCCCTTCACAGTACAAAACCTTCTTCCATCACTGTTTGCCGACCGACTGCCTCCAGCTTGAGCTCACTCTCTCTTTCTGGCCTCTGCTGCAGCAAGAAGCAGCCAGTACCCATCAGGAGCCTCAGCTTCCCCAACCATTGTCCCTGGAGCTAAGACTTGATCAGTACGTGATCTGACTCCCAGGTTATTGCAGAAAATCTTCTCACCAAGCAGTTGCCCGCCATGAAAAGGATCACTGGCCCTCTGGGGGACTACAGTTCCTGAGTTCTCAAAACTAGTCTCCACCACAAAGTCTAGACGACTTTTGTACCCAATTTATTTGGATATGTTGCATGTATAGCTCAATGTAAGAAGCATTCAAATAAAAGGAATGTAGATTAAATAGACATTTGATCTCACGAAGGTAACTGTCCTGGGCATTAGCAGTCGTCTCGTCGTCTCTCAGCTCTATGGCCCACGAAGGCTCACTGCCACAGCCTTGTCTCAAGCAGCAGGACAAGGACGAGGGAGACGGACACACTTCCTCCTTTCAAGGACTTTATCTGGAACTTGCATCCACCACGTTTACAGATACCCCTTTGCCTAACACTAATCACATGGCCACACCTAGTTGCTGGCAAGAGAAATAGTCTTTACTCTCTGAGGTCATGAGCCTAGCTGACAATTGGGGCATCTGTTACTAAGAAAAAGATTTCCTTTGTCTCCAAACACAATTGGTTATTTAAGGGACATAAAAAGGCTCATTTGCCTCCAACTGTCTCTAATGCCTTTGTTCTCATCACTCTAGGTTAGGAGTAAGATTGATCTCTAAGAAGTGTCACATTTCACACTTTGTCTGTACTTGTATTTACAGGATTTTTAACAATATGAAATAATTATTGATGATGCTTCTCCATTTTAATCTTTAACCAAAATCATTTCCAATTCATTTCTCACTTCTGATTCTTCATATCTACCTACTAGGGGCCCAGTGCATGGAGTCATGCACCTTGAAAGGAACTGTGTGCCTTGTGAGGCTGTGGTAGGCACAGAGGCGGGTCTTGGCCCATCCTCCACGCCCCTGCCTGGCCCCTCCTGCTGCAGCCCTGGTCTCCTGTCTGCTGGCAGCCTCGCTCCCGCTGCTGCCCTTCCTAAGTGCTGATGGCGCTAGCCCTGCTCGCACCTGATGAAGGCGCAGAGAAATTGGGGCCAGTGCCAGCAGCGGGTGCGAGCGGCAGTTGCTGCCCCAATTGCCCCTCAGGAGCAGAGGGAGGTGGAGAAGCCCTCAAGGGCGATCAGGGCCAGCAGCTGCCGCTCACACCCACTGATGGCGCCAAGCAATCGGGACCGGCGCTGGGTGCCGGCAGTGGGTGCAAGTGGTGGCTCCAGCACCAGCAGCAGGTGTGAGTGGGGCCGTCGTCTGCAGTGGGTGCAAGAGGTGGCTGCCGGCCTCTATCTCCACTCAGGAGCAGGGGGAGGTGGAGAAGCCCTGAGGGGCGATAAGGGGCGGCAGCTGCCTCTTGCACCTGCTGACGGTGCCGAGCGATCGGGACAGTGGGTGCGAGCGCCAGGCGGGACCGTGGAGCACAGGAGCAAAGAATTTTCAGTAACCACCAGAGTCTCACCCTGATGATAGCGACCGGTGCCCCACCTTAGTCTGGCGCCCCCACTCACCTGCTCCACCATCCCACTGTGGCCAACACCCGCCATGTTCCTTGCACACCCCCTGGTGGTCAACGCATGTCATAGCAACCAGTTGTTTGGTTGTCCCGATTGTTCCACCGTTAGATCTATTTGCATATTAGCCTTTTATTATATAGGATCTATTTTTTAAATTGATTCCTACTCTCCTCCTACAATCTTACATCCATTGGTCACAGTTTTGGGCTACACATAACTCTGCTTGTTTGATAAGGAAATGCAGCCCCCTGCTCCCACCTGCTCACTAGCTCTGTAAGCCATACACAGGTTGTGCCCTTTGTAAAAGGCAATTAGTTGTATGCGCCTTCTCCCATAAATCCAAGGTATTGTGAAGGGAGCCCTGCATGTCTGAATGCAGCATGTGCATTACAAAGTACAGATACGGAAACATTGCACAGCAAGGGTACTTATCCCAGCAACTTTCAGTACTTTGAGGGAACTTCTATTAAAGTTCCACCAGGAAGCCCTAAGTACTCTTGATCTACCTCAAAACAGTCTGGGGTTTCCTGCTTTTGGGGTGTTTGCTCTCATAGCTACACGTGATTGGAGGAACTAGGAAACTGACTTTTCCACCAGCCAATCCAACCTTCATGTCTGCTAGGTGGTTTGGGACACCACTGTGCTGGGAGGGGGAAATCTGTGTGTCTTTATCAGAGAACACCTTGGTGATTTGCCCATCAGACACTGTGTGACGCAATGAGAGGAGTGTCAGTGGGAGTAGACAGAGACTTGATCCTGGGTGTTGGAAGAATGCTGGAGAGATTGGGAAGAAATGGAGGGAGGGTTGGGTGAGAAACGCCCAAGGTTCCCTCTGGCGCTGCTGGACTCCAGTCCCTTACTCGAACCCTCAAAATAGGAGCCAAAGGGGGCAGGGAGGGATCACCGCACCAACCATGCGCAGACCTGACTGCTACAACCGTGTGCCCTGCAGACCCCAGAGGAAGCATAGGGGAGAAGCTCTCAATTTGCACAATTTGAAAATGTACAAATTTCAGAAGTACAAAAGGTGAGGCCACAAAGAAAAGCTAAATGATGAGTGATGCCTTAGATAGAATTAAGGTTAACGAGCAAAGATGGTTAATGTTCCACAATCAGAGAGAGAGAGAGCGCTTCTTGAAGCAGTCCTGACGGCCACTCCGATGGGGATAAAAGGAATTAGCCAGCCACAGAGGATCTCGGCTCTGAGGTACACTTTCCTGATGGGAAGTTCTTTTGTTTGTTTGTTTAAAAAACCTTTGGACTAGGTAGGAAATTCTTCATTTGGGAGTTTTTTTTAGAAACATACACAAGCACAGAGATGAAAAGACAAGGAGAGAGAAAGAAAAAGAGGCGAGGAGAGAGAAAGGGATATGGATTGAACACTGGCAAATACAGCATATTTGTAAATTTAAAAAAAATATATTTTATGAGCCTAACCCGGCCAGTATGGCTCAGTAGTTGATCATTGACCTATAAATCAGGAGGTCAAGGTTCAATTCCCCATCAGGGCACATGCCTGGGTTGTGGGCTCTATCCCAGTAGGGGGCGTGCAGGAGGCAGCTGATCAATGTTTCTCATCATCGATGTTTCTATCTCTCTCCCCCTCTCCCTTCCTCTCTGAAATCAATAAGTCATATTTTTAAAAAATGTTATGAGTTGAGTGGACAAGGAATCAGGAGGGGAAGCAGAAGCCAAGATTTGCTGTTTCCCCAGGCCACCCCATGCAGAGCCTAAGTGATATTCTCAACCCATGTGGAGTGCACAGATGGAGTAGGAGAAGTTATGACCCTTTAAAAAACATTTGGTGAGGAAACTACTGTACAGAAAGCTTAGGTAACTTCCCCAAGGGCACACAGCTCACCAGTGTACAGATTCATCTGACTGAACCCAATCCCCAGTGTGCCATAATCCCTGACTTAGGGCATGGTGAGGTCAGCAATGAGACTAAGCTGTGTCCCAGGATGCCCTTGGGCGAGTCACAGGATCCTCTGTGTTCCCAATGTGCCCTTTCATTTACACCATTCTTGTCTTTCAGAATCCTGGGTTCTGCTGGTTAATTTGAAAAGCGCGCTTCCATTTATGTGTTAACTAGAGGCCAGGTGCACAAAAATCGAGCACAGGTAGGGTCCCTAGGCCTGTCTGGCAATCAGGGCCAATCTGTGGGGCAACTAGAGGGGCGATCAGGGGGGCGGGGGGCACTGGCACCGGCCTAGGCTGGCCTGGGGCATGCAGGCTGGGGGCAGCTCCTGTGTTGAGTGTCTGCCCCCTGGTGGTCAGTGCGTGTCATAGCGACTGGTCGTTCTGCTGTTTGGTTGATTTGCATATTAGGCTTTTATTATATAGGATGTTTATTATGGTGAAGTAAATTATATACTTGTGCACAGTAAAAATTGAAATGCTACAGGAAAATGTAAAAGATTTTTTTTAAAAAGTTTTCCTTCCTTCTCCTGACAGCCCTTTCCACAGAGTGAAATCCCTTGTAACCGTTTTATCAGTGTCCTTCCAGAAAAATGTCTTAAGTGGATGACTGGGTCTGCACTTAATAAGCACCTTCTGCCATAACGTCTTAACTCTTGTGGGAAGCAATGTTATGGGAATCTGAAGTGCACTGATCATGGGGCAATAATATGTTTTTGTGGTATTGTTTTAAAAATACGACTAATGGATGACAATAGCTAAGGCTCACTGGTGACTCTTTTGGATCTGACACTCTGTAAACTGTTTTATATGTATCACTTCATCTCCACAATAGCCTCCGAAGTGGTGTTATGGTTAGATAAGGTCCTTAAGCCCTTAGAGAAACACCCATCTCGAACACTTGCAGCACTGAGGGGGAGGCCAGGAGGCACCTGGGCGTGTGACACCCATCTCCCGTGGTTAGGAACAGCAGATCACCACTCACTCCAGAAATGTCACAGACACCTTGGAAAAGCAGAGAAAATAAGAAAAACACCACTGTCCAAAAAAGATGCATAACCTTATTTACTTTTACCTGTTCCTATTGTGACTTTTTTTTTCTGAACTCCAAATCTAGACATGAAACCTCACAGCTGACGAAATGGGCCGATTTGTGGCTGTATTTACACACAGAACGTTCTCCAGCAGGAAAGGAATTCAGTTGCTGTTGGTGCTACAATAAATCATCCGAAAGAAGGACTATTCTGGAAAATACAGAAGTTGCTCTGTAACTAAGGTAGGGGAGGAAATGAGTGGTTTAATGGCACGTGGTCTTCCCATAGGGTGGGCGTAGGAGGGATCCCAGAACAGTGAGGGTGGGCGAGCAGGCACCAGGGCGGACCCTGGGCAGCCTGGAAGCAGCTGGATGCCAGAGACAGAACCTCCTCTGCAGCCCTGACAGCCATGGACCCTGCAGGGCACCAAAAGCCAAGGAAGAGGGCCCGGGTGACACAGATGCCAACCACTGTTATCTTTTAGTTTAAATTGACACAGAACCACAGGACGCTGTGAGGCTAAATGAAATGCAATTATACTTTAGATCCCAAATAAAAAAACGAAGAACTGCTACTGATGAGCATCACTATTTCTTTTATTTCTGAGTTTATTTTGTTGTTGTTGACAGTATTACAGATGTCCCCTATTGTCCCCCACTTTCCCTCCACCCAGTCCCCACCCCATCCCAGGCTTTCCCCAAACTATTGTCTGTGTCCATGGGCTATGTATATATGCATATATGTTCTTTGGTTAATCTGTTCCAGTTCCCCCCATCTCCACCCCCACCCCCTCCTATCTGAGATCTGTCAGTCTGTTCCACGCATCCATGTCTCTGGACCTATTTTGTTCATCAGTTTACTTTGTTCATTAGATTCTACATATAAGTGAAAACAAATGGTGTTTGTCTTTCTCTGACTGGCTTATTTCACTTAGCATAATGGTCTCCAGGTCCCTCCATGCTGCTGCGAAGGATAAGAGATCTTTATTTTTTTACAGTCACATAGTATTCCATTGTGTAAATGTGCCACAGCTTCTTTATCCACTCATCTACTGATGGGCACTTGGGCTGTTTCCAGATCTTAGCTATTGTAAGTAATGCTGCTATAAACATAGGGGTGCATATGTTCTTTCCAATTGGTGTTTCGGGATTCTTAGGATATAATCCCAGAAGTGGGATCACTGGGTCAAACAGCAGTTCAATTTTTAATTTTTTGAGGAAACTCCATACTGTTCTCCACAGTGACTGCATCAGTCTGCATTCCCACCAGCAGCATACAAGGGTTCCCTTTTCTCCACATCCTGGCCAGACCTTGTCATTTGTTGATTTATTTATGGTAGCCATTCTGGCAGGTGTGAGGTGATACCTCATTGTAGTTTTAATTTGCATTTCTCTGATGATTAGTGACATTGAACATTTTTTCATATGTCTATTGGCCATCTGTCCTCTTTGGAGAAGTGTCTATTCAGGTCCTTTGCCCATTTTTTATTTTTATTATTTTTTAAAATATATTTTATTGATTTTTTACAGAGAGGAAGGGAGAGGGATAGAGAGCTAGAAACATCGATGAGAGAGAAACATCAATCAGCTGCCTCCTGCACACCTCCTACTGGGGATGTGCCTGCAACCAAGGTACATGCCCTTGATCGGAATCAAACCTGGGACCTTTCAGTCCGCAGGCCGATGCTCTACCCACTGAGCAAAACCGGCTATGGCCCTTTGCCCATTTTTTAATTAGATTGTCATCTTTTTGTTGAGTCATATGAGTTCTTCATATATTTTGGAAATTAACCCCTTATCATATATATCTTTGGAGAATGTATCCTGCTATACTGTGGGTTCCCTTTTCACTTTGTTGATGGTTTCTTTTGCTGTGCAGAAGCTTTCTAGTTTGATGTAGTCCCATTTGTTTATTTTTTTAAAATATATTTTTATTGATTCCAGAGAGGGAGAGAGAAATGGAAACACCAATGATGAGAGAGAACCATTGATCTGCTGGGTCCTGCATGCCCTCTACTGGGTATCAATCCTGCAACCCGGGCATGTGCCCTGACTGGGAATCAAACCTGGACCTTCTGGTTCATGTGTCAACCACTGAGCCACACTGGCCGGGCCCACGTGTTTATATATATGTCTTTTCTGGAACCCAGGACCCTTCATTCCATGGGCTGATGCTCTATCCATTGAGCCAAACTGGCTAGGGTGTGATTATTATTTATTTTTAGTTTCTCTTTCTGAGAGTTCATTATCTATATATATATAAAAGGCTAATATGCTAAGTGTCCCTCCAATAGTCCAACTGGTTGCTGTGATGCGCACTGACCACCAGGGGCAGATGCTCAATGTAGGACAGTGATGGCGAACCTTTTGAGCTCGGCGAATCAGCATTTTGAAAAACCTAACTTAACTCTGGTGCCATGTCAGATATAAAAAATTTTTTATATTTGCAACCATAGTAAAACAAAGATTTATATTTTTATATTTATTTTATATATTTAAATGCCATTTAACAAAGAAAAATTAACTAAAAAAATGAGTTCGCATGTCACCTCTGACACGCGTGTCATAGGTTCGCCATCACTGATGTAGGAGCTGCCTTGACATGTACTAGCCATTTACAAAGAAAGGCACCGTGGACCTGGCACCGACAAAGCAACACTTGGCTTTCCCCAAGTGGGACATAGGCCCCACCACCACCCCAGAATGACAGCCCACCAAATCACAGCCAACACTGCCGAGATCTTATGGTGCAAAATGCGGCCCACAGCCCAACCCAGCCCAGAAACAGTCACTGTGGGTACCAGGTAATGATGTTACGTAGCAATATCCAGCTTCCTCTCCCTAGAGACTAGCCTCCTTACAGTTTCTTCAGCCCAGGAACACAACTTGCTTTATAGCCAGGTGCAAATATTTTACACTTTAACCAAATGTCTGTGAAGCATTTTCCCATGCCTCATCTCATTTGATCCTCACAGAAGTCCTGGAGTAGGTAGATAGGAGATTCAGTAGAATCCTATCTTAGTCACATTTAGCTGGAAAACAGAGATTTAGAAAGCTTAGAAACTTGACCCGACTGAAAAGAAGTAAGAAATGGTGGACTTTGAAAATGATTTCAAGTGTTCTCACTGCACAGAATATAGTCAAACACTGCTGCAGTTAAATATTTTACCCTTTGTTCTCCCTGCATGATCTACAATAATAATGTCCTTCATGTTGATATTTACTGCTGTATTGCTGACAATTATCTGAAAGAGAAGTTGGGGTGCTTCACTGGGTTGGAAAAAGTTTAGCTAAATCAGAAAGCAGGTCTAATTAAGCAAGTTTATTCCATATATATAAAAGGCTAAGTTGACTGTCTCATGTGCAATACATATAAAGCTCTCACTGGTGCCAATCGCATGGGTGTGTTTTGATCTGTCATTGTTGATTGTGAATTTAGTTAACACTTCTATTATAGAGAAAGGGTGATTAGTGTTATTAAAACATTTCTTCTAATTCATTTTCTTTCAATGTGCACAAATCCGTGCACCAGGCCACTAGTTGGTATATAAAAATGCCATCAAGTTCTGGATGCTAATTTTGTATGCTGCTACTTTCCAAAATTCATGTATTAAATCTAGTAGTTTTTGATGGAGTCTTTGGGGTTTTCTATGTACAATATCATGTCATCTGTGAATAATGACAGTTTTACTTCCTCCTTTTGAATTTGGATGCCTTTTATTTTTCTTCTTGTCTGATCACTATGGCTGGGACTTCCAGTACTATGTTGAGTAAGAGTGGTGAAAGCAGACATCCCTATCTCTTTCCTGTTCTTAAGGGAAATGCTTTTAGTTTTTGCCCATTGAGTATGATGTTGGCTATAGGTTTGTTATATAGATATACCTTTATTATGTTGAGGTATATTCCCTCTATTCCCACTTTACTGAAAGTTCTTATCAAAAATAGGTGTTGGATTTTGTCCAATTATTTTTCTGCATCTATTGAGATGATGGGGTGATTTTTATCCTTCATTTTGTTAATGTAGTGTATCACATTTATTGATTTACTAATATTGTACCAGCTTTGCATCCCCAGCATAAATCTCACTTGATCATTGTGTATAATCTTTTTAATGCATTGCTGAGTCTGATTTGCTAATATCTTGTTGAGTACTTTAGCAAGTATGTTATCAGGGATAATGGCCTGTGATTTTCTTTCTTTGTAGTGTCTTTATGTGGTTTTGGAATTAGGATAACTCTGGTCTCATAAAAAGAGTATGGAGGTCTTCCCTCCTCTTGAATTTTTTGGAATAGTTTAAAGAGGATAATAGGTGTTAGTTTTGTTTTTTTAATGTTTGGTAAAACTCACCAATGAAGTCATCTGGCCCAGAACTTTTGTTTGCTGGGAGATTTTTTTTTATTACTGTTTCAATTTCTTTAGTTCTTATTGGCCTACTCATGTTTTCTGATTCTTCCTTCCTGATTCAGTTTTGGAAGATTGCATGTTTCCATGAATTTGTCCATTTCACCCAGGTTGTCCATTTTGTTGGCCTGTAGTTGTTCATAGTATTTTCTTTGTATTTCTGTGGTGTCAGTTGTTACTTCTCTTTTATTTATTTCGGTCATCTCTCCTTTTTAAAAATATATATTTTTATTAAATAATGATTTTTTAATATATTTTTATTGATTTCAGAGAGGAAGGGAAAAGGGATAGATAGAAAATCAATGATGAGAGAGAATCATTGATCGGCTGCCTCCTGCATGCCCCCTACTGGGGATCAAGCCCACAACCCAGGCATGTGCCCTTGGCCAGAATTGAACCTGATACCCTTCAGTCTGTAGGCCGATGCTCTACCCACTGAGCTAAACCAGCTAAGGCAAAAATATATTCTTTATTGATTTCAGAGAGGAAGGGAGAGGGAGAGAGAGACAGAAACATCAATGATAAGAGAGAAACATTGATCGGCTGCCTCCTGCATGTCCCCCACTGGGGATTGAGCCCTCAACCCTGGCATGTGCCCTGATCAGGAATTGAACTGAAATCTCCTGATTCATAGATCGATGCTCAACCATTGAGCCATGCCAGCTGGGCTCTCCTTTTTTTTTTTTAATTGTTCATCAATCTTGTTTATCTTTTTAAAGAACTATCTTTTGTTTTCATTGATCTATTATTTGTTGGGTTTTTTAGTCTTTATGCCAATCTATTAGTTGTTGGGGTTTTTTTAGTCTTTATGCCATTTATTTCCACTCTGATTTTAACTATTTTTTTTCCTTCTACTTACTCTGGGCTTTTCTTGTTGTTCTCTTTCTAATTCTTTTAGTTGTGGGGTTAGATAATTTATTTGAGCTTTTTCTTGTCCCTCTGAGGACTGCTTTTACTGTATGCCATAGATATGTGCTGTTGTGTGTTCATTTTCATTTATTTCCAGGAAGTTTCTTATTTATTTCTTGATCTCATTGGTAACTCATTAATAACATGCTATTTAGCTTTCATGTGTTTGAATGGGTTTGAGGTGTGTTTTTTTTAAATTGGAGTTTATTTCTGGTTTCATGCCATTGTGATCCAAGAAGATGCTTGGTATGATTTCAGTTTTCTTCAATTTGTATACATTTATCTTGTGTCCTAATATGTGGTTTACCTTTGGGAATGTTCCGTGTACACTTGAGAAGAATGTGTATTCTACAGCTTTAGGGTGAAATGTTCTGTAAATATCAATTAAATCCATCTGATTTATTGTGTCATTTAAGGTTGCTGCTTCCTTGTTGATTTTTTTTGTCTGGAAGATCTATCCAGTGATGTCAGTGGGGTGTTAATGTCTCCTACTATGACTGTATTGCTGCCAATCTCTCCCTTAAAATCCTCCAGGAATTTTTTAACATATTTCAGAGCTCCTATATTGGGTGCTCCTATATATGTTTACTAGAGTTATATCCTCTTGTTGGATCACTCTCTTTAGTATTATATAGTGACCTTCTCTGTCTCTTGTTATGGTCTTTGTTTTGAAGTATGTTTTGTCAGAGATGAGTATTGCTACCCCAGATGTTTTTTCATTTGCATGGAAAATTTTTCCCCATCCTTTTAATTTCATCCTATGTGAGTCTTTTGTTCTAAGGTGGGTCTCTTGTGGACTGCATATGTATGAGTCATGTTTTCTTATCCATTCAACTACCCTATGTCTTTTGATTGGAGCATCTAATTCATATACATTTAAGGTTATTATTGATAGGTACTTATTTATTTCCATTTTTATTCCTTATGCCTATATTCCTCTCTCTATTTCTTCTTCTTACAATAGTCCCTTTAACATTTCTTGCAATGCTAGTTTGGTGGTAATAAACTCCTTTAACCTTTTTTTGTCTGGGAAGCTCTTTATTTTGTCTTTAATTTTGAATGATAGCCTTCCTGGATAGAGTAGTCTTGCTTTTCATTACTTTTAATACTTCAGGCCATTCCCTTCTGGCCTATAGTGTTTCTGTTGATAAATCAGCTGACAGACTTATGGAAACTCTCTTGCAGTTAACTGACTGTCTCTCCCTTAAAATTCTTTCTTTGCCTTTAACCTTTGCCCTTTTAATTATGCTGTGTGTTGCTGTAGGCCTCTTTGTATTCATTTTGATTGGGGCTCTCTGCTTCCTGAACTTGCATGACTTTTTCCTTCACCAGGTTAGGGAAGTTTTCTATCAATATTTCTTCAAACAGGTTTTCTATCCCTTGTTCACTTTCTTCTCCCTCTGGTATCTCTATGATGAAGATGTTTCTCTGTTTCATGTTGTACCACAGTTCCCTTAAACCATGCTCATGCTTTTTAAGTATGTTTTCTTTTTGTTGATCTCATTGAGTGATTTTTTTTCTACCTGTCTTCTAATTCACTGTTGATGCGCTCAGCTTCTTCTAATTTACTGTTGGTTCCTTCCAGAATATTCTTTATTTCAGCTATATCATTCTTCATTTCTGACAGTTTTTTATTCCTGGTTTCTATGTCCTTTTTCATGCTGATGTCATTCCTACTAAATTTCTTTAGCTCTCATTAAGTTTCTTGTTCTCACTAAGTTGAATATCCTTTTAACCATCACTGTGAATTTTATATCTGATAAATTGCTTGCTTCCATTTCATTTAGCTGTTTTTCTGGAGATTCCTCCTGTTCTTTCATTTGGGGCCTGGTTTTTATTTCCCAATTTTTGCTGCTTGTTTGTTTTGGTGTATTGGATAAGATTGCTTTGCCTCCCAGTTTTGGTGGGGTTGCCTTCTTGTGGGACCCAGTGGTGTAGTCTCCTTGTTTTGCTGAGCTGGGTGCTCTAGGAATGTCTCTGTGTGTATTGTGTGGGCCCTCCTGTTGAATTTGGGTCTTGATTTCAGTTGTCCCATTTTTGGGTGAGCTCAGCCCTCAGGCTTGCTGACTATCTTAGCCCTGACCATGTCATACCAATTGCTTTACAAGTGCTTTGGATCTCCTATTTGTGAAGCTCACTGGATTTTGCTCTGTTGTTGTTGAACCTGGCATGTTGGTATGTTGGTCCCAGGCCTCTCAGAAGTTATCCAGTGCAGGCCAACAGGAGTTGTTGTCACTGCCTGGCCCTGGAAAACCTGGCTGAAGCCCGGCAGGGGGGTCCCCAAGTAGTCTGGTGGGCGGGCCCTCCGTGGTCCGAGGCTGGGACTGCCTGGGTCTCCCAATTTGAATGTCCTGTTCTGAGCTGCTCTCTCTTCCACTGTGGAACTGGGCTCTGTGGGGGTATTCAGATCCTGGTCAGGATGGTTTTGACAGACTCATATTGTGGGTGGTGCCTGTGGCTTGTAGAAGAGGTAGGTTGGCACTTTCTTTTCTTCCAATGCCTCAGCTCTGCCTGGGTCACTGGGGCACCCCCTTGTTGCCACCACAAGTAGGAGGGGATATTAAAAAAAAACACTCAGCCCTACTTGGCTCTCTAATCTTTCAACAGGGTGGGTGGGGCTTTCTTCCCAGACTCCCACCAGGCCAGATCTGAGTCCCTTGTGCCACCAGGCCCAGCAGTATGGGCACAGATTTATAGTCCAGAGCTGGAACAGGAGAGGAAAGGGGCACCTCCTCTTTGCTCGAGGTGGGGGGATCGCTCCTCTTTTCCAGGGCACTTTGTCTGCCTGCCACCCTGCTGTTTGCCAAATATTCTTTCCGAGAAGAATTGGACCCTCAGATTCACTGCTGGGTGAAGTGGTCAAACCCCTGACCCACTATGCATCTTTTCTTGTCCCCTCTCCATGCTCCCCACTCACAGTATTTCAGATCAGCTCTTTTTCAGCTAGTTTTCAAGTCAAATGTTCTGCATGTTAGCCAAAAGTCCAATCTGGTGTTCAGAACTTCCCTAGACTGCAATCATCTTGCCTTCCTTCAGCATCACTATTTCTAATTTATTCATTATATAGGCAAGAAAAACAGCTCAAGAAATTGATTTAAAAACTGTCTAGCTATTTGTTTTCATTAATTATGTCTAGGTGTTTGTTTTTATTATCATGAAGAAAACAGGAATCTTACTACCTTGTTATATTTGAGTCCTATAGATATTTTAGTTTTTAATGTGTTTAAGGAAAACTGACTGAAAAGTGTGAGTCACAAATCACATTCTAAGAATGCTGCTAAGCATACATATTTCATTTCATTCCTGAATGTGGTCAGATTTAAATAGCTGCATAGATATTTAAGAGCTATTCCTGCTGAAAGAAAAGTAATTAATTGGTGTAATACACAAAGGACTTCTTTATTTTGGGGGTGGGAGGGGGTAACCAGCACAGCTTTAATTACAAGTAATTGTTCTCAAAATCAGGCTGCTCATTAAGTTCTGCATCCTACTAGTAGACAGTGATTATGTATCAATACACTGATCTGTCACTTTCATTATTTTAGTCATTTGGTTGTATAAATTTGTATTTCATTCAGACAACCAAGTAAGCTGTTTCCACTGTTACTTTCTATCATAGTATGACTTTTTAAGGCATAATTAGGTGATTTAGATTTTTATTCATTTCCTTTACTTATGAAAATAATAGTATATTGTTTTCATTCTTTTGCTGACTGCTAGGTAAATACAAAGGCATCAGATGTCCAAGGAGCTGGGCTTGTGACTAGTTAATGGAGAATTGTACTAGGGGTACCTGTAGGACTGCTCGTGCAACCTCATTAAAATGAGCTGAAGCTTCCTGATGTTCCCCTCCGGAAATCTGCTAGTAGATTAATAGGAGCCCATTCCTGACTTCATCCAGAATTTGTACGTTCCTTTCCTTCCAAATTAGACACTGGGACTGTTGCCTGGACCACTACAACCTAGTGCACTATTTACTTTGTATATCTGAATGGATTCCAAAAATCAAAACCAAAAGACTTCCCAGGACATCTCATGGGAGCGCGTTAGCTCCCTCTTGTTCCTATGGAAGATCGCATTTTCTTTTCAGATTTCTTATGCATCCATGCATGCACGCAGAAATTCTTCATCTCCTGAATAAAGTGAGCTTCCTCAAAAATAAGATGAGTAGTAGTGATGCCCTTTGATTTTTCTAAGTTTGTGTGTGTGTGTGTGTGTGTGTTTTACCCCAATCCCTAGACTAGAGAGTTTAAATTAAAAAATTAATTTAAAAATTCTGTCTATACCTGTAAAATATAAACCAATCAAGTACTGTCTTTGGTAAACATTGGTTGAATAACCCTCATAGAATATGCACACAAAAAAGTCTCAACTAAATTTGAGACTACATCATCTGATGACACACTATACTGTCAAAATCTTTTAAAATTAGAAACTTTGAACAAAATTAACATTTAAAAGTCCTCATTTTCTTCATTCCTTTTTTATTAAGCTTTCTTATTAAATGTGCATACTATAGAATTGAACTAGTCAGAACTAGACTGCTTTGTGGACATATTATATTCTATTTTTCTTCCCCAGGTAAAGTTTTTATTGAAGTCATGAGAATTTCACCTAAATAAAAAATTTCCAGTAATTTGACAATATTTTTTGAAAGACTTCTGTGATCATAGATATTCAATGAGAATAGGACACATGATGAAAAAATAATAATAGCAAATAAGGAGAAGGAGGTGGAAGAGAAGGAGAAAAAGGAAATATTCCTGTCCTCCTGGAGTTCACAATCACAAGTTAAAGTGAGGATACCTATAACACACACACACACACACACACACAGCTCTTGTTCCAGACAAGTAGATGAACATGACAAAAATTGAAGAAATAAATATTGAAGAACCAAGAAGACCTCTGAAAGTGGAGCGACTAGCTTTACATTGAAGTTTTTGTGGAGAGCTTCTAGAACTACATTGAAATGAGTGGCATAGCTTGACATCGGATAATCTTAAGTTTGATTAAACAATTTTGGTTTCACAAGGAACAATGCGTACCAGTACTTTCTTGTAGTTTTTACTTAAATGAAACTTTAAAAATTTGGTTTTGGAAGAGGTAAAAGGTTACAGGTTGGGGAGATTCCAGGGTAATGAAGACACAAGAGAAAGTTTCTAGGCCAGAATAAGCAAGTCAAGAGCAAAAGGAAGCTGAGGTTGGTGAAAACATGGTCTCTGTCTGTACAGAACCAGTGAAGAACAAGGCAGATAATTCCATGAAGATAAGTTATGGAGGAAGAAGGAATTTTTTAACTCAGGTAGAATTGCTCCAATGGGCCATAGAAAATTCTAGGTCTCACTGGCATTTTCACATCATGATTACTCTCACTTTATTAATGTTCTTGCTTAATTAAATCCATTTCAGCCAGTCACCCAAACCAAAGATTAGAAATAGTGACACATACTATAATTACACATGTTCAGCCTCTGCCTACAGGATCTCAAAGATGTCAATTTAGTGTAAAATAAACATTTATCTGATACACAGAGTAAAAAACTCCAAAGTAGTATTTTACATTTTAGATTTTCATTCACCTATTAGTGAGTGTATTGCCTAAGATGGCAGTGATCTGGGGATGAGCCTGTCTTTAAACAGGAACACCGAGGGACCAGCACTCCAGTGTGTACATGGGTCCTGCCGGCCCTGGTTCCTACTATTGACATGAGCAAGAAAAGCAGAGCAAAACCACATTCCCCACTGGTGCGCTTATGGAGAGCGGTTCAGTCCCTCTATTTGCAGGTAGCAGGTACTCAGTAAACGGTTCTGAGCTAAAGAGGTGAACGGTCCTCTTTACAGTACCTGCAAAAAGAACTCCAGTGACACATCAATAAACCAGATAGCTAATGGGTGAGACTCACCCTCATGTCACACCAAGACCAAAGGCAAAAATTTTGAGTCTCAGTGATCAACACTTCACAGAATAAACATTCCTCTATATACTAGAGTTTTTTCCATTTCCAGAAATAGAAAATAGGTCCCTTTGGTACAAATTAAAGAATTGTAAGCAAAAAGACAATTGAACATTGTTAGAATTTTGAGAACTTAAAGCATCCATTACAAATTTTGAACTGTAAGAGGCAGATATCCACATTTTTACTGTGTTCATGTAAATTTTTTATTGATATTAGAGAGAGGAAGAGGGAGAGAGAGAGAGACATGGATTGGTTGCCTCCTGCACACGCCTCAACCAGAGATTGAACCTGAAATCTGGACATGTGCCCTGACCGGGAATTGAACCCGCCACCTTCCGGTGCATGGGATGACGCTGATGCTTAACCAGCTGAGCCCCCAGCAGGGCTCAGGTGAAGTTTGGCGGAGGTTATTCACAATGTTAGAAAACCACGCTGTTGCTGAGAAATTTTGGGGGGGTTACAAGGTAGGTCAGACAACAAACACTTTGGACAAGAAGCAAATGTGTCCTGAGTGTTTGTCATGCAGAGCAAATCAGGCTGAGGAGCTGAGAGTGCCTGTCATATCAGAGGCGGATGCAGTCACCCACCCGCATGTGCCTCTCCAACTCTTCCAGGGACAGAAGAGCACCACTGCTTTTGCTGAACAGTGGACGGTTTTAGCGTAAGAGAGGAAATGGGCAGCCGGCGACCTTCCCTGGAAGGAGGAGTGGAAGTGCCCACCCAACACGCCCCGGGGGTTTCGGGAGGAAGCGGTGCGGGAGCTGCTGTGTTGTGAAACGGAGTTGGCTTTTCTGAAAAGGCTTTTTGCTTCTATGATCCATCGGTAGAGGCTGCGTAGACTCGCAGTGGTTCTCAACCTTCCTAATGCCGCGACCCTTTAATACAGTTCCTCATGTTGTGGTGACCCCCAACCATGAAATTATTTTCGTTGCCACTTCATAACTATAATTTTGCTACTGTTATGAATCGTAATGTAAATATCTGATATGCAGGATGTATTTTCATTGTTACAAATTGAACATAATTAAAACATAGTGATTAATCACAAAAACAATATGTAATTATATATGTGTTTTCCGATGGCCTTAGGCGACCCCTGTGAAAGGGTCCTTCGATCCCCAAAGGGGTCGCGACCCACAGGTTGAGAACCGCTGGCTTAGAGTGATACTTGCAAAAGCCTTATCATGAACCGCCCGGTCCTTGGGGGAGTTTAACCGTCCCGCGCCGTTTCTGAGCATGTCAGTGGCCATCTGTCTGTCTTCAGCTTCCTTAGCAACCATCCGAAAATAGACTGACGTCTCCTGAGCACTAGGGACAGCACGGACCTGAGCAGAATATAAAGACTTCATAGTCTTCGCCTTCAGGAAGGTACCATCTTCTGAGGAAGATGACACACACATCCATAAACGGGTGGTAAAGCCACCTTTTAGGCAGGAAAAATCACCCCCACATGAGCAGCAAAAGAGCTCCTGGAAAAGGGAGAGCTTTCCCAGAGCGGGTGTGCCCAGCACTTTGCAACAGTGCGGGCTGGCGCTCCCGGTGAACGGTGAACGCTGCGGGCAGGAGGCCAGGAGGAGGCACGGCGTCGGGCCTGGGCCCACGCACTGGCTCTCGCGAAGGGTCATCCCTGTTCTCCACTCAGACTGGTGTGTGTGACATGGCTGCCTGAGGGGCACTGGCCAGGAGTCCCCACCCAGGCAGCCTTTACCTTCCGGCCCACTTGTTCTGCTGCTAAAATTACAATCCACCGCACTCAAATGATGTTCACAGAGAGGGGCAGAGAGCCAGGCCAAGATCAAGTGTTTCTACCAACCTCGACCTTTCTTTTTTATAAACTGATTTGCTAATAGGCCTAACTTCAAAGATCGCACCAGGTCAACCTTGGTGTATATAGGGGTAGGTTATTCTTTCTTTTTATAATTAATCTTATTTCCTGTCTTTCCAATAATACCTGGACTATCTTTTAATTCTTGTCTGTGATGATGAAATCATTAAAAAAGGTACTGGCACCCCTTTTGCTTCTCTCTGTGCCATTTGGAGCACATGTGAATACACTGAATACCACTGGCTCGTTGGTTTTCTTTTTTCCTCTCTCCCCTTGTTTTTGAAAACCGTGTTTGAATTCCGTCACTACTGAGCTAGGCCTCTGAGTTGAGTGCGATGCTGGGAGGTGCACCCTCGCACCCGACATGTGGCCTTCATCTAGAAGCAAGCCATAGTCTGCCCCGCACATGTCTGTGGCTTAAGTGACCTGGTGTCTGGGGTCTTTCTTTGTTGAGGGTTTTCTTTAGTTTCCAACTTGATTTTAGAGCAATGGCACCCACCCCAACTGGACATTTCACAGAGAGCTCACAGATGATTCGGGAACTCCCCGCGCTTTGGGACTAGTCGCTAAATGTCTGAGAGCGCTTGCCAGGCCTCACAGAGCACGGGTCCCTTCCTGGCAGTCACATGGCCAGCCCTTCCCAGCCACGGAGCCCACGTCAAGCAAGAAGAGCGCACCCTGGCCCATCCCAGGAGGGGCCCTGGAAGAGACGGGAAGACTTTTCCAGAAGGAGCTGGCTCCAAAGCATAAAAGGTTCAGCCTCCAGCCCATCATTCAAAAAAGTTTTTAAACCCTTTTTAAGGCAACAGTTTAAACCCAGCTGCACCTATCGATCTGTGATTTGATCTTGCTTTGTGAGGAGGGATTTGTACTCTGCTCTAACTGCCTTTGTTCCTGGCCTTCGTGGACAGCGAGTGCTGCCTGAGGCTGCCCTCCACTCACACGGAGGCTCCCAAGGCGACAGAAAGCCAGAATGCCTTTCATCTGGCCCTCTCCCCACCCTTCCCTCTGCGGATTTCTCATCCAATTCTGCCAAACCTAAAACTTATAAAAAGGAGTCATTTGTCTTTAAAAGGGAGAGCAAGGGAACAAATTCTATTTACAAAGTAGAGTCAAGTAGATGTCAATTTCTCAAGTATATTCAGTTAGTCTCAAAAGTATACCATTCCTCCAGCCTTGCCTGCCTGGCGCCCGCTGCCATTAAAAAATAACTTCCAAAAAACAGCCGAATCAGAGCAGAACATGCAATTTCTGTAATACATAGATTTTGTAGAAACTTTTTTATTTACAGCTTTTAAAGGTTGTCATTGTGTCTTTAATGGCACTGTGAACTATTAATTTTATGTTCTTTAAACTACCACAAAATAGTGGTTTTTCTATCATTAAGGTATGCACTAAAGAACAGAAAGTGTGGTCCTAATTTAACTAATCACTTCTGATATTCCCCAACCTTATAAAAACCCAAAACACTTATAAGATGTCTGTTCTTTGATTTTTTAATGAAATGCACACGTGTTATTTTTTATTCTAATACAAGCATATGCTTAGACATGTATGAGTCTTATGAGTTTATTTAGCAAGAAACCGAATATGTGAGGAAAAGAGACTTTTTAAGTGGCGCCTTAATTGTCTTTCATGCATGTTCTATAGGTCATTACTGAGTGTTTACAGGTCCTGCATGAAATGGCTTTACACCAAAGAAGAGGGTAACATATCTTCATTGTTTATAAAAATGACAGCTCCTAATGGGCCATATTAGCTTTAACACAAACTATTAAATCCCTTCATTAAATTTTTCTGTGTTCGTTTCGGCATCTCGCGAGCTGGCTGGGGGAGTAGGTGCGAGCCACGAAGGAAAGTGAGCACACATTGAGACGATTAGGGACCATGCTTATTAGATAAGCCTCGGAGGATGTTTTTCTTGGGCGGCTCACAAGCATTCTGAAAGAGCTGTGTTCCAGGCTTGGGGTCCCATGTTTCTTCCTCTTAAACTACGAGCAGCTGTAGCACATGCCCTACTTCTGTGGGCCTGTAATGATTTCCTTCCTTCGGGGGCCTCAGAGTCCCCCTTCTGCCCTGTGAAAAGGGGACAAATATTTTAATCCAAGCAAAATGCGGCAGCAGGTTTTGTTGGTTTCAGGGAAGAAACTCAATACAGCCCCAGCACTGAGTGGAGGCCTCAAATTGGAGCCATCTGGCTGCACACAGCCCAGCGACCTCTGGACGGCAGCGCAGCTTGCCTAGGGCTGCGGCCCTTACACCTGCGGAGACGACTCCCGCCGCCGCGGCCTCACCCGGGATCGGAGCCTTTCACACGGGCCGGCCGAAGCCCGCACTGCCTGGCGCTGGCAGTGGGAGTATCAAGTAAGAAAAGGTGACAACTAACTGCTCAGGCAACAGCTTATTAAGTCAATATTCCTAAGATTGGACACAAATCAGACAGAGACACACACGTCCTAACTTTCCTTTTGGAGGCCAAGGGGAGAAAGTCCTCAGGAAACTATAAGTTGATGCACAAAACTCAGGGGTTATCCTTAAAGTGTGTGTGTGGGGGGGGGGGGGGGGGTATTGAAAAGCACGCGTGTGGGCCTGCCCTGCATGCTCCTATGTTTGCTCGCATGCGGTCACTGCTGTTGGCCGTGTGCACGTGCCCAGTCGCTGCAAGCACGTTCCAAGTGTGCGCTGTGACCTGGACATCACACAGGCCGGCTTCTGCGGTGTATTTTCAATGAAACATTTTTGTAAACTTTGTATTACAGCCCTTCCAGGGGTGGGGAATGAGAGGACCAACTCATTTTCAAACAAAAAGAACTAGGATCTTTGCTTTGTCAAAAACCAGAAATCTTATCACTTCATTTTAAAACCAGCTCATAATATATTTTCTGGAAAGAAAATGGGACATAAAGAACAGATCAAAATGGTACATAAGTTTCCCATTTAACCAATATATTTCCAAGTATTAGTGATGACGAATATGTCATTTATACTCTGGGTTTTAAGTAACTTATTATAGTGAACCATAATGATTATAGAGTGGCCATCATCGAATCCTAAATGATATGACCAAGAATGACACCCTGAGAATGTAGGCCCACACAACCCCAGCAGGGGGGTCAGAGGGTGACCTCATGAGAAAAGGCAATTCAGGGAAAATGTAAGAGAGATTATTGAAATTGTGAGTTTAGTTAAATTCTTAGAAAAATAAAGTTATCTGGCTTTTTCGGTCTAATCTTTATAAATAAGCCAGTGGCCCTCACTTTTTGCTTCTTGTAATTAAATGTATTGACTGAATGAAATCACACAGTCAAGATGCAATACAAATGAAGTAAACATGTCATATATTTTTAAAAATAAGAATTGTGAGCTCGAATACATTTTTTAATCTCTATAGTGAAGAAAAGAATTTAAAAATAGTATTTGAGTAGCAAGGCTCACGGAACATCCCTGATTTCACAAAGTTCTGGGAGTGGAAAGGATGTGTGTATGAGGTTTCTGCACACTGCGCCCACCGGCTGCTGGGAGGGCTCGGGGGCTGTGTGCTGGGCTCCCTGTTTTTTGCCTTGTTCTGAATGTATATGCATGAATCTAAATTTTTAACCAAATCTTTGTTCTCTTTCCTCTTGAGGAGGCTTCCAGCTGCACCCAGATCGCTGCGCCCCCTTCCACCCCAGGGCCGCCGGCCGTGCAGCCACAGGGTGAGACTTAATGGAGCTGAGCACACTTCCAGCAGCTTCCTGTGGAAGGCAGCCGGCTGAGACTGGGAATGGCCGCGGCCCAGCCCAGCGGAGATGGATGGAGCTCGGCCTGCAGCGGGCAGAGGCCCTGTCAGGCTACTACCCCCACAGCTTGGCTACGGGCGTGGGTTTCTCTAGGAAACACTGCCACCGTCTCATCTACACCCCGCCAGGCCCTGCAGACCCAGCTTCGGGGCCCAGCAGCCCAGCCTTCCAGTGAGTGGTGACTAAAGAGAATTCATGCCCAGACAGGAAATTAAGAAATTCTGTGGCATCTTCATTAGTACTTTTCAATACAAGTTTTGATATCTTCAACTTAGCCCCTAAATTAAGGCAACAATTATAACAATGATAAGGCAACAAGGACAATGTTCCATAGCTGCCATCCCTGGTAGGAGCTCGTTGATATAAACGTATCACATTTACATACCTATACACAGATGTGCACATGTTTCAGAGAAAAACCCAGCCTGCGCTCCGTGGGAACGGGCACTCTCAGGCTGATTTATGAGCTGGGAAAGTGCTTCTGATTCTCCTTTTTTTTTTTTTTTTTTGGCCCAAACGGTCAGGAGGTGATGAAGACTGACTGCCCAGCCCTTTGCTGCCAAACCCCAACTCCAGCAAACGCACAGAAAGGCTTGATGGAAACGAGAGTGAGCATCTCCTGCTGCCTCAGCTGCCGCAGCGCAGGGCGGGGCAGCGGTGCCCGCGCAGCGTCAGTGTAGTCGCTTGGCGCCTGCTGAAAGCACTGCTCCCTTCCTGTTTAATAATTAATTCACTTGAAAGCCCCAAGGATCTGGCCTCGGCACCGGCTTCTCAAAGCAGCAGGGAAACAAAATGCTTCCAGAACTGGAGGGGCACAGGAAGAAAGAATCTAACATTTCAAGGAACATCACCACATGGGGCGGTGAGCAGGGGGTGGGGTTTGGAGGTGGAGAAATTCAAAATAAAATAAATACACACAAAAGCAAGGTTATTCAGGGCCACTGGCACGGGGACTGGGAGCCGCGCAGTGAGCCAGAGTCATCCATCCGGGAAGCAGGCCGGTGCCGCAGGCCAGTGAGAGCCCGGAGGGGAGGGGGGTCAGCCTCTTAGAGAGAGACCCAGCCTCTCTCTCCATTAGGGGCCTCTGCTCGTTAGTCAGAGCCTCTCGCTGGGACAGCAGGAGAGGCGGGCGGTCTTCCTGGCCTTCACCCCTCACCCGCCAACTCCCGCCCGGCCTTCTCCTACCAGGGAAGGCAGCGGTGGAGGACAACGTGGACCCACACGGCTGAGGAAGAGAGCAAGGACTCAGGGGCAGCTGCTCTGTGCATCAAGGATGCGGAAAAGCAAGCAAGTTCCTAGACTTCAATATTCAGTTACAGAAGTTAAACCCCACCCAGGGCAGGCCACACAGGCAGGAGCCGGCGTGCTGCGGTGCCTGCATGTGCTGGTGATGTTTATGAGCTGCTGCGAGTCAGCAGAGAGTGAGCCTCGTGGGCACTACGGCAGGCCGGCCGGCGCCCACAGCCCGGCAATCTCTTTCCACAGGTGGGAGGAGGCCTGGTCCCAGAAGGGCGGCAGCAGATCACTCCCCACACAGGCCGGTGCCCAGCCACACGGCTGTTACCTGCACGCCAGGAAGTCCGTATCCCCAAGCATCCAAGGAAGAGAACCGAATGCTCCAGCAATGAGCAGAGTAATTAAGCAAAATGAAGGCCCAGGGGGCCCCCAAAGAGGAAAACTTATTTAAAAGCCAAATTGCATTTACGTTTTGCTTATTATTACTATGAAGAAGACCTGGCATGTAACGCTCACTCATTTCCTCTCAGACAGTAGCAGAGTATTTTGAAAAAGACATTTACGTAATTAAATGGTTGAGTTGAAAAAATGACCTGAATATTTTTCTAATCCCTAAAATGGGATGTTTTAAAACCCACAATTATTAAAACTCATGGATTTCTTTATATGTACGTTATACACAAATTAGTTATGAAACGTTTAAATGACACCTCCTTTGTATGTCTCCTCTCACATCGGACCGATGGCATTGTCTCAAATGCAGCTGCTGACCTAAGAATAAGCCTTGTATTCCTACTGACTGGCCCTCAAAACTGCAAAACTCGTCCGAAATAGTTTCCAGTTATCGACAATTTCAAAGGTCCGAATGTTTTCTCTATTTGTGAGTCAGTGAATATCTAGCTGCTGTTTTTTCAGTTTTTAATTTCAAGTTCAGATTCAGGCGAAAGTCCCTGTTTTCTTGTGTAGCTCATAATGGTCTGAGTCAGGAGGGACTGACCTCCAGCGAGCTCCGCAGTCCTGCTGTGCTCCGTGTCCTGGCTGCGCAACGGGGGTGATCACGGCTCTGCGCTGGCCAGATTGTGGGGAGGCCGAATGCGGGTGGGCGGGAGCAGTGGGGGACACAGAGCCCACGCCCAGAGCGGGAGGCGCCCTCCCCAGGCCCCGACGAGGCCCCAGCCAACTCTCTGCAGTGTGACTCTTAACCCACTGGGTGTGCTCTGAGTCCTGTGTGCTTCCTTTCGTGTGAGTGGCAAAGACTTGTAAATTGAATTTCATAAAGCCAGTCCTTTTCCAATTCACAGGGGCTTCCCATTTAAAGGAGCCACCACGGTAAATCCATTCATAGAGTAGCAACAACCTTTGTAGTTAGAATGCTTATCTCTCGCCTTATCTTTTTTATACTTAATCCAGGTGTTTGTACAGGGCAGCGTGTTGAGTGGGAAAAGCACTGGCTCTGAGACAAGCACGTCTAGGCTGGTCCGGCCGCTCACCGTGCAAACCCAGGCAGGTTGCACACCGGGGCACGCGGCCCAGGCATCAGTCTCCACCGCAGCCCGAGGAGACACTAGTCCTTGTTGTGTAGAGTGAGCCCCGAGAGCACAGGGGGCCCTGTTTCTGGGGGCAGGCTCACACCCAAACCCACAGCGCACACTGAATTGGTCCAGATTGAAATAAATGCTATAGCAGAGCCATAAATTAGAAGGACCAGAGAATTTATAAGGCCCAATTCTCTGATTTCATGTGAATTGGGGGCACCAGCAGCCATGCTAGAGCTCCAGTCACAGACACCCACCCCACCAACCCCGACTCTGCCCTGCTCCCCTGCTCAGCCGGCCCTTACTGCTGAACGAGGAGCTGCCTTTAGCCGCAGAGCCCGAGACTGGTGCTCCAGGACAGCACTACCAAGCTGAGGTCGCCTTGTCTTACGTTGCTGGGCTATTATAACAGTACACAGACTGGCGGTCTCAAACAATTGAAATTTATTTCCTCCCCAACCTGGAGGCCGGAAGGCTTCGCTGCGTCAAGCTGTCAGCAGGCTGCTTTCTTCCGAGGCCGCTGTTCTTGGCCTGTAGGTGGCCACCGTCCCCCTGGGCCTCATAGAACATCCCTGTGTGTCCGGGTCCTGATCGTTTCTTATGAGGACGCCGTCATATTGGATGAGGCTCACCCATTTGACCGCATTCTAATTTAACCACCTCTCTAAAGACCTGATCTCCAAGTACAATCGCATTCTGAGGTACTGGGGGTTAGAAATTCAACACATGAAGCTTTTTTACCGGGGGTTGGGGGGGGAGGAGCAGGGAGGGAGGCACAATTCAGGAATAACAGCCTGCACACCAATAAAAGTATTGCTTACATTAAGTTTTAAAACTAACAGAAGTTCAGATTTGTGCACATGGATATACAAATGAAAGAATGGGAAAGCAGCCCTACCTGGTTTGGATAGAGCGTCAGCCTGTGGACTGAAGAGTCCCGGGTTCGAACTGGGGTAAGACGAGGTGTTTCATGGAAGCAAAGGACGGCTTTCTCACCCCGGGGCTGAGGGCCATGTCAGGCGCTACCTGGTGGCAGACCTGGTCTCACCGCCTGCTGCCCGGGTCCCTGTTCCCTGGCCCAGTGTCTAGTCCTCGCAGGAGACGGCCCTCTGCAAAGAGCGCACAGCGTGGCTTAGAGGGAAACAGTGGTGCTTGCATTTTACGCCCGTGACAATGAATTGAAGCCATTTCATTGTAAATGTGATAGTACACTTGACAGTTTCCCCTGGCAAATGCCCGGGTTGTGGGCTCAACTCCCAGTAGGGGATGTGCAGGAGGCAGCCAATCAATGATTCTCTCTCATCATGGATGTTTCTATCTCTCTCTCCCTCTCCCTTCCTCTCTGAAATCAATAAAAATATATTTAAAAGAAAAAATGGGAAAGAAGTCCCATGCAAACTCGATACACCGTCCCTAAGACCAAGCCCTGTGGGCCTCTGGCTGTTTCCTCGTGAGGAACAGACTCTCCCAATCTGTGACACTTTACAAGCAAGCGAAGGTGACGACGCTGAGGACACCATGGAACTGATCAGGGTAGTGATCTTATTGTTCACTCAACTCACAAAGCTGTGACGGCAGGAACCAAGCAGGTGCGTCCTGGCCAAGAGGAGGCAGACAAGTTGCCCCGGTGTTGGACTGCTTGACCCAGCACCCCAGTTACCGTGTCTCTCTTAGCGGGTCCTGTGAGCTGTGAGTTCATGGAGAAACATGCTACCTCCACAGTGCCCAGTGGCTGACGGCCCGGGGCCTCCCACTGTGTCCTCCGCTGGGGCCTGTCCCAGACACACCTTACCTGTGACGGCCTTTCTGCGCCATGCCGTGTCATCCCTGCCTCAGTGCAAGAGAGGCCTGGGCTCCAAGGGCACAGACAAAAGAGTGGGCAAGGCCTGGGGTAAGAAGGGGCTGGGTGGCTGGGGGGGTGGCAAGGGAGAAATAGGGGACATCTGTAATGCTGGAAACAATAAAAAATAAACTAAAATAACACATTTAAAAATTAAAAGCTTTAAAATATAAAAAAGAGAGGTTTGAGCTCATTATTGAACTGAATTCTATTTTTAAAGTTCTTCCCTTAATAAGTTTAAGTGTCTATTTAAGTCCCTTTCAAATGTTTCTCCTCTGGGCTCTTTTAGATTCTTATTTTGGGGATTTACTGAATTCCCAAGTCCGAGGAAGGTAGCTGAGCAGCATACTAATATAATGGTGTCATATTGGTCACCACGCTGCGTGAGCACGAAGCTTTCAAAGAAATTTACAGTAAAAACGCTAAGCTCTGGTTCTGGTCATTGACTTCAGCTCAGGGTGACTTCTCTTCAGGGCAATTAAAGAGCAGCGCTGGGCTGTGGGGCTGAGTGGCTCACTGTCCGCAGTGCCTCCCCAAGGGCACGCTCCGGCCAGGGCTGCTGGATGGAGCGGGAAGACCCCAGGCTGCTCGGCCCCGGGCCAGAGTTGGTTAGAAAGTGCAGGGGTGACTGTGCGCGTGCTCTGGCCTGCCTCTTTAAGAAACAAGCCCTGCATTACCAGGTAAGTGCCCCTTGCCTGGCATTTGCATGGAACGCCGGTGACATCCTGTGGTCAGTTTGGTTTCGGCAGCCAGTCTTTCCCAGCAGCCATCACAGGAAATAAATTGTCCCACATAAATCCCAGTGCGTTTTTGCAAAACCAAAGGAAAAAGGAAAAGAAAAGCATCCTTCGTCCTGGCCATTTTTAAAGTATGCACGTCTCCTACCACGAGCCACGCAATGTCTCAGCGAATGTGGGCAGAGCAAGTTCCCGTCAGGAGGAACTGGGGCAAGAAGGGGTGTTTCATGGAAGCAAAGGACGGCTTTCTCACCCCGGGGCTGAGGGCCATGTCAGGCGCTACCAGGTGGCAGACCTGGTCTCACCGCCTGCTGCCCGGTCCCTGTCCCCTGGCCCAGTGTCTAGTCCTCGCAGGAGACGGCCCTCTGCAAAGAGCGCACAGCGTGGCTTAGAGGGAAACAGTGATGCTTGCATTTTACGCCCGTGACAATGAATTGAAGCCATTTAGTTGTAAATGTGATAATACACTTGACAGTTTCCCCTGGCAGAGCACCGAGCGGCCCACATCGAACACAGGCAAAGGAACGGAACCGGGGGAGCCAAGTCAGTCGCCGGAGCAGCGATGAAAGGGGCTTGGAAAAGCATTTGTCAGCCGTTTACAGTCATAACTCAACTCAGCACTCATGGTACCAGGAGCAACCTGGGGGGTGAAGCTGAGGAGAGCAGGCGACGGAGTTTATGTTGTTCTCCTGTTTATTAAAAACGGATGGGAGCACTTGACAGAAAAATCAAACTTCTGGTCACGGCTCATTACTCCGGTTGTATCTGTCAGGAGCATGTGCACTCGGTCCCAGCCGAGGGCAGCTCGCTGCTGAGCTCTGGCATCTCTCTTGTTTCCAACGGAACACGAGGTGCCAAGCACCCGGGGTGGGGGGCAGGGGAAGTTCTTTTCAGCCCACCCACTTGGCTGGGGACAGTAAGTGTGAGTGAGTTGGTTTAAAATGAAAATTGTCTTGGTGCAGATCTTATTGCCCATATCTGACAGAGAGCCTGCGTCAGCAGAAGCAGAAAGGTAAAGCTGGAGGTGAAGTGAAAAGCCTGGCTCTCGGAGCTCCATCCTGGAGGCACTAGCAGCCTCCTTCTATCTGCCTGTGGTCATCGACCTGCAGGCGCCGCCTCCTCCCTCTGGTCAATCCAGACTGTTCAAAGAAGCCCAGGGAAAGCGCCAGCGACACTGCAGTCCCTGAGCTGGGAGCAGACACACGTCTCAGAGCCCAGGCTCAGCGCCTGTGCTCCCTGCGGGGAGAAAGGCCCAGGATCTGTGCTCCCTGCGGGGAAAAAGGCCCAAGATCTGTGCTCCCTGCAGGGAGAAAGGCCCAGGATCTGTGCTCCCTGCAGGGAGAAAGGCCCAGGATCTGTGCTCCCTGCGGGGAGAAAGGCCCAGGCCCCCCCGTGCTCCCTGCAGGGAGAAAGGCCCAGGCCCCCCCCCCCCCCCATGCTCCCTGCAGGGAGAAAGGCCCAGGGCCCCCCCCCCCCCATGCTCCCTGCAGGGAGAAAGGCCCAGGGCCCCTGTGCTCCCTGCAGGGAGAAAGGCCCAGGGCCCCTGTGCTCCCTGCAGGGAGAAAGGCCCAGGGCCCCTGTGCTCCCTGCAGGGAGAAAGGCCCAGGCCCCCTGTGCTCCCTGCAGGGAGAAAGGCCCAGGCCCCCTGTGCTCCCTGCAGGGAGAAAGGCCCAGGCCCCCTGTGCTCCCTGCAGGGAGAAAGGCCCAGGCCCCCTGTGCTCCCTGCAGGGAGAAAGGCCCAGGCCCCCTGTGCTCCCTGCAGGGAGAAAGGCCCAGGACCAGAACAAAGAGTTTCCTGCTGACTCTCGGCTTCGGCTCTGAAGCCACATTTCTGCGTCTCCCAAAGCCTGAGGTTCCTTGTGTGTAAACAGTGAATAAGGACAAGTTAGCATCTACCCCAGGAGCTCGTGAGGACTAGAGGTGATCGTGCACACAAGTCACGTGAGCACAGCACCAGGCGGAGGAGGCACCGTGAGTGGTTCTGGGACGATCCTGAGCGGCAGGCGCCCGCACTGTCGGGCAGCGCTGTCTGCATAGCGCTGGGCTCTCCCTCCACCGTCCCAAGCACCAGGCCAGGAGCAGGAGGCGAAGGGAGGGTGAGGTTGGAGAAATGTCCTGCTGGCCACCCCCGTCCCACTGGCCAGGGAGACCATTGGACAATAACGTAACCCTATTCTGGGCCACCCCGTCCCACTGGCCAGGGCGACCACTGGACAATAACGTAACCCTGTTCTGGGCCAGGCGCTGTGAATGGAACAGAAGTTTCTAATGTAGCTTCGGGATTCAATAACCCTGCACGGAGTCCCTGTTTGTGGGTGCAGGAAGTTGTCTATGTGGGCAACCTTAAGTCCATAGCTTCAGAGCAGAGTAGGCTAAGCCCTGAAGGGAGCCCAGGGCTGAGTGGAGGGGTTCAGGAGGCCATGGGGTCCGGCTGGCCCTGCTGCTCACTCAGGCTCACCTGCTGGGGGCGAGGAGCCGCTGGAACCAGCCCCAGCATTTCCACAGGTCCCAGCCCCTCCTGTGTATTCCTGTTCTTTTAAAATTTGGGTTTTTTTTAACACAAACAGCGGGTGCCTTTCTTTGCTCATTGTTCTCGGCCCGTGGATAATTGAAGCCAAATGGTCTGAGCCTGGGGCAGGTCCGAGATCCAGCAGTGCCCCTTATCCACGGAAGGTATGTTCCAGACCTGCACTGGATGTGGGTGCCTGAATCCACGGATAGTACCGAACCTTGTACATACATGTTTTTCCCGCACATGCACACCTTTTCACTGACACACTCACCGCGGCTTCTCTCAGGCATATGGGGTCACCAGCGTCGCTCCTCTTGCACGCTGGGGCATTATTAAGTAAATCCAGGGTTACTTTAGCACGAGCACTGCAATGTCAAGGCAGTTGATCTGATAATCTCGTTGGCTACTTAAGTGACCTCGGGGCAGGGTGCATCGACAGCGTGGAGATGCTGGATGAAGGGCGATTCACAGCCAAGCAGGACAGAGAGGGACAATGGAGATTCCATGATGCTTCTGAGAATGGCACCCCATTAACAATGTGTGAATTGTTCATACAATTTCCCACTTACTGTTTCAGGGCTTTGGTTGACCTCAGATAACTGAAACTCAGCAAATGAAACCGTGGATGGTGGAGGACTGCTGTAGGAGTTAGAAGCTCTGATAACCTCAACCATTTTGGTCCTTTTTTTCATCCTCCACCTAAACTCCAAGTAACGCCTTCTAAATCCAGCGATTGAGCGGCCAGATGTGCTTATAAACCAGGAGGCAGGCCCGGCAGAGGGGCCGGCGGCCTGGCCCTCCCACAGGGAGCTTACCTTCCAAATGAAAGAAGCTGCATGAACCCCAGAGAGCATGTCAGACAGTAAATGCTAGGGACACGCACGAAGAGCCAGCAACACGGGACAGAGCTCTGAGTGGAGAGGAGGCCTGTCGTGGAAGTCACTAGAAAGTTCCTGAATGAAGAGATATTGTTTTAACTGGGCTTTGAAAGATGAGAGTTGAGATTGGTAAGTGTGAGAGAGGTGTCTGCAAAAGGGCCCCCGGGTACAGAGACTAACAGGACGTGGATAGGGGAGAGTGGGGGTATCAGGAGCCAGGTGCTGTACAGGAAGAAGATGAAGGAATGTACATGTCTCTGCCGGAAATCTCTGCTTGGTAAGGACAAACAAAAGTCTTTCCAAGAATGTGTAGCCTGGGAAACTTTATCCTGCCAATCTGGTTGGAACTAGTTCCTTCCACCAAAAGAGGTGAATCGAGATTTGGGATTCTAATTAGCCCTGTGGTTTTTATTTATGTTTATGACTCAGACCTGTTTATTCTTCCCTTCCTCACCCAGTCAGAGCACGTGAATCTGAGGACCATGGGCAGCAATGGCTGTATTTTCCATTTTTATTAGCATTTCTTATTTGCCCACAGCCTGATTTCTTTTAGGCTTGACATAATTTGCATGATTGAGTTAATCCAAGTGTGAAATGCAGTAGGGAGTCAATTCAATGGGTGGCCGCAGACGGCGCGTTATTAGGACATAAAGAGACAGAGCAGGGCTCTGCCTCACAACTGCGGGCGCAGACAGACGATAACAGGCTCTCACACGGATCTGCAGGTCCCGACCTGCACGCTCGCACCTGACGGCCTTGTTCAAGGCCTGTCTGCAGAGTATTTCCTCAGTCGAGGCACCAGGTTGGAGCTGGGCACACACTCTCCATGTGGCATCAAACCTCTCAGCCCAGCTCCTCTAGCACTCCTTGTCAAAGGAATATTTCCAGCACTTTATTTATTTTTAAACTTTTATTTTAAAATAATCTTAGATTTATAGAAAGGTACTATATAGAGCCATCATATTCCCTCCACCTACCTCCCCCTAATGTTTATATCTTATATTTATTTAGGCACATTGGTCAAAAATGAAGAAATTTTAAAAAGCACAGTTCTATTAAACTATGCATTTCATTCAGATCCCCCTGTTTTTCTACTAATGCCACTTTATTCAGTTTGAAAGAAAAATATCACCCGACTCATTGAGCCCGTTTCTGTTCATCAACAGAGAAAGTCATTCTTGGTCCCATTTTGCGCCCGGTGTCCTGCGGGACCTTGGGCTGCTCAGGGTCAAAGCGCACTCCCCACAGGCCGAGTAGAACATGGGGCCCAGGTGCGTCCTACATCGTCCCTGGAACTCAGGACAGGTGTCCTGCTCAGCATAGAGTCCCAGGAGCCAGCTCAGGAAGCAGCCGTGATGCACTGGCACGTGGTGCTCCTCAGACCAAAGGCCTGGAGGAGAAGAAATCACCAGGCAGCTGTGCCAATCTCTCCAGGCAGCAAGCAGCTCCTGTCTTTTCTTTTTCTATTGCAAACTCCTTTCATGGTAATAGAATAGCACTTTCCTAGTAATCCCTTATAGTCTCTTGGTAGTTTTCCACAAAAATTCACTATTTTGTGATTTTTAAGTTAAAAATATTTTATAGCAATATTATGAAAATCATATCCTAAGATTCATATTTTACAATCTTTAAATATTATCTATAATAATAAAAGCATAATATACTAATTAGACTGGACATCCTTCCGGGTGACCTTCTGGACGAAACCAGGGCTGCGAGGGAAGCCAGTGCCGGCAGCCGGGGAAAGAAAGGCCTACTCTTTTTTTTTTTTTTTTAAATATATTTTATTGATTTTTTTACAGAGAGGAAGGAAGAGGGATAGAGAGTTAGAAACATCGATGAGAGAGAAACATCGACCAGCTGCCTCCTGCACACCTCCTACTGGGGATGTGCCCGCAACCAAGGTACATGCCCTTGACCGGAATTGAACCTGGGACCTTTCAGTCCGCAGGCTGATGCTCGCCAAACCGGTTTGGCAGAAAGGCCTACTCTTGCACGAATTCCGTGCATCGAGTCTCTAGTTATCTATAATATATTACATCTTAATTTTGCCAAGATGTAAATGACATGGGGTGTTTATTTACTTTAAAGTAACAATTTAAGAAAAAGCACATTTTGTTAATGAATTCATTTTAAAGCTCTAGCCAGTTTGGCTCAGTGCATAGAGAGTCTCCTGCAGACTGAAGGGTCCTGGGTTCAATTCTGGTCAAAGGCATGTACCTCGGTTGCAGACACAATTCTTCGTCCTGGTTGGGGCATGTGCGGGAGGCAACCAATCAATGTGTCTCTCTCCCTCTATCTCTTCCCATCCTTTCCACTCTCTCTAAAAATCAATGGAGCCCTAGCTGGTTTGGCTTAGTGGATAAAGCATCGACCTGCAGACTGAAAGGTTTGGGGTTCGATTCCAGCCAAGGGCACATGCCCAGTTTGTAGGCTTGATCCCCAATAGGGGGGCATGCAGGAGACAGCTGATAGGTGGTTCTTGCTCATCATTGATGCTTCCATCTCTCTCTCCCCTCTCCTTTCCTTTCTGAAATAAATAAAAATATATTAAATAAATATCAATGGAAAATTATCCTCTGGTGAAGATTAACAAAAATTTAAAAATGTTTAAATGATATATTGTCTTGTCCTTGGAGATGGAATGTATATTAAAATGTAGGTGGAGATTTTTAAAAATATTTATATGTTTTTATTGATTTTAGAGAGGAAGGGAGAAGGAGGGAGAGATAGAAACATCAATGATGAGAGAGAATCATTGATCAGCTGCCTCCTGCATGCCTCCTACTGGGGATCAAGCCCACAATCTGGGCATGTGCCCTTGACTAAAATCGAACCCGGGACCCTTCAGTCTGCAGGCTGACGCTCTATCCACTGAACCAAACCAGCTAAGGCTGTAGGTGGAGATTTAACCAAACATTATTGTATCAAATGTATTAAAAATCCATTGTGTGGCCTGACATTTAGAAATCTTGCCTATTGCCCTTTAAGAATTAACTGGCTTATTTTTATAATTTTTGTGTGTTTTTTGTCAATGATAAGATGAGGGAGAACATTTTACACTAATAGTTGTAAAAGGGTTGCAAATAACACATTGAGTGTATAAGTAGTTTTGGATTTTTAACTCTCAGTCAATTAAAAACCAAGTTGGATGTAGTTTTATCTTTTGGACATTGAATTTTGAAGAGCTAGTGGCATGGTTCTGTGCAATATAAGACATTCTGCAGATCAAGCAGAGAATCTTAAGAGGAATTTGCAGACTCATTATTTAATGCTTCTTATTAATCACTATTTTGCAACATCAGTGCCCCTCATGCTTTTTTTCTAGCCAAATAGCCAAATTTAAGTTTAAACTATGCACTGTGTGACTAAGAATAAGAGTCACTGAACCCTGCTCAGTGGTGCAAACCAGTCTGGAGTGTGACGTTTTCAGTGAATGACAAAACGCCCTGCACTCAGAAGTCATCCCCAAGCATGCTTACTGTCTACCTGGCAGAGGACTCACAAACGCTTCAAACAGAAAGAGATCCCAGGAGTTATTTTACCTGTTCAAGCCACTGAACAACATGACACCTGGCACACTTGCACATACATATCAAACCTCAGGTTTCGGAAAGGCCCAGGAGCAGGGACCACAGGTGTTGCACGCTGGGGACAGGGAAGGGAGGAAAGTGGAAAAGAAGAGAACAGGTTGAATATTTAACCTCTTGCTGTTGATGTCCTCCTTTCAATTTCATCACTTTTGACCATCTACTCTCCTATGGCTCTTTTATCTGAACATCTTACCCTCCAAATTCACAAGGGTTTCCTACCAAATCTTTCTGACAGATGACTCCACATGGGGAGAGACAGGTGACCAAATGGGAGAAAAAGAGCAAAGTGAAACTATGTACTCAAGAAAAATATTTACTATAGCTCTAGTCTAGAAAATGAAATATGTATTGCCTCCTTAAGTTGGTGGTAAAGCCATTAATGATCATTGACTAGACTGATTCTTTTATTTGGAGTTTTAAAATAGTGATATTCTACTAGTATTTCAACTATTTCTTGCAAAAATATGTTTCTTAAAAACAAGGCACTATTCTATAATCCTCCCTCATCTCAGCTATAAAATGGGAATAATAATACCTGCCTTACCTACATCATAGAAATGTTGTTGGGTAGATGCAAAAAGCATTTGGTAGCTGAAGTCACCATACAAATGCATGGCTCTGTACTGATCCCTCCAAACCCATTCACTTTCAGAGGAAGCACACAAGCCAATCATGCTAGTAACTGACTTGGGAGTGGGCTTGGGACCCAACCTTCCTGGATGAGTCACTTGAGAAAGGAAGCCTCCTTAGATGCTTCTGGGGAAAGGTCATTTCTCCTCAGATAGAGCCACAGGAAGTGACCGTTAACTTTTCTTTCCTCTGAACAATGTCATACCTGGAGTAGCACTTGGAATGGGTGATATTAGTTGCTACCTGAAGAGATTGGTCCTTGATGACACTATTAATCTGCTGAATCAACCAACTCTGAGCCCCCCACCTTTTTATGAATATCCTGCTTTGGAAGTTAAAATATTTATTATTTAAAGCTAGTTTGACTTGAGGGTTCTGTTGCAATGGAAACCATCCGATCCAATATAGAAGGTCAGGAATGACCATGAGGTTGATAGCATTCTTAAAAAGTGCCAAGACAAAAGTCAGGATTAGAGGTGTTGAATAGAATTTGAACACGTAAATATTCATTGTTGAAAGATTCAAAAATGGTGGCAGAGTAAGGGGATGCTACACTGACATGCTCCCAAGACCAAACTGGGATCACAACTAAAATACAGAAAGCCAACTGAAGTAATCAGCTGAAGACTAGCTGGAGAGAACCCTGATAACCAAAGACAGAAAGTGGAGACCACATAGAGACTGGTAGGAAGTGTAGCAGTGTGAAAGGGCTGGCCAGGCTCCCACAGGCAGCAGCTGAAGGTCTGGAGGGACATCTCAGCTCTGGGGGGTTCCTACTGAGAACTCTGAGGTCTAAACCCAAAGCTGGGAGGCCCACAGAGAGCACCAGAACTGAGAAAAGTGCCCACATAGCATCTGGCTGTGAAAAGCAGCAGGGTGCTGTCTGCCTGGAAGAGATGGCTGAAAGTGCAAGCATCCTCTTAAAGGGCCAACTCACAAAATTTCATATGCAGCTACTCACCTTGGGCTCTGTCAGAGGGAGGGCAGAGTGTACTGGAGCTGTGTGAGCAAAAGTCAGGGTTGGGGGCTCTAGGGTTAGAGCTCAGAAGGCAGACACCACGGTTTCCTGTGCTGAGTCATTCTGTCACTCTGCAGAGGACATCTTTCTCAGGTGGACATTTGCTATCCAGTCAGATTTTGCCAGGGGGTTGGGGGGAGGCCATTGCCCCACCCCACTGTGCAGAGATTCTGAGGCCCATTAACAGACTGAGAATAACAATTAGCCTCCAGGCAGAAACAATTGCCCCACACTGTTGGACAATTGCCTGAGGATACTCAAGACTGAATCCAATCAGTCTGCAGACTGAGGCAGGTCTCTGGAGGCTTTGAGTCTTCACCTGATCTCATTAGTCAGAAACAGCATTTGACATCGTCCTGCCTAGAGATTGGGAGGCATAGCAGATCTACTTAATACATAGTCACAAACAGGTAGCCCAAATGGGAAGACAAAAAACTACCAAATGAAAGAATTCTTCAGATGAAGAACTAAATAAAATGGAGATAAGAAATTTGTTAGACATAGAGTTCAGAGTAATGATGGAAAAGATGCTCAAAAGCATGAGAAAAGATATAGTAACTATGGAAAATGACATAGCACTAATGAAGAACACAGTAGAAAGAATACACAGCAGATTAGGGGAGGCCGAGAATCTGATAGGTGGATTAGAAGACAGGGTACAAAAAATCACTCAATCAGAGAACCAAAAAGAAAAAAACAATTAAAAAACAGGAGGACAGCTTAAGGGAGCTGTGGGACAACCTGAAAAGGAACAATATTTGCACCATAAGTGTGCCGGAATGGGAAGAAAGAGAGCAAGGGATAGAGAAAATGTTTGAAGAAATAATGGCAGAAAACTTTCCTAACCTGGTGAAGTTCACACAAGTTTAGGAGGCACATAGAGACCCAAGAAAGAAGAACTCAAAAGGCCCATGCCCAGACACATCATAATTAAAATGCCAAAAATTAAAGACTGAGAGAAACTTAAAGGCAGTAAAAGAAAAGCAATTTGTTACCTACAAAAGAGTTCCAATAAGGCTATCAGCTGATTTCTCATCAGAAAATCTACAGGCCTAAAGGGAATAGGCATGAAGTATTCAAGGTAATGAAAAGCAAGGATCTGAAACCAAGATTACTATATCCACCAAGGCTATAATTCAAAATAGATGGTGAAATAAAGAGTTTGCAAGACAATAAAGAGGCTAAAAAACTTTGTCACCACCAAACTGACATTGCAAGAAATGCTAAAGGGACAGCTGTAATGAAAAGAAATAGAAAGAGAAATAGAAGCATTAAGAATTAAAATGGCAATAAATAAGTACCTATCAATAATAACCTTAAATGTAAATGAATTAAATGCTCCAATCAAAAGACATAGGGTAGCTGAATGGATAAGAAAACATGACCAAAATATATGCTGTCTATAAGAGACCCAGTTCAGAACAAAAGACTCACACAGGATGAGAGTGAAGGGATGGGGAAAAATTTTTGATGCAAATAGAAAGGAAAAAAAAAAAAGCTGGAATAGCAATAGTCATATCTGACAAAACAGACTAATTATGAAGGCTATCTGCCCTGGCTGGTTTGGCTCAGTGGATGGAGCATTGGCCTGCAGACTGAAGGGTCCCAGGTTCAATTCCAATCAGGGGCACATGCCTGGGTTGCAGGCTGGATCCCCAGTGGGAGGCATGCAGGAGGCAGCTGATCAGTGATTCTCTCTCATCATTGATGTTTCAATGTCTCTCTCCCCCTCCTTTCCTCACTGAAATCAGTAAAAATACATTTAAAAAAAAATTAAGGCCATCACAAGAGACACCAAAAGTCACTACATAATATTAAAAGAATCAGTCCAACAAGAGGATATAACCCTGGTAAATATATATGCGCTGAATATAAGAGCCCCCAAATATATATATTTTTTATTTTTTTATTTTTTTTATTTTTTTTTAAATTTTTTTATTGCTTAAAGTATTACAAAGGGTATTACAAATGTGTCCTTTTTTCCCCCGCCCTTGACAATCCCCTGGCCTCCCCTACCCCCCAGTGTCTATGTCCATTGGTTATGCTTATATGCATGCATACAAGTCCTTCGGTTAATCTCTTACCCCCCTCCCTCCTGCCCCCCAACCCTCCCCGGCCTTCCCGCTGCACTTTGACAATCTGTTTGAGGCAGCTCTGCCTCTGTATCTATTATTGTTCAAAAGTTTATAATGGTCTCTATTATCCATGAATGAGTGAGATCATGTGGTATTTTTCCTTCATTGACTGGCTTATTTCACTTAGCATAATGCTCTCCAGTTCCATCCATGCTGTTGCAAATGGTAAGAGTTCCTTCTTTTTTACAGCAGCATAGTATTCCATCGTGTAGATGTACCACAGTTTTCTAATCCATTCATCTACTGATGGGCACTTAGGCTGTTTCCAGATCTTAGCTATGGTGAATTGTGCTGCTATGAACATAGGGGTGCATATATCCTTTCTAATTGGTGTTTCTGGTTTCTTGGGACATATTCCTAGAAGTGGAATCACAGGGTCAAATGGGAGTTCCATTTTTTGTTTTTTGAGGAAACTCCATACTGTCTTCCATAGTGGCTGCACCAGTCTGCATTCCCACCAGCAGTGCAGGAGGGTTCCTTTTTCTCCACATCCTCTCCAGCACTTGTCGTTTGTTGATTTGTTAATGATAGCCAGTCTGACAGGTGTGAGATGGTACCTCATTGTTGTTTTGATTTGCATCTCTCGGATGATTAGTGACTTTGAGCATGTTTCCATATGTCTCTTGGCTTTCTGAATGTCCTCGTTTGAAAGGTGTCTATTTAGGTCCTTTGCCCATTTTTTGATTGGATTGTTTATCTTCCTTTTGTTAAGTTGTATGAGTTCCCTATAAATTTTGGAGATTAGGCCCTTATCAGATATGACGTTGGCAAATATGTTTTCCCACGCAGTGGGTTTTCTCGTTGTTTTGTTGATGGTTTCTTTTGCTGTGCAGAAGCTTTTTATTTTGATGTAGTCCCATTTGTTCATTTTCTCTTTAGTTTCAAGTGCCCTAGGAGCTGTATCAGTGAAGAAATTGCTTCGGCATATGTCTGAGATTTTGTTGCCTTTGGATTCCTCTAGAATTTTTATGGTTTCCTGTCATACATTTAAGTCCTTTATCCATTTTGAGTTTATTTTTGTATATGGTGTAAGCTGGTGGTTTAGTTTCATTTTCTTGCATATATCTGTCCAATTTTCCCAACACCACTTATTGAAGAGACTATCTTGACTCCATTGAATGTTCTTTCCTCCTTTGTCAAATATTAATTGAGCATATTGGTTTGGGCCGATTTCTGGGTTCTCTATTCTATTCCATTGATCTATATGCCTGTTCTTGTGCCAGTACCAGGCAGTTTTGAGAACAGTGGCTTTGTAATACAGCTTGATATCTGGTATTGAGATCCCACCTACTTTGTTCTTTCTCAGGATTGCTGCAGCTATTCGGGGTCTTTTTTTATTCCAAATGAATTTTGGGGGAGTTCGTTCTAGATCTGTGAAGTATGCCGTTGGTATTTTGATGGGAAGTGCGTTGAATTTATAGATTGCTTTGGGTAGTATGGACATTTTAATGATGTTGATTCTACCAATCCATGAACATGGTATGTTCTTCCATCTGTTTATGTCTTCCTCTATCTCTTTTTTCAACGTCCTGTAGTTTTCTGAGTAGAGGTCTTTTACCTCTTTAGTTAAGTTTATTCCTAGGTATCTTAATTTTTTTTGGTGTGATGGTAAATGGGATTGTTTTTCTAATCTCTCTTTCTGCAAGTTCACTATTGGTGTATAGAAATGTCTCAGATTTCTTGGGGTTAATTTTGTATCCTACTACATTGCCAAATTCATGTATTAAGTCTGGTAGCTTTTTGATGGAGTCTCTAGGGTTTTGTACGTATAATATCATGTTGTCTGCAAATAAGGACAGTTTTACTTCCTCTTTTCCAATTTGGATGCCTTTTATTTCTTCTTCTTGTCTAATTGCAATGGCTAAAACTTCCAGTACTATGTTGAACAGGAGTGGTGAGAGTGGGCATCCCTGTCTTGTTCCTGTTCTTAGGGGAAATGGTGTTAGTTTTTGTCCATTAAGTATGATGTTGGCTATGGGCCTGTCATATATGGCTTTTATTATGTTGAGGTATGATCCTTCTACTCCTACCTTGCTGAGAGTTTTTATCAAAAATGGGTGTTGGATTTTGTCAAATGCTTTTTCTGCATCAATTGATATGACCATGTGGTTTTTTTCTTTCAATTTGTTTATGTGATGTATCACGTTTATTGATTTGCGGATATTGTACCATCCTTGCATCCCTGGAATAAATCCTACTTGGTCATGGTGTATGATCTTTCTGATGTACTGCTGGATCTGATTTGCTAAGATTTTGTTGAGGATTTTGGCATCTATGTTCATGAGGGATATTGGCCTGTAATTCTCTTTCATTGTGTTGTCTTTACCTGGTTTTGGTATTAGGGTGATGCTGGCTTCATAGAATGAGCTTGGAAGTGTTCCTTCCTCTTGAATTTTTTGACATAGTCTGAGGACGATAGGTTTTAGGTCTTCCTTGAATGTTTGGTAAAACTCCCCTGTGAAGCCGTCTGGTCCTGGGCTTTTGTTTGCTGGAAGTTTTTTGATGACTGCTTCAATTTCTTCCATAGTTATTTGCCTCTTGAGATTTTTAGATTCTTCCTGATTGAGTTTTGGAATGTTGTATTTTTCTAGGAATTTGTCCATTTCCTGCAGGTTGTCTAGTTTGTTGGAGTAGAGCTGTCCATAGTATTTTTTAACAATCATTTGTATTTCTGTGGGGTCTGTTGTTATTTCGCCTCTATCGTTTCTGATTTTGTTTATTTGGGTCCTCTCTCTTTGCTTATTGGTGAGCCTGGCTAGAGGTTTGTCAATCTTGTTTATCCTTTCAAAGAACCAGCTCTTGGTTTCATTGATTTTCTGTATTGTTTTTTTTGGTCTCTATGTCATTATTTCTGCTCTAATCTTTATTATCTCCTTTCTTCTGCTCACTCTGGGGTTTTCTTGTTGCTCTCTTTGTAATTCTTTGAGTTGTAGAGTTAGATGATTTATTACCATTTTGTCTTGTTTTTTGAGATAGGCATGTAGAGCTATAAACTTCCCTCTCAGGACTGCTTTTATTGTGTCCCAGAGGTTTTGGATTGTTGTGTTTTCATTGTCATTAGTTTCCAGGATGTTTTTAATTTCTTCTTTGATCTCATTGGTAACCCAATCAATATTTAATAACATGCTATTCAGCTTCCAAGTGTTTGAGTATTTTGGGTTGTTTTTATTGTAGTTTATTTCTAATATTATGCCATCGTGGTCTGAGAAGATGCTTTTTATGATTTCAATCTTCTTGAATTTGGGGAGACTTTGCTTGTGACCCAATATGTGGTCTATTTTTGAATCTGTCCCATGAGCACTTGAGTAGAATGTATATTCCGTGGCTTTGGGGTGAAGTGTTCTGAATATGTCTATTAAGTCCATCTGATCTAGTGAGTCATTTAGGATTGCTATTTCTTTGCTCATTGTTTTTCCAGAGGACTTATCCAGTGATGTCATTGGTATATTAAAGTCCCCTACTATGATTGTATTGTTGTCGATCTCTCCTTTGATATCTTCCAGGAGTTTTTTTTATGTATTTGGGTGCTCCTGCATTGGGTGCATATATGTTTACCAGGGTTATATCTTCTTGTTGTATTGATCCCTTTAGTATTATGAAGTGGCCTTCCTTATCTCTGGTTATGGCCTTCACTTTGAGGTCTATTTTGTCCGATATAAGTATTGCTACCCAAGCTTTCTTTTCCTTTCCATTTGCGTGAAAGATATTTTTCCATCCCTTCACTTTCAGTCTGTGTGAGTCCCTTCTAATGAGGTGGGTCTCTTGTAGACAGCAGATGTATGGGTCATGTTTTTTTATCCATTCAGCCACTCGATGTCTTTTGGTCGGAGCATTTAGTCCATTTACATTTAAAGTTATTATTGAAAGGTACTTGTTTGTAGCCATTTCTTTTTTTGTGTGGCTGTTTTCTCTCTGAGCTTTTTATTTCTTTTTACATCAGTCCCTTTTGCATTTCTTGCATTGCTGGCTTGGTGGTGATAAACTCCCTTAGCCTTTTTTTTGTCTATGAAGCTTCTTATTTCCCCTTCAATTTTGAATGATAGCCTTGCTGGATAGAGTATTCTTGGATTCAGTCCTTTGCTTTGCATCACTTTGTAAATTTCCATCCATTCTTTTCTGGCCTGATGTGTTTCTGTTGAGAAATCATTTGATAATCTAATGGGAGATCCCTTGTATGTAACTTTCCGTCTCTCTCTTGCAGCCTGTAAGATTCTCTCTTTGTCCTGAACATTTGCCATGGTAATTATGATGTGTCTTGGTGTGGGTCTTTTCGGGTTCATCTTGTTTGGGACTCTCTGTGCTTGTGTGACTTTTTTCTTCCCCACCTCAGGGAAGTTTTCTGATATTATTTCTTCGAGTAGGTTTTCTAACCCTTGTTCCTCTTTCTGTTGTTCTGGCACCCCTATTATTTGTATGTTGTTTCGTTTCATGTTGTCCCAAAGCTCCCTTAGGCTCTCCTCCTGTCTTTTAATATTTTTCTCCAATTGCAGTACAGTTTGGGTGTTTTTTGCTTCCTTGTCTTCTAATTCACTAATTCGGTCCTCCGCTTCTCCTAGTCTACTGTTGATGCTTTCAATGGTGTTTTTTATTGCAGCTATATCGCTCTTCATTTCTTCTTGGGTCTTGCATATGTTATTGATTTTTTCATCTGTTTCTTCTAGCTTCTTGCATAAGTAGTTGATTTTTTCATCTGTTTTATCTTGCTTCTTGCATATGTTGTTGATTTTTTCCTCCATCCAGTTTATGCACGCTAGGACCCTTATTCTGAATTCTTTTTCTGTAATGTTGCATGCCTCTGTCTCACTTAGCTGCTTTTCTGGCGAGTCCTCCTTTTCTTTCCTTTGGGGGTTTCTTTGCCTGCCCATTTTTGATCTCACTGACATATCTAGATGTTGAGTCATTCAGTGGCTACTCCCTGGGTGGCAGTGGCTCCTTGGGCTGTGGTTGCTCCTTGGGTGGTTGCGGTAGCAGCTGCTCCTCAGTTGGCAGCAGCTCCTCTGGTGGGTGCTGTTCACAGCTGTGGTGGCTCTTCTGGCTGGTGGGGGGAGGCTTCACGTACAGCTGCTGTTCCTCAGACAGAGGGTGTGGTGATCAAGAGGCTGCTGTTGCTTGGATCTGCTGCATTGATTTAAAGGCACAAAATACAACACAACAAGGGACAACATACAAGGCACTGAACACAAATATATTCACGATATTAATAACCCCAAATAAAGGTGACCACTCGACTTAAGAGAATTAGGGGATAAGGGGAAAGAAGAGCAAAAGATAAAAGAGAAAAAGGAAAAGAAAAGAAAAATAAGAAAAAGAAAACAAAAAAGAAGTGCAAAAATGAAATTGGGAAAAAAAGAGGGGGAAAAAAGAGCGAAAAGAGAGAATGAAGTAGAAGAGGGGGAGAGACTATTTGTATGAGGAGAAAACTCCGATCCAAATATATATTTTAAAAAAAATTCTAGAGGACTTTAAGGGAGAGATCAACAACACAGTCATAGCAGAGGACTTTAACACCCTGCAGAGGTCACTGGATAGATCTTCTGGACAAAAAATTAACAAGGAAACAGTGATTCTAAATGACACACTGGATCCGATGGATTTAATTGACATGTATAGAACATTTCACCCCAAAGCTAAAGAAAATACATTCTTCTCAATTACACATGGGTCATTCTCAAAGATAGACCACATGTTAGGACACAAAACAAGTCTCTACAAATTCAAGAAGATTGAAGTTTATCAAGTATCTTCTCAGATCATAATGGAATGAAATTAGAAATCAACTAATAAAAACACTCAAAAACATTCAAACACATGGAGACTAAATAGTGTGTTATTAAACAATTAATGGGTTACCAATAAGATCAAGAAAGAAATCAGAACAAATTAGACACAGCTGATGAGACAATTTTCATTAAGGAAGGGCAGAGGATGCCTAGAGAATACTGCTTGCCAGCCATAACCTGCTTGAAACCACCACTGTGCCCTGGCAGTGAGTGGCACAGTACCTCCTGGCAGGCTCCTAGATGTCTGCAGTGAGTGCTCACCAGAGTGACCTCTGCACCAGGCCTCCTCACCAGCCTGCTGGGACACAGTGTCCCAGGATCTGGCTCCAGGATCCCACAGTGAGTGCAAGCTAGGGGGACCTCTGTGCCCTACCCCACCCCAGGCCCCAGAACTGTGCTGCCAGTCTGACCCAGAACCACCTGGTGCCCACTCCACCCTGATCCCTGGGACCTGCTGCCAGGGTGACCCGGAGCAACCCAGTGTGTGCCCCACTCTGGGCCCCAAGAGAGAGTGGACTGTGAAACCCAGAGAAACCCACCCCCGCTCCATACTGGGGAGGGGAAAACTGGAGCAACCCAGCATGCGCCACACTTCAGGCCACAGGAAAGCAAGGACTGTGTGACCCAGAGCAACCTGAGCACAGGGACTTGTTGCCAGGGTGACCTGGAGTAACCCAGCACACACCACTTTTGGCCACAGGAGAGCACTGCCAGGGCAACCCAGAGCAATCTGGTGTGCCCAGCCAGGGGCCACAGGACCACGCTGAAAGTGCACTGCCAGAAGGACCTAGGGTGCCACCCTGCCATGGGTGCCAGGGCTGCACAGCAAATTGCATGCCAGAGGGCTCTGGGTCCTCACAGGGAGTTGCACACCAGAGGAACCTCACACACACACACACACACCAGCCCGAGCATCTGAAGCAGACAACTGAGGAGCCAGATCTGTGGGAGAAGAGGATGTAATTCAGAGCAGAAACAATAAAGGCATGAGACTCAAGGCAGATCCAGCCTCTGGGCTAACAATTTCCAGACCACTGGCCTGATAGGGTCTTCAACCTCTCAAACCCCAAGCAGGGTGCCCAGGGCTAGAAAGAGGCAGAAAAAATGGGTAGACAAAGAAACAACCCCCAAGGAAAGAAAAGGAGGAATCACAGGGAAAGGAACTAAATGAAATGGAGGTAAGCAATATGTCAGAGAAAGAATTCAGAGTAAGGATCATAAACTTCCTAAACCACTGGATGAGAAAATCAACAACATATGTAAGAATCAAGAGGGAATGAAGAATGATATAGCTGCAATAAAAAACACAATGGAAGGTTTCAACATTATACTAGAAGAAGCAGAGGACCGAATCAGTGAGTTAGAAGACAGGGTAGTAAAAAACATCCAGTCTGAACAGCAATTGGAAAAAAAAATTAAAAAGCAGGAGGAGAATTTAAGGGATCTTTGGGACAACATGATACAAAGCAACATCTGCATAATAGGGGTGCCAGGAGGTCGAGAAGAGGAGCAAGAATTAGAGAACCTATTTGAAGAAATAATGACAGAAAACTGCCCTGACTTGGGGAAGAAAAAAAGTCACACAAGCACAGAGAGTCCCAAGCAAGATGAACCCAAAAAGACCCACACCGAGACACATCGTAATTACAATGGCAAACATTAATGACAAAGAAAGAATTTCAAGGGCTGCAAGAGAGAGACAGAAAGTTACCTACAAGGGACCTCCCATTAGACTATCAAATGATTTCTCAACAGAAACACATCAGGCCAGGAAGGAATGGAATGAAGTATACAAAGTGATGCAAAGCAAGGGACTGAATCCAAGAATACTCTATCCAGCAAGGCCATCAATCAAAATTGAAGGTGAAATCAGGAGCTTTTTAGACCAAAAAAACCCCAAACAAACAAAAAAAATGAAGGGAGTTTATTACCACCAAGGCATGCTAAGAAAATGCTAAAGGGACTGTTGTAAAAAGAAGAAATAGAAAGGGAAGAAGTAACACAGGGCATTCTAGACCAAGGGAAAAGGCATAAAGATATGCCTCAGCCAACCCACCACTAGTTTTTCCCTTCCATACCAACCTCAGACATGAGAGGCCCTTGGCCTTGGTCCTGAGTGGTCTTCTACCTCTCCTCCATCATGCGCCCTCATTAGTAAGCATGTCTGACCTTGTGCATTTGTATCTCTGTGGTATTTCCAGAACACTCCTCTATGCTCTAGGTTCATATATCCAACTGTTGACCTGACATTTCCATTTGGGTGTCTATAGGCCCCTTGAGACGACCACACTCAAACTGGCTCTCAATAAAGGCCATGCCACTCTGAAGAAATCTGGGTCTTCTTTTGCTCCCCTCTCACCCTCCCTCTTCCCATCCAATCTATCAGAAGGACCTGTTGGTTGAACTGCCAAAATACTCCTTAAATCTATCAATCTCTCATCATCTTTATTGTCACTCTGTGTATCTAAGCCACCTTCATATCTTGTCTGAACCACTGGAATAATCTGAAAACTGGTCTCCCCGATTCTATTCTGTTCTCCATATGGCATCCAGGCTGATGTTTTCAAAGCACAATTATTTTATTCCCTGGACTAAAAACCTTTAATGATTTCCCATTGCACTTAAAATAAAACCTGCACCCTCTAACTTGGCTTCTGAGGTCGCAGAATCTGGCCCCACCCACCTCCATCAGCTCCTAGACCTGTGGGGCTCTTTCTAGCTTCAGGGCCTCTGGGCTGTGTCCTCTGCTCTCAGGGCTTTCTGTGGCTGACTCCTTCTCACCCTTCACGTGTTCGCTAAAATGTTTCCTCCTCACAAAGGTTTTCCTTGGCCACCTTGCCCAAAATACTGCTTCCTCCACCTACTTTTCACGCTGATCTTTACAGAACTCACTACAACAAGCAGTGTGTGGAGTTTTGACCTAACACTCACCGTGTGTCTCCATCACTGGAACTCAGGTCCCCAAGTGGAAACCCTGGCTGTCCTGTGCTCCATGCAGTTCCTTGGGCCTCCCATGGTTTAGGACATACATAAGTCCTTGTTCGTGAGGGAGTGGGTGGATGAACAATGGCTTTCTTTCTCTTGACTCTCCCTAGGTCCTTTACCACTGAACCCTACCCCTTCGGAGAGCATCCTCCTGGAAATGCGGTCCTGGGCCAGGTCCTGCACTGACCATGAGGCACAGACGGGCTCCCTTCCAGACTGCAGCGGTGGGGCTGACCCCACAACAGTCCAAGTGCAGAACGTCTCGCCTTTGTTGCCAACTTAGAAAAGTCCCAGGGCCGACAGGAATGCCTCCTGGGTTTGGTTTGGTTTTAAATTTTTAATCTAAGTCAAAGCTTTTACCCTGTCTTTCTGCTCCACATATTCCTCCCCCTTTCATGATGGCTCAGAGCCAGGACTGACCTACTGCCTTGGTTATATTTCCTACGTGTTGGATAGAAGTGCTTTTGATGAGGGATGCAGAGGGCCGGAGGAATGGTGAGTTACCTGCCTGCTGAGGAAGGTCACACCAGGACATTGGGCCTTTCTGACTCCAGCTCAGCAGGAAAGGACAGCAGAATAAAGTGAACATAAGCAGGTAAGACAGGATAGTGAGTATTAATATAACTATTTGCTCCCCTAACAAGACTTAAGAGCAGACTCCTGCTGGTTCCATTTCTACTTCCAAATTTTTTCAAATAATTTTTTATGTATTATTTTTATTAAGAAAGGAAAGGAGAGGGAGAGAGAGATAGAAACGTCAATGATGAGAGAGAATCATTGATTGGCTGCCTCCTGCATGCTCCTACTGGGATTGAGCCTGCAACTCGGGCATGTGCCCCGACCCGGAATCCAACTGTGATCCCCTGGATCATAGGTCGATGCTCAATCACTGAGCCACGCCGGCAGGGCTGAAATTAATTTTTGATTTTCAAGGTAGTCACAATGAATTGAAAAGAGGGAGATATCTCTTTGGAAAATATGTAATGAAATGCAGTATTTAATCTAACCATTAGCTGACATTCTCCTTTCTCCATTTATGTTGATTACAACCTGTTTACTGTTATGTGTGTACAGTGTAATTTATGGTGGTTCAACATTTACTGGCTATACATTATATGCTGTGTAATAAGACTACCAGCCACAAGGGATTCAAAGATGAATTAGACACCCTATCTGTCTTGAAGGAAGTTCAGAGGGTGGGCAAGCATGTAAACAATTCATTAAAACTGTGTGGTGCCTGCAATGGTAGGAGTGCACATGAGAGGAACATAAATAATCTGGCCAGAAAGCTGACTGTGCCAGTGTTAACCTGAGAATGAAAGGCCTTTCAAAGTGAGGCAACAGCATTTATTTGAGATAAAAAAGAATAGCTATTTGGGAAGCTTTGATTGAGACAGAAGCCCAAATAGTGTTCTGATTAGGAGACCAAGGCAGTGGCATTTACGAGAAGGGGAGGGGCGCAGTTGCATCAGTACAAGGAAGACACTTCTATTGGTGCAGGTAACAGAGTGAGATTAATTCTTTTTATTTTTTATTAAATCTTTATTGTTCAGATTATTACATTTGTTCCTCTTTTTTCCCCCCATAACTCCCCTCCTTCCAGCTCCCACCCCACCCTCCGCCCTCACTCCCCACCCACTGTCCTCATCCATAGGTGCACGATTTTTGTCCAGTCTCTTCCCGCATCTCCCACACCCCTTCTCCCCCTCCCCCCAAGAATAGTCAGTCCATTCCCTTTCTATGTCCCTGATTCTATTATAATCACCAGTTCATTCTATACATCAGGTTATTTATTCACTTGATTCTTAGATTCACTTGTTGATAGATGCATATTTGTTGTTCATAATTTGTATCTTTACCTTTTTCTTCTTCTTCCTCTTCTTAAAGGATACCTTTCAGCATTTCATATAATACTGGTTTGGTGGTGATGAACTCCTTTAGCTTTTCCTTATCTGTGAAGCTCTTTATCTTACCTTCAATTCTGAATGATAGCTTTGCTGGATAAAGTAATCTTGGTTGTAGGTTCTTTCTATTCATCACTTTGAATATTTCTTGCCACTCCCTTCTGGCCTGCAAAGTTTCTGTGGAGAAATCAGCTGACAGTCGTATGGGTATTCCCTTGGAGGTAACTGAGTTTCTTTCTCTTGCTGCTTTTAAGATTCTCTCTTTGTCTTTTGCTCTTGGCATTTTAATTATGATGTGTCTTGGTGTGGTCCTCTTTGGATTCCTTTTGTTTGGGGTTCTATGCGCTTCCTGGACCTGTAAGTCTATTTCTTTCACCAGGTGGGGGAAGTTTTCTGTCATTATTTCTTCAAATAGGTTTTCAATAGCTTGCTCTCTCTCATCTTCTGGTACCCCTATAATTCTGATGTTGGTACGTTTGAAGCTGTCCCAGAGGCTCCTTACACTATCTTTGTATTTTTGGGTTCTTTTTTCATTTTGCTTTTCCGGTTGGGTGTCTCTCGCTTCTTCGCATTTCAAATCTTTGACTTGATTCTTGCGTTCCTCTGGTGTGCTGTTGGGAGTCTGTATAATATTCTTTATTTCAGTCAGTGTATGCTTACTTTCTAGATGGTCCTTTATCACACCACCGAGGGTCTCATTAGATTTCCTGTACATCTCATCAAGTTTATCGACAGACTCTAGAAGCCTCTTGAGAGACCTCAAAAGTGTGGTTCTGAACTCAATATCCTCCCTTGATAGTTTTGTCCTGTTTCTTTGTCTCCGCATTTTTTACGCTTTCTTGGTACACCCCCTAGTGGTCTTTGTGCGCAGTCTTGTTGTAGTTAAGCCTTGATTGTTGTAGTTAATACTAGAGGGATTTGACCTCCAGGCCGACTGGCTGTGATAATCAGCTGTGTCTTCAGTGGAAGAACTTGTGTCCTCTAGGGAGGTGCTAATCTAGCCTTTGCCTGAGGCTATCTGGCAAATGCCTCTGTGCAGGGCTTGGGCGGGGCGGGTCCCACGGGATCAACAGGGCGGAGGAGGGAGCAGTTATGGCTGCTCTCAGTCCGTCCCCAGAGGCTCTGCCTCTCTGTCCCAGCAACCGCTGCAAACCTCGGAGGGACCGTAGCCAGACAGTCCTGCTTCTCCCGTTTGAGTCTGGGTCCCTAGAGACTCGCCCGGATCTGGAGCTCTGAGTCTGAGGCTCCCTCCGGATTAAAACAGACAACCACGCCCTCAGCCACCAGCCCGCGCTGCGCGCACTCCGCACTTTAGTATTTTACTTCAGCACTGCGCCTCCTCTGATTCTCGGTTCCTCCTAGTTGTAGAACTTCCACTCAGCCAGCCTTCCTGTGGTTCTGGATGATGTCCGTTCCGTCTTTTAGTTGTATTTTTGAAGTGGTTGTTTGAGGCAGCAAACTCTGGAGTTAATCTATGCCGCCATCTTGGTTTCCAGCATCGAGATTAATTCTAATCAGTGTCTTTAATTGTCAGTCCAGCAGTCTCCAGGCCAGTAGTTGTACTGTCTGCTTTCTTGTTATCTTCGCAAACAGTTCTCGGGGACACATTGCTTTCGGCCCCGTCCAAAGGTCCGTTTCCCCTGCTTAACATTTCAGGGTTGAGGCATCAGTCATGCAAGGCAGTTCCTCTGGCATGGCAGCTCCCGCCCCATTTTATATTACTTTTACAGCAGTTTGTAAAGGTGGCCCCCGAATCCTCTGAGAATTCTCCTATCGAGAGAGATCTGTGTCCCCTTCCTTGAGCCTGGGCTCTGTGGCTGCTTGACTGATACAGAAAGCAGTGGAAGAGACACTGCCCATTTCCAAGCCTTAAGGAACTGGCCGCTTCTACTTCCTGTCCCTTAGGTTGCTTGCTTTTGGGAGCTGACTAGTACCTGGAGGAAGCCCAGAGCAGGCACCTGGGACAGCACCTGACCGCGCTCCCAGTGGGGCTTCTCCTGTAGCTACATCAGTGCCTCAGTACAGGGCCAGAGCCAGTCCTAAAGGTTTCCTGGCTCACTGGTGGCCGCTCTCTCTCCTCCATGTAGTCGCAGGGCCTTCCCACAGGGCAGCCTCCTCTGCCGGTTGGGAGAGCGAGGGCTCTGAGTGCCGGGAAACTACAAATGCTACCACTTCAATAAACTGCTGCCACGTGAGTGATGAGTGAGGCTGGGGTGGCAGTACAAGAGCAGGGAGCCAACAGGAAGGACAGCACCCCCTTTCACTCCAAAGCACACCACCTTCCTCTAGCACCCTCTCCTGGCAGGGACCAGGGAAGCAGCTGACAAAGCCAATGTGTGGTCTGCAGAGTCCCAGCCCTGGTGCCATAAATAATAGGCAAGTGGGTTTGAGAGGAGATAATAGCATAATAACTGGCACAGTTAACAAGACTTTGAATATAAAGTTGACATCAGAACACTCCCTCCCAAAATCATGCCATCAAAGATCCTCATTTGGGAACATGTTTTGAATTTAACCACTTACTTTTTATGTAAAGCCATTGCCTTGGTACCAAAAGGGAAGAAAGTGTTACGTTATTATTGGAAAGCCTGCATTCAAGTAATGCAAATCTGTCTTCAAGTTCATTTAACAAAGTGACATTTAAATTACTAAGAAGAATGGAATAAACTCTGTGTTATTTGCACTCTCCCAATACACTGGGATGAAATTGTCCTGGGATCAGCAACTGATTAAGCTGATTATACACCTCATACATGTAGGATATGGTTTTCAACTGGCCACCATCAAAATACAATTTACTTCTGTTAGTATAATAATGTTGCTGCTATAAAAGGCATCTCCTGGTAAGTGTTTTCCATTTACATTTCTCCTAGCACTAGTGTGGTATTTTCACAGCCTCCCTGCCTTCAACTCCACATTCTTACCATGGAATTTGGGGGATTTTTCTGGATCGAGATGATAAGGAAACCCTGATGCATGATGGGAAGGGAGGAGGCCCAGCCGTGGGTGGCCTGGAAAATAATAGTAAAGGTGGGTGGTTCCTGAAAAGGCGTTGAGCGAAAAGGTGTAGACCAGCAAAGCAGCTCAAGCAGTCCAAGTGGAAAGGGAGATGCCAACCAGAGAAAAGGCACTCTGTGTGCTTCTGTTCTAAAAGCAGCGTGAGCAGAGGCAGGGGACCCTGTGGGCAGCGGTTCATCAAAAAGAAAGAAATCTGTCTGCTCACTCTCCATCCAGATGACTGCTCTAATGCCCGTTGTCTCTCCTCTAATCAGCATGGTGGTGACGGCTTCAGTCACCCCGAGTTTGCTACCCAGAGAGCAGTAGGCAGCCCCTACTCGACCTGGGCTTATCTCCCAATCCACTCAGGTGACGTGATCGCCGGCCATTGCTGGCCTCGACAGTTAGGCCTTCCTCCCCCATGGGCTTCCTGAACCAGCCACGGGGACCTCTCCTCCCTATCGCTGACCCCGCACTCAACCCCAATTCATTTAACCTCCTGTAAGTAACAACTGGGTCACCCCTCCAGACTTCTGATTTGCTGTCTCAGACCAAAAACCTAGCTCTAGGCCAGAAATCCTCTCCAGTCCAGCCTTGGCCCCAGGACCAGGTCCCACAGCCTTCCTAGTCGCAGGGGACACCCGCCACTCGGATTAGACTGTGCCCCTCACTCCAGGCCTGACCAGACGATGGGGACGCCCTCCCTCTAGTCTAGTTTCCCAGGTCTCCGTTTGTTGCTTACCTCCTCTTCCTAATTTACACCACGGGGAATTCTTTTCTGTCCCACCCCCCCCCAACACTCCACCGCCACCACCAAAAAATCACTCACTGGGATGTCTCCTCCATTATCTTAACACACTTGGCCTTTCCATGGAGGTGCAGCCAAAGCAGCTTATCCACAATATAAATTATCCACACTGGCCTGAGAGTGGAACTTTCCCCTTTAACATTCTCCGGGACATAAACAATTTCTGGCACTGCAGTGAGAAGTGGTCAGAGGTCCCCTACATCCAGGCCTTCTTTACACTCTGTACCGGTCTTCTCTGTGTCAAAGCTGCTCTACTTATCAAATCGTACTTCTCCGCTCACAGCCCCCTTCTGCCAGCCCTGGCCCTTTCCACCCTGAGCCTTCTGACTCATCCTCCCCAACCAGTCAAGCCCCTCAGACCCTCCCTTCAACCCTTCCAATCACTCGATCCTCCGTTTCCCCTCCAGGTCCCCCAAACCCACTTCTTATGGCCCCCCTCCTACTGTCCCCCTGTCCTCAGGCTCCACCTCTTTGTCCACTCCCTGAACCCCCTTACTAAGCCCCCCTCTTACACCTTCCCAGACAGCCTAGCCTCCAGCCCCCATCCTCCCCCTCCGAGAGGTGGCTGGGGCCAAGGGTATAGTCTGGGTACATGTCCCATTTTCCATGTCTTACCTCGCACATATTTAGAGGCATCTTGGGTCTTTTTCCACCGACCTGACTGCCTTTACTAAGAAATTTGAGTACCTGACCCAGTCCTATGACCTGACCTGGCACGACATCTGTCCTCCTGTCCTCCTCTCTCACTACAGAGGAGAAGGGGCGCTCTGGCTACAGCTCAGGATCATGCCAAGGCCCTCCATAGACAGGACGTGGCGGCCATCCCAGATTGTGCTGACAGGGTCCCCCACACTGATCCAAGATGGGATTATCAGGTTACTTCTCCAGGGTGCCGGCTCCATAGCCATGTAATTGCCTGTCTCATGGCCGGACTCAAAAAGGGGCCACTTATTCTGCCCTCCTATAAGGCAGTCAGCTATGAAAAACTCAATAAAATTACTCAGGGCCCTGATGAAAACCCAGCTCTCTTCCTCTCCCGCCTGACAGAGGCCTTACAGAAGTTTACCACCTTAGACCCCACCTCCCCAAAGGGAACTCTTCCTCTGAACACCCATTTTAGATACCAATCAGCCCCCAACATATGCCACAGACTTCAAAAAAATAGACACAGGTCCACAAACCCCTCAAAAAGACCTCGTTAGCCTAGCCTTTAAGGTCTTTAATAATAGAGACCAGGAGACCCAAATCTAAAAAACAAAAGCAAGATCAAGCCAAGGCTGAGGCCTAGAAGGAGGCCTTTCAGCTCCTAGCCACCACTCTCATGAACCCCAAAGTGCCAGTCCTCCAACTGAGGGTAAGTCAGGGGCTAAGCCTCCTCTGAGCCCATGCTTCACATGCAACAAGAAAGGACACAGGCCAAGTCCTGCCCAAACCTCCTGACACCCCCACCTGGGCCCTGCCCAGGGTGCAGGAGGGGAGGAGGAAGGGGGCTGGTGGTAAGGCCACTAGAAATCAGACTTCAGTCTGGCCCCTCCAGGTTGGACCTCAGCCAGTCCAGCAAAGCCACCCTCTGGATCTGGTTTTGAGCTTCCAGATCTGGGACTGGCCACCAAAGAATGAAGCTGCCCAGGCCCTGACAAGGTCGCACAGACTTACATCACCAGGACAGAGCCTCGGGTAATGCTTGCGGTGGCAGGTAAGCCCATCTCCCTTTTAATTGACACTGGGGCCACTCATTCTGCCCTCCTCAAGTTTGCTGGGACCCTTGTCCCCTCCTCGGTCTCTGTCATGGGGGTTGACAGATTGGTCTCACAGCCATTAGTCACCTCACTTCTACACTGCATCTTACTAGACACCCTCCCTCTTCCCAAACCTATAAAGTAGGTTTGGAACTGTTAATGTAATGACTTGTGCTTTGTTGAGAGTGTGTCTTGAAACTGAGTGTGTTTAAAATATGTTCATAAGGGTCACTCTAAAAAATACTGGTTGTTTGCTTTTCTTAGTTATTGGAAATTGAGACTTCTCAGAGCTATTAGTTGGAAATTGTATAGTTTTGGTAAGAGAAGGCCTGAGGCATGGACATGCATTTTGAAGGAAAAAGAAAGTGAGTTAAAGTTGTAAGAAGGTTTGTGAAAGTTATAGAAGGTTTGTAGGAAGAAACAGTAAAAAGGAAGTTATATAAATGACAGGCCAGTAAGCTAGGACAAGCAAAATAGGGAAACTGAGATAATTAAACAGCAGTTTGCAGCCATCTAGAAAATCCTATCTTCTCTAAACCAAGGACACTTAAGAGTAAATGATTTGCATTATTCCTCCCCAACCAGAGGGTAAATAGCTTAAATCAACCTACTCAGGGATACAGATAGCAGAAATCCAATTAGTGCCATTTATTGACCACACCCAGGGATAAATGAAGCTAAGAGAATAAACCTCATTTTGGTATATTAGACTACAACCCTCCAAACTAAGTCTCTTTCCTTTCACCAGACCATTTGTCATAATTCTTGTTCTAGCTTTTGCCTTAATAATACTAAAATTTATAAACAGTTTGTCTCCATCAGATTAGTCAGCTTAGACCCCTGATCTTTTCCTCCTGAAAGATAACATCTAGGCCTCAGTTGTATTTCAACTCCAGGCCCAGAAAAGCAGCAAAACCAGACGAGTGACCCTGTGGCAGCCTCAGGACCAGCTTTTACCTCCCAAGTCACTCAACCAGTCTCTTTGAGAAATCGTGCTTCTGTGACCCCTCGCTCTAACCAGGAGGAATCTATACAGTGTTCCAGCCAACCACAATCAAAGTCCATCCTCTATGATCTTGACGTCACCACTCTGCAGGCAGTAACTATAGAAGATGTGACCTTTGTCCCTATTCCATAAAACAAAAAGGCTGGAATGTTACGTCTGATCAAACAATTGAATCGATACCCCTCCCCTGGGAACTGACCTTTAGGCCACTTCACAATGGACATATCCTTTTGCTTAGACCACATTCCATTTCACTAAGATCACATTCTATTTGCTAAGACCATTATCCTTCCCCTCCAGACCATCCCAGGATCTGGACCTGCCCAGAGAATTCTCTGCTCAGAAAAAGCCCGCCTAGAGTCCTTTAAAATCTCTGACCCACTGTCCCTGGGTGCTGGCACCATTTTGGGACTCAGCCCATACGATTTTCCAGACTATCCAATAAATTCATAATTCTTTAAAAAATAATCCTATATAATAAAAGATTAATATGCGAAGTGTCCGGTCAACTGGTCAGCCGTTCAACCAATCAAAGCATTATATGCTAATGATATGCTAAGGCCACTCAACCACTCACTATGACATGCACTGACCACCAGGGGGCAGTCAGTCACCCGATTGACCAGTCACTATGATGTGCACTGACCACCAGGGGGCAGATGCTCTGACCGGTAGGTGAGCTTGCTGCTGGGGTCTGGCCAATCAGGACTGAGTGAGATGGGCCAGACATGCCCTGGAGTCCTCCCATGGTCCCTCCCCTGCTGGCCAACTCTCACATCCCTCCCCTGCCCTGAACATGCACCAGTGGGGTCTCTTGGTCTGGCCTGCACCCTCTCGCAATCTGGAACCCCTTGGGGGATGTCGGAAAGCTGGTTTCAGCCTGATCCCACAGGCCAGGCCGAGGGACCCCACTGGTGCACGAATTCATACACCAGGCCTCTAGAAATAAGATAAAATAAAATAAAATAATTGTTTTATTCCTGGTAACTAACATATAAGTACTCAATAAACACTGCTGAATGAATTAGTGGTGAGATAATGTTTTCCTGACGTAGCTGTCCTCAAAAGCTATTGTCATCCCTGCCATGGAGAAGGCCAAGTTTATCCTTCTGGGGCCCAACTTGTTTGGTAGCTTTTCAATTTACCATTTCCTCTGGGGCATCCCTGCTGCCTGTCCCTCATCATGACTGTTGGTCACTAATGTCCAAAGTCACGCTAATTTATTCTCTGTCTCAGATAAGCTTTGCACCTAGGACCTTAACCTAAGCACCAGATCTGCTGGTCCACATTAAAAAATTCATCACTCACTCTTTGGGTCTCACCTTTAAACACCACTGGGAGAGCCCCTAAGCTGACTCGTTTAGCTATGGTTCCTCAACACTAGTTTCTGTAAATAAAGAGAAAATTAGTGTTTTTTAAAAATTATTGTTGTTATTTTTCTTTTTTAATCTCCAGAGCAATGTCACAGAGTCATGAAAAATTTTACTTCCCGTGAGATGTATGGTCCACAGAGGGGGCCGGACTCGGTCAGCGGGATGCTGGTCATGGACAAGGATTTCATCCCAGAACTGAGAAAAGCTCAGCCACTGGGAGTGGAGTGGGTTCACCCACTCGCAATGCCTGGCACCGTTCTGGTGTAAACCAAACAGACCTGGCTGCTCCCCCCACAGGCCTCTAGCCGGTGATGGAATCAGGGAGGGGCTTCCTTTTCCCAGGTGCCTGGTAGGAACAGAAATTCCAACTGACAGCAAGGGATTCGCCTCACTGTTGAAATTCCCTAAAATATGACCAAATATTTTTAAACTAAGGACTGTATGCTTTATGTCATAAATCTTTTACCTCTTATTTTTAAATATCCTAGTTAACATAGATGCTGTGGAGAATACTCTGGATAAGGAAGAATAAGGTGCATATGCATAAAGAAAAAACACCAAATATGTTCATTACCTCAACAGCTGTAACAATTTTCTAGTTCCATGGGTAGCTGGCAGGCTGACTATCCCTCCAAAAAGAAGAGTTTAAGGTGCATGAGTTCAAGGTTTTGTAACTTAATGGCCAAGGCAGAATTAACACCTCCGTAGTAACTGATACTAATCAGGTGTGCTTTCCTCTGCGGACGCAGCCTGACTGTAACAGCTCCAGGGGAGTGCGACCGGAATCGCAGCAACAGGAGCAAGCCCTTTGTGAGAAAACTGCCGCGCACTTGCTGTGGCCTGGACCCTAAATGCAGCAAGGGCAAGGACAGACTCCATTAGACCCGAAAACAAAGGAAGACTATGCCATTCTCTTCAAAGCACTGCAAAATGGAAATTTTGGTGCAGCGTCCAAAAGGCCTGGGAGTCTTCACTGTGGCCACTGCAAGTAATTTGGCTTTATTTTTTTTTTTTTTTTAGTTTAAATACTTAAAACAGAAAAATAGAATCCAAATGGGACAATCGTCCTTGGAACTTCCACAGCACCTTTTTGTCAAAGGGCTCTGCCCTCTTCTCGCTGTGCTGCTCTCTGTTTAGGAAACGTGAGCAGAGCGAAGCCGGTGGTTCTTGCAGGGCACCAGCTGAGCAGCTGAGTGGGAGGCAGGGCACACGTCTCACCTTCACAGACAGCTTGGCCAGTCCTCGCTGCACCTGCCTTCCCCAGTTCCTCGGCCTCAGGGAGCAGAAAGGGCGAATTTCAAAATTGAGCCCAGGAGTCCCGACTGGTGTCTGGAAGCTGGTTAATTCCACCTTTTGCAATCTAAGGGCATTTTTAAAAGGTTTTTTATTATCAGGCTTCCTGACTTAAAGAGGTACTTCAGGAAGTAATCAACTGTTTTACTTCCAAATTGAAATAGTAGCTACTTCTCAGCCAACATAAATGTAAATAATACCGCACGCCGGCCTCCGCACAGAGCGGAGCACTGGGGGCATACCGATGGGGAGGGTGGGCACAGCCACACACCTGCGGGACTCGCCGACCAGGAGAGAACACACTGGTCAGGGAGAGGAGCTCGGAGGCAAACTTTATCGATATCAGTTTATTTCTGATTAGTCCGTAAATTAGAAAAAAGGAGAATAAGTAAAGGGGAGAGAGACAGAGAGAGAATAAGGAGAAATAATGGATGTAAAAAAACACACACACAGCTTACTGGTGTCAAACATAAAACATGTCTTTATTATTCAGAAACCTCCAGGTTAGTTTAGCCAATTTACTACTAGATTTAAAAAAATAATTTCAAAATACTTTAATCAGTGAGCTTCCTTCACTAATGATTCCACTTCCTACCCATTTCTAAAATATGTACGAATTTTGAGATCCAAAGTGTTAGCGCTTCTGATCGCTGCCGTTCATTGACATCTGACCCTTTAGGATGAGCCAGACCAGCTTTGTGAGCTGGCAGGGCCTGAAGAAGCATCTGCCACCAACTGAGCTTCTGTTCAAGCCCAAATGAAAGCAAAACAGTGTTTCTCGTCTTGGCTGAAACTTCATCTCGGTTTGTTTCCTCTGCAAATGAGCAGAATGTCTCAGAGCCGAGTCACACGCCAGGTGACGGGGACGCCATTCACATGATGATGGTCAGAGGGTTTACAGAGCTAGTGCACAGGTCAGGCTGCTGTGACGGGACTGTAGTCCAAAACCAGCAGTAAGCCACCTGTAACCCACAGGACGTCAAGTCCTCTCCCCAGTGGGGTCATCCTGCCCTTTAGTATGTAGATAAAATGACTGGAGCCCCCGTCACATATATTAGGGACACCCAGTGCTCTCCCCTGTGTCCAGGGATTCTGGAGGAAGGAGGAAGGACTCCAGATCCCTACTTCTGTTTCAGTTCTCAAGCCTTCTCACTGGCTCCCGTTTCGTGTCTCTGCAGCTTCCTCGGGACCTCTTTCCTCATGGGCACAGCCCTTCCCCCTTCACTGTCCCAAACTATTGTATGCAACCTGCCCTGCTGAAGGTTTGGGGACACTGACGGAGGTGGTGCACCGCAGGATGGAACAGGAAACAAGAAGAGAACAGTGGTCCTGCTCCTGAGAAGGGAAAGCAGGATATAGCACATATGCAGTAATAACTAACAGTGTAGGCCAACACATTGAGAAGGTACATCTATACAAATGAGGAATACAGTATTTCTTACTGTACATTCCAAAACAGTATGGAGTGACTATTATCTGTCAGGCAATGGTTGAGCGGGAAGATACTCAGTATCAGAGACCTTGTAGCCAGCCAAGCATGCTCTCTAATAACAGTCACAATCACGAGGCCATTTTAAAACATTTTAGTTGGAATTTGCACAATTTGTATAAGATCTATGTTCACTTCTCTGGGAGGATTTGAGGAGGTGGCTTTTCAAGAACACCCATGAGTGAATATTAATTCAGGGGGTGAGAATGCTGGCCTTGGGATCTAAAGGCTCAGTGAGGGGTCCCTTGCTTCCTCACAGAGGAGCTTGTGAGAAGATTAAAGTTGGGAATCAGAGGTGAGCAAAAGTACCCAGTGAGCCCAAGAAAGGAGAGTATTTCTTGTCTAGACAAGGGGACAGTCATGGAGGAGATCAGGCATTTACTGTCCACACCGGCCAATCTTCTCTAAGTGAGTGATGTTCCATAATTTCCCTTGTCTTGAGTCTTCTGCACACTCACTCACCTAGAGAATAGTGGCTGGTGTGGGATGGAGGGTCAGCAATGGAGAAGGAGAGATTCCCGATCTGGCATCCTCCTTGGCTGGTTCGGAAGGGCCCTTAACACAGGGAGGCCTAATCAAGGCCAGCAATCAAGTAACCTGAGTAGGATTGGGAGGTAAGCCCAGGTCAAACTGCCACTGCCTACTGCTCTCCAAGTAACAAACTCGGGGTGACTGAAGCCAGGGTGCTGGCTCCCCTTCCCCATAGAACCTTCCCGGGTTTCAGCACCAAATGTTAGGGTCGCCAAAAGAGGAATGCAGGAGGCCAAAGTGGTGAGGGATTATAAATTCACTAGAGGCCCAATGCCTGAAATTCATACAAGAGTAGGCCTTCCTTCCCCCGGGTACCAGCACCGGCTTCCCTCTGGCACCCGGGACCCGGGCTTTCCTCACAGCCCAGGCTTCGTCTGGAAGGTTGTCCCGTCTAATTAGCATATTACGCTTTTTTTATTATAGATTAGGTGATCTGGATAACAGATGGGCTGAGCCCCAAAATGGCACCAGCACCCAAAGACGGGGAGTCAGAGATTTTAAAGGATTCTAGGCGGGCTTTTACTGGGTAGAGAATTCTCTGTGCAGGTCCGTATCCTGAGAAGGTCCCAAGCGGAGAGATAGTGGTGTTAGCAAGTGGAATGTGGTCTTAGCAAGTGGAATGTGGTCTTAGCGAAAGGGAATGTTTGTTGTGAAGGGGAGGGGTATCCATTCAATTATCTGATCAGACCTAACAACTAGATTCACTAAAAACCTTGTTCCTTTCAACTGCAGATTCATAGATTAGAAAATGCTTTGTAAATGTTTAGGTACATTAAAGGAGTCTAAAGTAAAGAGAATAATTAATTTAATTTAATGATAACATAATATCTTGCATTCGTATAACGAAGTTTGCAACATGTACAAATACAGGCTTCGTGTGGACATGGCTGGTGCGTTGCAGCGCTGTGCCCCCACTGTGGTCCTGCAGGCTGGCTCTCCCTCCACGCGTGGGGCACATATAGCTCTTTACACTCATTCATAAGTTTCTTCCTCAGATTTTAAAGTATTTTTTGCTTTTCCCAACATTAGTTTATAAAACATGAGAACATTCTTACACAAGAGCAGTCATTTTTCTTCATATTTTGCAGCCTGAAAGCAGAAAAGTGATGGGAGTTCCTAGAAATCTCAGAGCAAATTATTGGCAAAGGCAGAAGGGGGAGAAAAATAAAACCAAGCAAACAAAATCCCTTCCCACCAGAACACGTGGCCGCCAGCCCTAATAGCATCATTGAAATTCCATTCTGAACTCAAATTCAAGTAAGATTAAGAATTCTACACTTATGGAGAGCTTTGAAAAATTAAGACACATTTCTTACTAAATTTTAAAACTTCCTAAATGCAAGAAATTATTGTAAAAAATGTTTCAGTTCATTTTTTATTCAGTGAGTAATAAAAGGAAGACAAATTGATAAAATCAAGCCAAAGACTCAAAAATAAGACTTACCTTGCCTTTCGGTTTCTATGTGCCCTTCGATTGCCCTTCAGCACCTAGGTGAGCAAGAGCTTAACGCCAATTAACTACCTTTCTTTCTGATGAAAATAACATTGACTTTACATTTCAAACTGTAGCATAATATGTTGGTTATATTTACAGCAATAATCATTCTAGGAATTTTGACTTAAAATGTTTTAGCATTGGAAACATTTTCAAGAGCACTGTTACCTACTTACCACTCATTTGCGAAGGAAAGGGGTCACTTCAGTCAAAGGAAATGTGTGCTTTCACTCACTGACCCATCCATTCGTATACTGACTGCGTGCCTACTGTGTGGTCTAGGAACTAAGGCTGTCACAGGGAGGGGAAATGGTGCATTTACAAGTCTCATAGCATACCTTCTAGCTGGGGCTAGAAGAGGTATATAACAGAAGGTGAGCAGTGCCATGGAAGTGTGGAGGAAAGGGGCCGAATACTAACCTAAGTCAGGGAAGGCCTGCGTGGCAGCCTTGCAAACTCAAGAGACCTAAAATAACCACAAAGGATGGTCTGAAATTAAAATCTTTCATTAAAAAGCAGTTTATTCTATATATTCACATGTCCTAGGCCAGTATCTTCCCTGACAAAGATCAACTCGATCTTTACCGAGCCTATTGTCTTTTTGCATCTAAGACAACAGACCTGTGGAATGTCAGGGTAACTTGTAACTTGTGGCCCCTCAGAGTACAACTAATGACACCAGGGCAGAAACCACAAAGTCCCTCATTTTATTGTTATTGTGTTAATTGTCCACTATTAACCCACCTGGGTAAAGAAGCACGTGTCTATCATGTCACTTTTTATCCAATCCCAGAGGTTTCTTCCCACCTCCCTAATCTAACACCAATGGATTTCATGTAACCCTCTTATGTCTCCTCCTTTAATGGAAATTTATAAAACTAAGTGAAAAGTTGCCATTTTTCAGAGGATTATCCCGAAACATGGAGATTTTGCTTCCCAGCAATTGTCGACAGTTTGGCTCAAATAAACTCAAAAAAATTCTTTACAGGTTTGAATGTTTTCTTATGTTGACATAAGCAATAAAGTGGAGGAGGAGGAAGAGCAGGGGCTGCCCTTTAAATAATGTAGTTGAAGAAAGGCTCATGAAGAAGGCATTTGAAAATATTCCTGAGGAAGGAAGCTGGGTATCTGGGAAAAGCAGTTACTATCTAGAGCAAGAGGGAGGAGCAAGGGAAAGACCCTACCTGGGAGCATCTGTGGCATATTTGAGAAACAGCAAAGAAGAGTGAGTGTGGCCAGAGCAGAATGGGCCAGGAAGCCAGCAGGAGAGGAGGTGGAGAGGTGAGTGCAGCCTGGCGGGTTGGCAGGTCCTGTAGAGCCGCTGCGGGTCACTGTAAGGACTCGCCTTTGACGCTGAGTGAGGTGGGGGCCACTGGGCGGTTCTGAGTGAAGAAATGACATGATCCTACTGACATTTCAAGACAACAGGAGTGGAAGAAAGATCACTTAGAGGTTATTGCATCAACCAGATGGGATTAGAGTGGCTTGGACCAGGTTGGGAGCAGTGGGGGAGGTGAGAAATGAGTGGATTCTAGGTATAATTTTAAGGGAGCCTCAGCAGGACTTCCTGGTGGGTTGGATGTGGCATGTGAGACACGGAGAAATCAAGGCTGACTCCAGGTGTTTGGTCTGAATGCTGAGAAGGCTGGGGAGAGTGGAACTGGAACAGGGCTGGGGTGGGGTGGGGGGCAGAGGTCAGCAGCTCGCTTGGAGGTGCAGTGAGCAAGAGGTGTCTGCTGGACACCCACGTGGAAAGGCCACGTGGGCAGTTGGATTTGCCAGTCTGCATTTCAGGGGGGTTCAAAACTGGAGATTTACATTTGAAATGTAAAGCCATAAAACTACATGAGGTCATCAAGGGAGCTGAGCGCAGGTTGAAAACCATAGAGGCCCCAGGACTGTGCTCTGAGCACTCCAACGTAAAGAAGCAGGTAATGTATACGCATGTGTGCATAAACCATGCCACAGACAACGGGGTGGTGAAGGCCTGGGAGGGGCGGGTTTGAAGTGGAGGGGGTCGATGGGGGGGGCATAAACAAAGGGGACATCTGTAATACTTTCAACAATAAAGATACATTTTTTTAAAAAGCAGGGAAATGAGGAGGAACTGGCAGAAGGAGGAGGAAAGCCAGGCGCTTGTGCTGAGCTGGAAGCCAGTGAAGAATGCGTTTCAAGGAGGGACAAATCAACTGTGACAGATGCTACTGCTTGCAACAAGGAAGATAACCACTGAAAATCAATATTGCATCTAACCAGGTGGCAATCATTGTTGGCCTTGTCAGTAGAATGGGTTTAAGACAGGACAGGAGAAGAGCATTTGACAAATGATACCATGACAGAGAACAGAAAAGTGTTGCAGTAGCTCAAACGGAAGAGGCGCGAGGAAGGGGATGTGCATATAACGTTGCCTACATTCGGTTCCTTGCGTACTTAGAGTCCGATATGATACGCTGACACCGGTGGAACAAGGAGTTGATGTACTAATAACATTTTAAATATAGACTTTATTTTTAGAACAGTTTTAGGTTCACAACAAAATTGAGCAGAAAAACATAGGTTTTCTCACATACCCCTTGCCCCATACATGCACAGCCTCTCCACTATTAGCACCTCGCACCACGTGGCACATTTGTTACAACCAATGAACCCACACTGACACATCATTACCACCCAAAGTCCATAGTTTACATTAGGGTTCACTCTTGGTGTTATACATTCCATGGGTTTTTGACAAATACACTAATTAATAAATTAATATGGTGATGGCTTTTTATTGTGTAAGAACATTTAGCACAAGATCTGCCCTCTTAACAAAATTTGAGTGCGCAGCACAGTGCTGTTAACCATGGGCACGGCGCTGTGCGGCAGGCTCTGTGTGACTGAAATGCTATGCCAGTCGTGCAGCTCCCTCTTCCCTCTTCCTCCGTCCCTGCTGACCACCATTTCCCTGTTTCCATGAGTTTGGCTGCTATCAACAAAAGATAACAAGTGTTGGTGAGGATGTAAATTGGTGCAGCCACTATGGAAAACAGTATGGCGGTTTCTAAATAATTAAATAGAACTACCGTATAATCCAGCAACCTGACTTCTGGGTATGTATCCCAAAAAGTTGAAATCAGGATATCTCAGAAACATATTAGCATTCCATAATCACTGCAACACTATTCACAAAAGGCAAGATGTGGAGGCAACCTAAATGCCCATCAACAAGTGAATCCTATATAATAAAGAGGTAATATTCTAATTAGACCAACTGCAGAATGACCTTCTGGAATGACCAGTGGGCAGGAGGCGGGACCTCAGGGCCACAAGGTGGGGCTGTGAGGGCCGAGGCAGCCAGGGTTGCAAGGGCCAAGCCCTTTGCATGAATTTTGTGCATTGGGCCTCTAGTTAATAAAGAAAATGTGGTTTATACACAGAGTGAAATACTGTTTGGCCTTAAAAAGAAGGAAAGCCTGCCATGGGCAGCAATATCTATGAACCTTGAGGACATTATGCATAGCAAGAAAAATCAGTGACAAAAGGACAAATACTGCACAGTTCCACTTAGGCGAGGTATCTAAAGTAATAACATGTAAAGTATGATTTTAAAAATAATTAAAACATTTAAAAAATAATTTAAGAGTGCATTTAAAAGTAATATTTTGAAAAGCATCATATTTTATCATATACTGTTCTGTGGCAGGTCGGGGTAAATAAATATTATCAGCTAGAGTTTATAAAGGCAGCGCTTCCACCACAGGGACACCCGGGAGAGAACAGGCAAGGCCGTCACCCAGGCGCTGCTGACTCGGCCGGTACCGGAGCAATGTGCCCAGCAGGCTGAGAACCAGTTCAATGTGTAAACTAAAGGCCTTCTATTGTGAAAGACATTTTCAAAACGCATAACTGCAGAGGAACTGCAAACACAAATACAGACATGTGCCAGCCATGCTAAATACAATGATAACCGCATCTACTGTTTGTAACATACCTGCTCTGCTAAGAAATTTACATACCTTGTTGCTAATTATCACCAACCACTTGCATAGTTGGGACAACTGCCCTGATGATGCAGAAGCAGAGACTAAGGTTCAACGACGTTTGTAACTAAACAGCTAGGCCAGTGATGGCGAACCTTTTGAGCTCGGCGTGTCAGCATTTTGAAAAACCCTAACTTAACTCTGGTGCCGTGTCACATATAGAAATTTTTTTATATTTGCAACCATAGTAAAACAAATATTTATATTTTTGATATTTATTGTATATATTTAAATGCAATTTAACAAAGAAAAATCACCCAAAAAAATGAGTTCGCGTGTCACCTCTGACACGCGTGTCATAGGTTCGCCATCACGGAGCTAGGCAGTGGCCGTGGTGGATTCTGAGCCGAACTGCTGGTGTCTGACAGCAAAGCCCATGCTTTTTCCTTTGCACCTCAGTACCTCACCACCACCACCAACAACAACAGCCATAAGTAATTCTCTGTTCATTACTCACAAAAATCTTCCTGGGAAAAATGAGAATTGAGTGTCTTAAAGGAGAACGAATAAAGGTGAGTCACCAGTGTTGAATGCATTCTGTTCATTCTCGAGAATGTAAGAGCTCAAACGAAGTCCCAGAAACAGTGGTGAACAAGAGAACATGTTCAAATGCTTGAATTCAGCTGGGAGGACTGTAGGTATTTGAACAATCCCCTTCTGAGATAACTATGAGTTGTAACTATGTTGTAGCCAAATAAAAAAGGAAAAAGAAAAGAAAAGAAAAGAAAAAAAGTGTGCCATTTCTTTTCTTCTTCTTTTTTTAACGTTGGAGCCTTCTTTTTTTAAAATATATTCTTATTGACTTCAGAGAGGAATAGAGAAGGAGAGAGAGATAGAAACATTAATGAAGAGAGAGAATCATGGATCGGCTGCCTCCTTCAAGCCCCCTAATGGGGACCGAGCCCACAACCCAGGCATGTGCCCTTGACCGGAATCGAACCCGGGACCCTTCAGCCCACAGGCCGAACTCTATCCACTGAGCCAAACCAGCTAGGGCTAGTGTGTCATTTTTATCATTTTTAACAATTTGTGCAATTCTGTAATCTACCCAGAGACACAAACGTAGGTAATATTCAGTAGAGTAGTAAAACCTAGATGGAATGAGTCAAGTTCCCATCATCATATTACACCCCATTACACTACTGCTTCAGCAGTAATGTCAGTGATTAGAGACTGGCTATGCACCTAAATGCTGGTCCGGATCTGTAGTTTAAATACATATCATACGGAATGTGTCGCTGTGCCACAGCCAAGAGGTATGCAGTGGTTGGCATTTTCTGTCTTCCTGTGACACAAAGGAGCTTATTCTGTTCTCTGGTTCACAGGTGTAATGTTGGAAAATGCCTTGAAAGTTCCACCGTGCATTTGTCTGGGAAATTAACTGACATTTTTAAATTATAAAAATATACTGGCTTTCCCCTCTGAGTGGGTGGATAGAAATGGGTAGAAATGTGCCATTTCCAGCAGATATGTTTATATTATTGAAACCTTGGAAACATTTCAAAGTAAACAGCCCTAAATAGTCAGGCTAATAGCCTGAAATGTTTGTCACACTTTTCTTTTGCATTGAATCTTCACTTGTACAAATGAAAATTAGATTAAGACCTTTTTAGTACATTTGGAACTTGGCTTTTCAAAAAAATCCCTTGTTATAGATGCAAGGTCAGGAAAAACTCAAATGTTTTCTTAAACTTAAGTGCAGAGAATTTATGGCAAAAAATAATTTTTAAAAATATATCTTTATTGATTTCAGAGAGGAAGAGAGAGGGAGAGAAAGATAGAAACATCACTGATGAGAGAGAATCATTGATCAGCTGCCTTCTCTGCACACCCCACATTGGGGATTGAACCCACAACCCAGGCACGTGCCCTTTATCAGAATCAAACCCGGGACCCTTCAGTCCGCAGGCCGATGCTCTATCCACTGAGCCAAAACAGCTAGGGCAACAAAAGAATTTTTGAAAACACAGCTGGGAAATGGCAATCTCACTATGAACACCTTCCCTCCCCACACCGAGTGCCAGACAAATGGGAAGTGTTACATATCATCTGCATACAGTATCAGTAGTTGGACTTACACTTCATTGCAAAATGGCCTTGGTAACAACTTGGGCTGTTTACACAAAGCCTATTTCAATTCTCCTGAGCCCAAATTCAACAGTCTTAGAATATGGTACTTACAAGGAAAGGAAAGGTCTATTTATTTGATATCATGAACCAAAAATTAAAGATGTAAGTGGCATTGATACAAGCGGCATCATCTTTCTATACTTACTCCCCTGGTCCAGGGCAGTACTGTCTCATTACCTGGGCACTCTTACTCAGGATGTTGTAGGTCAAAGAAGCCATGTCAGTGACTTCTCTTAATCACTGGCTTGGCACTGTTGGTCCCCTGTTTACTGTGACTTGTCTTATTCTCTTGGGGCAGTTGAGAAGAGGGATACAGGTCTTCAGGCATAGTGGCAGATTGCTAAATGGAGCCACAGATTATTTGTAGCTTCATTTGTCAAGAAGTGGAGCCTCTTCTCCGCCTCTTAAAGTTGGGATGCTCATGACCTCTCTGATCAATAAAATGCAGTGGAGTTAAGGTGTGTACCTTCCAAGCCCAGGTGTCAAGAGGCCCTGCTGCTGCTCCTCTTGCTGCTGGGAACCTCTGTTCCACCATGTAGACAAGCCTATACGGGCCTAATGAAGGAGAGGGCCTGTCATCACAGTGGTGCCCGCCTTCCCAGCTGGGGGCCCAGACATGTGAGTGGGCCTAGCCTAGAAAATCCAAGCTGGGAACAGACAAGAAAGGCTCCTCAATGGGCTCCATCCAAATGGCCTAAGTTTGGGGTAATCTGTTACACAGCAACCGGTAACTGTTACAAGCACTGTCTGCAATACAGGTGTGCCCCATGCCAGCACCCTTATGATTCTGTCTCCTCTCTCCTTTCCATTGAAAGGAGATTGTTTCTTTTTTTTTTAATTAAATGTACCAGGGTAAGATTGGTTAATAACATTATATAAGTTTCAGGTGTATCATTCTATTAACACATCATCTGTATATTGCATTGTATGCTCACCCCCCAAAGTCTAGTCTCCCTTCCCTTCTGGTAACCATCATACTGTCGTAGTGTTTGAGAGTTTGTTTGTTTTTTGTTAGGTTGTTGCTTTCAGTTTTATATCTCACATATGAGTGAAATTATAAGCTCCTTGTTCTCTTCTGTCTTATTTCACTTAACATAATACTCTTAGGATCCATCCATTTTGCTGCAAATGGAAAAAATTTATCATTTTTTATGGTTGAGTAGCATTCCATTGTATATATGCAATCATTCATCAAAAAACACGTAGGTTGTTTTCATGTCTTGGCCATTGTGAATAATGCTGCAATGAACATAGGGACACATATATCTTTACAATTAAGAGACTTCAGATTTTTAGGGTAAATACCCAGAAGAGGAGTTGCTGGGTTGTATGATAGCTCTATTCTTAATTTTGTTAGTAGCCTCCATACTGTTTTCCATAAAGACTGCACCAATTTACATTCCCAGCAGTAGTGAACAAGCATGACTTTTTTTCTAGCAATCTCTCCAACACTTGTTATTTCTTGTCTTAGTTATAATAGCCATTCTAACAGGTATGAAGATACCTCATTGTGGTTTTGACTTATATATCCCTTATAGCTACTAAGGTTGAGCATCTTTTCATATATCTATTGGCCATCTTGGGAAAAGTGTTCAGATCCTCTCCCCATTTTTTAATTGGATTGTGTGTCTTTTGTTGTTTTTGTAGTTGTTGAGTTGTATGAGTTCTTTATGCATTTTGAATATTAGCTAAAGAAAGATTATTTCTAACAGATCCTTATCTGCCAAAGGCATATCAGCACCTGCTTTACCTGCCGAGGGAAGACACACTTACTGGTGAAAATCAAAAGGTTTCTCTAGATAAGGTATGCTGGTCAACAACAACAAAATAACTCTATTGTACATATCAAATCCAAAGAAAAGCATTCTCCTGGGTAGAGAAGACTTCAAATTAAAGGTGACAAGAATCCCCAAGGAACCAACAGAAATGCCCCCCAAAAGAAAGACTAAGTTTTACAACTCTGCCAGCATCAGAGCACAAGGCTGTCCTGGGGCGTCCCAGTGAGGCCGCGCTCCCCTGCCCACGCCGCAGCCTGTGCTCCACTCCGCTTTGGAGAGCAATGGGAACGGAGCTGAGGGAGAGAAAAGGATCATGCTCCTTTCCTGCCTTCCTGTAGAAGACACAGCTGGGAGGGGAGGCAGTTTTCAATTAATTCAAGTTTAAAGACAGCTATTGTAGACAGGAGGGCACACCAGAGGGATCCACTCCTAGGCTTGAAACTACACCTCTCCTGCCCAGTAAGGACCAGAACTAGTGGAGGTGATAACCACACTGTCTTAGTACTGCATTCGAAAAGGGAAACTGGTGTTTTCTTTGACTCGCTTTTGTTCTTGGTGTCCTAAGCCTGCAACTTAAAAAGAACCAAAGCATCACCTGGCTCAGAGATGGCAAGTTATTTCTGAGCTTAGTAATCTCCAAAATGTTCCTGGGAGGGTATGTTTTCACATCAGTCCTGTATGTCAGAGAGCCAGGCAGGAAGAGGGAGGAGAAGGCATCTCAGATGACACCCAACATGTTTTACCTGCAGTAACAGTCATGGGCTGGTATTGGTAGTATGGCAGGAGATACAACAGACTTCACTTAGCACCAGATTTACTTACCTTTGAAAACAGATACAAATGCGTCACAGACTTAAATATAAAACGTAAAACTATAAAACTGAGAAAAAAGTAGCATGGGACAAAATCTTCAAGTTTTTATACTTGGCGCCAAAAGTGTGATCTACAAAAGAAAAATGTAATATATTAGACCTTAACAAAATTAAAAAACATGTGCTTTGTGAAAGTGGATGAAAAGACAAGGCACAAAGTAGGAAACTCAGATCTGGAATATATAAAGGAGTCTCAAAACTCATCATTAAAAAATATCCATTGGAAAATGAACAAACATTTTGCTGAATTGGACATACAGATGGCAAATGAGCACGTAAAAAACTGTTCAGCCTTGGCCACGAAAAGTTTGCCAGGTTTGGGTTTGATTTCTGGTTGGGGCATGTGCAGGAGGCAGCCCCTGGATGTTTCACTCTCACATCAATGTTTCTCTCTCTTCCTCCCTCTACCTCCCTCTCTCTTTCTGAAATCAGTAAAAATGTTTAAATAAAACAAACAAAAATGGATACAGGATGGGCGATAAAGCACACACCGGAATAGCAAAGACGAGGCCTCGTGACTCCAGGCACATGCTCCTTCCCATACACCTGGCATTCATTCGGGATGGGTCAGGGAGGTGAGGCTGAGAGATGTACACTCATGGAGGCCTTCCTCTGGTTGGACCTATGGCGCCCATTCTCCAGGGCAGCTTCACTCCGACAGCGGGGTGACTCCCCACTCAGCAACCTCAGCAGTGAGGACAGGTAGGTCCTGGCACATAGACCTGGGCTCACTTCTCACGTACCTCAGACTTCTTACAGATCTTTCTCACAGATCCCATGTCAGTATTGGGGAGGGTCTTCAAGCCAGGCTCAAAACCTCTGGCATCCCCGGAAGAAGCTGGAGTCAGGGCCACACAACCAGCAGGTCACCCTGCCCGCCCAGTGACATTAACTAAGAGCTGCCAGGCATCTGGACTTGGTCTGTGCAGTGACTTTCAGTCTAAACTCAGGGATATGTATGAGAAAGAGCGTCCAGCAAAATGAAAATGATCACTGCCCGGGGCCTAGGGGACTCTGCACACCCTGGGAATGGGCAGGCGCCAGCTCCTGGATTGGCTCTTTCTCATTCTAGGAGGAAGAGCATACATGTCAGACACACCTTTTCATTGCTCGTCAGGGAGATAGAGCATCATTCTGAAAACTTAGAATCTATTTCTAAAAATGACTAACTACGGAAATCAGAAGACAGTTTAAGGAATAATTGGGCGACTTTATTGGGGTTAAAAACAACCATGTCCTCAATGACACCAGAAAAAGGAAGTCATAATAAAATGCTACACCAAGATGAAAAGAAAGCTGGAAGGGACGAGAAAGTGTTCGAGGAAATCACACGGCCAATAGCACATCTATAACTTTCAGTTTTTAGAGGATGGAGTAAAGGAGGATTGCACTTCCCCTCCTTAGAAATCCTCCTCCGGTACTCAGAGAATAAGTTTGTAGAAGAGCATTAAAATAATAAGAAACAGAAGACAAATCCATTTTCAATGAAACTGGAAGACATCTGTGACCTTGAACCACAACATACGAGGAAAATAAGAGGTCACATAGAAGTGCAGAAGGGAGAAGGGAGGCTCCCCGTGGCAGAACTCCGGCGGCACGGGCAAGGCATGAAGCCACTCAGCCGCAAAAGCAAGGCCCTTCTCACGCTCTGCGCTGCGGAGACTCTGCACATCGAATTCTCCTAGATCCTGCTGCTGGGGGCGGGGGGGCGGTGCTAGAGGAAACCAGAAGCTGGAAGAAGAGAATTTCAAGGGCTGCAGTTCATCCCAGGGGTGGCAGTGGGTTCCAGAAACAGTTGATTCCCGTTTCCAGTTGTTTCTACATTCCCAGGACATCAGCCTCATCTGACCGCCTCTGAAATGTCAGTAACCACTGTCTGATGCTTCTCCTTAGCGGTCTGCCTCCCAACCCCCCAAGCTTCTAGATTGGAATAACTCCAAGCTGTCCCTTTATTCCTCCCAGACTAAGAGTAGTGGCTGCCTCCTGCAGTTACCGTCTCTAGGTGAGGTCAGTGGTCCTTTTTCCATTTTATATCCTCCAGAATCTGTTTAATCGAGTTCTTATAATAAATTCACTCTGTTGAAATAACTGGTGGAATTCTGTTTGCCCACTGGACCTCGAGTAACACAGTGTGGAGGGCAAAATCAGTAACTCCTGGGGGCTGGGTGATGGGCGGCCCTGACCTTAGTTTGAAGTGAGGCTTCCAGAAGCAGGAAGGGTGCTGCCGGATACACCATCACATAGCCAGTGACGGCGAACCTATGACACGCGTGGCAGAGGTGACACGCGAACTCATTCTTTGGTTGATTTTTCTTTGTTAAATGGCATTTAAATATATAAAATAAATATCAAAAATATAGGTCTTTGTTTTACTATGGTTGCAAATATCAAAAAATTTCTATATGTGACACGGCACCAGAGTTAAGTTAGGGTTTTTCAAAATGCTGACACGCCAAGCTCAAAAGGTTCGCCATCACTGGCATAGACCATGATTGGAAGTGGGAGGGAGGGAGGAGGCTCGGCCACAGGAACTGACTGCAGGGCTGAGGTCCCTGGTCCAGGCAGGCGTCACCAACAGAGACTCACACTGTTACATCGCGGGGCTCGCCACCTGGAGCGGGACCCTGCCTGCCTCCAACACGCACCTCCATAGACAACTGGTCCAGGAAGAGTGCGTCTCCTTCACGGTGAGCAGCAGTCCTAAACGCAGTCGGCAAGTTCTGTGCAATACAGCCCATGTCCTATGTGAGAAAACAACAACGTCAAAATAACCAAAACTCTAAGAAAATATTAGCAAATGGAGTCAAGCAGCAAACTAAATCAGATTTAGTTTTTAATTGATAGATGCGTCAGCACTAAAAACTAAAACTGTTACATTATTAAATGAAAAATAAAAGCTAAGTAACAGGTGGTGACTTAATAAACACAAAATAGCTCATAAAATTCTGTATCTATTTATTAAGAATGTTTAATAAAATAAAAATATTTCCTTAATTATTTTAAACATTACTTATCAGAAATCAATAGTAAAAAAAATTCTGAAAATTTAAAGGCATTCTGACTAATGCCAGCAGCAAGAGAAGTGTGCTGTCTGTATTAGCTAAAGAAAATTGAACATAATTCCTAGGGTCTCCTACTAAAATTTAATTTTCTCTCGGCTGAAAAATACCACAGGCAAAGTGAAAAGTAAATGACAGATCAGGAGAGAATGTCTGCAACTCCCAGAACACAGAGTGGCCAGCTGGGCCCTGCGCCTGCTTTCACCTGGAGGGCACGCCATGCACCTGGTGAGCCCACTCAGGTTCCACCAGCTCAGCAGAACAGGAGCCGAAGAAAGGGCCAAGGTAGGAGCTAAGGAGGACCCTCTCTTTCCCCCTCCACCCCCCCACCCTCCCCCATGGGGCATCAAAGAGCTACAAGTTCACTGCAGAGTTAGACTGAAACTAACACTGGCCCTACTACATTGAACCATAAAGATACTACCAATCTCAAAAGTGGTTGTCAAGTAGCATAACTAAACCCATTCTTAATGTGACCATATACCCTGAATTCATCTAAACGGGATTTCAAAAAGCCTCCAGCCAAGAATTTAATTTACAATGGTCCTGGGCTGGTAGTGTCCCCAGAAATCTGGCAAAAGCAAACTCAAATCCTTTCTTCAGAAATGCAACTTCATCCCATGTCCCAAGTATTTCCCTCAAAGCAAGCAAACAAACAAACAAACAAAACCACAAAAAAACAAAAACACAAGCAGAGAAAGAGACAGAGAGAGACAACAATGGCTAGAAAAATTTCACCTACAAATACTTGGGATCAGTTTTCCTAAAAATATGATCCCTAAACTAACAGCATCAGTGTCACCTTGAATGTGGAAATATACATTCCCAGAGTCCACTCCATACCCCCTGAAACTGTAGAGGCAAGTCCAGCAAGCTGTGTTTTAACGCGTTCTCAGTCATTCTGATGTACACCTACATTTAGAAACCATTGCTTTAAATATTAAATTTAAAAACCCAATATGTAGCATAAATATGTTAATGTTTCCTAAAGAGGTGTGAAGACATAACAAAAGCACAATATTGAAAAAAACAAGCATAATTTTCAGGAGTGAAAAATAAAATTACTGGAATTTAAAATCCAATTGAACCATTCAGCAGCAGACCAGATGGACAGCTGAGGAAAGAACGAGTTGCCTGGAATATAGAACCAAATAAATGCTATAGAATGAAGTGCAGAGTGATAGAGAAGGGAAAGTATGAAAGTGAGTTTAAAAGATATGAAAGCTGCCCTAGCCAGGTTGCTCAGTGGTTAGGGCGTCGGCCTGTAGACTGAAGATCTTGGGTTTGATTCTATCAACGACATGCATCTCAGTTTCAGGTTCCCAGGCTGGTTGGGGCACATGTGAGAGGCAACCAATCGATGTGTCTCTCTCACACAAAAAAGCTTATAATATTGAGTTAGACTAAGGTTAGTAGAGTTGGAGAAATCTTATATTTGCATTGCTTTTAAGAAATGAATGTAAGAGAAAATTATCGAATTTCATTTAGGCTTAAAGAAAAATGTCTTGGCTCTTTCCTCCAAAAGAATTCAAGACATTTATTTACTAGTAAATTGAAGAGTGTGAATTAGAAGTTGTTTATGGTAATCAATCCTTACAAATAAGCAATACTTACAAGTAATCTATTATATGCAGATTTTACATATTTTAGAAAGTATATGGTTAAAAATTAATATTTAATTTATAATGAAAAAAATACAAAAACACTCAGAAAACCAAAAACAGAAAGCTATCTCCTGGACATGATAAAGAAAATCTAACTTAAAACAACAGCCAATATCATACTTCCACAAATCACCCAAGGGGTCTTCATTGAAGACTGATGACTGCTGCCCACAGATTATTTATTCTCATGTAAGAGTAAAACAAGAAAATAGACTAAACAACTCTACCAGATTAATTTATAGAACCCATGAGAAATTAAAATAAGTATAGTTGAATAGGTACATGAATTTTCTTCTTTGTCTTTGAGATTCTTTAATTTTACTATCTTGTACTTAGATGTAGGATTTTATTACCCATTCTGTGAACTCTTTCATTCTGTGATGTCGTTCATACTTCTTTTATTCTAGAAAATAGGATATTAAATTCTATTTAATAATAGGCAGTCATTTAAAAAAAAGAAACCAAGTGGAAATAATGATTGAAACTATAATTGCTGACATAAAAAAAAACTGGATGGAGGGTGTGAATCTCAGAGAGTATTCTCCTGGGGGAAAAAAAAAAAAGGCTTCTCGATCAGATAAGATTAAGAAATCCTCCCATAAGGCACTAGGAAGTAATGAAGAGTCAACATGCTGATGATAGGAGTGCCAGAAGGAGAAGGAAAAACAGGGCAGGACACATGGGAGAACACTGATGATGATTGAGAATTCTCAAAACTTACGTAGACAAAGCAAATCACATACAGAGAACCAAAGTACATCAGACTTCTCGACAGCATCTTTGGCATCAAGAAGACAGTGGTGAGACTTTAAAGAGATCCAAAGAGGACAGCTAAGTGAGTCTGCATAAAACATAGGAAGGAATTTCTTTTTGCTTCTGAAGAACAGGAAAAGAAGAGAAGAAAAGTGTAGAGAGAGAAGGTAGCGGTGGAAAACGCAAGACAGTCGGCTGGAGAGGATGCCCTAAGAGGCAGCCAGAAGAAATTTTCTGATTGGCAAAGTAGCCAAAGAATATTTAAAGACACAGTTTTCAAGATTGAACCTAAGGTGATTCACATTGTTCTCCGGAAACTACTCTCCAAGGCCCAACCCCCCTCGCTTCAGAAACGTATCGTAAAATATACTAACTACTCTCCTGAATGCTTCCTATGGGTGTGAGTGTGTGTGTAGACCTAACTCATGGAAGAGGCTGAACAGTCATATCTGGATTGGTGTGCGTGGATAAGACAGCCTCACTTGAAGAAGGAGTTTGGAGCCAGAGGTGGCCGAAAGGATGTAAGTTCTCGAGAATTGTTAGAAATCTTGAGAGGAAAGAGTGTAGAACTTCCACAGAGTTTTGAGCCAACCCTGTCTGGATAACCAGGGCCTGGGAGACTTCATTTTAGCTGGAATCTGGTTTGTGTAGCCTTCCACTTCCAGAACAAAACTCTCCACAGCGGCTCCTGTGCCGTGGGATCTTTCTATAGGAATCTCCTGACATTCTTTTCTCTAGTTCTGGTGCTCAGACCTTCCTCAGTTAACTGCCGTACACCCAGCTGTTCATCTTGATTAGCATGCCTCTATCCCCTTCCTTTTGTCAAAATCCAGCATTTCCCAAGGTCCCCAAGCATTTTCTCAAGGTTCCCCAAGCATTTCCCAAGGTCCCCAAGCATTTTCCTAAGGTTCCCCAAGCATTTTCCTAAGGTTCCCCAAGCATTTTCCTAAGGTTCCTCAAGCATTTTCCCAAGGTTCCCCAAGCATTTCCCAAGGTTCCCCAAGCATTTTCCCAAGGTCCCCAAGCATTTCCCAAGGTTCCCCAAGCATTTCCCAAGGTTCCCCAAGCATTTTCCCAAGGTTCCCCAAGCATTTTCCCAAGGTCCCCAAGCATTTTCCCAAGATTCCCCAAGCATTTTCCTAAGGTTCCCCAAGCATTTTCCTAAGGTTCCTCAAGCCCGGCTCTTCTCATTCCCTAGCTCGTCGTCTCCTGAGGCCGCCTGAGAAACCACTGCTCACACGGTTTCATGTTAAGTACTAGTACATATACAAGAACTTCCCTGAACTCAGGTCTACAAATCCATCATGTGCTTGGGAAGAAGGGGTACTTTGTTATACTATTCACTTCATTTCAGACTTTTTAAACTTTTCTGTAAAGTTTAGCAACTATTTTAGATCTTACACGCCATATGGCCTCTGTCGCAGCTATTCAGTTCTGCCATCTCGTGTGGAAGCACCACAGCAGTGTGTAAGCAGATAGTTGTGCTGTGCTCCAGTAACATTTATTTACAAAAGCAGGCGAGGAAAGGATTTGGCCCACACGCCTGAGTTTGCTCTAAGCAAGCACCTGCCAGTGATTACCAGTCTCCTAGGACGTGGAGCATCGTGAAGGCCTTCAGACCGCAGGGTCGGGGTAACCTGGGCCTGATCTTCCTGTGGATGTCCAACCCCTGCCCCATGTTTTACAGGTTCCAAGGTTTCTCAAGATGAATCTGAGCTCAGACTTCTGCTTTTGTAGGGGTTGCCTCTGTTTTGCACCTGGCCTGCCCTGATTTATGCATATAAACTATTCACGGACTTATGCACCTACTAAGCTATTCACGCCATAGTTTGGGAAATAGATCAGTTCAACAGGGTTAGCGTAACAAAGTACCACAGATTGGGTGACTTAGCAGAAATTTTTTTTTTCAAAATAATTTCTGGAGTCTAGAAGTCTAACAGGATCAAGGTGTGGGCACGGTTGCTTTCTTCTGAGGCTTCTCTCCTTGGCTGGTAGGGGGCCACCTTCTCCCTCTGTTTCCACACGGTCTTCCTTCTGTACTTTGTCTCCTCATCTCCTTTTCTCATAAGGATACCAGTCGTATCGGACTAGACCCCCACACTAATGAGCCCATTTTAACTTAGCAGCATTAAAAAACTAAAAATATTATGTCACTAAACCAAAAATAAAAGCCAAATAACTTGTGGTGATTTTATTTTTTCAATAGATACAAAATATTTAATAAAATTTTGTATCTGTTTATTAAAAGTGTTTAATAAAATTAAAAAGTTTTCTTAAATATTTTAAACAGTATTCATCAGAAATCAATAGTGAACAATTCTAAAAATGTAAAGGCTTTCTACTAATGTCAGGAACAAGACGAGTGTACGCACTGTCTGTGTTATTCAACACTACTCTGGACAGTAAACTAATGAAATGAATCTAGAAAACAAAATGAAGAAAAAATTGAAGATCCTTTTGTTGTCATTGGAATGTTGACAGCACACAGAGTAGTTTCTACTCATCTATCCATAGGAACCTGGTTCTTGGGAGGCTTTTTGTAAACTGAAGGTTTCAGATAAGTAAGACTAGTGATCCCAGTTGGCTCTGAAGGTACATTTATAGCTTACTTTATTTTTTAAAAATATATTTTTATGGATTTCAGAGAAGAAGGGAGAGGGAGAGAGATAGAAACATCAATAATGAGAGAGAATCATTGATCGTCTGCCTCCTGCACGCCCCACATTCAGGATCAAACCCACAACCCAGACATGTGCACTGACCAGGAATTGAACCCTGACCTCCGAGTTCATAGGTCGACGTTCAACCACTGAGCCACGCTGGCTGGGCTATAGTTTACTTTACATATACAAAGCATTTTAACATAGAGTTGCATTTTTCAATTATGAAAGGATTAGATGTTCAAATAAAACATTTACAATGTACAGGAAGAAGGAAAAATCTCCCAGTCACACCAGACTGCTTAGCCACTATTAACATTCCGGTTTTTACTTCAAGGACTTTAACGCTTCTTAACACAGTGGTGACTACAACACATATACATCTTCGTTTCTTGCAAAGAATATTTTTATGTCCACAAAGATAATTAACTGGGTTACTGGGTTTATTTCCACTTTATAGTTTGGAATTACATCTCACCAAGTACAAGGAATTTATCAGTACCTTGTACCATTAAGAGATGGCCCACCATTCTCACATGGCTATTTGTCTGATGGATAAAAAACAAAAATTAAAGCAACAGTAGTTACAGTTAGTATTCACTAATAACTTATCCAATAGTCACTATATTTTAAGTCAGCTAATGGAGAATTAAGCATTACCAAGGCCTGTTTTGCGACTTAAGAATTATCAGCTTCCTGATAGTTAACTTTTGGGTTGAAAAGGTTTTTCAAAGGAAATGTGTGCATTTGATGAATGCTAATTACCTAGTTCCAAATTCTTTAGCCAATCCGTTTCAGCTGTTATCAAATTATTTTCTAAAGGTCTGAAACAGCTGTCAACATTCTGAGGGGGAAGCTCTTCAATCAATGAATTGACAGAAATGCAATACTTAGATTTTTCTGAGCAGAAGGCAAGAAAACATAACATACATCTATTTAGTGATGTAGCCAGCAGTGAAAGGCAATGTTTGATATTGCTATTGTTTTAAAGTGCTGAAAATTTTCACCTTGTGGGCATGGAGAAGACATCATCAGAGCACTCTACTGGCGGGGAGGCCACAAAGTCAAATGGGACGTTCCAGTGTCCTAAGGATACAAGCAGTGCAATCTTATTTCCCATCAATAAGGATGCTTCGAGTGGTGTATAGCAACATTGTAAATCATATTTTAATTAAAATTTTAGTACTTGATGTCATTTGTTTATTGTCTCAATAAAACATTTTTAACAGATGACATCTGGACATTTTGCTTAATTTCTCTCATTTTTTTCTCTATAAAATTCTTTAGTAAATCTAATTATTGAGAAAGGCATCAAACTGACAGTTCTGGAAAATGAAGCCTTTTATTCAGTCTATAATCCATGTGTTCAGAAAAGAACTGCCTTCATGCTACTATTAGCCTCAATTTCACACTAGAGAGACAAGGTCTTAAGAGAGGGCTTAGGTCACTTTTTTAAAAAATATGTTTTCATTGAAGTTTTAGAGAGAGAAGAAGGGAGAGGAAGAAAGAAAGAGAGAAAGATCAAAGTGAGAGAGAAACATCAATGGGTTGCCTTCCATACGTGCCCTGACTGGGAATCAAACTCACAACCTAGGTTATGTGCCCTGACCGGAAATGCACCTTTTGGTGCACGGAACGGTGCTCCAACCAACTGAGCCACACCAGCCAAGGCTCAAGTCACTTTTAACTTTAATCTAGCATTTGCTTCTGTGCTACGATTGCAGCCTTAAGTGTAAAGATGTGCAACTCTTATAGTAGTGCTTAGATTGAACCCACTATGTCTTACCATCTGAAAGTGGCCCAAAAATGATGCTTGAACTACCATGACCTACTTAAATGTTAGACAATATGCCTGAATTGTAAAGTGAAAATGAATGCTCATTCAGAAATCATGAGCTCCGTCTTAGAGTATAAAGATGTCTGAGCAGTCATATTCTGAATAGCATGTTTATTGCCATGAGGGAAAGGAATAGAACAGAGATTCCTATGCTCATTAGAATCACCTGGGGAGTGTTTAGAAATGCCAAAGCCCAGGTCATTCAATACCCCTGACCACTTAACCAGAATTTCTGGGCATGGGAGCAGACATCAGTGCTTTTTCAACATGTAGCCAATGTTAAAAACCCTTGGCATAAGCCTGGTACTGGCACAAGAATAGGAATTTAGATCAATGGAACAGAACAGAGGCCCCAGATATCAATGGTCAATTAATATTTGATAAAGGAGGCAAGAGCACACAATGGAGTAAAGACAGTCTCTTCAATAAATGGTGTTGGGAAAATTGGACAGATACATGTAAAAAAATAAAACTAGACCACTAACTTACACCAACACAAGAATAAATTAAAAATGCATAAAATACTTAAACGTAAGTCGTGAAACCATTAAAATCCTAGAAGAACTATAGGCAGCAAAATCTCAGACAACTCAGGTAGTAGTATTTTCACTGATACATTTCCTAGGGCAAGAGAAACAAAGGAAAAATAAACAAATGGGACTACATCAAACTAAAAAGCTTTTACAAAGCAAAATAAACAATCAGTAAAATTAAAAGGGAGAACATATTCTCCAAAGATACATCTGATAAAGGGTTAATATTCAAAATATATAAAGAACATATACACTCAATGGAAGACAAACAACCCAATTAAAAAATGGGTAAATGACCTGAATAGACACATCTCCAAAGAGGACATACAGATTGCCAATAGACAGATGAAAAAATGCTCAACATCAATAATCATCAAAAAGATGCAAATTAAAACTACCATGAGGCATCACCTCACATCTGCCAGAATGGCTACCATCAGTAAATCAACAAACAACAAGTGCTGACAAGGATGTAGAGAAAAGGAAACCCTAGTACACTACTGGTGGGAATGCAGACTGTTGCAGCCATTATGGAAAACAGTATGGAGTTTCCTCAAAAAAATTAAAAATGGAACTGCCTTTTGACCTGGTGATCCCACTTCTGGGAATATATCTGTAGAATCCCCAAAAAGCAACTAAAAAGAATGTATGCACCCCTATGTTCATAACAGCGTTATTTACAATAGCTAAGATCTGGAAACAGCCCAAGTGACCTTCGGTAGATAAGTGGATAAAAGGCTGTAGTACTTTTACATAATGGAATAATATGTGGCTGTAAAAAAAAGAAAGATCTCTTACCTTTTGCAACAGCATGGATGGAACTAGAGATTATTATACTAAACAAAATAAGCCAGTCAGAGAAAGACAAATATCACATGATTTTAATTATATGTGGAATCTACAAACTAAACTGATGAACAAAATAGGTCCAGAGACATGGATGCATGGACTGACAGATCTCAGGGAAGAAAGGTGGGTGGGTGGGAAGAGATTAACCAAAGAACATACAGTATATGCATATTAGAGCCCTGGTGCACAAAAATTTGTGCACTCTGGCGGGGGCGGGGGGGGTCCCTCAGCCAGGCCTACACCCATTTGCAGTCCAGGACCCCTTGGGGAGTGTCCACCTGACTTAGGCCCCCTCCCCGGGGGATCAGGCCTAAGCTTGCAGTCAGACATCCTTCTGGCATCCAGGGAGCCCTCAGGGGATGTCCGACTAAAGGCTTAGGCCCCCAAGGGATCAGACCTAAACCGTTAGTTGGACATTCTTAGTGCTGCCACAGAGGTGGGAGAGGCTCCTGCCACCACCTCTGCACTGGCCAGGCATAAGCCAGCTTCTGGCTGAGTGGCACTCCCCATATGGAAGTGCACTGACCACCAGGAGGCAGCTCCTGCATTGAGCGTCTGCCCCCTGGTGGCCAGTGCACATCATACTAACTGGCCATTCTGCCGTTCAGTCAATTTGCATATTAGCCTTTTATTATTATTACTAGAGGCCCGGTGCACAAAAATTTGTGCACTCGGGAGGGGAGGGGAGTCCCCCAGCCCGGCCTGTGCCCTCTCGCAGTCTGGGACCCCTCGGGAGATAACGACCTGCTGGTTTAGGCCTGCTCCCGGGTGGCAGAGGGCAGGCCCAATCCCTAGGTGCAGCCCCTGGTGGGGCTCAGAGCAGGGCCGATTGGGGAGTTGGGGCACCGCCCTGTCATGCACAGAGCAGGGCGGATCGGGAGGTTGCGATGCCACCCTCAGTCACACTCAGGGTAAGGCTGATTGGGGGGTTGGGGCACCGCCCCGTGTCACACTCAAGGCAGGGTCGATGGGGAGGTTGTGGTGCCACCCCCTGTCACGCACAGAGCAGGGTCGATCAGGGGGTTGGGGCGCTGCTCCCTGTCACTCACAGAGCAGGGCCGATCAGGGGGTTGGGAAGCTCCCCCCTGTCGCTCACAGAGTAGGGCCGATAGGGGAGTTGGGGCACCGCTCCCTGTCACAAACAGAGCAGGGTCCATCAGGGGGTTGGGGCGCTGCACCCTGTCACACTCAGGGCAGGGCCAATGGGGAGGTTATGGCTCTACCCTGTCACACACAGAGCAAGGCCCGTGGAGGTGGGTTGGGGAGCCATCCTATATCACCCACAGAGCAGGGCCGATGAGGGGGTTGGGGCGCAGCCACTGTCACACTCAGGGCAGGGCTGATGGAGAGGTTATGGCTCTACCCTGTCACACACAGAGCAGGGCCCGTTGGGGGGCGGGGGGGGTTGGGACACCGCACCCTGTCAAACACAGAGCCGCAGGGCGATCAGGGGGTTGGGGAGCTCCCCCCTGTCACACACAGAGCCGCAGGGCGATCAGGGGGTTGGGGAGCTCCCCCCTGTCACACACAGAGCCGCAGGGCGATCAGGGGGTTGGGGAGCTCCCCCCTGTCACACACAGAGCCGCAGGGTGATCAGGGGATTGGGGAGCTCCCCCCTATCAGGCACAGAGCAGAGCTGATCAGGGGGTTGGGGCGCCTTCCCCTGTCACACACAGAGCAGGGCGGATAGGGAGGTTGTGGCCCCACCCCCTGTCACTCACAGAGCCGCAGGGCAATCAGGGGGTTTGGGCGCTGCCCCCTGTCACGCTGATCCCGGTGCCGGGAGCCTCTCGGCTCCGCTGATCCCAGTGCTGGGAGGCATATTATCCTTTTACTATATAGGATAGAGGCCTGGGGGCCGGCTGGTTTGCCCTGAAGGGTGTCCTGGATCAGGGTGGGGGTCCCCACTGGGGTGCCTGGCCAGCCTGGATGAGGGGATGATGGCTGTTTGCAGCTGGTCACACACCCTTCAGAGTGGGGGTCCCCACTGGGGTGCCTGGCCAGTCTGGGTGAGGGGCTGAGGGCTGCTTTCAGGCTGGCGGTTGTTGACTGAAGCTCCCAACCGCTCCTTTTTTTTCTCATTTTTTTATTTTATTCTGGGCCAGCTTTAGCTCTGGCTCTAGCTCTGAGGCTTCCGCTGCTGAAAGCAGGTATCTGGTTTGTTTGCGTTCTATAATTGAAACAATGTATAACTCCAGCTCTGAGATCCCGGCCTTTTGAAAGCTGGTTTCTGGGGTTTTGTTTAGCTTCTATATATTTGTTAGAATGTTTCAAACTGCCAGCTCAGAGGCCGGGAAGTCAGGCGGGGAACGTTGGAGTCTGCAGTCACTGGAGCATGCAAGCCTCATGTTCGCTTCCAGCTGCCTGGCTGCTGGCCGCCATCTTGGCTGACAGTTAATTTGCATAAGGTTATGTTGATTAGCCAATGGGAAGGGTAGCGGTCGTACGCTAATTACCATGTTTCTCTTTTATTAGTGTAGATATAGGATGTCCCTATTTCCCCCCTTTTGTCCCCTCTACCCAACTCTTGCCCCCCACTTCTCTCTGGCCATCACCATACTGTTGTCTGTGTCCACGGGTTGTGCATATATTTTCTTTGGCTAATCCCTTCTTTAAATTCACTTCTTTAAATTTTTATTTTCAGATAAGTGCTTATAACTGCACTATTATATATTTTCTATTATATCATTTAGAATTAAGATATTTTTTAATTGAACCCTTGTAAATTTTAGCACAATTTAATAAATTATGCTAGAAGCAATTAGGAGATTTTTCATGTAATGCAGATACATTTCAATTAATATTTTATTAATTTTTAATTTTTTAATATTTTAATTTGAAATAATCTCATACATGTAAAAAAAAACTATAAAATACTACAGCATATTATATGTATTCTTCACCCAATTTCTTAAGTGTTAATAATTTAAACATAACCATTATACAACTAACAAAATTGGGAATATATTTTTCTTATAATCTCTTTAATGTTACTTAATCCATTTACTTTGTTTTTGTTAAACTTCACCCAAGGATATTTTTCCATTGAATTTTAGAGAAAGTGAAAAGAAAGGGAGAGACACATTGATTGGTTGCCTCCTGCACATGCTCTGATAGGGACTGGGGATCAAGCCAGCAACTGAGGTACATGCCCTTGACTGGAATCGAACCTGGGACCCTTCAGTCCACGGGCTAATGTTCTATCTACTGAACAAAACAGGCTGCAGCTTAATTCATTTACTTTTAATCTATATGTGTCTTTATATTTAAAGTGGGTTTTGTTTTTTGTTTGTTTGTTTTTTAAATTCAATCTTTATTGTTCAGATAATTACAGTTGTTCCTCTTTTTTTCCCCCATAGCTCCCCTCCACCCAGTTCCCATCCCACCCTCTGCCCTTACCACTACCCCCCCGCCAATGTCCTCATCCATAGGTGTATGATTTTTGTCCAGTCTCTTCCCGCACCCCCCACACCCCTTTCCCCCCAAGAATAGCCAGTCCACTCCCTTTCTATGCCCCTGATTCTATTATATTCACCAGTTTATTCTGTTCATCAGATTATTTATTCACTTGATTTTTAGATTCACTTGTTGATAGATGTGTATTTGTTGTACACAGTTTGTATCTTTACCTTTTTCTTCTTCTTCCTCTTCTTAAAGGATACCTTTCAGCATTTCATATAATACTGGTTTGGTGGTGATGAACTTCAACTTTTTCTTATCTGTGAAGCTCTTTATCTGACCTTCAATTCTGAATGATAGCTTTGCTGGGTAAAGTAATCTTGGTTGTAGGTTCTTGCTATTCATCACTTTGAATATTTCTTGCCACTCCCTTCTGGCCTGTATAGTTTCTGTTGAGAAATCAGCTGACAGTCATATGGGTACTCCCTTGTAGGTAACTGACTTTTTTTCTCTTGCTGCTTTTAAGATTCTCTCTTTGTCTTTTGCTCTTGGCATTTTAATTATGATGTGTCTTGGTGTGGTCCTCTTTGGATTCCTTTTGTTTGGGGTTCTATGCACTTCCTGGACTTGTAAGTCTATTTCTTTCACCAGGTAGGGGAAGTTTTCTGTCATTATTTCTTCAAATAGGTTTTCAATAGCTTGCTCTCTCTCTTCTTCTGGCACCCCCCATAATTCGGATATTGGTATGCTTGAGGTTGTCTCTTTACACTATCTTCATATTTTGGGATTCTTTTTTCTTTTTGTTTTTCCTGTTGGTTGTTTTTTGCTTCTTCATATTTCAAGTCTTCGACTTGATTCTTGCAATCCTCTAGTCTGCTGTTGGAACTCTGTATAATATTCATTATTTCAGTCAGTGTATGCTTAACTTCTAGTTGGCCCTTTTTCATAACCTCGAGGGTCTCACTATATTTCTTGAGGGTCTTACTAAATTTATAGGCGGTTTCTAGAAAATTCTTGAAAAACCTTATAAGTGTGGTTTTGAACTCTATATCCAGTAGTTTGCTTTCCTCCATTTCTGTCATTTGTGACCTGTTTCTTTGTCTCCCCATTTTTTATGCTTCCCTGTGTTGATAGAGTGGCTTTCTGTGCTAGGTGTCCTATAGGGCCCAGTGGCTCAGCCTCCCCAATTACCTGAGGTGGACACTCTTGGTGCATCCCCTTCGTGGGCTTTGTGCACAGTATTTTTGTAGTTAAGCCTTGATTGTTGTAGGTATCACTGGGAGGAATTGACCTCCAGGCCAATTGGCTGTGAGAATCAGCTGTGTCTATGGTGGGAGAACTTCTGTGCTGGAGACACCCTTCTGGGGCAAGACTTGCTTCAGTGGGGCTTTGGTGCTCACTGAGTCTGCCCCCTGAGTGTGTCCCTTATGGATCTGAGGAGTTGTAATCTGGATGGTCCCACTCTGACCACTGGGTACGCTGGCTCTTGGATCTCTAAGGAGGTGCTAATTTAGCCTCTACCTGAGGCTACCCAGCAGGAGCTATGGAGAGATCTGCAGATTCTTCTTCTTTGTTTGAGGTTTGGAGGTGCCCAGATGAGGCCCAGCTGTGAAGCAATGCAAGCTGCTGTGGGGCCTTGGGCCTTCTTTTGGAAGTTCTTGGTCTCTCTGACCCAGCTGCAGTTTTTTAGGTAATTTTCAGATTGCAAAGGGTGAGGCCTTTCATGTGCAAAAGCATCTGTGCACAGCTTGGGTGGGGCAGGGTCTCAGGGAATCAACAGAGTGGAGCAAACAGCTATGGCTGCTCCTCAGTCCTACCCTAAGAGGCCCTGTGTCTCAGTGTCCTGGTAATCGCCGCAAGCACCTCTGAGAGAAAGCCTTCCCCGAGTTCCAATGGATGCCAGATAGTCCAGTTTCTCCCCGTATAAGTCTGGATCCCCAGAGACTCACCCGGAACTGGAGTTCAGAGCAGTTGGGAGCTTGAGACTCCCTCCTGATTGAAAAAGACAACCGTGTCCTCGGTTGCTAGCGCTTTCCACATGCGCCTCCATACCTCTGCACTTTACTTCCACACTGCACCTCCTCTGAGTCTCAGTGTGCTTTTCTCTTTCCTTCTAGTTGTAGAATTTCCACTCAGCCAGCCTTCCTGTGGTTCTGGATGATGTCTGTTTTGTCTTTTAGTTGTATTTTTTAAGTAGTTGTTCGAGGCAGCAATTTCCAGTGTTTATCTATGCCGCCATCTTGGTTTCTCACGGGTTTTGTTTTTGATTCACCCTCATAATCTGTCTTTTAATTGGTGCATTTATGCCACTGACTTTGAGTGCTTACTGATAGAGTTACTGCCATATCAGGTGGCTTCTGGGGCTTCTGGGTCCGGCCAGCGGCCCAGGATCAGATCCGGTCACAGGCAGCAGGCAGGCAGCTTCTGGGGCTTTGGGGGCTTCTGGGGTTGCACACAGGTGCCAGCCTGCGGCCTAGGACCAGACCTGGTCATGGGCGGCAGGCAGGCAGCTTCTGGGGTTGCACACAGGGGCCTGGATGGTGGCTTGCACTGGCAGCTCATGCTGTCCCACCTTGCCTGCAGTATGCAAATTAGCCGCCATCTTTGTTAGCAGTTAATTTGCCTATTGTGCTGATTAGCCAATGGGAGGTGTAGAAAAGGTATGGTCAATTACCATGTTTGTCTATTATTAGATAGGATATGCATAGCCCACGGATACAGACAATAGTGTGGTGAAGGCCTGTAGTGGGGCAGGGGCTGGGTGGAGAGGGGAAAATGGGAGGGAAATGGGGGCATTTGTAACACTATCAGCATTTTTTAAATCATCTCAATAACAATGAGAATAAAAAAAGTAATTCGCCCCCCCCAAAAAAAAACCTTTGACATAGAGTATAAACACAATATTAATGGCACCCCCAAAAGGTGTAGCTGCCTTACTTAAAATGGTTTTTATTTGTAAACACAACATTCTGCTCCTTGATATACTAACATGTTAATGGGAAAATGTCTTGCTTTGGGCAAAATCATCAGCCTTTTCCCCCCATTAATATATTATTGAGCATTTATTTTAAAACTGTTTAACTGTGCAAGGACAAGCGATTAAGAGATTTGCAGAAATATACAGGAAAATATTTTTACTATTTTAAAATACAAAACAAAGGGGATTAGTTCAAGAAATAATAAGCTACTGTTTATCTATAATAATAAAAGCGTAATATGCTAATTAGACTGAACAGCTGAATGAACTTCCTGACATCATTCCGGACGTCTTTCTGGACTAAGCCACTGTGGCAGGGGCCGAGGCAGAAGTGGTTAGGGGCAATCAGGCAGGCAGGCAGGCAGGTGAGTGGTTAGGGGCAATCAGGCAGCAGGCAAGTGGTTAGGGGTGATTAGGCAGGCAGGCAGAGGCAGTTAGGGGTGATCAGGCAGGCAGGCGAGGGGTTAAGGGGCGATCAGGCCAGCAGGCAGGTGAGCGGTTAGGAGCCAGCAGTCCCGAATTTTGAGAGGGATATCCCCTGAGGGGTCTCAGATTGCGAGAGGGTGCAGGCTGGGCTGAGGGACCCCCTCCCCCCCGCATGAATTTCGTGCACTGGGCCTCTAGTCTTTTAATAAAGGGCAAGTTCTTGAAAGATGGCAGAATAGGAAGCAGTAGGAATCTAACTCCCTGACTGGGCAACAATTGCACTGGCAGAATCTGTCTGATATAACAATTTTGTAACTGGAGTCAATTGAAGGCTACCAACTTCTAGGGGAAGGCTTGGGTGGTAAATTGCACATAATTTCCATCAATTTCATGGTAACAACTATCCATGTCCCAATCCTGGCCCCACAACAGGCATCTGTGCACACGTTTCAGGAGCAGCTTGCACACAGCTGAGTGATCCAGGATGATAATAAGGACCCTGCCTCCAAATATCAGGGATCTGTGCTCTGATCTCTGCTACTTCTGATCATAGAGGTGCAAACACAGAGTGTGACACAGAATCATCGCTGTTCTCCTTCCACTGTTCAGGCTGAAATTTCGTTCAGAGGGTTTAAAGGGCCAGTGTCTTTTTACAATTTCTTTTGTTTTTCTTCCCCTTCTCAGTTTCCTTCCCCGACCCTGCCTTTAAAAGCCAGGCATTTAAGGTCTAGGACATTCAAAAATCAAACACATACAGGAATTTAGAAAATCATCATGCATGCCCAGGGAAAGGGGCAGGTTCAAAAAAAGACCTGAGAAGACCTTAAGTTTACACCTCTGGTTGATCCCCAGCACAGAGATGGTCTATAACAATCAAAAATAAAAAACAATAACACAAAATTCAACAAGTAGAGGAAGAGGAAGAATCTGCTTTCCAAAGTTATCATTATTAGCTTCAAATGTCCAGTTTTCAACAACAACAAAAAATTTGTAACACATACAATGAAAGAGAAAAGTATGGCCATAAATAAAAAATAAACCAAAAAAAAGCTGTCCCTGAGAAAGAACACTTGGAGAAATACCTAAACAAATACTTTAAAAATGCCTGTTTTAAAGATGTTCAAAGAGCCCAGCCAGTGTTGCTCAGTGGTTGAGTGTCAACCTATGAACCAGGAGGTCACGGTTTGATTCCCAGTCAGGGCACATGCCTGAGTCATGGGCTTGATCCCCAATTTGGGGTGTGTGGGAGGCAGTCTATCAATGATTCTCTCTCATCATTGATGTTTTTTTATCTCTCTCTCCCTCTCCCTTCCTCTCTGAAATCAATAAAAATCTATTTTTTTTTAATTTTCAAAGAATTGAAGGAAGATGTAGAAAGAATGGAGAAAATGATATATAGCCCAACTGGCATGGCTCAGTGGTTGAGCATCAACCTATGAACCAGAAGGTCACAGTTCAGTTTCCAGTCAGGGCACATGCCCAGATTTTAGGCTCAATCTCCAGTGTAGGGTGTGCAGGAGGCAGCCAATCAATGATTCTCTATCATCATTGATGTTTCTCTCTCCTCTCTCTCTCTCTCTCTTTCTCTCTCTCTCTTTCTCTCGCTTATCTATCTATCTATCTTATTTCCTATCTCTGAAATCAATAAAAACATATTTTTAAAAAAATTATGTATAAGCAAAATGAAAATTACAAAGAAGAGATAGAAAACCAAAAGAAAAAGGAAAAAATTTCTGGAACTGAAAAGTACAATAACTAAAATAAAAATGTCAATATCAGGATTTTAAGGCAGGTTTGAGCAGGCAGAAGAAAGAATCAGTAAACTTAAGATAGGGCAATTGAAAATATTGAGTCTGAGGGAAATATATATATATATATATATATATATATATATATATATATGAAGTGAACAGTCTAAGGAACCAGAGGGACACCATAAATAGCTCAACATATGCATATGGGAGTCATGGGAGGAGAAAGTAGGAGAGACAGAGAGATAATTTGAGGAAATAATGCCAGAACTTCACAAATTTGATAAAAGACAGGATTATAAATATCCAAAAAGTTCAACGAACTCCAAGCAGAATAAACTCAAAGAAATTCACACCAAGACACAGAGATAATCCTGAAAGCAGCAAGAGAAAAATGACTCTTCACAATGAACCTCAGCAGATTTCTCATCAGAAACTTTGAAGACAGAAGACAGTGGGCTGACATATTCAAAATACTTAGTGAAAAAGCCATCCATAAAGAATCCTATGTTCGGCCTGGCTGGCGTGGCTCAGTGGTTGAGTGTTGACCTTTGAACCAGGAGGTACAGTTCAATTCCTGGTCAGGGCACATGCCTGGGTGTTGGCCTCGATTCCCAGAGTGAGGCATGCAGAAGGCCACCAATTCTCTCTCATCATTGATGTTTCTATCTCTCTCTCCCTCTCCCTTCATCTCTGAAATCAATAAAATATATATTCTTTTAAAGAATCCTGGAGAACCAAGATGGCCATGTAGGTAAATGTCTATACTCACCACCTCCCACAACCACATCAAAATTACAACTAAAATACAGAACAACCATCATCCAGAACTGCCTGAAAGTCCTACAACTTCCATTCAGAGAAGTAAAGAAGAAAGCACATTGAGACTGGTAGGAGGGGCAGGGGCGCAGAACAGGCTGGACTGGCACCCACCTGTATTGCTTTTATAATCAGGAGGGAGGTCATCTCTGCGGAGGCCATCCCTGAAGACCAAGGGGTCCCAGCCCCACACCAGACCCCCAGCTCTTTTCCCCAGAGCTGGGAAAAATGTCCCCATAACTGCGGACTGTAAAAACCAGTGGGGATGGGGGCTGAGTGATACAGATGCCCCTGGAGAGCCAGCTGTTTCTCTTAAAGGACCAGCATAGGAACTGAACTTACAAGGTACTGCTTCCTTTGAGCTCCAGTGCCAGGGCGAGGCTCTGGGAGGACACAAACATATACAAGGAGAAACTGGATTGTCTGGCATTGGGGAAGGAATTAGGGGGCAGCTTTCTCCCAAAGGGATGCACTCACAGGAGTCATTGTTCCTGTGCTGGGACCTTCCTGGTTGCAGGCTGACTGGCAGCCTTTTCTATTTGCTCCACCCTGGTGATTCCCTGAGGCCCTGCCCCATCCAATTTGTAACCCCACTCAACCTGTGTGCAACAGCTTTTGCATATCAATGGCCTGTCCTTGCTCAGGCTTCAGACTGATAAAATCTCTCAAACAAGCTGCAGCTGGGTCAGGGAGCCCCAAACCTATCAATAAGAGCCCCAAAACCCAGCACTAGCACCAGCCTACCTTGCTTCACAGCTGGGCCTCGCCTGGGCACTTCCAAACCCAATACAAATAGGAGGAATTTGCAGATCTCTCTGTAGCTCTTGCTGAGTAGCCTCAGGCAGTGGTGACTTTGCACCGCCCTGGAGACCCAAGAGCCAGTGCACCCAGTGGTCAGCATCAGACCATACCATATTGCAACTCTATATATCTATCAGCAACACACTCCAGGGGTGGACTCAGTGCGCACCAAACCCCCACTGAAGCAAGTCCTACTCCATAGGGCTATCTCCTGCACAGCAGCTCTCTCACTGTAGTGCCAGTTGGCTCTCACAGCAAATTAGTCTGGAGGTCAATTACTCCCAGTGACACCAACAGTAATCAAGTCTCAACTACAACAGACTGTGTACACAACCCACAAAGGGTGCACCTAGAGTGCCCAGCTCAGGTGATTAGGGAGGCTAAGGACTCCTACTACACAAGGCGACTCTACCAACTCCAGGAGACATAGCAGCTCTACCCAATACTTAGAAACAAACACAGGGAAGCAGCCAAAATGCAGAGACAAATAAACATGTCACAAATGAAAGAAATGGAAGAAAGCAAACTACTGGATATAGAGTTAAAAACTACAGTTATAAGGTTACTCAAGAATCTCCATGAGACCTTTAAGGGACTTAGCAAAACTTTCAAGGAACTTAATAAGAATGCCAAGAAAATGGAAAAAGACCAGTCAGAAATTAAGCATACACTGACTGAAATAAATAATACACAGGGATTCAACAATAGAATAGAGGATTCTGAGAATCAAATCAAGGATTTGAAATATGACAAAGCAAAAAACACCCAATCAGAAGAGCAAAAAGAAAAAAGAATCCAAAAATATGAAGATAGTGTAAGGAGCCTCTGGAACAACTTCAAGCATACCAACATTCACATTTTAGGGATGCCAGAAGGAAAAAGAGAGAGAGAGCAAGATATTGAAACCCTATTTGAAGAAATAATGGCAGAAAACTTCTGTTACCTTGTGAAAGAAATAGGCTTACAAGTCCAAGAAGCACAAAGAGTCCCAAACAAGATGAACCCAAAGAGGCCCACACAAAGACACATTAAAATTAAAATTCCAAGGGCTAAAGACCAAGAGAATCTTAAAAGCAGCAAGAGAAAAACAGTTAGTTACCTTCAAGGGAGAACCCATACTGATTTCTCAACAGAAACTATGCAGGCCAGAAGAGAGTGGCAAGAAATATTCAAAGTGATGAATAGCAATGACCTATAACCAAGATTACTCTACCAGCAAAGCTATCATTTAGAATTGAAGGTCAGATAAAGAGCTTTCCAGACAAGAAAAAGACTAAAGGAGTTTATCACCTCCAAACCAGTATTACATCAAATGTGGAATTCTTTAAGGAGAGGAAGAAGAAGAAAAAGATAAAAAATATGAGCAACAAAAAAGCAATAAATACATTACCAACAATTGAATCTAAAAATCAAAATAGATGAATAATAAATCTAATGAACAGAATAAACTGGTGAATAAAATAGAATCAGAGGCATGGAAGTGGAACAGACTGAAGGTTCTTGGAAGGAAGGGGGTGGAGGGGTGGGAAGAGATTAAATAAAGATCTTATATGTATATATGCATTACCTATGGACATGGATAGTGGGGTGGCAAAGGCCTGGGGCACGGCAGGAGCCAGGTGGAGGTGGGCAATGGGGAGAAAGAAATAAGAGGGACTCTCAACAATAAAGATTTTTTTTAAAAGCCCTAGCCAGTTTGGCTCAGTGGATAGAGCTTAGGCCTGCAGACTGAAGGGTCCCTGGTTCTATTCCGGTCAAGGGCACATATCCAGGTTGCGGGCTCAATCCCCAGTAGAAGGCATGCAGAAGGCAGCCAATCAATGATTCTCTCTCATCATTGATGTTTTTATCTCTCTCTCCCTCTCCTTTCATCTTTGAAATCAATAAAAATATATATATTTTAAAAATATTTTTTAAAAAGGAATCCTATGTTCGGCAAGAATGTTCTTCAAAACTGAGAGAGAAATTAAGACATTCCTAGATAAACAAAAGCTGAGGGAGTTTGTCATGTCTTTTTAAACCTGTCCTGCAAGAAACGCTAAATGGAGTCCTACAGGTTGAAATGAAGGACACTAGACAGTAACTCAAAGTTATAGGAAGAAATAAAGAGCTCAGTGAAGTTAAATACAGGGGCAATTATAAAAGCTAGTACTAATGTAACTTCAGTTTGTAACAATGCTTTCTGTTTTCTACATGATTTAAGAGACTATACCTTAAAAATTATTAGTCTAAAAGCCAGTATCACCTTAACTTTGGTTCGTAACTCCACATTTTGTTTTCTGCATAATTTAAGAGTCTAATGCAAAAATTATTAGTCTATGTTTTTGGGACACAATGTATAAAAATTCACAATGTAATTTTGTGACATCAGTAACTAAAAGTCAGTGGGTATGGAGCTGTACAAGGGCAGAGTTTTTATATGATGTTGAATTTAAGCTAGTTTGATTTCAAATTAGAGTGTTATAAATTTAGGATGTTCAATGTAATCCCCAAGGTAACCACAAAGGAAATAGCTATAGAATATATACCATAGGAAATTTAAAGGGAATTAAAACATTTTACTGCAGCCTGGTCAGTGTGGCTCAATGGTTATGCATCAACCTATGAACCGGAAGTCACAGTTCGAATCCCAGTCAGGGCATATGCCCAGATTGTAGGTTTGATCCCCAGTGTGGGGCATGCGGGAGACAGCCAATCAATGATTCTCTCTCATCATTGATGTTTCTCTCTCTACCTCTCTGAAATCAATAAAAATATATTTTAAAAAAAACACTTTATTGCAACAAAAAATCAACAAAACTCAAAAAAGATAGTAATATGGGAAATGAGGGACAAAAAAGCTATAAGCCATATAGAAAACAAATAGCAAAATGACAAAAGTAAGTCCAACTTACCAGTAATTAAGTATAAATGGATTAAACTCTCCACTCAAAAGACAGAGATTGGCAGAATAGATTCAAAAACATGATCCACCCTGCCGGTGTGACTCCGTTGATTGAGCATGTACCAAGAGTTTGCCGGTTCAATTCCCTGTCAGGGCACATGCCCAGGTTGTGGGCTCAGGGTTGTGCAGGAGGCAGCCAATCAATGTTTCTTTCTCTCCCTCTCCCTTCCTCTCTCTCTAAAATCAATTAGAAAAACACATTTTTTAAAAAATGATCCAATTATATGCTATCTGCAAGAAACTCACTTTACATCAAAGACACAAATATCTTGAAGGTGAAAAGATGGTAAAAAATATCCCGTGCAAATAGTAACTACATACCAGTATTATTCACAATCATTAAAATGTGGAAGCAACCCACGGTCCACTGACAGATGAATGGTTACGCAAAATGTGGTATATTTACAAATTGGAATATTATTTGGCCTGAAAAAGCAAGGAAATTCTGACATATGCCATAAGATGAGTGAACTTTGAGGATATTATGCCTAGTGAAATAAGCCAGTCACAAAAAGACAGTATATAATTCTACTTACCAGGTATATGACATTCCCTAAGTAGTCAAATTCATAAAGAAAGTGGTTGGTGTCAGGGGTGGGGGAGAGAGGAATGGAGAGCTATTATTTTGTGAGTTCAGAGTTTCAGTTTCACAAGCTGAGAAGAGTTCTGGATATAAATGGTGTCATGGTTGCACAACAATATGAATGGACTTAATGCCACTGCGCTGTAGACTTAAAATACTTAAGATGACAAACATCATATAATGTGTATTTTACTACAATAGGAAAAAAAGGGACATCCCTATCAAGCTAAGTGAGAGAAGGTTGATGTGGAGAGTATAAAATCAATGAAGGGAAATGGCAAGAATGTGATAGAAGGAATATCTTAGCCAGTTGTTTTTCTAAATCTTTATTTTTTGTCACTCTTACTCTGAATTTGGAGAATAAGCTTGAGGCCCTGGCCAAAGGAGAATTTCATGAAACCTGTATATAAACATGTAGGGCAAATCAGTGTTTGTGGTGATAAGATTATTTCAAAAATCACTAAAGGACTTTAAAATATTATTCAGGGTAATTTTATTTATGGTGTGTGTGTGTATATGTGTGTGTGTGTGTGTGTGAAGGTATTAAGAACATTTAAGAAAATTTAAGAGTTTATTCTGTTTTCAAAAACCAATCTACCCTAGATACTTCATTTTTCCTTTGAAGTATTTTATTTTCATGGTATTAACAGGTTTTTTCTTTCTTAAGATAAAATAACACTGTTCCACTGTTAATATGTGATTTTAGCATTTAAAATATGCAAACCAGTGTATCCAAACTGACATAGTTTCTAGGATGCTTAAAATGTAATTAGGCTGTTATGAGAATCAAATAAGGCAAAAAACATTTAAAACACTTAGGAAAACATAAATTACTGAATAAATACAAGGTATACATTTTGTTCTAGATATGGTTATAAATCTAATTTTGGAAGAAACACGTCTTACAAAATGCAAATTTGTAAAATAAAGTATGGAGTTGGGTATAATGCACAATAAATTAATTTTCATTTTACTTCAATTAAGTAATCATTATAATAATTCATTTATATAAATATGCAGGTGCTGGGTCTACACATAAAATAAAATTGAGGTTTCTACAAATTCTGAACAGAAAATGAAACAGCAATGATTTTTTTCAGGAAAGGAAAAATTAGAGTTTTTAAAATAATGAATACAAAAATAAGTGAAAAACCCCTCTTATTAATATGGAAACAAGAGAAGGAGGCATTTGCTAAACAACTACCGGTTCTTCTTATTGTCCTTCCCCCCAAACCACAGAAATAAAGCCGCATCAAGAACGTGATATTTGGAAAACTGATATGACTGTTGTTTTCTGATTAGTCATGTTGCATTCGCCTTGCTTTAAAAGCTAACGTTATTTTCAGTGATTAGAAGGAAGGCATCTTCTGCAGGGAGGATAACTTTTCAATGATACTTTCTGTGCAACAAAAATCAAAATGGACCCTTAGACAACTACACTCTTCTTGTGAATACCAGCTTTCCACTGAGTTAACTGAGCATGAAAATAAATTGAGCTTAGTGTTTGTGGTGATGAGATTGTGCACACAACATACTCACAAATCCTCATTTGTATACATTCTCAATTTAGGAAAAGGAAATCAAATGACAAAATTACCACATATAATAGCTATGTGATATTAACAAAATTGGAGAATAATCTGTATATAAATTTTGGCCACTGAAGAAACGTGGCGATAGGAGGAAAAGACAACTTACATCTTATGTAATCATTCATTCAACCAACAAGCATTTATTGATTGCCTAGCATTGTGCAAGGCACAGTCCAGCTGGGGATACAATATGAATAAAGACAAGGACCCTGCTCTCACGGGATTTGAAAAGGACTTTAAATTTATCTCATATAACCTTTTACCAGACACTTAAGCCCCCTTTAAAGCAATATCCTCATTAAGTTGTTGCAAAAACCATGAATTAGCTTGCTCAGCAACCCTTCTATTTCTTTCCTTCAATAAACATGTGTGGTCCAGCTTCTAGATACTGGGTACTGTTTAGAAAACTGTTAGGAATAGAGCAGGAAGCAAAACAGTTAAAAAATTACTTCCCTCCTGACTGCTAAAGCTAGAATGTTAGACTCCTTTGCAGCTAGAGTTCCATAGTTTCTGCCAATCAGAGGTATTCACGTGAGACGTAAATTTGTAACTGGATTAAGTGGGGACAGATGGGCAGAGCATGAGGCATCCACTTGTTCCTCCAAGTTCAGCTACAGCTTGACCCATCTACTCTTTCAATCATTTTATAAATTAGTTAATGCCTGGTTTAAAAAAATCCCTGTGCAATTGAGCACAGATGAATACAATATTCCTAACCCAGTATTTGTGCTCACTGTTTAGCAGAAATTCCTTCCTGCTGATAGGAAGGTATGAACCTACAATTCTGATTGCTCACATAACAAAAGACAAAATATGAAAACTAAATTCCCATTTTTTCCCTTGTGTTTTCTTTTTCCAACATGGGCCAAATGTATTTTTTAAAATCTGAAACTTATACTAACTCGTACTATTAATTTTATCTTCCCTGTTATAAATTGCATGAATTGTTGAATTCTTAAACTGAACTCTTGATTCCGACATAAAGAAATCCTATATAATAAAGAGCTAATACGCAAATGGTCATCACATCCTCATACCCTTGCACCCTTGGGGCCTCGTGCCCTCACACTGGGGCCATGGGACCTGAGGCCAGGCAGGGGGACCTGAGGCTGCGCCCCCCACCCCAGTGCCAGGCCAGGGAACCTGAGGCCACGCCCCCCACCCAGCACTGGGCCAAGGGACCTGAGGCTGCACCCCCCTCCTGGTGGGGCTTGACTGGGGACCTGAGACTGCACCCCCTGCCCTGCGGGGCTTGACGGGGTTGGGGCCGGCCGGGTCTAGGTCTCGTGCAATTTTGAGGCATGCACGGATGGGCGGGGTCTTGACTCTGGGTCCCCTGGCACAGCCCAGACTCTGACAAGAGGGAGATTTTCATATACATTTTACTAATTTTCTTTCATCTCTGACACTTCTATTATAGAGAAAGGGCAAATAGCAATGCTAAATTATTTTCTCTAATTAATTCCCTTTTAATGTGCATGAATTTTGTGCACCAGGTCACTAGTAAGTTATAAAGAATACGATTATTTGACAAGTGTATGCCTGAGGTCAGAAATCTGTATCTAAAGAGAGCTGGCTATATAAATGAAATGATAAGAAATCATGGGTATACCATTTAGCCATAAATATTTCTAAGCTTTAAAAGTCATTAAAAATGTAACTCTTATAGCTTCATTTGAAAACTGATGTTTTCATTTTAGGAATCTGTTTTTGCAGGATAAAATGTTCCTTTAAGTCTAAAGTTAAAATAACACCATGCAGGTGTTTACAATTTAATCATAGCAAGCTTTATTCATAAAGAGATAAGATACTTTAATCACACACGAGGCTGTGACATGCTTGTTGAAATTGGACAAATTTCAGATTTCAAATATGATACTTTATTTTGTAAAACACTTGGAAAATGGGCCAAGAAAGTTTCTTCAGTGAAAGTAGAAAAGGTGGAATGCAAATCCTTAAGAGTCATCCTATATAATAAAAGCATAATATGCTAAGTGTCCAATCATCCATTCAATCAATCAAAGAGTAATATGCTAATGATATGCTAAGGCCTCTCAACCGCTTCCTATGATGTGCACTGACCACCATGGGGCAGACATTCAACTGGTCGACCAGTCGCTATGACATGCACTGACCACCAGGGGGCAGACATTCCAACTGGTAGCTTAGTTTGCTGCTGGGGTCTGGCTGATTGGGACTGAGCAAGATGGGCCGGACATGCTCTGGAGCTCTCCCATAGTCCCTCCCCGGCTGGCCAACCTCCCATGTCCCTCCCTGGTCCTGATCATGCACTGGTGGGGTCCCTCGCTTGGCCTGTACCCCCTTGCAATCTGGGACCCCTCGAGAAACGTCAGAGAGCCTGTTTCGGCCCGATCCCACAGGCCATGCCAAGGGACCCCATTGGAGCACGAATTCATGCATTGGGCCTGTAGTTTAAGAATATTTAAGAATTAGAGGCCCAGTGCATGAAATTTGTCCACTGGTGGGGCATCCCTCAGCCCAGCCTGCGCCCTCCTGCAGTCTGGGAGCCCTCGGGGGATGTCCGACTGCCACAGAGGCGGGAGAGGCTCCCACTGTGCTTGCCAGTTGTGAGCCCGGCTCAGGGCTTCTAGAGGAGCGGCACTCCCCCTGTGGGAGCACACTGACCATCGGGGGCAGCTCCTATATTGAGTGTCTGCCCCTGGTGGTCAGTGTGTGTCACAGTGACCAGTCGTTCTGCCATTTGGTCGATTTGCATATTAGCCTTTTATTATATAGAATAATTTTTAATCACCTGATTCGTTAAATTGAGATAGAAAATTCAACTTTGTAGGTATTATATGATGGGGTAGGTTAATTGCTTTCAGAACAAGTTTGGAAGTGGTTCTGCAAGATGGTAAATAAATGAGTTAGATGGTTTCCTTATTTTGATTTTCAGTTCTATAAAACTTGTAGGAACTCTTGACCCATTTGGCAAGCAGTAATGTTTTCCTTTTCAAACTCCCACATTACTTTACAATGCTTTCATGACTATATCATAGTCTTTCTAAAATAATCATATTTGTGTATCACCCCCCCCCCATATCTATCTAATCTATCTAATAATAGGATAATGTGCAAATTGGTCGGGATGCCGTCACATAATGACCGATCAGCAGGCTGCATCGCTGCCCCCTGCGCCGGCCCGGAGACATGAGGTTTGCATCCCTGACCCCAGTAACGGGCCCCAGGATGTGAGACGCGTGTCCCTGTCCCCTGCACCAGCCCGGAGACAGGAGGCTCGCATCCCCAACCCCGGCAACGGGCCCTGGAATGTGAGGCTCGCATCCTCACCCCCTCTGCCGGCCCGGAGATATGAGACTCGCGTCCCCAACCCTGGCAACGGGCCCCGGGCCCCAGGCCCTGGGATGTGAGGCTCTTGTCCCTGCCCCCTGTGCCAGCCCAGAGACATGAGGCTCGCGTCCCCAACCCCGGCAATGGGCCCTGGGATGTGAGGCTTGCGTCCTTGACCCCAGCAATGGGTCCTGGGATGTGAGACTCGTGTCCCTGTCCCCTGCGCCGGCCCGGAGACATGAGGCTCGCGTCCCCGACACTGGCAATGGGCCTCAGGACGTGAAGCTCGCGTCCCCGCCCCCCTGCACTGGCCCAGGGGTCTGCACACCTCCGCCACAGGCCCAGGCGGGAGTCCACAGGCCAGGGGAGGGCAGTTGGGGTGATCGGGCCAGCAGGGGAGGGTAGGTGGGGGTGATCAGGCCAGCAGGGGAGAAGTTAGGCATCATCAGGCTGACAGAGGAGCGGTTAGGAGGCAATCAGGCTGGCAGGCAGGTGAGCGGTTAGGAGCCAGTGGTCCCGGATTGTGAGAGGGATGGCGGAGTGGTCCCAGATTAGAGAGGGTGCAGGCCAGGCTGAGGGACAACCCCTCCCCACGTGCATGAATTTTGTGCACCAGGCCTCTATTAAGTTTATAAGCTGCTGAAAGAGTTACCATCTGAATACCCATTTCAGAGCCTTGCAAAGTATGTATCGATAAATACTGGATGATAAAGATAAAACAGTCTTTATGTAAATTATACTCTTAAGTATCAAAATTCAAGTCCCAGCTGGGCAACAAATTCAGCAGCAATGCTGGGCAGGTTGAACCATGTCTCTGAGTCATGAAATACCCAAGTCCCTGGTTAGCCTTTCTGGAAGAATCTTTTGTGTCCTAGAGCCCCAGCATTCCTAACCATCTTTGAGTAGGCAAAGGTGGAATGGTTTGGTGCTCATGCTTGTATCAGAAAGTATTCGTCATGTGCATAGTGTAGCACTCATAGTGGGCACCATGAGAGCTGGGATATAACAGGAACGTGGAAGTAAGGCACCAAGAGTGATGGGGACATGATAAATGGGGGTGCGGTCAACCTTATTTAAATTTTTCACACACACACACACACACACACACACACGCACACACACTCACACACACACACACGCACACACACTCACACACACGCGCGCACACACTCACACACACACACTCACACACACACACTCACACACACACATGCACACACACGCACACACACTCACACACACGCGCGCACACACTCACACACACACACACACTCACACACACACACACACACACTCACACACACACTCACACACACACACTCACACACACACACACTCACACACACACACACACACTCACACACACACACTCACACACACACACACACACTGTGCAGGCCAAATAAAACCTCTGAAGGACAGTTTGGGACCTCTGCAAAGCTACGTAGACAGCTGTGACCTCCTGTGCTTACCCAGGCGATAGGAGAGGCGAGGACAGTGAGAGCAGCAGACACAGGGAAGTGGGGTTGGGTGCTGAGGCAAGAGCACAAGTGCACTGGGTCCTGAAGCGAATGGGAACAGTGAGCAGAGGCCATGGGTACAGGCGAGAGGGAGGGCTCTTAAGACACCCCTGCCTCACTCACAATTCTGTGTAGTCTTGGAGATGGTAGAGAGCAGTGGTGCTAAGTGTGTGGACTCCTGAGTCTCGCTGCCTGGCTCCGTCCCTCCCTGGCTGTGGGGCCTTATGTAAGTCATTTAACATCTCCATGCCTCTTAATAAGAGGATAATAATAGTGTCTTCCTCATAGGGCTCTTGCTATGATTAAATTAGGTAAAACTTCAAATAGTGCTCAATTAATGCCATATGTTATATAGTGCTTTTACTTCTCAAATATTTTATATGTGTTTGTGTGTATATGCATGCAGAATTTTATTCTCATTTCTATTTCTTAGACTTGTATCTCATGGTGCATCTAAACCCACACTCTTTCTAATAGGGACACTAGAGATGGGCTGCTCTTACCATTATTTATTTCCACAAAAGAGTAAGAATGAAAATTACATTTCTCATTTTTCAGGTTAGATCACAATCTTCTTTTCCTTATTTACATTTTTCAGGATGCATCATTCTTAGGAGTCTCCCTAATGTGTAAAGTTATATTTCCTCTGTCCTAAAATAGTCTCTTTTATGCCTCCAGAAGTTCACTTTGGGTCTAGTGTTATGGAATCGAATTATTAAGTCTGTTTGTATTAGCCAGGCTCTCAGTGATTATATTGATTTCAATTATATATATTTTTTCATTCTGAAGACCTAGTGCATTGACTATATTCAGTTTATACTTTGACTATTTAGTTCCGTTTCTAGGTCTTCTTTACCTCCATGCAGCATCCACCACAGGGGCTCCTGTTCTGAACCCAAATCTATGCTTAGGGCATGGGTAAAAGAAATAGCCATAATGTCACAGAATATTTCCTACACACTATTATTTCTTTTTTTTATGGAAATGAATTTCCCAATTTAGCAAATTGGGAAAAAGAAAATATAGAAGGTGAAGGTAATAAGTAATTTTGAAAGATAATAAAAATAAGAATAGTAATATTTACAGTCCATGTACAATATTTTGATATGCTTTTTATGTTTCTTTCCTTCTGTGTCTTTTTAAAAGGAGAGAGAGAGAGAGAGAGAGAGAGAGAGAGGGAGAGAGAGTGAGTTAGTTCTCAAATAGGGGAACCACTCATATTCCAACCAACCTAAGAAAATAATTACTTTCACTGTCTACATGCAACTTTTAAAAAAATGGCAGAATCTATGCAAAGTAAGTGTAAGTGTGGTGAGGAAAACACCAGGCCTAAGCACACTGCCCTGAACTTGCGCATGTTGGAAGTCATTTTCAATGCACAGCGAATGGTGTGATCAACCCGTCTTTACGTTCCATGTAAATTTGTTTTATTTTTGATAATGAAGCTTGGAGAAATGATTCTTGAAGCATTATAACAGCTTTGACTGACAGCTCCCTTGGTGCTGTCTCTTTCACAGCAAGCATAACTGACAGCTTGTATGTGGAGAGCACATGTAGATAGATTGAGTCCGTAATGGGGGAAAAACAAAGAAGATATTTGTTCTATTTGTTATTTATTAAAATTCAGCTAATATGGTAAAATATATGCATCTTGGCAGAATAGATTTAATTTGTAGGCTGAGAGGGTTTTCTGTTATGGAAGCTTGATATATAGCAATTATGTACTAAAATTACTTCTCATAAATATTTTCAAACTCCAGTGAAATTTACATTACTCTTTTTCATACCCATGAATACCGTTTATTTAGCTGGGTATGGTCTAGATAATTAAAGACTTTTCAAGTTGCATATTTAAATTTCATTCAAGTTATCTTTTGTGGGCACCTGCCTGTGTAGATTAAGTTAGAAACCTTGTCACATCAAAAACAAGAATTCTGCAATGCCACTTGTAGGTATAGACCGGAAAGAACTGAATGCAGGGACTTGGACAGATACTTGTGCACCCACATCCATAGCAGCATTGTTCACAATAGCCCAAAGGTAGAAACAATCATGTGTCTGTGGACAGATGGATGGATGAACAAAGCGTGATATATACAAAGAAATATTTACTTAGCTTTAAAAAGAAATGAAGTTCTGATACATGCTACATTGTGGAGGAACCTTGAAGACACCATGCTAAGTGAAATCAGCCAGGCACAAAAAGAACAGTCATCTAATGATAAGGAACACTGGCAGGTGCAGCGATGCCACCCTGTGTGCCTTGCTCATGGCTTCATTCTCCTCCTCCCTGGATATTCTCTGTCCTGAAGTTTGGATGTATCATTCTCTTGCTTTTCTTTATTGTTTTACTACATATAAATAAATCCTTAAACAATATATTGCTTGGTTTTTGAACGTTATATAAATGGAATCATACTATGTAAGTATATGTGTCTGTTTTTCCCTCCTGGTGAAACTCATCCATATTCATATGTGTAGTTCTGGTCCATTTATTGTCATTTCTCTATGGTGCTCTTATCCATCCATCCTCTTATCCATAGACAGATATGTTTGTTGTTACAAAATTTCTGTGCAAGACTTTCTACGGTGTATATACCTAGGAATGTAATTGATAGATTGTAGGGTTTGCTCATCTTAACTTTAGGTCATTGATTCATTGGTTGATTTCAGGAGAGCTGTACCAATTTATTCCCCCACAAGCAGCATCTAACAGTTCCTCCTATCTCACATCATAGCAACACTTGCTGTTAGCCCAACATTCTGACTCTCCTATGTTTACATTACCAGATGACTTTAGAACCAAATCCTCACATTGGACGTGACTCCACCATATTGGGCTTTAGGGACCTGATGCTTGATGCCTATGCCATGCTTAGTAAATGATAGAAAAATTAAATGAATCTAGACCGGCCAGTGTGGCTTAGTGGTTGAGTGTAGACCTATGAATGGTTCGTAGGCTCAATCCCCAGTAGGGGGTGTGCAGCCATTCAATGATTCTCGTTCATCATTGATGCTTCCATCTTTCTCTCCCTCTCCCTTCCTCTCTGAAATCAATAAAAATATTTTTTTTTAATGAAATGAATCTAAGCTTTAGGTGTTTGGTAAAATTATGGATTTTTCATATTTTAAATGTTTATCAAATTATTATTCTAATCATTCTTTCTCCTCCTAATTATGTACCCAATATCAACCTATTAACGGTGTATCTGTCCCCAAACGCAAATGCTACACAGGAAATTTAATGCAGCAGTCCACGTGTTGCCCGTAGAAGTGGGAAATGTATTATATTTGCTTTACTGTAATCTAATAAAAGACTGTAACATGAATTTTAGGGGGAAAAAAATAAAGAATAAAATCTGCAAAATTCTTAACCTAACTTCAGTACTTAACATAGTTCTTATATGTTCCAACATACTTATTTAAAAATTGGCATAACCTTCCCCCAGTGGCTGTCAACCCCGCTTCTATGTCACGGTGGGCACAGCACTCCTTGAACCTCCATGCCCGTGGCCACTAGACTCAAGAGGCCCACTTTCAACTCCTGCTTTTCCTCCTTCACAGAACAGACAACGAGGGCATGCGTGGCACCGGTGAAAATGTGTCTACATGCAAGAGGTCTGCGGTAAGCATTAGCTTCTGGGATGACCTTTTCATCCAGCATTTTGTGAAACTGTCTAAAGAAAGAAAGGGCCCTGAAATTAACAGTTATTTTGCTTGAGTCCATGGCACTGGTCAGCTTGCAAAGGCATTTATACAGGCATGAAATATTTTCAAGGTGACTTTCCAATGACAGTCATGAGAAAGCTACACAGCATCAAATTCAAACCTCTCGTAGCAAAACCCATTTTAGAATTACATTCAAAGGACACATTTCAAATCGATGGACTCATGTTGGATTCAAAGAGATGTGGAGCAGATCTTCAAGATTGACCTTAACTGAAGAGAAACTAAAGAAAAGTAGTATGAATACACAATTGTGACTGCCATCATAACTGAATGTGTGCTGGTCTACAAGACTCTGGGGCGGTCTGCAAACCTGATCAAGCGGAAAGCCAACAGTGTTGGGACTGCCACCGTCATAAACTATGAACAGGTGAACATGGATGACCGGCTGGGACACCTGCGGAGGCGACAGTGTGACCTGGCAGGGGTGGAAACCTGCAAGTCCTCAAAGTCTCAGAAAGAATGGCTCCTGTTGAATGGGTGGGAAACAGCATCAACCACTAATATTCTGGAATTGTGCAGCAGATTACTTCAGACCGAAGTCGGCAGAATAGAGCCCCTTGAATCCTGGAAAAAATGGAGCTTCGAAGCAGTTCATGCTGCATTACTGCCCGTGCTGGGCGACCAGACGAGGAAGTGTGCTAGGTTTGAAGATCATGGACTAATCCATTTCAGGCTCATGCTGAGCCCCAAGCTATAGCCACTGGCCTCCCCCGAGTTGGTACACTGAGCTTCCTGAGTGATGGCCAGGCCCCGTCTATCAGCCCATCGCACACTCGAGAAACCTGTCACTACGGCTGCTGAACCACTTCCTGTTTCTGTTGACTTGTTTAAATAAATCTCATTTGCCAATTGAAAAAAATATGGTATAAATTCTGCTTCTACAAACTTATTTGCTTGTTTCTACTTAAACTTCCACAATTAAATTAAAATTTTTTTTACAATGTATAGAAACTGTTATTTAGAGATATCTATTGGGGGGGGGGGGGGAGAGAAGCTGAATGAAAAAAGGTAAAGGGATTAAGCAAAAAAAACCCCAAAAACCACCATATATATAACACAGACAGACACAATAGTATGGTGGTAGTCAGTGGATAGAGCGTGGGCCTGCAGACCAAAGAGTCTTGGGTTCGATTCCAGTCAAGAGTACGTACCTTGGTTGCAGGCTCCTCCCAGGCCAGGGCCCTGGTCTGGGCCAGTGCAGGAGGCAACCAATCTATGTGTTTCTCTCACATCGATGTTTCTCTCTGTCTTTCCCTCCCTCTTCCGCTCTCCCTAAAAAAGTCAATGGAAAAATGTCCTCAGGTGAGGATTAACAAAAATAAATAAATAAATAATACTAAACAAATAAAATAAATCAGAAAAAGAGAGCAATCATTAGCTCAAAATTCAGACCATGAAGTCTGATGTTTGAATTTAAAAAAAAGACAACTATTTATGCCACCACCGCCCCCTCCCAACTTGCCCCTGTCCAGATGGGGTTGGGGATCAAGCCTGCAACCAAGGTATGTATGTGCCCTTGACCAGAATCGAACCCAGGACTTCAGTTCGCAGGCTGATGCTCTATCCACTGAGCCAAACTGGCTAGGGCAAGACATCTACTTTAATAACCTATAAAGTTTGGTTCCTGGACCTCTGCCAATTTGATGTAAGTTTCACTATCCTAAAAGGTAACAAAAGAAAGAACAACTGAGTGAGCTTTTTGTACAACTAAATGCATTCCATTTAAAGGACTGCTCTTTATTCTGAGATTATGTCAGTTCTACCTTTTTAATGTTGAAATGTTCTGCATTTTAGGAAATGATAATAAATGGTATTTATTTACTTGATAACTTTGTATGACTTCAGATTTTCTGTATGTCTGTGTTTTAATTTTACTGGTCCTTCAAATCTAAATGTTTAGGAATCCTTTCAGAGCCGTTGACTACATCATTTACTATGTATTCCGTGTAAAGCAACCTGGAGCTACTGCCAGGAGGACCGCAGTCCCAGAAGGGAAAGCATACTCATCTCTAGTTAACACCTACTTACTTAATTCTGATTGGGTTTCAAGTGAGGCTCGGTACCCACACTATGGGGAGTGACGTGCAAAGATGGGTAAGGCAGCATTTCGTCCTCACCGGTGTCCGGCTGGGCCTGGTAGAGTGATTACAGTCAAAAAACAACGGAAGAGCGAATGCCTTGGACCTAGTGGTCTGGTGGTTGCCGGAGGAGGTGGAGACCCTGGACCCTGGGAAATGGGAAACGCAGGAAGCGGGGCAAACCCATGCGAGGGAGCGAAACCTGGACTCCACTCCTGCGTGAGGAAGACGGGAGCTACGGAGCGTGGGAAGACAGGATGGAGGGAAGAAGGTGCAGCGATGCGCCGGGAAGTCAGACGGTACCGAGGAGACCCGGCCAGCGACCTAACCCGAGGGCCGCAGGAGAGGCGAGCGCACGCACCACCCACGGCCTCCCCGGGCCAGGGGTGGGGCCGGACACGCCCCGCGGGCTCGCGCGCCCTATCAGCCGCCTCGGGGCGCAGGACACGCCCCCTGTCTCTTCTGGCCGGAGCTTCCCGACCAGCCCCGAACCGACCCCGGCGCCTGCGCAGTCCCCGGGCCCCGCCCCCGCTCAGCCAAGATGGCGGCCTCCTGTGTGTCCTGCGGTGCCGTGGTTTCCCAGCGGCTCCTTCTCCGGCCAAGGGTTAGCCTGGCCCCGAGACAGGTCCTCTGGAAAGCCGCGGAGTTGCAGTCGGTTCCCGGGCCCCAGGTAAGGCTGGGCGGAGGGAGTGCCGGGCCCTGTAGCGCGAGGATAGGGAGCGGGCCCTGCTGTCGCGCGCGCGGGCCTCCCCGCGACCTCGGGTCCCCGGGGCTTGGCGGCAGAGTCGTGAGGTTAGGGAAGCGGGCACTGGTCCCGCGGCCTCTCTGGAGGTGGTTTCTGGGTTCGCGGGGTGTGAGGGGAGTTACCTGGAGCGCCCCCCGCCCGCCCGCTGGGTCCCTGCGTGGGTGGGGGTGGTCCCGGCCTCCGCGCGCCCTGCCCCGAGGGAGGAGGCCGGCCGGGCGGTGCGCGGACCTGGGCTCTCGCCGGGACCGGAGGGCCCGGTGGGGAAGTCACTCCGTGGGGAGGGCAGTGACTTCAGGGTGCCTCGCATCTGTGCAGCTTCTGTTCTCTTACATTTCCCCAAACTCTGTGGCGAGAGGAAGACAGACTTGCCCCTTTCGCTAACCCTGAGGGCGGTGGGCGGCTGCCTTCCACGCGGGGGGTGAGGACGTTCACGGCCTCGGGATCCGGAAAGGAGAGCAGGTTTGAGAGGAAGGAAAGGGGTTTCCTTTTGGGTATGTCAGCCCCTGTGGGTGCGCACGTGGGGTTCCAGGAGGCGCGCAGGTGGGGAAGTCTATTCAGAGGGAACTGGTCTACGGGCCCCGAGTCGCCCTGTGGGTGAGTGAGGCCCGGGCCACGGTAGGTCGCCGAGCAGAGGTGCTGACGGGGAGCGAGCAGGACAGGGCCCCGAAGGCAGGCAGACAGCACAGAAGAACCCCAATGGATGAGCGCGGACTGCGGCGTGGAAAACTGGAAGTGTTTCCGGAAGGAGAGTGCTTAACTTACCAAATGCTGTGAAGTCAAGTACTATGACCTAAAAACTATGTTGAAAAAGACTTCTATCATTTTCCTATCTTTTTAAATTGCTTTAACCTAAATCAACCCATCTATCCATTCATTTATCCACCAACCTTTATTTTTCTTATTGGAAAATATTCTGGGAGTTATTTTTTCTTGCATCTCTTTTGAGTATGTCTTTGCTGTTATAAACCCAAGTATCTAAAAAGGACTATAGCATACAGAATATTAGAATATTTTTATTCGTTAACACTTCGTGTGTGCCATGTGGGGGAGTTGCTAACTTTCCTTCCCTGGGACTCCTGAACCTAGGTGTCTTCTGTGGCTTTCTCTGTGTTCTTTTAGTCATACACAAACATACATGCATATGTATACTTTTTAAAAAATGGATCTCATTGTATTTTTACTTCTCTAAACTTAAATATATAGTAGAAATCCCTCCAAGTCATTTTGAATCTAACTGCTGTCTAATATTCTTGGTGTGAGTGTGTCAGTGTTAATTTAACAATTGATGGGCATTTGCTTTGTTTCCATTTTCTTCCACTAACAAAGTATTCAGTAAACCTCCTGGTACAGTTCTTAGGTACTGACTGATGCTTTTATTTCTGTGGGAGAGAGTTTGAGTTTTGAGGTTATTGCTGCAAAGGATGTATACATCTTAAATTTTTTGCAATATATGTTTTTATTGATTTCAAAGAGGAAGAGAGATAAAGATAGAAATATCAGTAATGAGAGAGAATCATTGACTGGCTGCCTCCTGCACACCCCCTCCTGGGTATTGAGCCCGCAGTCAAACCATGACCTCCTGGTTCATAGGTCAATGCTCAACCACTGAATCACACTAGCCGGGCTACATCTTAAATTTTAATAGTTATTCTTACATAGCTTTTCAAAAAGGCTGTGGCAATTCACATTCCATCATTGAATTATGAGTGTGCCCCTTTTTCTATCTACATTAGGTATTACTATGTTTTCAATAAGATGGGTGACAATTTCTCCTTGTTACTGTAATTCTCATCTCCCCGATTATTCTTGAAATAAATCCTTAGTCCATATGGAAAATGTTTACTGAGCACTTTACTTGAGCCAGACACTGTGAAATAAATAAAAATCAAACAAATACCAGACAGTATGGACCCTTAGCAATCCCCAGATTCCTAAATACCACCCCATTAGGGGGCGGGCTGGCTGGCCAATCTCCTGCAGCCCCTCCCCCTGCCCGGCCCCACCCCATATCAGCCCCCCTACCCTGATCAGGGGCAGGGACAGCCGGCCAACCACCCATGGCCTCTCCCCTAGGCCGCTGGCCCTGATCAGCACCCCCCACCCCATTCGGGAGAGGGGCCCACTGGCCAATTGCCCACTGCCCCTCCCCCCAGCTGGCCCTGCCCTGAGCCCTGATCTGGGTGGGCCAGCCAGCCAACTTCCCACCATCTCCTTCTCCTGATAGGCCCAGGCCCAATCTGCCCTGATTCGGGCCGGGCTAGCAGACCCCACCCGTGCCATGAATTCGTGCACTGGGCCTCTAGTATAATAATAGTAAAGTGCTTCTCGTACAGGATAAGTATTTTTTACATTTTTTTAATGTGCTAGTGTATACTAGGTGGTGATATAAACAGTAAATATTGTGGGTCACAGTGAGAAACACTGATACAACAAGGAAAAAGAAACAAGTTTTGTTAAGCAGTGACTTTTGAGTGCTCAATTGGGACCTCACTAGCAGATTTCCTCTTGCATACCAATCTTGTGGCACACATGTTTCATATTCCGATATATAATTGCAAATATCTCAATGTCCCAAATTTTGGGTGGAGGAGGGAATCTTGCTCGTGATTGGCTAAACTTTTTGGATTATAAACCCATGATTATCAGGGATCTATATACAGTGTACTGTAAGATTTACAGAGGTAAATATGGGGGAGCACAGAAGTGCAATGCCTAATTCAAAGGAGTGGTGATGGATAGAGTGGTGGGCAGCTTCTCAGAGGAGGTGAGAGTAGTCTTCAGGAGCAATTAGGAGTTTTGTGAAAAAAGGTATTCTGTTCTAGGAATGTAATAGGTACACAAGGGACAGAGTTGTACAGAGTGGATTTCAATTATAATTGATATAATGGTGAGAGACAGGATTGGAATGTTTGGCATACTATTTTGCTATACTAAGGCACTTGAAAATTTTTTAAAATCTCTCATATATTAGATTTTTATCTATATAATAAAAGCCTAAGCGACCGTACAGTGGAACAACCAGTTGCTATGATGCACACTGACCAACAGGGGTCAGACACTCAGCACAGGAGCTGCCCCTGGTGGTCAGTGCTCTCCCACAGCGGGAGCACCGCTCAGCCAGAAGCCGGGCTCACGGCTGGCGAGAGCAGCAGTGGTGGCAGGAGCCTCTCCTGCCTCTGCAGCAGCGCCAAAGAGCGGCGAGCCGAGCAGTAAGGAGCAAGCAGGCGGGTGGTAAGGAGTGAGCAGGCGAGTGGTTAGGAGCAAGCAGGCGAGCATTTAGGAGCGAGGGGTCCCAGACTGCGAGAGGGATGTCAGCCTGCAGGTGGACATCCCCCGAGGGCTCCTGGACTACAAGAGAGCGCAGGCTGGGCTGAAGGACCCCCCCCCCCCCCTTCCCCAGTGCACAAATTTCGTGCACTGGACCTCTAGTATATTATAAGCAGTTTACAGTCATGGTATCCTATAAAGGTTACCCATGAATTCTTAAATCATGTATCAATATAATTTAGGAATGCTAATTTAGCTTTCTATAATATTTATTATTTATAAAAAGGAAAAGCAGTAGACCAATTTCTGTTTTGAAAAATATTACTACAAAATTTTGGTAATATTCCCTCTTACTTTTATTTTCTACTAAGCACTTTCTATTTTTACTGAGCCAGTATGCTCTTGTTGAATTGAACTGTCTGCCAGAATGATCGATGGCATATGGTTGCTTAGCCCTTGTATATTTTGGTTTTATCGTAGAATCATTGCTATCTTTGTCTTAAGTATCTGTTTTTCTCATCTCTCATCTTATAGGCTCTTGGAGGTTGTAATATCCTATATTTGTACACATTTTCTTTAATCTGTATATGTCTTTACCTTTTCTTTTATTCCTCAAAGTATTTTTTTGCTTTTTCTATTCAAATTAGCAACAGATTCTTTTTGTTCCATTTTTATCCAGTTGAACAAATACTTCATACTTCTGTGATACCATTAAGGTAGTGTGTAGCACTGGCATTTGGCCAAATTTGGGACATCACTGCTTTGTCAGGATGTGTCTGCTTTTTTGGCAACCTGCTGGATTAAAATTACAGTTGCCTGACATACTGATTATCTTTAAAAAGAAACATATCTGTCAAGTTGTATCAATACAGTTCCATGAAAACAAAGTCTGAGGGAAATTCTCTGTCATAGCTTCTCAGATGGAAATAGAATCTGCAGAAAATTTTGTTGGGAGTTGTACTTAGTGGCAAACCAGAATCTCTCCAGGGATTCTTACTGTTCTCAGCTAAAGGTCTAGTCGGTTTGCTTGAAGCCTCATCTTACTTGATGGCTTGTACTGATGAATAATGGATGCCTTTGAATGTAAGTATTTTTTGTGTGAATTCGTTGCTGAAATAATTCACAACACTTAATAAATATATTTAGTAGTCTGGTGCTGATGCTATGATGGCTTTGTAACTTAGTCATAATCTTCAGCAATATGTACAAATGTTTTTTAAAAGATCCTAAAGAGATTGAAAAATAGCAAATTAGGAGCATGTTAAAGAAAAAACCCTTTATGAACAACAATAAACATTTTACAGATCTTTTTAACGTCTCATTTATGTTAAAGGTACAAAAGCTACTACCTCATGTCACAAACTCCAGAGAATAGAGAAAGACAAAAAGTAATTTTATATTTTTATTGATTCCAGACAGAAAGGGAGAGGCAGAGAGAGAGAGAGAGAGAGAGAGAGAGAGAGAAATGGTGAGAGAGAATCATTGATCAGCTGCTTCCTGCATGCCCTCTACTGGGGATCAAGCCCAAAACCCAGGAATCGAACCTGGGACCCTTCAGTCCACAGACTGATGCTCTATCCACTGAGCCAAACCAGCCAGCGCAAAAAGTAATTTTAAATCAAGTGAAGAATTGAGTTTTCAAGCCAACAATCAACTCTTTTATTTGAGATGATGCTAAAATGTAGGAACAAAAGAGGAGCAGTGTGAAAAAGAGATAAAGAAAAGGCAAAGGAATATTTACTCAATAAAATGGAAGTTATTTTAATTACTTAACACTACCAAGGACATTTTTTAAAATGTTGGGTGAGGGAGAGTTCTGTGAAACAGATATGATTAAAATAAACTGTTATGGAAAGAATTTTGAAGATGGACTAATGATATATAGTGAGAAGCTAAAAACTGAGAATGACTGCAGAATTGGCACTGCAGAGAAAGGGGAAAAACACACACCAAGAAACCAAGGAGTAAATGTTTATAAATCATACAGAATGCAGAAAAAAGGGACAAGAAATAAGACTGAGTGGGGCCATATATATATATATATATACATATATATATATATATATATATGGAGGACAGAATAATAGATAATTACTGTGATTGAAAAAGGAGATTAGTAGGTGAAGAGTTCATTGGGTATTGTTTTATTGCTGAAGTTGGTAGGAGAAATACGTGTAAACATTTTATCAGAGACGTGGATGAAAACTAGTAAAATAAAAACAGGCTATGTACTGTCTAAATTGCCAGATCAAAAAATGAATTTTAAAAAGCACAGACCATATAGCAAAAGAATGAAAACAGGAAGGAAGCATAAAAAATGTAAAGATAAAATAAGATAAAAAAATAAGACAATATCTATTAAAACCCACTTAAATGGGATAATCTCATATTTTTAAAAAACTCATATTGGGCCAAAAGAACAAAACCTAAGATGACTAAATTTAAATAAAAAATGTGGGCAATGACATTCAAGGGTAGTCCTAATGGGAGTTTAAAATAGAGTTGCAATACTGTGACCCACTAGAACTGAGTTCAGGATAGAAGTGTTATGTGGGAATGGCACACTTTATAACGCTGAAAGGTACAGTCTGCCTTCAGATAAAACTCTCCTGAACTAAGTAGTGCATTGAGTATACCACTGAAACAAAGGAAATATATAGGAAACAAAAATATAACTGGTGAAAAAAATTTGCACATAGTATAAACCATGTAGATTTTTGTTTCTTTGATATTATTCCCTTGGCTAATATTCAGTGTAAATAGCCATATAAGTTTTGTTGTTGTTTTTTTTCCTACTTTTTCCCCCTTTGCTCTGTCTACCCTTTACAACCACTGTTTGGATATGAAGTGTGCAGTCCATCAAACCTATCACTTCTCACCCTATAGACCACCTCATGACCTACCTCACAAAAGAAAATAGTGGCCAGAAGATATAAGTAACCTTACTTCTCCACCTACTCACCCTCACAAACTATTTTGCTTCTTTGCATAGAAGAGATGTTTCTCATTGGAACACTAATGCCTGCCATTTCCCCTGCTTCATGTCCCATGTGATTAACAGACCATATCTCTAGCTCAGATCTTTCCTGTGCCACACACACACACACAACACACACCACACACACACACACACACACACACACACATACACACAGCCATCTGCCTCCTAGACCCCTCTCCTGAGATGCCCGTAGGCATCTGGAACCCATCATGCCCAAATGGAACACATTCCTTTTCCTCCCTAATGTTCTTCCTCTAGCATTCATTATGTCAGTGAATGGAGCCATGTTCACTGGAAGACTCCTTTTCTCCTCCTGAGGGTTGTGGTTGGTGATTGGTGGGAGCCATAGTGGATTTGTTTGTATTATGAATGGATTGTTTTAGCTATGGACAAAAATATTTGTCATACTATTTACAACACCAGCAGTGTAATCATTTTGGCAATGAACATTTGGAAGAATTAGCTCTACTCTATGACTATTATTTTTATTCCCCAAATTCATACCTTTTACCATGTCTCTTGGGGCAGAAAAGCATTTTCACTTTGAGTATGGGAAGTAACTTTCTCCACTGTTCAGAGAAGACAGTGGGATCTAAAGAAAAGCCTGGGAAAAGATGATAAAACTATTGACATAGGGAATTGGGGCTGGTGGCACTTGGCTGTGGGGAGAGGTAGCAGGGGTGTGAAAACAGGCTCTCTATAAAAGGGCAGTCTAACTATATACATAAGCCAGTTTGGGTCATGGTTTTACTCATTGGTAGTAACATTGTGTCTTCATAGAGCATTGTAAGAAAACAATTGTCTGTTCATAATACCGAGAGAAACTGCTCTGTGCTTTCCCAAGGAAAAGTGAACTATAAAGTTTCATGGAATTTTAAATTGCTCTTTCTTACTCATCAAAGAATAATAAGAAACTATTTTATCACTTTAAATTTGTGAGAGTTTGGAACATAATTTTTCTATTAATTGGATATTTTAATATTTGTCCTGAATATTTTTTCCTTTTCTATTGTAACTGTGGTGACAAATTACTATAGAGTTATTTGAATCTCTGATTCTCAAAGGGTTGCAGCCGTGGGCAAACTGGCCCGCGGGCCGGATATGGCCCGTTTGAAATGAATAAAACTAAAAAAAAAAAAAAGACCGTACCCTTTTATGTAATGATGTTTACTTTGAATTTATATTAGTTCACGCAAACACTCCATCCATGCTTTTGTTCCGGCCCTCCGGTCCAGTTTAAGAACCCATTGTGGCCTCGAGTCAAAAAGTTTGCCCACCCCTGCGTTAGGGAATGGATGCAGGAGGGATGGTGCTAGTGGTGTCTCACATCTTTGTCTCTCTTTCTGTCTCTCTCTCTCTCTCTTTGCCTCCTCTCTCTCCCTCCTCCTCCCCCGCTTGCACTCTGAAAAGCACTGAAAAAAATTATCCTACAGTGAGGATTAAAATGTATACATACATATATCACAAGTAGCTGAAGTTGATATATCAGTATCAAATATGAATGTGAGTAGTATTTTTGTTTTTAATGTGTTGAAATGCTAGTCACTTAAACTACTTTGTAAGCACAGGCTTTAAAAAGAGATTTTTATGTTTATGAAAAGGGAATTAATGAGTTACTAAGTCTAAATATTGCTTAAGAGTGTTTAAAATTGTTGAGGCAGGAATCAGGTTGAGAACCACAGATTAAAGATTTTGAGAAAAGCCAGGACAAGATCTGTTGTAATTCTCTCCAGCAACTGAATGGCCATTTGAAAACATTTTTCAGGTTCTTTTCCTTTGGCCAGGGGAGGGATTCCTATTGCCACAGCATAAAGGATTCACAGCAGCAAGTGCGATATCATTACTGATAGTTTAAAAGGATGTGAAAGCCCTTATTTCTATTATTTCTACAGAGCATATTGAACCAAATTAATACTAAGAAATTGACTTTATTTTTAGTGAAGCAGTTTCTTCATTGTGTCAATTTAAAATAAGGACCATGGAATAAAGTTTCAAACTAAGCTAAACCTATCACTTTTAAGGCATTTAAAGATAGGCTGCATTTGTACCCTAAACAGGGTGAGTGCCTATATTCTAAGGCAGTGGTTCTCAACCTTCTGGCCCTTTAAATACAGTTCCTCATGTTGTGACCCCCAACCATAAAATTATTTTCGTTGCTGCTTCATAAGTGTAATGTTGTTACTGTTATGAATCGTAATCTGATATGCAGGATGGTCTAGGCCACCCCATGAAAGGGTCGTTCGACCGCCAAAGGGGTCGCGACTCACAGGTTGAGAACCGCTGGTCTAAGGGTGCATGTCCCTTTACCCCCACTTCTGCTCGTTAGTTTCTGTCTGCTGGTACCTTTGCCTCTTTTTAAGTAAGTGGCACGGTCACTCTTCATTTCGTGTATGTCAAATATCACAAGTAGCCCTGGCCTGCTTGCTCAGTGGTTAGTGGCCCACAGACCAAAGGATATTTTTTCCATTGCTTTTTAGAGAAAGTGAAAGGGAGGGAGGGGAGAGAGAGAGAGAGAGAGAGAGAGAGATTGATTGAGATTGAGTCAGAGACATCGATGTGAGACACATTGACTGGTTGCCTCCCACCCACACCCAGCCAGGACGAACCACAACCAAGGTAACCATAACCGAGGTACCCCCACTGAGGTATGTGCCTTTGACCAGGAATCAAACCCGTGAACAAGTAGTTGAAGTTGATGGATCAGTATCAAATATGGATGTGGGTAGTATTTTTGTTTTTATTGTGTTGAAATGCTAATAATTTAAACTACTTTGTAAGCATAGGCTTTAAAAAAACAAGTTTTTGAGCAAGGGACAATTCTAACAGCTTCCTTCACAGGCCTTTTACCTGGTTTGCAGATTCCTGCCAACTGAGTTCTATAATAAAGAAGACAACTATTTGAATATCCCATTTTATTTAGAGACAATGGCCTACAGATCATTGTTTAATATAAATTTTTTTTCTTTTCTTTCCACATATATTTTCTGCTAGATATTGAGGCTAAAACATGTCACAGTTGTAACAACAAAGAAAAATGTTAAAGCCTTAAGACGTGAAACCTACACAGTGGATTTTATTAAAAAGCAGATTGAGGAGTTCAACATAGGGAAGAGACATTTAGCCAACATGATGGGAGAAGATCCAGAAACTTTTACGCAAGAGGATATTGATGTAAGTACAGTTGCTCTGTGGAAAAGTAATTGCTGTAAACTTTTAGATGCTGAAGGCACTGTTCTTCACCCCGAGCCCTTTAGGTCTGTGTAAATTTTAATCAAACTGTCAGAATAAGGAAAAGTACTTTGCAAGTGGAAACTATAGTTTCAAAGAGAGATTCTACTCTGTATTTGAAGCATAATAAAGTGTGGTGAGTTTTAGATTTCAACTAGAAATGCATGTTTTCCTTGATTTAAGGTCATAGGAGCCACTATGAATGCTTATACAGAGTTTGGAAACATTTATCCTGTAGGTAGTCTTAAATTTAGCTTTCTTACAAAATGATAAAACAAATGGTAATGGAAATAGAGTCAGGTTTATAGGAAATCCCATAAATAAATCTAAGCCCAATGTTTTTTATCAACTTAACTATATATTTGAATTTTTAAAGTAACAGCATGTCCTAAGTGATTTGAGAATAGGTTAGAATGCTAGTCACATGCCATTCTTGAATTATAATCCTGAGAAAAGTAGTAATAATATTACTTTTATGCTAGACATGCCAAAATAGCTAGCAAAAGAACTTAACAATTTAACAATTTTGAAGATTGTTCTAATTTTATAAAAAGTAACGTATGATATCCAATGGCGATCTATATTTAACAGAATAACATCTTTGTATAAATTTAACATTTTATAATATTTCAAATATATAATTATTTTAATCATTTTGTGTTTTTAGACATTTTAGTTTATTTTCCATCTTTTTGTATGCCTTTCTTAATTATTTGTAAATGGTACTTCAGTATCTTTCTGAGGCACCAGACCAACATGTTTGACTAAGCTAGAAGGATTTCTTATTGCCCTTGTAGGTCCAGGTGACTTAGAGTTATGGACCTCTTAGCTGCTATCCTGTTTTTTGAATTTTATGGTAATCTGGACAGTATTTAGGGATATTGAGAAACCTGTATTTTTATAAGAGTGATTTTAATCAAAGGTCCTGTTCCATTTTTAGAAGAGGAAACTGAGGCACAAAAAATAAGCATCGTATTTAAATATCTAAGTATGGATAAAGGGGAAACATTTAAAACTTCAAACTGTGAACCTTCTATTCTTTCTTCATATCTGCCTCATTTCATAGATAATGGATATCTGACAGTATCCAGAATGTATAACATAATTTTTAGCTACATACTCAAAATATTATGATTTTCAAGAAGAAAGGGGCAACTTTCAACAATAAAGATTTATTTTTAAAAAAGGGCAAAAAGTAACTAGTGTTTGTATACTCAAAAATTTTTTATTTTTTAAAGAAGAATTAAAGGACCAAAAACTAAATAAGGTCTTCTTCTGCCTTTAATAACATGTGTCCTTCTAAAACATAAGGGAATAATGAGCATCTTAGCATAGTAGTAATGCTACAGAATTATGTTTTTCAAAGAGAAATACACTTCCATATCTCTGCGCCTCTAAATCTTCTCTCTTGAGATAACTTTTGCTGTTTACTTGTTTTTTGTTTTTGTTTTTGTTTGGTGGCTGCTTTATTGAGACATACTTCACGTACAATCTCAAGAGTGTACTTCACTGGTTTTTAGCCTGTCCACAGAGGTCTACAGCCATTACCACAGTCTAAGTATAGACCGTTTTCATCACCCCATAACAAAACTTTGTACCCTGTAGCAACCACTTTTCAGCTTCCTCCATTCCTCTCAGCTCTGGGCAACTAATTTCTACTTTATATCTTTATAGATTTGCCTACTCTGGACATTTCATATAAACAAAATCATAATTCTTGGTCTATGGTGATTGGCTTCTTTCACTTAGCATATTGTTTCAAGATTTACCTATGTTTTATCATGTGTCAGTTATGCATTCCTTTTTATTGCCAAATACTTTTCCATTGTATGGATATACTACATTTCTTTTTAATCCAGTCATCAGTTGATGTGCATTTGGATTGTTTCAAATTTTGGCTATTTTGAATTATGCTGCTATAAACATGTGTAAAAGTTTTTGTGGCGGTCACATGTTTTCAATTCTCTTGGGTATGTACCTAAGATACCATTGCTAATTCAGTCTTGAAGATTTACACGTATGTTTTTTTCTGAGAGGTTTATAGTTTTAGTTTCTTACCTGAGTCTTTTGTTCATTTTGGGGTAATTTTTATATGTAGTATGAGATAGGGGTCCAGTGTTACTCTTTTACATGAGGCTATCCAGTTGTCCAGTGGCATTTGTTGAAAAGACTGTTGTTTCGCCATTGAATTGTTTCATCACCCTTAATGAAAATCACTTAGCTGTAAATATAACGGTTTATTTGTGAACTCGCAATTATGTTTTCTTGATATGTATGTTTATAGTTACACCAGTATTCACTCTCTTGATTACTGTAGCTTTGCAATAAATTTTGAAATTGGGAAGTACTCCTACTTTGTTCATCTGTTTCAAGAACATTTTTGCTATTCTGTGCCCCTTGAATTTCCTTAAGAATTTTAGGATGAGCTTGTCAGTTTCTATAAAGAGCCAGCTAGTATTTTAAAAGAGATTGTGTTGAATCTCTAGGTCAGTGATGGCGAACCTTTTGAGCTCGGCGTGTCAGCATTTTGAAAAACCCTAACTTAACTCTGGTGCCGTGTCACATATAGAAATTTTTTTATATTTACAACCATAGTAAAACAAAGACTTATATTTTTGATATTTATTTTATATATTTAAATGCCATTTAACAAAGAAAAATCAACCAAAAAAATGAGTTCGCGTGTCACCTCTGACACGCGTGTCATAGGTTCACCATCACTGCAGGTCAATTTTGGGAGTATTGCCATCCTAATATTATCTACTGATCTGTAAACATGGATGTCTTTCAGTTTATTTAGATCTTTAATTTCTTTCAGTGATAAGTTTCCAGAGTTTAAGTTTGGCATTGTTTTTCTAATTCTTAAATTAAAATCATTAATTTCTTTTTAAAATTTTAAGTGGAATTGTTTTCTTTCTTTTATTTTTTTTTAAAATTTATTTTATTGATTTTTTACAGAGAGGAAGAGAGAGGGATAGAGAGTTAGAAACATCAATGAGAGAGAAACAGCAATCAGCTGCCTCCTACACACCCCCTACTGGGGATGTGCCCGCAACCAAGGTACATGCCCTTGACCGGAATCGAACCTGGGGCCCTTCAGTCTGCAGGCCAACGCTCTATCCACTGAGCCAAACCAGTTAGGGCTCTTTTTGGATTCTTTATTGCAAGTGATTGAAATACAATTAATTTTTGAATATCGATCTTAAATCTTTCAACGTTGCTGAATTCATTTACTAATTCTTATAGTTTTTTAGTGGATTCCTTAGGATTTTATGTGTTCAAAAGGTCACCTGCAAATAGAAATAGGTATAGTTTTTCTTCTTTTCAGTCTGGATGCCTAATTGCCCTGGCTAGCATCTCCAACAATGTTGAGTAGACATGATGAGAGTGGACATCCTCATCTTGTTCTGATCTTAGGGGAAACCTTCCAGTTTTCACCATTAAATATGATGTTAGCCAGGGGTTTTTATGTAGATGCTCTTTACCAGATACAGGAAATTCCTTCCATATATAGTTTGTTGAACATATTTATCATAAAATGATGTGGGATATTGCCAAATGCTTTTTCTGCTTTTATTGAGATGATCATTTCTTTTATTGGTATGGTATATCATGTTAATTGATTTTTTCTTTATCTTTATTAAATTGAAATAGTATCAATTACTTTCATATTGTTAGTATTGAAGAGATAAGCAAGCCTCCCCAAAAGCTTATGACATAACAAATCATAGAGTCAGTCATAAAGCACAGTCTTATATTGTTACCTATAGATTTGTTCTAGGAATGATAGAAGCAAATCTAGATTTTTGTTTGTTTTTGAATATTGCTCAATGAAACATTACTTATTAATAGTAAAACTTCTAACAGGACCTAACACAAAGCATAGGATGTCAATTAAGGTTCATAAGAATCATATTTTATTCTGTATCATACTTTTTGCTCATATACATATATTAGATATTTTATTCATAAACATGTAAGGATTTTTTAACAAGAAGATTTTTAGATTAGATTTTTTAAATGTATTTGGGGTTATATAAACTTCAGGTGCACAGTTTATAATATGGCATCTGCATACTCCATTGTGTGCTCACTATATGATGTCTGTCACCATATATTTGACTGCCTTTACCCTCTTTTTTTTTTTTTATTCTGTATCAAATTTAATTAAAACTTTAAAACAGTGATTTTCCACCAGTGTGCCACAAGAATTTTTAAAGCCTATGATATCTGACTATTTAGTCAGGGGCACTGACTTTTTCCTTTAGATTGTTAAAAAAAATGACAACAGCCAACACAACAATAGCTGTCCGATGTGAAAGAATCAAAATTATACCTTTTTTTTTTTGTCAGATTGGCAAAAAATATAATATGGTTTTTGGTGTGCCACACAATGTTAGTAATTAGTTGACTAGTATGTGTGCTATGATATAAAAATGGTTGAAAGTCGCTGCTTTAAAGAATACAGGTTATTTGGTTTTTTGGTGTGTTTTTTTTTTTTTTACATTGATTGATTTGAGTGTTTAACTTTGTGTTCCTGGAATAAGCCCCACTCTGTCAATGTGGATAATAATTTTTTATGTGTTTCTGGATTAGGCTTGCTAGCATTTTGCTAAGTTTTACTTCTAATTGATACTGGTCTGTAGTTTTAATGTCTTTGTCTGATTTTGACATCACAGTAATATTGGCCTCATAGAATGAGTTGGGAAATGATCTCTTCCATATTTAGGAGAGTTTGTGAAGAATTGGTAGTAATTCTTTAAATATCTGGTTGAATTAGTGAAGCTATCTGGGCCTGGCAGTTTTGTAGGGAGGATAAAACTGGTTTTAAAATTACTTTTAAAATTAGTTTGCTTTTTTTTTTTAAACCCGAGGGTATGTTTTTATTAAATTTAGAGAGAAATGGAGAGAGGGAAAAACATCGATTGGTTGCCTTTCATATATACCCTAACTGGGATCAAACCCGAAACCTGGGTATGTGCTCTGACCGGGAATTGAACCCTCGACCCTTCGGTGCAGGGGAGGACACTCCAACCAATTGAGCCACACTGGCCAGGGCTTGTTGTTTGCTTTTTAAAATGGTCCACCCCTCTCTCCTGTGACCTCTGTGTTCCTGAGTTCTCTGCAAGATCCCACTATCTAACTGACTTTACCCGCCTTTACAACCTTTTGGGATGTACGAATGGCATATTTAGCTCACTGAGAGAAACAGAATCAGTCAACAGGTTTGTAATTGTATCTGAAGGGATAAACATTTTCACAGCCTAAGTATAAAAATGAATTAGGTTGTTTGGGATGGTTAGTTCATTGCTTGGATATTTAATCAGAATATTACTTAGGGATGTTAAAATTATTTTCATGAGAATTTAATTTCTACAAAGTAGACATGATCTATAATTTAATTCAACTCAGTTAACTCATTAAAAGTCTAGGCTCACTGTATGTATAATGTTCATGTAGGTAAATTAGGTGCCATTGTATTTAGATTAAACCATTTATTCTTTTATATATTGGAAAGTTTTTTTCTACTGCTTATTAATAATTGCTAAAGTAATGATAGCCAAAACCATCTATGAAATTAATTTAAGTAAATATTTTTAAGATTTAAAATCTCTGCCCTGGCCAGTGGTCAGAATGTCGGCCCGTGCACCAAAGGGTTATGGGTTCAATTCCTGGTCCAGGGCACAAACCTGGGTGTGTGTGTCTCTCCCTCTCCTTCTCCTTCCTCCCTCCTCTCCACTGGCTCTTAAAAGCAGTGGGGAAAATATCCTCGGGTGAGGATTAACAATAACAAAAAAATGTTTTCTTAAGTATCTATTTTCATATATGAAATATCTTTAAATTTTTGTTTGTTAAGGTGTTTACAACAGACATACATTGGTATTTCCATCTAGAGTATACTTTTTATATTATTTAGAGAAATCTTAAAGGATTCTATCATTCAGTCAGAGACAATATGTTTAGTTCTGGTTTTTAAAATATAGAATTGTTTTCCAGAGAAGACATGTTAAACATCACTATGTAAATGTATTAGATGTTAGCTATTCTGTACTTTTAAAACTGTATGTGTGTGTATGTATATATGGTGAAAGTAAGTTGATGTAATTTTGTGTCATTGTGCTAATAGAATATAACTTTTAAAAATCTTCCTTAGATTTAGGAAAAAAAGTAATGAAATCATGAATTAATATGAAAAAATCTCTAATTACTTGTTTACAGTATAGAGGATCTTCTTAAATGAAGCTTAATTTCTTGTATTGTGAGGGATATAGATGCAGAGCATGTGCAACTTGTTAAGTGGATTTTTAAAAAAATAAGTTCATTGTTGTTGAAGTGATGTTGTAGGAAGATGCAGAGATTTTTTGTGGTGTCACTAACTAGCACTGTAATATTAGCAAGTCACAGCATTCTGTCACTTGTTTTTCTGGTCTCTAAAGTAATACCAGCTGCTTGCCTAACGAAGAATATAGGAATGTGAGATTAATGCAGTGTATTAATAAATAAATAAAATCTACCGTAACCTGAATCACTTCCTAGTTTTCTAATTTCCTTTGCAACACAAATCTTCCATGCCATCTGACACTGAATGTTGGGGAGAATAATCTGAAATACTGTTGAGTACATTGCTTTATCACTGAGTGACATAAACTGGAGGTTGTGTTGTATAATGGGTTGGTGTTTTGTCTCACCTCACTAAAAGCCCGTGTGAGGAAGTGTTGCCATTTTCCTGACACCAGTGACCTAATTCTGCTATGCTAGACCTTCCTCAAGTGATTGATCTGCTTCACTAAGTCTCACGTATTATATCAATTAACTGTTGGCATTTTATTAAATTTAGTGGACCCCGGTTGGCATCTGAGTAGATATGAAAGCAAAGAGGACAGTGACAACCAACTGTTATCAAGGCATTAAAATTATACACCCATTCTGGTTCCTATTTTCAAAACTATTTTTATAAGAGGTTTCAGCTGTGTGTATAACTTGAAAGACATTATAACTGATGAGTCTTATTTAATTTCCATACTGACATAATGTTTAATTATTTCTAAACACAAAAATAAATGGTTTAATATCCAAAATCAGGAAAATACGTTAAGCCTCCAAATAGTCTTTGGAAGAGCATTGCAGTTGCTGCTATATCGAATTTACAATGCTTTGTATAATGTGTTTGGCTTTTAACATATAAATTAAAACCAGGTTCAGTAATTTTTCTTTTATTTAATATGATCATGAAATTAGATAGTCCACATAACGGAATTTTTCCGAAAAGGGAATCCTATTTTTAATGATTTGTAATGAAAAATGCCACCACTTACTAAATATTGCTTATACATGTTCAGTTTGCTGTCTGGGAACCTGATACACATTATCACATTTAATGTTTATAAAATCCGTATGGGGTAGTGAGTATTCATTGTTGAAGAAACCAAAGCTATACAAGGTCTTTCTGAACCCAAAGGCTATTTTTCTATACTTTCAAAGATTATTGTTTTGGGTAACATTTTCTAAGATAAGTTGTAGTTTCCCCAACCTTATATGTAGAGTTTAGTGAGTATAACTTAATCTTACAGTGCCTTAGGATTTTCCTTTATAGTATGGTTGTTAAACAATGATACCCGACTGTGGCTCATAGTGAATGTTTGTTCCTGTACTGAATGGCCTGGCTGTGCTTTATTCTGGATCCTGCCATCTCCTTTCCTATCAAAATGTCCATGTATATGTGTCTGCCTCTAGCCTCCCTCATGACTTCCAGCCTTCTAGCATAACTGGACTTGTTAGTTATGTGAGTTAAAACTAAGGGCCATTGGCCTCAGCATGAGGACCTATATGACATTCCTGCTAAATAAAATCATGAATTTATGTCAGCTATTTCTGCTCTTCATAGGCTTTTTTGTTGTTGATTTCTAAGTTTACAACTTTGTTCCCGAAGATTGACTTGAATAGAATTCTGGCCTCTGGCCTCACTGAGTGTAGTGTATATAACTTACCTCTGAAAGTTGTATTTAGCTAATCTTACATGCTAGTACAGCCTTAACTTAATAAGGCTTTAAAAAGAGTTAAGTTACATTATTTAGAAGATTTTAAATTATTAAACCTACAGCTTGTGTATCTGCTACAATTTTTTTTTGCAGAATTTGCTATATTTAATGCTCAATCTTGATATTAAATTTATATGAAAAAAATATTTTTAGTTGGTAAAATACCAAATTAGCTAAAAAGAAATTGGTCATGGACAGGTATAGATTTTCTCCATTTCAAAAAGTTTAATTTTTGGCTGATTTTTTAAAGTATATTGAAAAAAAAAGAAACCACTTATTGCTCTTTCACGGTAAACCACTATGGTGTTACTGATAACCTTCAGAAAATCTAATAAGAGAAAACACAGGTGAGTAGTGTATATGGTGTCTTGCTGGAAGTGCTTAGAATACAAGCTAAATATTTTGAAAATAGATCGTAATACAGTGGCTCTCAACTCCTGTTCTCTAAACCATTCACTGGTAACTGCCAAATGCTGATTAGTGTATATAAAAGAAGTATTTTTGGCTGTAACAGTATATATTACTATGAGGGGGAACCTGTCAACTGAACATTGAGCTGAGTGGGTTTTGTAATTCAATGTAAAGCCGTTACACTTTGGTCAAAACAAGAACCATCCTATATAATAAAGAACTAATATGCTAATTAGACTGAACAGCAGAACGTCCAGACATTCTGGATGACCATCTAGACCAGTGGTTCATTACGATTCCTAACAGTAGCAACATTACAGTTATGAAGTAGCAACGAAATAATTTTATGGTTGGGTCACAACATGAGGAACTGTATTTAAAGGGCCAGAAGGTTGAGAACCACTGATCTAGACAAACTTTTGGACGAAGCCGGGCCTGCGAGGGCTGAGCCCCTTGCACAAAATTCGGTGCATCAGGCCTCTAGTAAAGAAATAAACTTCATAGTCTGTCACAGAGGCAGGGCAGAAAACACTTGTCCTTAAAGAGTGACCGAGGCTAAAGACTGGCCAGTGAATAGTCAGTGTCCATAGAATTTTATAGACATTATAACTCATTGTTATGCTAGAGTAGATTCCAGGTTACAGTGATTGCTAACATGTTTAGTATTGTTTAGTCTTTTAATCCTTTCACATGTACCATCAAAAATCATTTTTTTCAAAATCATGCTATAAACACAGAGAAGTTGAGGGCCACTGATATTTGCATTTTCTTTTTTGAATTAGGCAGTATCAGTTATAAATATTTTGGAGACATTTCAGTTATATTAAATAATATGAATGCAGAATTGCATTTACATATACTAATTGTCTTTATTTGGGAATTAAAAGTTAACTTCTACATTACTACAGAATTTCAGGAAAAAAGCCAGCAAATTGATATATAACACTGTTGAAGTCTACCAATTACTTTTTAATTGGTACTATAGACCTCATTCTGAAACCAGAATGTTTTATTCTCCTAAGTGTGAATATGCTGTATGAAGTTTCCCTAATTGATTTGCTGTGCCCATTCCATTTGATGTATCATTTTTCACAATATTTCATAATTTGTGCTCACTTCTAATGAACAGAGTCGTTAGGACAAGCATGTCTAAGTACAACTGACAGTTAACATTAGGTGCCAGATGCAGTTTATAAAGTAATGTAGAAATGTAGAGAACAGTTTAAATAAATTAGCACCTGTACATTAGTCTCACTTGCTGGTAATTTATAAGCGCATCAGTAGAGATGACATTTAGGTAAGTCATTGATCAAGTTAACAGCTGCAAACCCACTGCCCAGCTGGGATACCTAATTAATTGAGATTGCATTCCTGACCCAGAGCTTCTCCTGGGTTCAGCCTGCAGTCCTTTTATACTTTGACATAAAACTAAGAATATAGTTAAATATTCTGTCTTCATTTCAGGGAACCAATATTCAGTTACCAATATTCTAGTTAAAATCTAAAAAAGTAAGAATTATGTTTACAAATGAGAATTACTCCATGACTTATTTGAATTAATTTACGAAAATTTTTAAATTCTTTACTTTTGTCAGTACTTTTTGTTTTAGATTCAAGTAAGTCTTACTGTAGTCTAATAAATCTCTAAAGGATTCTATCTATACTTATCATTAAATGTATATAGATGCTTTTCAATGTACGATAATGTTACATCTTAATAAACCCATTGGTAAGCTGAAAATATGTCAGAAATAGAATGTTTTAAAAAAAGACAGACTACACCTAACATACTGAACATCATAGCTTATTAGCCAGCCTACCTTAGCCTATAGTTGGGCAAAATCAGCTCACACAATGAACATACTGTGGAGTGTGTTGGTCCTTTACCCTTGTGATGGTCTGGCTGGCTGAGAACTGTGGGCACTGCCACTGCCCAGCCTCAGGGGAGAGTATCATACTGCATATTGCTAGCCTGGGAAAAGATCAAAATTGGAAGTATAGTTTCTACTGAATGTGTATTGCTTTTGCACCTGTGTAAAGTCAAAAAATTGTAAGTCAAACCATCATCAGTTGGGGACCATCTGAACTTCACCATTTTTTTTCTCAGAAGAAGCAGGAGTTTTTTTGTGTTTTGTTTTATTTTTGTGCTAACCAATCATCAACCAAAGCCATGTATGTAACAATTTTTTCAAGTGTGAGAAAAGTTTAAAAGAACTTTGCTAGGTTGAATTCCATAAAAATTGAAGTACTTAATATAGGAACTATTAAGGTTGAACTTATTATAGGAAAACATCCTTTGTTTTCTATTTCTATGGCTCAGATTTTTTTCTCTGTGAATATAAAGCTGAAAGATTAAGGCATGAACAACCTTAAATCAAAGTAATAATTTTGTATGTATTTCTACCTGTTCATGGATGTTGATATTTGAATACCAGTGTGTTAACTACAGGCCACATCTAAAGTCTGGTTCCTAAGCTGAGAAAAGGTCTCTTGACACACAAATGATAATTCTTAAACAAAAATATTAGGCTAGTAATACTGTGTTCAAGCTTCTTGAAAAATCATTGAGTTCCAACGGATAGACATATTTTTTATTTTTGTGGAAGGATTAGGTTTCTTAGTCTAAAGAAAAGATTGGGTAGATTGTTCAGAAGTGAAAAAGTATTTATTTCAGATAATTATGAAATTTCTGTTAATTCTGTCATGGTTGATAAACTTGGTCCAGGTGGGCCAAACCCCAGTTCTGATATGGAATGCCAATTTTCTGTAATATTAAGGCACCTGACGGCCTACGCTGTTTCCTGCTGATTCTTTTCCCCTTGTGCCTGGGAGGTGCCACATATGAACCAGGATGTGATAACACAGAGCAGTTGACAGATAGTTGAACGTTAGCAAAGAGTCAAGTGTTTCCTCCAGTGGCTTTCTGGTTGACTTAATTTCACCTATCATAATATTTCAATTCTGCATTTTTATTGTGCTGAGATAGGTCTTTTTGAATAACATTGCCAGAAAACTGCTAAAAAAGCCCAAGTATTTTTACACTTTCTTTACCTTAGTGTCTTATTTTCTTTTCCAGCTGTACTCTGAACCTTTCCTAACCAAATCTTTACCTTAATTTAAAATTATATATGAAATCGTTCATTTATTCCCAACCATGTTACTTATTCGTCATTATAATTCTTATCTGAAATACTCTCTTTAGCTTTATGTTGAATTGGAAAATTGTAATTTTGAGAAGCCCCAAAGACTCAAGAAATCAGCCTGTGGGAAATTTTATCTTCCATGAAATGTTTCCCAGTGTGGGACAGAGGCTGTCCGGTGTAAGGAGTGAAGGCAAAGTTGTCTACCATCTGCAAGCAGAGCTTGAGAACTCTCTTGAGCTTTTTGAGAGGAACTGCTTGAGGAAGCCAAAGAGGCAAACTACTGGGGATAAGGGTAGAGGTGGAGAGTTTAAATTATATTTGGAAGGGCTTGAACAGATCCCTTTGTACTAAAATCAATGTCAATGCCCTAATAAACCAATTTAGGGCCAAGGAGTATACTTGCCACTGACCTAATTTCTCCTAGCCTGGCCTTGAATTAGGGCCCAGTAATCCTGGTCAAGTAAGGTGAAATCTTAACATTGGGACTTGTGGGGTGGGAAAGGAGGAAAGCTGTTGTACTCCTTTAGTGGGTCTTCCTCCCATTACAAGGCAAATTGGGATCAGTGCCCTTGTAGCTCATACAGAGCTTCCAGTAACAAGAGATTGCAGTAACTCCAACAAGATCGTGCTGGTGACATTGGTGCTGAAACAGATGACTGCAGTACACGTATTTTCATGCTGTATAGACATGTAGCCTTTCCAGTAGCTGCATCACTACCAGCAGCAGGCTTTGGAAAGAAAGATGATATGCCCCTTCCTCCCCCTACCATCCCCATCCCTACTTTGAAGATGGTGGTAGGAAAGAGTTACTCTGGACTTGGACTGAAAGTCACAATGGAGAGCCAGGAGGGCACTGCCTTGCGGGCATGTTGCAAACAAAGCCCTGTTCTTGCAGGATCATGTGCCTTCAGGTGAGCCTCCTAGGAAACGAGGAGGTGGGCATTTGTCATTTTTGTCATTGTTATGTTTGGTTGGTTTTCCCCGTGCTTTGTTTCTAGGAGGAAGGAGTTACAAAACATGCAGAAGGAATTTTCAGTATTTGTCAACAACAACAAAACAACACAGCTTTTTCTTTTCAGTGGTAGGTTAAGATTAACTACAGAAAGGAACAGAAGGTTGGGGGGACAACTAGAGCTGTGCCAATAAAGACCCTTGAATTATTAAAACTACAAGAAGGCTCACTGGGGACCTGGAGACTTTGGTGATGTTACTCTCATTTTCAGCCAGATGTATGTTTGTGAGCATGTCCATTTTTTAGCGCTTTCAGTATATAAATGTTTCCCACTCCTGCCCCAGCTTTGAAACTCAGGTTGAAATGGGGTAGTTAATACAAGCTCTCTTGCCTTAGACATGGTAAATTCGGGCCGTCTGGTCAGTAGCACATGGCCTCAATAGTGCCAAGAGAGTTGTCAGGAAAGTTAGCATTCCGGATGGTTCCTGGGATAGCATTACCCATGCAAGCCCCAAGGAACCAAGTCATAGGTCAGAAGTATCAAAATGCCACTGTCCAACCCTCTTACCTCACACAGAAGACAAAATTAGGAATGCTCACGACCAGCTTCACTGCAGAAATCTTCTATTCGAAGACTATTTGGTTGTTAATACTCTCTTGTGACAGTATATGCTTATTAATTTAGACCAGTACAATTTAATTACAAACTTTGTAACCATTTAATGACATTTAAAAACCTTGCCAAAATATACAACAGTAACATCAGTACAGTGCTAGCTATACTGCATGAAAGCTTTGGTTAAAATAGTCAAGCGCTGTATGGTTGCCACTAGCTGTGTGTTTCTAGAGAGCTAGAAGGGGAATATGGCTATAAGAGAGGAGAAGACAATGACCTCAAATGGAAGAGATCTAAAAAGAAGCCTTGGTGATTCCTGACAAAGCAGTTGCAGGATTGGAATTACCGTGAGGCTAGATTGAATTGTGTCAGGAAAGAATGGGTTATTTCAATAGGTGAGTAATTGTTACCCTAAATGTAAATGGTCTGAATTCACCAATAGTAGCAGAGTGGATTAAAAAAAAACAACAACCATATCCTGCCTACAAGAGACATCTCTAAGCCTTAAAGATAAAGGCAGATTCGCAGTAAAAGGGTGGAAAATGATTCTCCAAGCAAATAACATCCACAAGAAAACAGGTGTAGCCATACTTATATCTTCAAAATAGATTTAAAGATAACAAGAGACAAAGATGGGCCTTAATACTACATTGACAGCACTAGACAGAAGAACCAAACAGAAATTCAATTAAGAAATATCAGCCCTAGAGCCAAATGGTGGTATAGTAAATGCTGATACTCGCTGCCTCCCACAACTCCATCAAAATTATAACTAAAATACTGATAAACTATCATTCAGAACCACCTAAAAGCTGGTGAAATGGAAGGCCTACAACTAGAGAAGTAAAGAAGAAAGCACATGGAGTCTGGTAGAAGGGGTGGAGTTATGGAACGGGCTGGTCCGACACCCATGTGTCTTTTTTTTTTCCAATTGGGAGGGATATCTCAGCTGTGGAGGCCTCCCATGAGGAGCAAGGGTTTCCCAGCCCCACACCAGATCCCCAGCCCAGGATTCCAGAGCTGGGAAGAGAAGTCCCTATAACTTTGGGCCATAAAAACTAGCAGGGATTGTGGCTGAGTGACACAGGCTGCTGGAGACTCATTCAGTTCCTGGTTCATGAACTTATATGGTCCCACTCCCTCTGACCTCCACAGCCCACACAGGGCACAACTAGAGTGCCCAGCTCAGGTGATAGGAAACTAAGCCATTGGGCCCTAAAGGACACCTACTGCACAAGGCCACTCTACCAATTCCAGGAGACATAGCAGCTCTACCTGATACATAGAAACAAACACAGGGAAGCAGCCAAGATGCAGAGATAAAGAAACATGTCACAAATAAAAGAACAGAAGAACTGTACAGAAAAAGAACTAAATGAAATTGAAGCAAGTACACTACTAGATATAAGGTTCAAAACAATAGTTATAAGATTGCTCAAGGATCTTAATGAGAGCTTCAAGGAACATAGTGAGACTTTCAGGGATCTAAGTAAGAATTTCAAAGACATGAAAAAGGATCTGTCAGAAATTAAGCATACACTAACTGAAATAAAGAATAATTTACAGGGATTCAACTGTAGAGTAGAGGATTCTGAGAATTGATGATTTGGAATATGAGGAAGCAAAAACCACCCAATCAGAAGAGCAAAGAGAAAAAAGGAGTCCAAAAATATGAAGATAGTGTATGTAGCCTCTGGGACAACCTCAAGCATACCAACATTCTCCTTATAGGATTGACAGAAGGAGAAGAAAGCAGACAAGCAAGCAAGGTATTGAAAACCTATTTGAGGAAATGACAGAAAATTTCCCCTACCTGGTGAAAAAATAGCCTTACAAGTCCAGGAAGCATAGAGAGGCCCAAACAAAAGGAATTCAAAGAGGCCCACAACAAGATACATCATAATTAAAATGCCAAAGACAAAGAATCTTAAAAACAGCAAGAGAAAAACAGAAGAAGAAGGAAAAAAAATAAAGGTCTAAAATAGGAACAATAAAATACATGTCTATCAACAATTGAACCTAAAAATCAAAATAAATGAACAAGGAATCTAATGAACAAAATAAACTGATGAATAAAATAGAACCAGAGGCATGGGAACATGAAACAGACTGACAAATTTCAGAGGGAAGGAAGGAGGGAAGAGATTACCGAAGAACTTAATTGCATATATGCATGACCTGTGGACACAGAGAGTCGGGTGGTGAAGGCTTGAGTGAGGGTGGGAACCAGGTGGAGGGGGGCAAAAAGGAGAAAGGGGGAACATCTGTAATACTTTCAACAATAAAGATTTTTTAAAAATAAAATACATGAATAAATAAAAGAAATATCTGCCTTCAATGAAGCACTAGACCAAATGGACATAATTGACAATTACAGAACCTTTCATCTGGAACATCAGATTATATATTCTTCTCCAGTGCACATGGAACATTCTCAAGGATAGACTATATGTTGGGTCACAGAATGAGCCTCAACAACTCCAGAAGATTGAAATTATACCAAGCGTATTCCCCGACAATGATGCCTTGATATATTAGAAATCAACTACAAAAAGGAAGTAAAGAAATGCCCAAGTGTGTGGAGATTAAACAACATATTACTAAAACATGACTGGGTCAAAGAAGAAATAAAAGATGAGATCAAAAGACATACAAAGACAAATGAGAATGATGATACAACATACGAAAACTTCTGGCATGCAGTGAAAGCAGTAATAAGAGGGAAGTTTACATCATTGCAAGTCTATCTCAAGGAACAAGAGATATCCCAAGTAAACAACCTAACATCAAATCTTAAAGAACCAGAAAAAGAAGAACAAAACCCAACATGAACAGAAGAAAGAAAATAATAAAAATTAGAGCAGAATTGAGTGAAATAGAGAATAAAAAGACTCTACAAAAATTTAAAACAAAGAGCTGGTTCTTTGAAAAGATTAATAAAATTGACAAACCTCTGGCTACACTCACTAAGGAAAAAAGGGAAAAGACCCATATAAACAAAATCAGAAATGAGAGAGAAGACACCACAGACATCACAGATATACAAAGGATCATACTTGAATATTGTAAAAAAAACTATATACCACCAAATTAATAACCTAGACGAAATGGATAAGTTCCTAGAAATATATAACCTTCTTAGACTAAGTCATGAAGAATTGGAAAATCTAAATAGATCAATCAGCAGTGAGGAAATTGAAACAACCATCAAAAACCTCCCAAAAAAGTAAAAATCCAGGACCAGATGGCTTCACCAGTGAATTCTACCAAATATTCAAAGAAGATTTAAAACCCATTTCTCAAATTCTTCAAAAAAATTGAAGAAGAGGCTTTACTTCCTAACATTCTATGAGGCCAATATAGCCCTGATTTCAAAATCTGGCAATAATAACACAAAAAAAGAAAACTACAGAGTAATATCTCTGATTAACACAGATGCAAAAATCCTAAACAAAATGCTTGCAAATCGAATACCACAGTACATTAAAAAATAATAATTCATCACGATTAAGTGGCATTCTTTCCAGGGGCTCAAGGATGGTTCAACGCACACAAATTGATCAATGTAATGCGCCACATTAACAAAAGAAGGCATAGAAATCATATGATCTCATCAATGGATACAGAAAAAGCATTTGATAAGATACAATAACCATTTATGATTAAAACACTCAATAAAATAGGAATAGAAGGAAAGTATCTCAACATAATAAAGGCCATATATGGTAAACCCTTGGGTAATATCATACTGAATGGTGAAAAACTGAAAGGTTTTCTTCTAAGATCAGGAGCAAGACAAGTATGACCACTCTTATTCCATACTAGTGACCTGGTGTGCGAATTTGTGCACATTGAAAGGAAATTAATTAGAAGGTGGCCAATGGGGCGAGACAGGCCAGACATGCCCAGGAGCCAACCTCTGGTCCCTCCCTGGCCAGCCACACCTGGGGTGGCACCGTGGCTCGAAGGGCGTCTGCAGAGTGAGTGGGTTCCCTCTGGGAGGTGGGGTCCCTCAGCCTGGCCTGCAGGGATCGGGCTAAAACAAGGTCTCCGGCATCCCCCGAGGGGTCCGGGAGTGCGAGAGGGCACTCTGCAAAGTTGCTGTCGTACTTTGGGTGTGGAACATAAACACAAGTGTGCAGTAAACCAGATTCGGGACCAATAGTGCCCCGGCAACAACATAACCCACGGCCGAAGTTGGAATAGTGTGGCCCCGCGAGGAATCAGGCTCCCTCTTCTCTGGCTTTAGGGTGCGTCACCCGAGAACTGTCCCTGCCAATGCAGCTCCTGCATTGAGCGTCTGCCCCCTGGTGATCAGTGCACATCATAGTTACTGGTTGGATGGGCACTTAGCTTATTAGCCTTTTATATGTATAAATAGTGCTGGAAGTCCTAGCCAGAGCAATAAGGCAAGAGAAAGAAACAGAAGACATCCAAATAGGGAAGAAAGAAGTCAAACTGTCACTTTTGGTGGATGACATATATATCATCTGTATATAGAAAACCCTAAAGACTCTACCAAAAATCTATTAGAAACAAGAAACAAATACAGTCAAGTTGCAGGATAGAAAATCAGTTTGCAAAAATACATTGCCTTCCTGTATAGTAATCATAAAACTTCAGGAAAAGAAATGGAGAAAAAAAAAAAAAAACAACAGTTCCTTTTGCAATTGGAACCAAAAGAATAAAATACTTAGGAGTAAACTTAACAAAGAAAGTGAAAGACCTATATATGAATATTACAAAGCATTATTAAAAGAGATTGAAAAAGACACAACAAAATGGAAAAATACCCTGTGTTCTTGGATTGGAAGATCAACAATAATTAAAATGGCCATATTGTCCAAAGCAATATACAGATTTAATACAATCCCAAGGTCATTTTTTAAAGAAAGGAACGAGAAGTCATAAGATTTATGTGGAACCATAGAAGACCCCGAATAGCCAAAGAAGAACAAAGCTGGAGGTATCACACTGCTTGGCTTCAAATTATGCTACAGAGTTACGATAATTAATACAGCATGGTATTGGCCAAGAAACAGACACACAGATCAATAGAACAGAATAGAGAGCCGAGTTATAAAACCACATGTATATTGTCTCCCACATTACCTCTAGTATATCTATACAGTTATAATGCTGTAATATCATATATAGTATCAGAAAATTTTCCCAGTTTTCTGCAAAATGTCTTTATAGCTAGCTAGGGTTTTTGTACAATTGTCCCGCAGTCTGGCTTTCTAATTGCTTTCTCATGATACATCTTAGGATGTATAACTGAAACTACTCACATGATACCGTAGCCTTCTCATTGCCTCACACCAGGAAGTACATAATCTGTCCCACTATTGATTGTATGTCTGATCTTTGGTGAAGGTGGTGACCACTAGACCTCTTTACTGTAAAAGTAGTTTTTCCTTTTGAAACTAGTAATTAGTAGGGTATTTTTAACTCCATGTGAATATTCTATTCCCCAATAACCTTTCATCAGATGACTTCAGCATCCATTGATGATCCTTGCCTAAAAGTAATGATTACCTTAGAAGTTGTAAAACAATGATTTTCTACTTCTGTCATTCTTTCTACTTTCAGTTACTGGTATTGCTTTATAGAGAGGCTTTCTGTTTCTCCTTGCCATCTCCCCCACCTCGTCCCCACCCCCCCCACCCCCCCCAGTGTGTCCATGCACACTGTTGAACATATGCAAACTCATATATTGAGTGTTATAAGGCAATGTCGTTTTTTATGTTCACATTGTCCCAAGTTTGGACAGTGGGAGACCTTTGAAGCTGGCTTCTGTGACCTTTTGAACACTTGCCTGTTTTTTGGCCCAGGAAGAAGCCTCAGGCTCATTTTGTACTTTTCCCACCTTAGGTCTAGAATCCATCTTTTCTATGACACTCTGTTCCTTATACCAGGAAACTATTAGAAACCAAGATTTAGATGCTAGGGGTCACCCATTGCTCCTAGAGTCCCATTGCTTCTATGCTTGTTCAGGATACAACTAGGAAATTAATATCTTTTGCCCAGCTGAGGTGGCTCAGTGGTTGAGCATTGATCTATGAGTGAGGACGTCATGCTTCGCTTCCTGGTCAGGGTACTTGCCCGGGTTGTGGGCTTAATCACCCAGTAGGGGGTGTGCAGGAGGCAGGCGATCAATAATTTTCTGTCATCATTGATGTTTCAATCTCTTTCTCCTTCACCCTTCCTCTCTGCAATCAATACAAAAATTTTTAAATATATTTTAAATACTACAGAAGTAATATAGAAAATAATTTTTTTGAGATCATCTACACTAATAAAAGACAAACATGCAAATTGACCATACCTTCACTACACCTTAAGCCATGCCCACCAACCGATCAGTGACTACATGCAAATTAACCCAACCAAGATGGCAGCTAGCAGCCACGGAGCTGGAGCAAGCAGAAGGCTTGGTTGCCCCATGATGGAGGAAGCCAAGCTTCCCACTTGCCGTGTCCGGCTCTGAGCTCCACTCAGAGCAACAAAGTTTCAAGTATAGAAGGTAAATAAACCCCACATACCTGCTTTCAGCCCGCTGTGGCCACAGAGTTGGAGGGAGCAGGAGGTTTCCCTCCCTCCTGCCCACCCTGGCCAGCTCTGAGCTCTCAAGGCTACAAAGTTTCAATTATAGAAGGTAAAGAAATCCCAGAATAAAAAAAAAAAAGAAAAGAAAAGGAGAGGCTGGGAGCTTCCGTTGCTGGGGGTGCTTGGCCAGCCTGAAAATGGCCCTCAGCCCCTCACCCAGACTGGCCAGGCACCATAGTAGGGTCCCCCACCCTGAAGGGGGTGTGGCCAGCCTTCAAACACCCATCAGCCCCTCACCCAGGCTGGCCAGGAACCCCAGCGGGACCCCCACCCTGATCCGGGACACCCTTCAGGGCAAACCAGCTGGCCCCCACCCATGCACCAGGCCTCTATCCTATATAATAAAAGGGTAATATGCAAACTGACCCTAACAGCAGAACGACTGGGAATGACTGGTCACTATGACACACACTGACCACCAGGGGGCAGACGCTCAATGCAGGAGCTGCCCCCTGGTGGTCAGTGCGCTCCCACAGGGGGAGTTCTGCTCAGCCACAAGCCAGGCTGACGGTTGCCAGTACAACGGCGGTGGTGGGAGCCTCTCCCGCCTCCTCGGCAGCACTTAGGATGTCCGGTTGCAGCTTAGACCTGCTCCCCGCTGGCAAGTGGACATCCCCTGAGGGCTGCCGGGCTGCCAGAGGGATGTCTGACTGCCAGCTTGGGCCCGATCCCCCAGGGAGCGGGCCTAAGCCAGCAGGTGAACATCCTCCGAGGGGTCCCAGACTGCAAGAGGGCATAGGCTGGGCTGAGGGACCCCACCGAGTGCACAAATTTTTGTGCACCGGGCCTCTAGTGATTTTATATTGATTTGTCTAATTCAAACTTAACATATTTCTTTTATACTTGTATCTCTTCTGCAATAAAATTTTGGTAGTTATAAAATTAATATGTTTACTTCCTTTATGCTATAATATATACAAAATATTTCAGAGTTATAGTATTAATATTACTACTAACAATAAGCCCACCAAGTTGAAGATTATTTGCAGTTATTTTTGTTGTTAGAAGTTAGGTTTATTTGTTTCTGTTTGTATTAAGCTTTTAGTTTCTTTTGAAAATTTTAGTCTTGAATATTTAAAACATATGCATGTTACAAAGTTTAGTGTAATGAAAGGTATACTTAGAGAAGTGTTACTTTCATCCTTGTACCTGTCACTGTGCTCCCACCTATCTATACTAATAAAAGGGTAATATGCTAATTAGACCAGAATTCTTCCGGATGACCTTCCGGACAAAGCCATGGTGGCGGTGCCGAGGCAGAGGTGGTTAGGGGCGATCAGGCCAGCAGGGAAGAGCAGTTAAGGCAATCAGGCTGGCAGGCAGGTGAGTGGTTAGGAGCCAGCAGTCCTGGATTGCGAGATAGATGTCCAACTCCCTGCAGGGATCGGGCCTAAACTGGCAGTCAGACATCCCCGGAGGGTTCTCAGATTGGAGAGAGTGCCGGCCAGTCTGAAGGACCCCTTTGCCCCCATGCACGAATTTCGTGCACCTGGCATCTAGTCCTATATAATAAAAGCCTATTATGGTAAGTGTCCGATTGTCCTGTCAGCTGTTCAACCAATCAAAGCATGATATGCTAAGGCCGCTCAACCATTTTGCTATGACATGCACTAACCAGGGGGCAGATGCTCTGACCGGTAGGTTAGCTTGCTGCTGGGGTCCGGCTGATCAGGACTGAACAAGACAGGCTGGACACACCCTGGATCCCTCCCGTGGTCCCTCCCTGGCTGGCCAACCAGTCGTGTCCCTCCCCAGCCCTGATCGTGCACCAGTGGGATCCATTGGCCTGGCCTGCACCCCCTCGCAATCCGGGCTTAGGGACCCTCTCCCTAAGTGCATGAATTTCGTTCACCGGGCCTCTAGTCCTTCAATAGGTAATGATTTTTCTTATTTGCCACTTAATTCTTTCTGTGTTTATGTTTGCCAAAAAGAAACATGTGTATGTTATTCTTCTATTCCAATATGTATTTTGTTATTTCTGTTTCTCTTTCTCACACTAGTGGTCTCATTCTAAGTACATTTCTTTTGCATCTTGTTTTTCTCAATCTTTTTTCTTTTATGTCTCTAAAGTATTTGGTCACATAGATGTACCATCATTTATTCAACCAAATTCATTTCTGGGAATTCGGTTGTTTCTAATATTTTGCTCTTATAAATCAATGAATAACCTGTGCTTATGTTGTTTTGTATTTGTGAGGGGGTGTATCTTTAAGAGCAATTCATAGAAATGGGATTGCTGGGAGAAATATGTAGTTTTGTTAGATAGTGTCAAACTTTCCATGTTTGTAGCACCATTTAACACTCCACCAGCAAGGCACTGCCAGAGCTTTCTAACCTTCAGCATTGTGCTCTTAGGCTTTTGAATTTTTGCTAGTTCTGTTGGATGAAAAGCATTAACTTAGTGGTTTTAATTGTACTTCTCTTATTATGAATACATTAGAGCCATATTTTTTCATTTTTTAATATAGCTTTATTTGGTCAGTCTTTTTTGCTTCTGAATTTTGAGTCATAGTTAAGGTAGACTTGGATATCTACATTATAAAGAATTCACTGATGTTGTTTAGTACTAGTTTTGTTTTGTTGCCATTTTCTATGTTTAGCTCTCTAACTCATGTAGAGTTTACTTTAGTGTATGGTGTGAGGTTTGGGTCTAGTTTATCTTTTGCCTATGGCAGTTATTCACATTACTTATTAAAAATTCCACCTTTTCTCCATCAGAAGAAAAGGACAGGTGTACCTGGTTTTAAAAAGGAGAAGTTCACAAAATTAGCATTCTGGTATTTCACTTTTTTTAGTGTCAATTTTATTGGCAAAAGCTTTAATGAGAATAAGCTTGACTCAGACACAGCTGGGCTCCTACTATAATTGAATTTGTACCCCCAAATTATAGGCCCCTACTTTCAGGAGCGAACTGGGACCAGCACACGTCCTTGGTGATGGAGGAGCAGGCCCATCCTGAGAACAGGCTTCCAGGCGAGTAGCACAGTGCTCACACAGGCCGCCAGTTCATTTAGAGTTCAGAGGGCACAAGACCCAGGGCCTCACTTCATCTGACATCGCTCAACAAAATGAGTGCTTTTTTGGGGGTGTTTTTGCTTTTAATTGTGACAGGGCTTTTGGAGAAGACACAAATGGCTAAAGCCGTTCTCAAGTTTCCCGCAGTGCTGCTCCTTCAGAGCTAAAGGACATTTGGAAATGTGTGTGCGTGAGATTTGTCACAAGCACTGGGGATGACTTGGCACAGATTTTTAATAAAGAGCCAGGGATGTTAAGTGATCTACAGTGTAGAAGAAAGTTGCCTGCAATGGAGCTATCACACTCAAAGTGCCAGTAGTATCCTCATCAAGAAACAGACATGTTTCGAGAACTTGTTTGGGAATATGTAGTTTAAAATCACTTAAAACTTCTAGGAAAAGTTGAAAGAGCAGCCAGAAAATCAGTGGGTGTTACTGTGGGTAAGACGTCGAGCCTACTCTGTTCAGTGTTCTGCCTGATATTTGCACTTCCAGCTGGGCGTTAGGGTTGCATTGGAGCACATTAGCCCAGCAGTTGTGTAGCAGCCAGTCTAAGGTTCCTTTGAAAGGGAGAGATGATCTGTATGTGTACTATTACTTTCATGTTTGAGGAGACACTTGAAAATTGTTCATAACTAGTTTAATATGGTAATGCCCCCTTATCCACAGTTTCGCTTTCCTCAGTTTCAGCTACCTGTGGACTTTCTTACTCTGAAAATATTAAATGAAAAATTCCAGAAATCGCTGTCCCTTCCATCTCACCTGGGATGTGAATCAGCCTTTGTCCTCTGTCTCCAAGCTGTATTCACTCCCCTCCCCTTAGTCATTTAGTATCAAATTCACTGTTGAGGTATCACAGTGCTTATGTTCAAGTAACCCTTATTTTACTTAACAATGGCCCCAAATCCCAAGAGTAATGGTGCTGGCAATTCAGTTATGCCAAAGAGAAGCTGTAAACTTCACCATAGGTATATATGTATGTATAGGAAAAAGCATGGCATACATAGGGTTGGGGATTATCAGCAGTTTCAGGCATCTACTGGTGGTTGTAGAACTAGGGACTACTTTCCTTACAATTTTTCTTTTGGGGGTTGTGTATGTGGTAACATTCTTTCATTTTGATTATGTTGAAATGAGATCATGTATATGAAACTGTTAATGTGATATCTGGCACATTTGCACTCAATAACTGTTTTTATTAACCTTTATGTGTATTTTCAGAGAGCTATTGCTTATCTTTTTCCCAGTGGTTTGTTTGAGAAGCGAGCCAGACCAATAATGAAGGTAATTATCTTAATTCATATTTTTAAAAATTTCACTTAGTTTAATATGTTGCAATAATTATCTAATGCATTTTTAAATTTATTTTACAGCATCCTGAACAGATTTTTCCAAAACAGAAAGGTAAGTTTGTTAAGAATGAAATAAGCAGTTATTGTTGCTATATTGTTATGTTATACTAGTGGCCCAGTGAACAAAATTCGTGCACATTAAAAGGGAATTAATTAGAGGAAATATTTCAATATTGCTATTTGCCCTTTCTCTATAATAGAAGAGTCAGAGATGAAAGAAAAATTAGTAAAATGTATATGAAAATAATATATAAATTTATTGATAAATAAACAATCACAACATGATATAACAACAACAAAGACATGATATAAAAACAACAAAAACATGATGTAAACATCAATGTTAACTGATACAAACAATGACTGATAAATTGATTAAACTTATTCTAATATCTCCCTGTATACCACATTAAGAGTGAAAATACTTCCAGCGTGTTTGACTAATTTCCCTTGTGATGAAGTATTTACAACTTTAACTTTAATATCACACGCTCTTCGAACTGAAGAGAAAGCAACATATAACTGACCATGTGCGAAAACGGGTTCAGGTAGGAATATTCCTACTCTCTAGAGCAGTGATGGCGAACCTTTTGAGCTCGCCATATCAGCATTTTGAAAAACCCTAACTTAACTCTGGTGCCGTGTCACAAATAGAAATTTTTTGATATTTGCAACCATAGTAAAACAAAGATGTATATTTTTGATATTTATTTTATATATTTAAATGCCATTTAACAAAGAAAAATCAACCAAAAAAATGAGTTCGCGTGTCACCTCTGACATGCGTGTCATAGGTTCACCATCACTGCTCTAGAGTTTGTCCTTGTGATTTATTAATAGGCATCGCAAATGCTGGCATCACGGGAAACTGTCTTCGAATTAATTTAAATGGGAGGCCAGTGTCAGACGGGGACATATCCATTCTTAGAATCAGAACAACCTCTCCTTCTGCAAATCCTGTTAATACTTCAACTTCAATAATGTTAGGTCGCAATCTTTTGATAATCTAGTACCATTACAAAGATCCCATTTACTATTAAGATTTCTCAGTAGCATGATGATTGCACCCACTTTCAATTTTAATTTATGACATGGCTTTACTAAGGAGTAATACTATTAAGAAATTCGATGGAAAAATTTTCCTTTTCAGCATTATCTTTTGAATCAATGGAAGCATCACTCAAATATGTGTGAAAATCTCCATCAAGTATATCCAAAATTTCTTCATTTAATTTTTGAATGTGCTCATTTTTTGGATAAAAAAAATCACACATTTAGATATATTTTTAATATTATCTATAGATAAAGTATTTCCAAAGGTAGCTTCAATAATAGATCCATTACAAATCATTTCACAGGGGATTTCAATAATATCCATTCCTAAATGAAAACTGCTATCAAGTTTGCCATCTCCAAGTTTTACTAACCATTCACTATAAGCAGAATCTTCTGATCTCATATTTGTTTTAAGAGACAACTTTCTGAAACATCCCCAAATACTACAGTACTTTAAACTCATTTATACTATGGCTGATCGCATAGCATGCGGTACAATACTCAGACATTGTCGAAAATCCCTTCTGAGAAGGAGAACTTTCCCACCAAATACAACATTCAAATTCATAATTTCTCTTAGTAATCTGTCTATGGCGTTTATAGCATGACTGGATGCTATGGTGCATTCATCAATAATGAGAAGTTTGGCCTTTTTAATGGTTTTAGCAACTTCACTCTTTATATCAAGTCTAGAAATTGAAGTTTCATGTAATGGAATTGGTAATTTATATTGGGAATGAAAGGTTCTTCCACTGAGAAATAAATTTGGAGCAATTCCTGTAGACGCTGTGGGTAAAACAGTACCACCACGACCTCTAATATAATGTATTAAAATTTTATAAAGATACATTTTTCCACTACCACCTGGACCATCAAAGAAAAAGCATTTGGGGCGTACAGTTGATTGCTGAAGTTACTCTTTCTACAATGCCAAAGTCCTGTGTCATCCCCCACACTAATCCCTCCTATGGCTGCCTTACCCAGACCACAGGCCTCCTGGCCAGGGCTCTGCCCTCTACTCAGCCTCACCTCCCTGCTCATCCAAGATCGACTCCACCCCCACTAACCCCCTGTTGGTCCCTTATCCTATGTCATTCTCACTCACCCTCTCACAATCCAGGATTTGAACCAGACCCTCGGTGCAGGCATGCGGAGAGGCGTCCACCATGGCCCTGCCCCCATTGTGGACCCCCTGCTGTTCTGTCGTCCGTCCGGTCATTTCGGCTCGATGGCCTCTAGTTTTTTATGTATTAGGATGTCAGCAGTCATTCACATAGTATGGAAATGAACTCTTGTATATCATGATGGTTGTGTGGTAGGTCAAAAATATTTTGTAACTAATAATGGAGTTTACAACTGATTCCTTTCAAATTAAAAAATATTAAAATTAGACCAGATTAGAGTTTATGCTTATACTAATGTCACACCAATTTGCTTACATTCTAATATGACTTTGTGAGGAAGAGTTTGGTACAGATTTCCTGAGTTTATATGAAAATTTTACATTTATCTTTATTTTGGAAGAATATTTTCACTGAATATAGATCCCCCATCTCCGTTTTTTGGTCTTTCATTACTTTATTGTGATTCCATCATCTCTTGTCATGTATTGTTTCTAATGAGCATTTAACCATCATTTTTATCTGGCCAATGTTTTCTCTGGCTTCTTTATGATTTTACCTTTTAAATCCATAAAATAAAATCTTAAAGAAAACACAGGCTTTAAGGTTGCCAGGAAGTAATACATTTACTATTTTTTCCTTTACATTTGAAACCTCTTATTTAGAGTGGACTGGTGGTAGTTGTCAGTTAATTTAAAAAGTAATATTAAAGCAAGAAATCATTTTTTTAGCCTGGCCTGTGAGGCTCAGTGTTGCGCATCAACCTATGAACTTCTGTTCGTCCCTGACAAGTGCCCATGTGTTATTTTAGAAATATGTCAGTGTTGGTAGGATTTTCTTACATAGGAATTAAGCAAAAACAAACAAAAATATAGTCACAGAAAACAGTGTGGTGATTACCAAAGGGAAAGGGGGTGAAGGGAAGTAACAGAGGGTAAAAGGGGTGCCCAGCTAGTGTTGCTCAGTGGTTGAGCATCAACCATGAACAGTTTGATTCCCAGTTAGGGCACAAGCCCGGATTGCAGGCTCTTTCCCCAGTAGAGGGGTGCAGGAAGCAGCCAATCAGTGGTTCTCTCTCATCATTGATGTTTCTTTCTCTCCCTCTCCCTTCCTCTGAAATCAATAAAAACATATTTTAAAAAAAAAGAAGAAGAAGAAGAAGAGGGGAAAGAGGTCATAAACAGTGATGGAAGGAGACTTGGGGTGGTGAACACACAGTACAATATACAGGTGATATATTATAGAATTGTACCCCTGAAACCTATTTAGTTTTATTAACCAGCTGGTGCATGGATTTGTGCATCGGTGGGGTCCCTCGGCCTGGCCTGCAGGGATCGGGCCACAACTGGCAGTCCGACATCCCCCAAGGGGTCCCGGGTTGCAAGAGGGCGCAGGCCAGGCCGAGGACCCTACCAGTGCATGAATCCATGCACCAGGCCTCTATGGTGCATATAAGATCTTTGGTTAATCTCTTCTCACCCTCCTTTCTCTCCCCTTCCCCCATCCCTCTGAGATTCATCAGTCTGTTCCATGTTTCCATGCCTGTACATTGAGCATCTGCCTCCTGATGATCAGTGCATGTCCTAGCAAACAGGTGGACACTTAGCATATTAGCCTTATATATATATAGACTAGAGGCCCAGTGCACGAAATTTGTGAACGGGGGTGTGTGTCCCTCAGCCCAGCCTGCACCCTCTCCAATCTGGGACCCCTTGAGGGATGTCCGACTGCCCGTTTAGGCCTGATCCCACTGCCCATTTAGGCCCTATCCCTGTGGGTAGTCGGACTTACCTCTCACAATCCGGGACTGCTGGCTTCCAACCGCTCACCTGTCTGCCTGCCTGATTGCCCCTAAGCGCTTTTGCCTGCCAGCCTGATCACCCCCTAACCACTCCCCTCCCAGCCTGATCGATGCCTAACTGCTCTCCTACCAGCCCAATTGCCCCTAACTGCCCTCCCCTGCTGGCCTGGTCACCCCTAACTGGTCACCCCCAACTGCCCTCCCCTGCAGGCCTGGTCACCACTAACTGCCCTCCCCTGCTGGCCCAATTCCCCTAACTGCCCTCTCCTGCCGGCCAGGTCACCCCTAACTGCCTTCCCCTGCAGGCCTGGTCCCCACCAACTGCCCTCCCCTGCAGGCCTTGTCCCTCCCAACTGCCCTCCCCTGCAGGCCTGGTCCCCCCCAATTGCCCTCCCCTGCAGGCCTGGTTGCCCCCAACTGCCCTCCTCTGCCGGCCCAGTCACCCCTAACTGCCCTCCCCTGCAGGCCTGCTTGCCCCAAACTACCCTCCCTTGTAGGCCTGGTCCCTCTCAGCTGCCCTCCCCTGCTGCCCTGTTAGCTCAAAACTGCCCTCCCCTGCTGGTCATCTTGTGGTGGCCATCTTGTGTGTTGGAGTGATGGTCAATTTGCATATTGCATCCTTATTATATAGGGCGTCACCCCAATAAATTAAATTAAAAAGAAAAATAAAACAATAAACAGTACTCCCATAGAATCAGCAAAATATTTTTGCCACCTACCTATGTACCAATTTTGCTTTATTTTGTGAATAATAGGACAAAATGATTTTTTCTGTTAAAAAATGTGAGTGAATTTTAGAGTTGAATAGATTATTACACTTATAATACACTATTGCTTCCCTAGTTAAAAGTCGAAAGCTTATAGATTGAGATAACATAAAAATCCTGCTTTACTATTTAAAGCAAATGACAAAAGTATTAGGATAAGCAAAGATATTTATGAATTGATGACAGAAGCAAGGAGTGGTACCTAATACTAGACAAAATGGAATTCAGGGAGATTGGGGAATGGTTCAGTGAGACAAGAACATTAGTTTATGTTGATAAAACCTAATATCTATTAAGTGGATTTGACGACTATGAACCTTTTTGCACCAAGCATTTAGCATTGAAATGTTTAAAGCAAAAGCTGTTAACTAAATCTCTAAAGAATTTGAATAACACAGCATGATTTTATAGCTACAGATACAAGTGCAAAGAATACATTTGCTATGCAGATGCCAATGGAATATTAATAGAAATACCATGTAATAGGTGATAGAGAAAACCTAACAAATTCTCAAAAGTAGGTGTTACATAGATTAGATTTTTCTGACTTAAAACGTAACAGAACCATAAAACTATGGGGTTAAAGAGGAAACCAAAATTGAGATTTCAGACTATTTAGAAAAACAGAGGGGGCAAAAGTAGATTTATACTGTTCATATGGAAAGTAATATAATTATTAATAAATAAAGAATACAAGAATAAATTCTGTTTTGCATACTCAGAACTGTATTGTTGATTTTTCCTGTTCACTTTCTTCACCCATCCCTCCACCCCTCTCCCCTCTGGCAACCATCAGTTTGTTCTTTGTTTCTGTGAGTCTGTTTTTGTTTTGTTTTATTTGTTTGTTTGTTTTTTAATCCACATGTAAGTGAAATAATGTATTTGTTTTTCACTATCTGACTTATTTCACTTAATATGATACATATGGGTCCAGCCATGGTGTTGCAAATGGCAGGTTTGGGGTTTTTTTTATTTATTGCTGAGTAATATTGTATTATATATATATGTGCCACTTCTTTATTCATCTGTCGATGGACACCTATGTTGCTTGCACATCTTGGCTATTGTAAATAATGCTGCAATGAACATAGGGGTGCATATGTCTTTTTGAATTAGTGGTTTCACTTTCATACCCAGAAGTATTGCTGAGTCTTATGGTAGATTTAGTTTTTCAAAGGATATATATTTTGAATATCAACATCCCTTATTGGACATGTCATTTGAAAGTATAATCTCTCATCTTATAGGTTGTCCTTTTGTTTTGTTGATCATTTTCTTCGCTACATAGAAGCTTTTAGTTTAATGAAGTCCCTTTTGTTTATTTTTGTTTTTATTTCCCTTGCCTGAGGAGATATATCAAAAAGATATTACTAAGACTGATGTCAAATAGTTTACTGCCTGTGTTTTCTTCTAGGACTTTTATGGTTTCAGGTCTTGCATTTAAGTCTTTAATTCATTTTGAGTTTATTTTTGTATGTGGTATTAGATAAATGGTTCAGTTTCGTTTTTTCTACATGATCTGTTCAGTTTTTCCAACACCATTTAAGAAACTGTCATTTTTCTATTGCATATTCTTCCATCCTTGTCTTAGATTAATTGACCATATAAACAAGGGTTTATTTTAGGGCCATGTCTGTTTTTGTGTCACTACATTGCTGTTATGATTATTACTAGAGGCCCAGTGCACAAAAATTTGTGCACTCGGTGGGGTCCCTCAGCCCAGCCTATGCCCTCTCGCAGTCTGGGACCCCTCGGAGGATGTCCACCTGCTGGCTTAGGCCCGATCCCTGAGGGATCGGGCCCAAGCTGGCAGTCTGACATCCCTCTGGCAGCCCGGCAGCCCTCAGGGGATGTCCACTTGCCAGCGGGGAGCAGGCCTAAGCTGCAGCCGGACATCCTTAGCGCTGCTGAGGAGACGGGAGAGGCTCCCACCACCACCGCTATACTAGCAGCTGTCAGCCTGGCTTGTGGCTGAGCAGAGCTCCCCCTGTGGGAGCGCACTGACCACCAGGGGGCAGCTCCTGCATTGAGCGTCTGCCCCCTGGTGGTCAGTGTGTGTCATAGTGACCAGTCATTCCCAGTCGTTCTGCTGTTAGGGTCAGTTTGCATATTACCCTTTTATTATATAGGATAGAGGCCTGGTGCATGGGTGGGGGCCAGCTGGTTTGCCCTGAAGGGTGTCCCGGATCAGGGTGGGGGTCCCGCTGGGGTTCCTGGCCAGCCTGGGTGAGGGGCTGATGGGTGTTTGAAGGCTGGCCACACCCCCTTCAGGGTGGGGGACCCTACTATGGTGCCTGGCCAGTCTGGGTGAGGGGCTGAGGGCCATTTTCAGGCTGGCCAAGCACCCCCGGCAACGGAAGCTCCCAGCCTCTCCTTTTTTTCTTTTCTTTTTTTTTTTTTTCTGGGATTTCTTTACCTTCTATAATTGAAACTTTGTAGCCTTGAGAGCTCAGAGCCGGCCAGAGCGGGCAGGAGGGAAGCCTCCTGCTCGCTCCAGCTCCATGGCCACGGCCAGCTGAAAGCAGGTATCTGGGGGTTTACCTTCTATAATTGAAACTTTGTTGCTCTGAGTGGAGCTCAGAGCCAGGCCACGGCAAGCAGGAAGCTTGGCTTCCTCCATCATGGGGCAACCAAGCCTTCTGCTTGCTCCAGCTCCGTGGCTGCTGGCTGCCATCTTGGTTGGGTTAATTTGCATGTAGTCACTCTGATTGGCTGGTGGGCGTGGCTTAAGGCATAGCAAAGGTTCAGTCAGTTTTGCATGTTTGTCTTTTGTTAGTGTAGATAGTTTTGTAGAATAGTTTGAAATCAAGACATGTGATACTTTCAACCTTGTTCTTCCTTCTCAAGACTGCTTGAGCTACTGTGGTCCTTTGTGATTTTTATAAATTTTAGAATTATTCTTGTTTTGAGAAGAACTCCATTGGTATTTTGCTAGGGATTGCATTGAATCTGTAGATTACTTTGTGTAGTATGGTCACTGTAATGAAAATAATCCTTCCAATCTAAGTGTGGCATATCCTTCCATTTATTTTTGTCCTCTTCAGTTTCTTTATTCAATGTCTTACAGTTTTCAGAGTACAGGTCTTTCATCTCCTTGTTTAAATTTATTTCTAGGTATTTTATTTTTTTATTATTATTATTTTATTCTTTTTGATGCATTAAAAATGGGGTTAATTTCTCTTATGATCATTCATTATTAGTGCATAGAAACTTGACAGATTTCTGTAAATTTCTATATATTTCAGTTTTACTAAGCTCATTTATTAGTTCTAATCACATTTTTGTGTGGAATTTTTAGGGTTCTCTCTATATTGTATCATGTCATCTGCAAATAGGGATACTTTTACTTCTTTCTTTCCAGTTTGGATGACTTTTACTTCTTTTTCCTGTCTGGTTGCTGTGGCTAGTACTTCCAGTACTATATTGAATAGTAGTGGTGAGAATGAGCATCCTTGTCTTGTTCCTGATCTCGAGGAAAAGCATTGAGTATGATGTTAGCTGTGGGCTGGTCATATATAACCTTTATCATCATGAAGTAAGTTTCTTCTGTACCTACTTTGTTGAGAGATTTTATCATAAATCAATATTGTATTTTGTCAAATTCTTTTCTGCATCTATTGAGATGATCATAGATTTTTATTGTTGGTTTTGTTGATATTATGTGCCACAGTAATAGTTTTGTGGATATCAAACCATTCTAGTGTCCATGATATAAATCCCACTTGATCATGGAGTATGATCTTTTTAATATTGTTGAATTTGGTTTACTAGTATTTTGTTGAGAATTTTTACATCTATGTTTATCAGGAAAATTGGCTTGTAATTCTTTTTGTAGTGTCTTTGTCTGGTTTTGGTATCAGGGTAATGTCAGTCTCATAGAATGAGTGTGGAAGAGTTCCTTTCTCTTTAATTTTTGGGAACAGTTTGCGAAGGATAAGTATTTATTCTTCTTTGAATGGTAGAATCCACCTGTGAAGGAGTCTGGTCCTGGACTTTTATTTGTTGGGATTTTTTTTTAATTGATTTCAAAGAGGAAGGGAGAGGGAGAGAGAGAAATATCAATGATGAGAGAGAATCATTGACTGGCTGCCTCCTGCATGCCCCACACTGGGGATTGAGTCCGAACCTGGGTATGTGCCCTGACAGGGAATCGAACTGTGCACTCCTGGTTCATAGATCAACCAGTCAACCACTGACCCACACCAGCCAGGCAGGAGTTTTATGTGTTTTTTAATTACTGCTTCAGTTTCATTGCTAGTAATAGGTCTGTTCAGATTATTGTTTTCTTCTTGGCTTATCCTTGAACGATTGCATATCTCTAGAAATTTATGCATTTCTTCTATATTGTCCAATTTGTTGGCATATAAATGTTTCTGGTATATGTTAATGATCTTTTGTATTTCTGTGGAGTCAACTGTAATCTCTCTCATTTCTGATTTTATTTATTTGGGCTCTCTTTTTCTTGATGAGTATTGCTAGAGATTTGTCAGTTTTGTTTATTGTTGCAGAAAATCAGCTTTTAGTTTCATTGATCTTTTTAATTGTTTCTTTTGTCTTTATTTAATTTATTTCCCCTCTGATCTTTATATTTCCTCCCTTCTACATAGTGAGGGATTCAGTGCCTTCTGAGTTCCCACTTCCTGGTTCACAGACAGCTGTCTTCCCCTGTGTCCTCACATGGTGGAAGGGACTAGGGGTCTCTTGGGGATTCCTTTTCTGAGAACACTAATCCTATTTATGAGAGAAGAGCCCCAATTACCTCTCAAAGACCCCACATCCAAATACCAGCACATTGGGAATTAGGTCCCAATATATGAATTTTGGGGAGGATACAAACTTTCAGTCTATAGCAGTGGTTCTCAGCCTTCTGGCCCTTTAAATACAGTTCCTCATGTTGTGAACCAACCATAAAATTAGTTTCGTTGCTACTTCATAACTGTAATGTTGCTACTGTTATGAATCGTAATGTAAATATCTGATATACAGGATGGTCTTAGGCAACCCCTGTGAAAGGGTCGTTCGACCGCCAAAGGGGTCACGACCCACAGGTTGAGAACCGCTGGTCTGTAGCAAGTACATAGTTTAAACACAAATTAAAACCTGTTTTTTAAAAACATGTGAAAAATCTTTGGTCTCCGTCTTGGAAGAGGGGCTCTGGCAGCAGCTCCGGATTGTGTGTGCGCATGGGAGACCGCTTCTCAGACCACTTGCAGTTGTGAAAGCCATGTGATGATTAGCCCATGTCCATCATAAAATGTTTGGCTGTTTTATTTGTGTGGACATTTACTTGGTATGGCCAGCAGGATTCCAACAAAGCATGCCCTGAACCACCCTGCAGACCCAAACCCAGTGTCAGGCACTTTTCAGGAGTTTATGGAACAGAATAAGTTAAAATCAGTAAAAAGAAGAAATTCAACCATTCTTGGTGGGCCAGCAACAGAAACTCACATAAAAAACCAGGGCCTGAGGAAAGTTCCTCAGTGGCGACCATGGAGAGAAATGTTTTCAAGTCAGAAACTAACAGGAGAGACTCAGCCGTAACATCTCCAGTAAACTACAGAGAACAGCGAGCTTGCTTTTATTGACACCATTTCAAGTAGGGTGTATTTCTTTGTTTCTTCTCCTTCCCCAGGACTTCCCACCAGAGGGGCTTGAGATGTCCAGTTGGGGGACAATGGAAGATACCCCACTCTCCATGCCTAGGGCACGATTCCCACCTGAAGTGGTCCTGAATTGAACTGGGGAGAGTAATACCAAGTTCAGCATTCTGTTTATTGTACAGGACAAGTTATGAATACAGACTATGTTGCAAATTGAAGGGGACATTTTTTTTTTAACTTCAGATTGAGCAAAATGCCATAGCCCTGATGATATTTTATCCGATGGCTGGGAAAAAATAAAAAATAAAAATGTGAAAAATCTTCTATATTTCAATAGGTATACATATGTAAGTTCAGCAAAGGAGTTTAGAACAATAAACTCTAACCTTGCCTCTGGCGCTAGCAACCCAGGTTCCCAGCCCCTCCTTGAGTGGAGGCCAGGGCGGGCTGGAAGCAGGTATCTGGGATTTATTTATCTTCTGTAATTGAAACTTTGTAGCCTTGAGCGTAGCCCAGGGCCGGCCAGGGCAGGTGGGATGCTTGGCTTCCTCCATCGCTAGGGGCAACCCAAGCCTCCTGCTCGCTCCAGCTCCGTGGCCTCCGCCATCTTAGTTGTGTTAATTTTCATACTTGCTCCTGATTGGCTGGTGGGCATGGCTAGAGTGTAGCGGAGGGACGGTCAATTTGCATGTTTCTCTATTATATAGGGTATATACATATATACATATGTGTATATACATGCATACTTTATGAAATCAAATATACACATACACACTCAAACACGCACATGAAATGAGACCCAACTCAAAATTCCTCCAAGCTTTACAGTAAAGTCTCATATGTAGCCATGATGTTTGTCTTTCTTGGTCATTTTTTTTTAACTGATTGCTTTAACAGTATAGTGAAAATGTATCACATAGTAAAGTTATAAATATTGAAAAATTTGCAATCTATGATAGGGATGTTGGAGAACTATTTAATTCATCCTCAAGACATTGACAAATAAGAATCTTGTTTTATTTTTCAAGCTGAACTCTATCAGGATTTGTTTTTCACCAGTTACTGTGAAAGTTTGGTCTTCTTTTCAGGTGTGTTCACTTAAAGTGGCCCATGTGTAATACCAGTTACCCTCAGAAGGGAAAGATTACTTATATGTTGTGCAGGTGGCATTTCAACAGAAAGTATAGTATTTTAAAAACTAATGGCCGAAACCGGTTTGGCTCAGTGCATAGAGCGTCGGCCTGCAGACTGGAGGGTCCCAGGTTCGATTCCGGTCAAGGGCATGTACCTTGGTTGTGGGCGCATCCCCAGTGGGAGATGTGCAGGAGGCGGCTGATCGATGTTTCTCTATCATCGATGTTTCTAACTCTCTCTCTCCCTTCCTCTCTGTAAAAAATCAATAAAATATATTTTTAAAAAAACAAAACTAATGAATAATGACTCACCTTGGTGGGCAAAATAGTTACATTTCTGTCTCACAAATGTAAATTCCAGGTAGATTAAATTTCTAAACATGAAAAAAATTTCAGAGTATAGGAAAATAATTTTTAGTAAGCACACGGTCTTAAAAGCATGCTTTCTCAATGGGAGTGGTGTTGAGCCTAAAGGGGAATAAATTGGTTCAGAGGAAGTGAAAAAAATCTCAGCTATTACAAGGTTTCGGCTCTCTGATATGCAGTATGTTTGGTATTAAAATTTCATGGAGAAGGAGGCAATTAGGAAAAAAAGTCTAAAAAGGCTCCATAATAGGGTTGATAATGAAAAAAACATTTGAGAAACACTGCAATAGAGAAAAAGTTACAGATTCTACAAAAACATGTATGTTAAACTTTTCAATTATGAAAGACACCACAAACACAATGAAAAGGCAAGTGACAGATTGGGAGAAGAGAGTTTACAACTTATGTAATGGACAGAGGAGTATAATTTTTAACGTATTAGAGTTCCTACAACTTGTTAACAGAAACAAGAGGAACATGGGCAAAGGGCATGGAGTTGGTGTTTGCTTTATTTACTACAGGGACTCCACTCGCAGTTTGTTTGGTGTTCGTTAGAGGTGAATGGCCATCTGTATTTTAAAGGGTATTACTCATAGCACCTTTTGGGGGCCACTTCAGTTTTAGACATTTTAAACGTTTGGAGGTATGTCGTCACAGTTGAAATAAATCATGTGGCATGGAAAAATCCACTTAGTTTTTGTTTGTTTTTTATTATGCCTGTTTCTCATTTTCTGAATGAAGTACATTATTGACTAGCAGTTTTTGTTTTTAAGAATATGGGAGTGCATTGTATTTGCAGTCACACCAAAATATTTTTGTCCTAACAGGATGATTTTGGCTATTTTATGTGTGTTTATTTAAAAAAAGTTATAGAAATTCTTGTGGTAAGATATTTAGAATAGTTACTCAAATACATTGTTTTATGTCAATGGGTATTAAATAAGTAGCCTAAATATTTACATGTTAAACATGCTAAACTAAATATTAAAATTTTAAATAGTAATGTTTTTGTTACTTTAAAAGTTAATCAGAATTACTAATGTGTATCATAACTGCAATTAAATACATCTATTTGGTCTCTTTCCGTGTATTTTATTTTATTCGTTTATTTGTTTTCATCTGGCTTTTTATTAGCAACCCAGTGGGGAGAAGATGGCCGTCCATTTCATTATCTCTTTTATACTGGCAAGCAGTCATACTACTCATTAATGCATGTAAGTATATTACATTTACGATAAATAATAGGAACTGTAAGCTAAGTAACTGATTATACCAGAGGTTTTGCTAAGCTTCACAGTGTACCTAGAATGGTTCATAATGGACAAAAATAAGACTTTTAGAGTAAGACAGTATGTTAAAAGCTTTTTATTTTATTCATTTTTCTAAAGGTAAACATTATAGAATTTATAACAGAATGGTTTGTCTTTCAAATGCTTTTACTGATAGGAGATAGATGCTCCCTAAGCCATAGTGCGTGTATGTGCAGTGCAGTCCAGGAAAAACGTGAGGCTGGGCAAGGCCGAGTCTGTGTGAATGTCTATGGAGTGTGGTGGGAGCTGCAAGGCACCTTGGGAGAGAGTCAGACAGTTAACTGTACTTGTTACTTAGGTACAGTTGTTGCTCCTCATAGACTTATGCAGCCTAGCAAGACTAGAAAAAAGACCCAAGAAATTATTTTATTACGTTGACTTCCACCTGCATTGGAGTATCCTGGAAGTTTCCTTTTCAGAGCCAAAGTGTGTGATAGTGCGTAAACTCAGGAATTCCCCAGAATAACTATTGGGGAGACCTGGATGCCAATATCCAGGTTTGAGCAACAGAACCCATTTCATTCTTAGAACATGTCAAGTTTTACTTTATTCGCTGTATGACTTTTTAGAGTATTTATTGGGTCCCGTCCCCTCCTCCTCCATCCTCCCCCATTGATTTCAGGTTGCTTGAATCCCATGCCCACATTTCCTCTGCTCTTTAGGACTGAAACCCAAAGGACAAAATCCTCACTTGTCAGGTACATTTATTTCTTGGGGGAGAAAAAAAGAAAACCTTATTTTCGTTTTTGTTGACCTTGGGCAAATGAGCTTCTTGCCCTGGCAGAAATGAAATGAATGATAAATGTAGAATGTATCTTTGCTGAGTAATGGAGCTGAGGCGCAGGCGTTCCACTGAGGTTGTCTCTGCACAGCCCGAGGCTGCCCGAGGACCCCTGCTGTTCATTTAAATAGGTATGTCAAATCTGCCTGCAGACGCCGCTGGTTTGATCTGTGGTAATATTTGTGAAGGTTCCATATGGACTTAAGCCCCCTGCAGTGCTAAGAAATAATGTACAACGCTTCATGGTGCAGACGCAAATTTCCTCTGAAAAGGGATGCAGTGCTGCGTTTTAGCTGTCGGAGGGGATGATGGAGCTGACGCGCTAGGCCTGTCAACTTGTTACACGGATGGGTTGCACGCAGCGAAGCTGTGGAAAATCTGTGCCTTTTAACTTTTCTACTTAATCACGGCTGTAGCATTGCCTTTAGACTGTATGCTACATTAATTCCCTTCCTGCCTCCTGCCTTTCATCCCAAGTTTCACGGGAGAAAGTAAAGCATGCAGGTCTTGTGCAGGCGCCTTATCAAACAGCTGTCAGCCCACAAGCCATTTGCATTTGTTTTGGCTGAAACTGAGCAACCCAAGGGCAAGATGTGTTGCTGCATTCCATCATAATGAAGAAATTACACATTGTAAGAGAAGCCTAACTTTATTTTTGTTTATGTCTTTTAAAAAGGTATTGCTCAAGAAACTGGTTAGTTTCTCAGTGGATAAAATAGCATACTCCGACTGAAAAGTCAAATTATATATGATTAATAAACTTTCTTTTTTAGTAATATGGTTCCTGTTACATATAGGAGAGTTCTTTGGCTTTTATATTTCAGTTAAATTCTGTAATTTAATTTAGGTCAGTTTGTTTTCTTGGGTGTTTGAACTTCCCAAACTGTATGGGATTTAGGTTTGGTTTTATTGCTGATCAGAACAGTTTACAGATAGGAATTACAGATATTTGGGGTTAACTTGAGCATTTTAATTTTAATTCAGATAATCATAAAACCTTGTATTTTCATCAATGTGTTTTATGGAATTTTAAAGTAATTATATGTATGGGGAAAAGGATAAATGTTTTCCTAAATGTATGCCCATCACTTTAGGATCATGTGTGGCACTTGTTATTAATTACAGCTCTAGTCACACCAGTCTCGTTTCCAAGATCATGCAGACCAATGTCATCTCAGATTCAGTTTGCTGCTTTAAATAGCATGTGACTCAGTGCTTGCTGGTGGGCTTACAGGACTGGTTTTGTAGTGAAGTCAAGTATTGCACATAAAGTAAAACAATGAAAATGGAAACTGCTTCACGTGTTTGCTCTCTCCTTTGTTCTGCCTTCTCTTGGTGGTGGGGCTGCTGTTCCATTCTCTGTTATGTGAGTCCACCCCTGCCCTCCGCTGCAGCAAGGGGGTTGGCCCCAGAGACTATGGGGCATTAAGTACTTAGAAATGAATGATTGTTGTTTCCATTTCTTTTTGTTGATACAATTGCTTTTCATGTGATGATATAAAAGATACTGAGCCATATCAGTTTTCCCAATTGAAGCATGGCAGTCATCGGCCAAGCTTTCTGACACAAAGACACAGGCCTAGAGCATGTGTGCAGTTCTAGGAGACCTTTCTGGTGCCATTTAACCATCCTGTCCTCTGTGCCAGTCTTCCTTTTAGTATTTACTCCCTGCTTGCATGTTAAGCCTATATGTTACATTACAGCAACTAATAGAAGGGAGTCCTGATACAGCTTACAGTTAAGGATATATAATCCTTTGGTGAACACTGTCCACTTGGCCTGTAATTGGACCATCTAATTTTTGTGGAGAAGCAGGGAGATTTTTGAGGGAGGATGAAGATGAAAAGCAAGAAGCAATTTATTGTTCCATTGAAATGAAGTATAGGAAAGAATAAAGTGAGGGAAAGTTTGCTGATCCATGGGGTCTCCAACTTGTGTGTTACATTCTGAAGGTTCGTTAGCAGGTGAGTTAGAACTGCATTTTCCTATGGACAGTGATATACTGCTTCACATTCCTGGGAAAGTTGGTAACATGCCACTTATAATATAGCGAATATGATGTCCATGTGTAGTGAAAAGAAGTATAAAACAATGCTAGCAGCTGATTCCTTAGCAATAAACCGTCCTTTAAGTAAGAAGAAGCAGGAGACTTCAAGAGTCTCTCGAAGGGTGGCGAGAACTGAAGAGGGAGCTCCAGCCCAGATGGCACTGCTCATCTGTCTTTTTCACCCAAATGGATGGCTTTCTGTTTCTTTAACAGCCACTTACCAATAGAACTTGTATACTTTTTAGACATGACTTAAGAGTTTCAGTTTAGGGTTTCAGGAGCAGAATGAAGAACTAGAGGAAGAAGAAAAGAAGTTTCCTAGAACAGCTGAGCAGAAGTGTAGAGGAAAGGGAAGACTTGTTAAAGAGGGATGTCTGTGCAATGCTATTAGGCCATTGAGCAACTGCGTTGTGAGTGGCTGGGGTCTAGGTGAGGGACCAGTAAGGGATAGGCCAGAAGGATGTGCTCTTTGGGTGCACCAGCCTGCCAGGGGTACCCCTTGTCTGCAGCAGTTGCAGCCTGTCCGGGCTGACCGAGCCAGTGGTGAAGGGGAGAGTGGGCTGCAATCCTGAGCAAGGCCACCTGGGTAGTCATGGTTGAGTTTGACCTCAGGTCCTTAGATTTTCAGAAAAATGTTAATTCAGATTGACTCATTTTATTAATACATACATTTCTGAAATTTTTAAAATTCTCTCACAAAAAAATGAGTTGGAAATTATCTAAAACTCATTATAGGGGGTGATTATTTCACTCTGAAGTGGGAACCCGTTTGTAAAATATGATTCATTATGTCCCCATGTTTATAATGCAGCTTTCCCAACATGTTTTCTGAGGCACACAGGTTATAAAATAATCTCCAAGAAAAGGTCTCTGAAGTTAAGTTAGTGTGGGAAGGTGGCAGACTGAGAAACTAATAAGAAGATACTTATTAGTGTGAGCAGCTCTGTGAAGTCCTTCAGTGAAGAAACGTGTGGCATTAATGCACTGCTGCTGAAACATGCTGGGTCTGGAGCTCTTTCTGCCCAGAACACCTTTTAAAAATCCGGGGAAACTAGTGCTTGGGAAAGGCTGGAAAGCGAATTAAAACGCTAAGCTGTGAAGTGCAGTAAGAGTTCATTGAAATTTTACATGCGCTCCCCTCCCCAGTCTTTAAGGTAAGATTAGTCAGCTCTAACAACTACAGTGGGAATAATCATCTTATAGAAATCTCATTGATAGTTTAGGGCAAGTTTTACAGTAAACAATGGAGTATTTTCAAAGTATTTTTATAAATTGAAGGAATCACATGGTCACAGATGAAATTTTTACTCCAATAAAAGTATAAAATTAGGGAATACGTAGATCATTATATACTTAAACTACTCTGCTGAATTAAAAAAAATCTGGAACAAAACCAAGTAATTCTAATTCTGATAACTTACGCATAATCAAGATATGCTGCCTTTTGAAAGAAGGCTTCTTTAAAAATCCTCCAGTTTGTTTTAAGTGACTGGCGTGGCCTTCTGTGATCGTGTGCATGCGTGTGGAGAGCAGCCAGGAGCAGCGTGGGGCTCCTCGGGCGAAGACTCCAGACTCCAGAAAGCCCTCTCCTGGGACCTGCAGTCACAGGCCTCACTTCCTTCACATCTTTGTAACCTTGCGATGAATATTGAAAGCTCTTGATGTTCTGCTTGTATCTGTAAAAATGGAATTAAAACAGTGAGCCTTCTCACCATGAGGTGTTATGGAATACCTACACTATGTAAAGGGCTTGGTTTTAAAAAGCTACAGACGGATGCTGGCATTTCGTGGGCTGTTTTAAGACTTCTTGACAGCAGGAGTCAATTCAGGAATTAACTCAGCAATAGAAACTGCTGTTCCTGAAGTATCTTTAATATGCATTAGAATAATTACCATTTTATATCTTGCATGTACTAAATGTAACGATTAAAAATTAAATTTTAAAAGCTGATTCAACTTATTGCCTCTGTGATTTTAATCAGATTACTCTTATAATGGTATAATTGTTATTATAATATGTGGTGAAGCCTTACTTTGAATAGTAAAAGTATATGGTATGAGAGTTACAAGCTTTTTTATGTAATTACTCCTGGGTGTGCTTTCCCAAAGTACTTTTCTGTATGCCATGTATAAGAGTCTATTTCCCTTTTTATGTTGACTAGCACTGTATGATGTGTAAACTACATAGCATATTGTTTTCACAGAGTGATAGCAAGAGTATACAAAAGAACTATGTTGCTTGGAACTTTAGATAAATAGCAGAAATTATGATAAATGAATTATATTTATATTTATCTCATTTGATTTTGTATATGCCAGTAGCCATAAAGTCTAGAAAAATGTTATTTAGGAAATTGATTTTCTGTGATAAAAAACACAAATACATAATTTTAACTATGTTACTTTTTTGTTTGTGTCTAGTATCTAAGATGATAATTATTAGTAGTATGTTAACTGTAAATAAGTACATCAAAATTCAGTTGACTTTTCCTATACCATTCTCCCAAGAAACGTTATTTGTTTACCCTTCCTAAATTTGGAATTTCTACATGATTAATTCAACCAAATCAGGTTTTAGAAGACTAAAATCAGCTTTTTTTAGACCAAAAATCATACTGCTCAGGAGGGTTTAGTTTAAGCACTTCTTTCCTGAACCTGAGCATCTGGTATGTTCAAATTAGGCACCTTCTAAATTTGACTCATGCATTATGGAAATCTGATGGCACAAGGGTAGATAGGCTCACTTTGATTTTATGAAATATTAATCATAACTGTGATTAATGATTCAGCATTTCACATCTGGGTTATTCCTGTCATATTTTAAAAAGATACTATTAAATACAGTATACAAACTTAGTGTCATACTAATTCTCTAGTGTCCCTTAAAAATTAAGTGGAAATTTAACAGTATACCAAAGCTACCAGTGATAATCTGTGATATTGACAGTTCCTGGCATATTTTATACCCTCAAGAATTTTTTTATGTAAATTAGTACACATATCTTCAGGGAGTTGAAGCTATAGAGTCTACTTTCCAGAGAACTGTTGTTTCTAAACAAGATAGAATTTCAGGAATGGTTGTATTATGTAGGAAAAAAAAGAAAAATAGAAATGGTGCACCAGGAAGATCGTTTCTCCATTATTAGGCTCCCAGATGTCAAACGTCACCACTGCTGCCATTTCTTGCCCATTAGCATAGGTTAGGCACTGTGCTAACTAGTTTACATATATTTCCCTATTTGAAGAAGTACAAGTAATGAGTATTATGTAATTTGACAGATTGCAGCCATCAAAGTGTTAACATTTGTCATAAATGAACAAAATTTACCGTGCTTAAAATTTGACATGAGCTCTGTTATTTTCTCATATTTTTCTGGTTATTTTACTTGCACTGTTTATAAATTATTATGGAGCCAAGTGGAACACTGGATGGTAATGGCATAGTGAAAGAAAACAGTAAGAAAAATATGGACTTAAAGTAAAAATTGCTCAAAAGTCACCTGAAAATAATGATGAATTTTGCAGCCCAAACTTTGACTTGAAACTTTCCTGTGAAGCAGGTCAGTTATTTTTATTTTAGTGGCTTGGTTATTCCAGAAAATTAAATAGACCCTCACAAAAAGGGGAGAGTATCGTATTACTGTTGGTGGTGTGTTCTCTTGAATTTATGTTTCCTTAGCTAGATCTGAAAGACACAACATCTGTGACTTACCCACTCAGAATCTTTTTTTTTTCTTTTTTTGTTAATCCTGACCCGAAGATATTTTTCCATTGATTTTTAGAGAGAGTGGAAGGGAGGGGGAGAGAGAGACACATCGATTGGTTGCCCCCCATACGTGTCCTGACCAGGGCCGGGGATTGAGCTTGCAACCAAGGTACATGCCCTTGACTGGAATCGAACCCCAGACCCTTCGGTCCACTGGCTGACTACGCTCCATCCACTGAGCCAAACCGATTAGGGCTGCACTCAGAATCTTAACTAGCACCATCCTTTTACCAGTGTCCCCAAACATGGCAGTCTGGCTGGGGTCCGGCGCCCAGTGTGATGCTGTTTGTACTGTGTCCACTTCAGACACGTGGGGGAGGGTCTTTTCCTTTTATTTCACCCGTTCAGGGCACTTGAGAATTGCTTTCTCAAAACAAGTGCATAGAAGTTTTTCTGATATACTATTCAATTAGGGTCACAACCCACTATTGATCCTTTAGAAATGAGTCAAAGTTTCACTAACCACAGTCAAATGAGGCTTACCAGTTCGTGGGAGGCAGTTGTAATATTTTAAGTTGAAAAGCAGGAACATGTTTATCTGTGAGGGTTCACGTTAGGTTTTGCTTTCTTTAGTGTGGACAGATGGTTCACATACGTTTTGCTGCTGCTACAGCTGATGGATTTGTACTTTGGCTGTGTTTGTAGAGATAGTTATCCTTAATAGGACACTAGAAGCAGATTAACTTACTTTGTCCTCTTGCTATCGCATCGAACCCAGCTCTCGACAGGTCTAGTGTACAGGTCCAAGCGTGACCGCACATCTCTTGGGGGCATCATTAAACACATCGCTGGCCTTACCAGGTTCCTTTTCAGAAAATCTGGTGAGGAGCCTGTGAAGTGACATTTCTTTTTTTTAATTATTTTGGTTAATCCTCACCTGAGGATATTTTTCCATTGATTTTTAGGGAGAGTGGAATAGAGGGAAAGACAGAGAGAAACACATCGATTGGTTGCCTCCTATATGAGCCCCCACCAGGGCCCGGGACACTTTGGTCTGCAGGCCAACGCTCTAACCATTAAGCAAACGAGCTAGGGCGAGAAGTTACATTTCTAACCAGTCTTAGGCTTGGATGCTACTGCTGCCCTGACCTTTACAATTCCTGAACTAGTAGGTGTTTCACTCTGGAATACTCGTGTCCACCGTTAGAATCTGTAGCTCAGCCCGTGTCATAGCTTCAGACTGCTGCTTCTCTTCTTTCTGTTGCTTTTCTTGTCTCTCATGAGCTGTCAGTTCTGCTAGTCCTGCTGAAAACAGAACAAAGGCGCTCTGCTGAGTCTCCCCAGCCACAAGGAATGAACTTTTACATCCTTATCATGGGAAGTCTCAGCCCATAGAGTTAGCCTCGGCTTTTCTCATCTATATTTGTGAAACTCAAAGGCTCTGTATTTACATTCCTCTTTTTTTTTTAATTCTTTATTATTGAAAATGTTACATATGTCCCCTTTCCCCGCTACATTCTTTTTTCTTTTTTTAAAATTTTTGTCCCCCATGAGAGAAATGGATCCCTGAAAATAGGTTCCTGAATTAATAATAAAATGTAAGCAGTGGTAAATACAAAGACAGTGGCAAAGGGATACTTCCTTTTAGAACAAACTAGCAGCATTGTGATATAACATGGCAGTCTAATCAAAGCCCATAAGAAATTGCCCCTCAAATCTGAAATGATTAGTTAAGACTGTCTGTGATCTGGGTGAGCATCTCTATCAGCAACAAGCTGTCTTCCGACGTTCGCTAATGACATTGGAAGATGTCATGAGTAGCGAGGCAAAAAACGTCACTCATATCATGTCTAACTCACTCTTTGAAAATGCCTCTTTGTTCGTTAGGAATTAGTAAAGTAGGTTACGTGTAATTATAGATGAATAGTCACATATTGGATGTGAATCCAAATAAGTTTGCTCAAACAAAAAATTGGGAAACAATTGCATTACTTTGTTGTAAACTCATTTCCTGGAAAATGTATTTTGTTAATAAACCTCTATTGCCAAGTTCTAGCAAAATGGAAAATTTTCCCCTATTTGTATTACAGTTTAACAAGTGCCATACATTTCGCAGACTTTATTAGAAAGTAAATTAATAAAAGAAAACAGATAATGAAAAGTAAATAGAATAGAACACTATTTTTAAGATACAAACTATATAGTGAGGACTCAAATATTATATAAATATACATGAGATAAGCACTTCAGCTGTAAATGCCATAACTTTTACTGGTTAATTCTCTTAAGTTTAAAGTACATGCTGCTATATAAATGAAGATTTTTTTTTCTAAGGAAAATTTTTGTTCCTGTTTGTGGGACTCTAAGGAAAATAGTTTGTGGTTTGGTTTTGTTTTTACCAACTTCACTAAAGTTGTGTCTTACAGTTACTTAAAAATTAGTTATTTAAAAATTAGTTAATGTATGCATTATACTAAATTCTCATTGAAATTACTCTTCCATTCAGCTAGATTATTTGAGGAGGTCACTTTTGAAGTAAGGGGTGCTCAGGGAAAATGTAAAGTAAAAGTAATAATGTATCATCTCCCTTACTTTAGCATGTGTATTTTATTTGCCACAGGACACATATGGGAAGATACTCGATATAGAAAAACATAAAAATCAGTTGCAAGCCAAAGGTCTGTTTTCAGAAAAAGATAAAACCACGTAAGTTCTTTTCTTCTATTAAAATATATGAAAAATTTGAACTAACATGCCACTTATCATTGGTGTTTTTAAAGCATACCTTAAGCCTAAAAATTGGTTCAGTATTTCAGCATTAATCATTAAAGTTAGAGGTCAAAATAGTAGGTGATTTTTTTGTATGTTTGTTTGAGAGAAAGTAAATATTAAGATTATGTTTTTATGGTACTTCTTTCCAAATTTATATACAAAATGGTATTTAATAACTATACTAGAGTATGGCAGCCTCAGAATTTTTGTGTATATAGCTACACACTTAAATGTTACATGCTTAAAAAATTTTTTTTTAGTATTTTAAGGTTTGAGCTTTCATTTAGCAAACAGTGATAGATTAGATCCATCATCCTGAGCAACCAGTTTTACATTTTAGCCTGGTTATTAACATACTTATCCTTATGCACAAGACATAAATCTTTGAGCATATCTTGTTGAGGTTGTAAATACCACGCCTGGCCCTTCGTTTGGATGTGTTACTATTTCAGCCCATTGGCCGATTCACAGTGCACTCAAAGTATCTTCTGTGAAGTAAATTATGAAAAACAAGTGAACTTTTAATTTTTAAGAAATATGATGGCTTTAATTATCAAATTAATTTCACAGTGGCATGTTAACTCTTCAAACAAAACATTTGCTAGATTGAGTATCTTTCCTAGAGTAGATTGAGGAAGTGAAAAATTATATCTGAAAATTAGTTTACTTGGATGAAATTTTACAGCTATATAGTACAAAAATTTGTTTCCCAATCAAGTATTGCTACTACATGTGGGATCCTTTGTGATATAACTCTAATTGCATGGTTAATTTAAAAGAGAATCTATGTGATATTTTAACAGAGACCTGATTGGCAGCAGATGGCTGATTAAGGAGGAACTAGAAGAAATGTTGGTGGAAAAACTGTCAGATCAAGATGTGAGTAATTACTCTGTAAAAAATCAATTTAAAAAATCCTCGATGAGGATTAACAACAAAAAAAAGTGTGTAATGAATCATTTTAGTTTAAGGGGACCTGTGCCCTAACAATGCAGACAATATTGTATTTAGAACCCTAATAGTGATGTTCCTCAGAGGTGGTTGTTCCTAAGACCGTTTTCTTTTGATAAACATATTTATAGTTGATTTCTGCCATGGGTCAGGACCTTGCCTGTGGTCAGGAAGGTGACATGCTTGGTCTCCAGACCCTCCTTGTGTACATGCCCTCATGTCCTCTGCTTGTCCTTCTAGGGAAGCCTGGTCTGTTGATGCCAGTTTTGTCTCAGTAAAGCAGGTAGCTCATTTTATAAGCTCATGATAAGTGTAAGGTGCTGTTACAGGGAAAGTAGAAAAGGAGTGAAGCCCGTGGTGACCTTCATACAATTTCCTGCTATTTGGCTGACCTACATGCAGTATCTCGAGGCCACTACTTTTCATCCTGGATCTGGAGAACCCCTGTGACAGAATCACTTGGAATGCTACTTACAAAATGCAGTCCTCATATTCAGACATAGCTCGGAATTTCTAGGGAAGTCACCCGGAATCAATACTTTTAACAAGCTTCCAGGTGAATGCTATATCCTATTGCTTTTGACTCCTGCTTTAGGTCTCAGTCAGATTGTTTACAAAATGTCCTAATATATGCCAGTATCATCAGAGGAAATTTGATGTTTTACATATTTTTATATCCTAAATTTAGATTATTTTTGGAAGATTTCAGTGTAGATTAATTTAAAATTGTTCCAAGAGTGTTTTTTCTTACCTGGCAGTGGCTAACAGTGGTTGTGCCTTGCCACCAAGTAGATTTTAAGTCATGTACTGACATTGCCCTTTTTCTCATGGAACATATTGGATAAATTAATGAATTAGAAAGTTGCTTAACCAAGGTGTCGGGCATCCGGTGAGTGAGTGGTAGGTCTGGAGTTAATTTCCAGCTGACTGCAAGTCGCTGTTGTTGAACTCAGATCTCAGTAGAAAATCTCCCTTTGCTTCTCCATGGAACACAGCACTTCATGGTTTCCTGTTTCTGGTTGCTTTGATTTTCATACTGCAGGGTTGTGTTTTTTATTTTGAAAACATCTCAAAGACTTTATACCGGTGTACATAGATGTGTATGTCTTCTATCCTTTTGGGGAGTGGCTATCAGCTGAAGTCTGGTATCAAGAAGAAGGAGGCAGGAACAGTCAGTGGCTTCCTAAACTTCTTGGCTCATGAGCACAACTATGTCATCCCTGCAGTTACCCCCTTGGTAGGTTCACCAGTAGTCACACTGTGTGCAGTGGAATTGAGAGAATCACTGAGGACCAAGGATATAGGCCTGTAGTTGGAGGGAAGAATGGAGCTTTATCAGGCCAGCATCACTGGTGGCTGAGTGCTTCACCTCACTTGGAAAATGGCCTTCTCTTATTGTAACATCACAGGGAGCAGGAATGGAAGCAGTGCTTTTGATCTTACCAGTGAGATTCTTCTATAATTCAAGTTACCAATAGCAGATTTTCACACTAAAGGCAATGGTAACAAAGACGAGTGTGACTTTTAGGGTTGGCAAAACATAAATAAGATGATCAGAATTGGTTTCATACTGCACATACCTGAGGATCTCAAGTATTAGTTGTTTCCTTCTGCAAAAACACTTTAGAATGATTATTCTGACTTCTAATTTTAAGGGGTTAATACCAAGTTGTTTACTTTCTAATCACATGTTCAAGAACTATTAAAAAAAATGCACAGAGTAGCAAGGATAATTTATTTCAAGAGGTTGCCCTTTAAGTCAAGTATCTCTTGAATTTTTAAATAGCTTGATTGTTCAGTTTTAAAGGAAATCATAAACATTAAAGTAACACAGCTTGAACAGCTAAAGATATATTTGCCAAGTGTATTATGAAATATAATTTAAGAGTACATTTTCTCAAAATCAAACTCTTCCCATTTTACTACACATAACTTACTAGAAATTATTTATGAAGCTCCTCTAAATACGGTTCTAATAAGAAGTAGAAATTACTCTTGAAGATCATCTAAATATTTTTTTGAAATGAATTTAAATCTCAATTTCACGTCATCAAAATATGGAGAAGTTGACTTCTTTGAATGACATATTCTTTGTTTCTCAAAGAAATGAGTGAGCCCTGAAGATCCACGGGTAAGTGCTGCGTCTCTGCACGCTGCGTTAAAAGCAGCATGAAGGTGCCCACGTGTCATCCTGTCAAAACCATCATGAAAGCAACATTGGAAAGATCGAGTCTATCAAAATAGAAAAAATTTAGCAAATGCAATTACACTTGCATCTTCTAATGAGTTTTTATTGTGTGCAGTACGCGCAGTTCGTGCGGCTGATGGAAAGGTTACTGCAGTGTGGTGCTGCCGAAGAAGAATTTGTGCAGAGCTTCCGCAGGAGTGTCACTGTGCAATCAAAGAAGCAGCCGATTGAGCCCGTGCAGCATGACGCGCAGGGAATGGCCTTCAGCACCAGCGAAGGTAATGGCACTCCACGGAGAGAAGTGAGCTCCATGACGACTATGAAACTACAGGGATTTTTATTTGCTATTGCTCTCTGGGATTCATTCGATTGGCTTGTTTGTTTATTTTTGCTATTGTTACCTTGGAATTCCTCATTTTTAAGATTCTATTGAAATTTTAAAAAGCAAGACCTTATAATGTCCTAAGAAAAAATGTGGACACATTCCTACACAATCATATTAACCCTTTTTTATTTTCACATATTTATGTTAAATCTTTTTATTTTTACACTTTCAACTGGTAGAAACACTAAAACATTTATAATAAAGGTTTCTTATAAAAAATGAAAGTGCCCATCAATCTGCATATCAGAAGCTAAAACTATGAGACTTGAGAACTTTAGGCCCTCACTCACCTTCTCCTTGTAGGTGTGCAGACATTTGACATGGTGTGACTTTTAAAAATTAACGTACTAGCCTGGCTGGCATGGCTCAGTGGTTGAGCATAAACCTATGAACCAGGAGGTCACAGTTCGATTCCCGGTCAGGGCACATGCCCAGGTTGCCAGCTCAATTCCTAGTGGGATGTGCAGGAGGCAGCCAATCAGTGATTCTCTCTCATCATTGATGTTTCTATCTCCCTCTCCCTTCCTCTCTGAAATCAATAAAAATATATTTTTTTAAAAATTAATGTATTAAATGATATACCTGCAACTCTTACAAATTTAACATCTTGCCTCGTCATTACTTTCATTTCTATCAATTATATCTTATACTTTTCAAATATTTAAAAATTATATGATTAAATATATTCTTATTGAATATAAAAGAACACTGTAAATTGGTTGATTTTTTAAAGTAATATAAATAAATATGAATTACTTCATATTTAACTAACTTAAAATCATTGTAGTGTTCAAAATTACCACATAATAAGCTCTATTACATTGATTATGGCATAAACTGATGCAGTTTATTTTTGGTTGACTTGTATAGTAGTTGTAGAGTTTCCTGTGTAGTGCTATATATTGTTATTTGAAAGAAAAAATTTTAATGTGACTTTATTGTACCACAGCCCTGCTCTTTCAGATTTTTACTATTAGAAATTTTATATTTTTAAAGGTAGAAGAAAGAGTGCAAAAGCAGAGGCAGTTGTTTATGAACATGGAAATGGAAGAATAAAAATTAATGGCATCGATTACCTGCTTTACTTCCCTGTGCTACAGGACAGGTTAGTGTCTGGTTTTGCTTTTGCTTTTTGTTTTTAAAGAAAATATATTTCATCATGATTAGTTCATTAAGGCTTGTGATTTGTCTAATTGCATTTGTCTTTGCTAATGATTTTCCTTTTTTACTAATATAATTTATCAGACTAGCTAGAGGGAAGCTATCACTCTTTTGTAATATTTTTCCACAGATATCTCTTATGTTCTGAAATGCAGACTGTGCCAAAATGTAAGAAAAGTAGATTTCCACTTTCTGTTTCCCTTGTTTAGGGGTGGGCATAAACAAAACCAAACAACAACAAAAAGCAGCCATGGCCAGCATGCATATTAGAAAAAGTCTGCTCTGTCACTTCAGATTTTTTCCTATTCAGAGGAAATAAATTATATGTATACTAGAGGCCCAGTGTACAAAATTCATGCACGGGTAGGGTCCCTAGGCCTGGCTGGCGATCAGGGCCGATCGGGGCCTTCTGGCTGCCAGCTGGGGGCCTCCCTTCCCCAGCTGCTGGCCGGGGCCTTCCTTCATTCTGGGTCGCCCCCTGGTGGTCAGTGCACATCATAGCAAGCAATTGGTCTCCCGGTTGAAATCCCATGGGGACAATTTGCATATTCATGCACTGGGCCTCTAGTATATATAGATTGAGCAACCACTTCCACCTTAAATAAGAGCCCATGAGGCTTGGCTGCACCCCAGTGCTAAGTATGGCAGTTTTCTTTTTGAGCTTTGTATCCCATGGGAAACAGACGCGAATCACATAAATCATTAGTGGGTGTTACAGTTCAGAGCCTCCACATGTGCTCCTCTCAGGTCTCTGAGCTCCTGCAAAGGCCTATTCTTGAGACTGTTATTGTCTTTCCAGTATTTACTGTCAACCACAAGGAACAGAGCTCTGCGTGATTGCTCCTCCTTTTCTAACCCTCCTCCCACTTCTTGAATGGGGAGAGGTTTTGAGGTCAGTGCAGTAGGGAAAGGGGAGCTGCTGATGCAGTGTAAGCTCCTGGGCAGAGTAATTTCTTCAGGAAATGTATGTTAAATCATCAGTTATATCTGAAAATAAATGAACAGGCAAATATCGGTCAAATGTTATTCCTCCTAGCAGTCCCCAGTGCTAAAGTGATGGGTCTCTCTGGCTTTTCATGAGGGAAAAAAGAACTTCCTCATCTGTTCCCCTGCGAGGATGATGGCAGAATTAGTTTAATTCACATTCAATGGAATCAGAGCAGACACAAACACACCACAATTAAAATATATTCTTAGAACTTATTCATTTAGAATTCAACAGACTTTTAATAAGGATTGTCTGAGTCGAGGCTTGTTCTGGATAGTGTGAAGATATTACAGCTATCTAAGATCTGATTTCTGTCATTAGGAAACTCTGTTGGGAAACCTATAGCTAAGCTAGTCATGGTGGGAATGGGTGGCTAAACCGCCTCATCTGTAAGTAGCTGGAGGGCTCCCGGCGGCCACACTGGCATGGACTGCCTCTCCTCCTGACGGAGCAGCCCAGGAGCTTGCAGGTCAGCAGTGAGGGCGCTGGCCAGGGCAGGACCACTGAACCAGAGGAGGGTGATTTTGATGCTTCCCAGCTGCGGGACCTTAGCCAAGGTGCTGATCATAAGATAATGCTGACGTTGGTTGTACTGCTTGCTTTCCAGGCCCTTTCTTTAGGCTGCCTTTACACAAACAGCAGCAGATCACTGGGAAGGTTGACCCTGCTGCCTTCCCAGCACCCTCAGAAATTTTTTATTCATTCATCCACTCACACAACCACCGTTTATTACAATATGCGTGGCACTGTGGAATGCAAAGATCAATAACCTTTCCGATTTGGAAAGGCTTTTGCTCTGTCATTCAACCAATAAAGCAGCTCTAAGTGATCATCACTCTGTACTGAAGGAGTGCATTCCTCACAGGACATGAGCCATGTAGACGAGGAGATAAACTTAGCGGCTCAGGCAATTATCCTCCTATATAACAAAAGCCTAATATGCAAATTGTCCCCTCGACCAGGAGTTCAACTAGGGGGCAGGGCCAGTTGGCCAACCACCCATAGCTCCTCCCCCCAGCCTGCCCAGCCCAATCAGCCCTGATCGGGGCAGGCCAGCCAGACCACACCTGTGCACGAATTCATGCACCTGGCCTTTAGGAAAGAAATAAGGGACTATGCAATTATATGTATTTTAAGTTACATGCTAATAGAATTGATGCCCTAGAAGGTAGTGTTCAGAGAAGATAGAAATGAGAAAGTTGTGGGGTTTTTTTTTTTTTTTTTCAGAATAACTTTTATTATATAACAAGGAACAAAGTAAATTTGATTCTTTTAACTCAGGATTTTATCTGGGATTCCTGAGTAGAGAGATGAATTGTGAAATATTTTCAAGCCATGTACCAGTTTGTAGTCAGATTAATTTAAATCAATAGCTATATAATTACTTTTTATTATTACCCTTTGGGTATTTTTTCATCTACTTATAAATTTAGAATTGTGCCTCAGTGTATACCAATTTCTCAACTATCTAGATTCTTCTTAATGGTTCTTTCTTACCTGGACTACTCTAGTGATATATCTTGAGTAAATTATAGTATTTTTTCCAAGAAAAAGAAATAAACCTTCCTCTCAGCAAAACATTCTAAATGTCACAAATATCAGTGGTCCTGGCCTATGTGGCTCAGGTATTTGGAGTGTTGTCCTGTACCCCGAAAGGTTGCAGGTTCAACTCCCAGTCAGGGCATGTACACGAGGTAACCAATTGATGTTTCTCACATCAGTGTTTCTCTCTCTCACCCCCTCTACCTTCCTCTCTAAACATCTCCTCCGGTGAGGATTTTTTAAAAATAAAAGAAAAAGAAAATCCCTCATCGGTGTGGCTCAGTTGGCTCAATTGGTTGGGTATTGTCCCATGTACCAAAAGGTTGCTGGTTAAGTTCCTGCTCAGGGCATGTGCCTGGGTTGCAGGCTTAATCCTCAGGAGGGAGTATGTCCGAGGCAGCTGATCAATGTTTCTCTCTCATCGATGTTTCTCTTTCTCCCCTCCCCCTTCCTCTCTCTCTAAAAATCAATAAAAATATTTTTTAAAAAGAAATATTAGTGTTTCTTCACAGTGGATTGATTAAAAAGTATGAAAATATAGTAATGGATTCATCCAGAAGTATGAACACTTAGTGCACAGTGTGGCTTTTGTAAATGGTCAGAATGTGAACCGTTTATAAAGTCATGTGCTGTAGTGAACTTAACCACATTTCTGGTGCTGTGCTTTAGAGAACAGTTGATGTTCCCTTTTCACTTCCTGGACCGACTGGGAAAGCACGATGTGACCTGCACCGTCTCCGGGGGCGGGAGGTCGGCGCAGGCTGGAGCCATACGCTTGGCAGTGGCCAGAGCTTTGTGCAGTTTTGTCACCGAGGAAGAGGTCGAGTGGATGAGACAAGGTATGCATTGCTGGGGGAGGGACGTGTTTCTTTTATTCTTGTGCTACTTACCTGAACTCAGTGAGAAAACAGTTCACTGTGCAGTATTGCAATTCGTTGCCTTCTCTTTTCCTGCCCCAGAACTATAGCATTGTTACTCAGTTTTGATTTCTACAAAATGAACTTGAGTTGGGAAAAGGAAAGGGAGGCATTGCCAGCATCAGAGGAAATTTATTTGGATCTCAAGGCATAACCAGTTTATCCAGTGCTGCTCAATTGTATTTAGCAAATGGATTGGTTGTTTTTGTTTTATCATGGAAAGTTATAATAATTATTTCATTTAATGGTGAAGCCCTTAAGGTATATATTTCTTTCCAAAATTATTGGAGATTTCCATTTTTCTGTGGTGATGTTAAGTTCGAATTTCATCTTGTCTCGCTTCATATAACCCATGACATAGTCGTGGATATAAGTGTGAGAATGAATATGCCCTAGACTTGTTTGTTAGGGCCCTGCTTTGACATTTATAATAAATCAGGTGGCTCTGGCGGAAGATTTTCTTTACGCTGTTTGTGACAGTGCTGCGGGTGCTGCGGCTCCTCACTCACCACCTCCCCTAGCCCCTGGCTCCCGGAGCAGTGCTGCAGACAAGCGCCACCTACGGCTGAGCCTCGTTAAATGTGTCAGCCTCTTCACAATCCATTCGTTCATAAACAGTTCACCATTTTGTGAAGTTCATATCTGGTCATTAAAATCATTTTATAGGATCTTAACAATTCTGCTAGTTTGAGTTACTGTGCATATTGAAAAGTAATAAAGCATTATCACTTATAATTGTCTGCATTTTGTTCAAAATATTTTTAATTCCCTGCCATTTAAATACAGGTAAATTGCAAAAGCTATGGGTACATGATAAGCACTTGAAGTTTTCCTTTGCTGGACGGTCATTACAAGACCCCTCATGAAATACTTAAGCACGTACTAATGTTGGAAGAGTTTAAAAAAAGACAAACAGTGAAACACTGTGGTCTGTTTATATATTTATAAACGCTTTCTTATTGCCGGGAGTTTTGAAATCTGTGGTCTTTGCTGATATACTGACTGCATCCACGTCAGGTCCTCATTGGCCGTGCACTACGAGCAACTCCTTAATTGTGGAGGAAGCATATTGCTCCTGGAGACTGCCTAGGAGCGTGGAAGCCTTTAATTTACACAGACTGTTCTTCTGGGATAAACTGCTTATCATGAGAATGCAACCCTAAAACTCACTCTTTAGATTCTGAAACAAAATACCAGGGATATTCCCCTAACCGGTTTGGCTCAGTGGATAGAGCGTCAGCCTGCGGACCGAAGGGTCCCAGGTTCGATTCCGGTCAAGGGCATGTACCTTGGTTGTGGGCACATCCCCAGTAGGGGGTGTGCAGGAGGCAGCTGATTGATGTTTCTTTCTCATCGATGTTTCTAACTCTCTATCCCTCTCCCTTCCTCTATGTAAAAAATCAATAAAATATGTTTAAAAAAAAATACCAAGGATATTATAATGACAAATTAGAATAAGATTTTTTTCTCAAATATGTTCAGTAAATCATATTTTTTAAGTATATGTATATTCATGTATACTAGTAATATCTGGTGTCCACATACCTCCTACTTCCCTGTGTAAGTGTTTCTTCTCTGCCTCTTGTGTTCATTAAACTCGCTCGCTCACATCTGGAATGATGTGAGCAGGAGTTCCACTGCCATGCATAGCAACCTCCCACACAAGAGCAGCTTTCGCTTAAGTTAAACAGTTTTGAAAACCTGAAAGGAATCAGTCCTCACTCGATAAGGAAAGCAGACCAAATAATGTAGCTGGTGTTTGGGAAAATATCCTGAAAGAGTGCGTTTCCCATGATTTGTCACAGCTTCTCTCTCTCTGCTGCAGCTGGACTGCTCACGTCTGATCCGCGCGTCCGAGAACGGAAGAAGCCGGGCCAGGAGGGAGCCCGCAGGAAGTTTACCTGGAAGAAGCGCTGAGTGTTGCCGGGAAAGGAGGGGGAGCGTGCACCTGCATGTGACGAACACACATCAATAAGTGCCGGCCAGTGGGAAGGCCACAGTCAGACACTGGGTTGTGAGAGCTTATTTTCAGATGCTACTTTGCAAAGGTTACCTTTTAAAAATGTTAGCTTCTGCCCTGACTGGTTTGGCTCAGTGGATAGAGCGTCGGCCTGCGGACTGAAGGGTCCCAGGTTCGATTCCGGTCAAGGGCATGTACCTTGGTTGTGGGCACATCCCCAGTAGCAGGTGTGCAGGAGGCAGCTGATCAATGTTTCTCTCTCATCGATGTTTCTAACTCTCTATCTTTCTCCCTTCCTCTCTGTAAAAAATCAATAAAATATATTTTAAAAAATAAAAATGTTAGCTTCCGTCTGCTGCTTTATTTTTGTAAACTTTTCCAGAGGTAGTTTTAGAAGAAGTATAAATTCATAGAATCTTGGCATATCAACCTGAGGGAACATTGAGCAAATCCCCATCGAGTAACCTCGTTTTGTGGACAAAAAAGCCCAGGCCCATTGAAGGTGAAGCACATTGCAGTTTCTGATGGGACTGGGCTTGAGCTCGCTCTCCTGACTTGTTTGCCCGCATGGCAGTGGCTCACAGTTTTCACACTGAGGGGCGAGCTTGTTCAGGAGCAGAGGGAAGCTGAGCGCCCTCATCAGGAGCTCAGGAGCGGAGAGGCGAGCTGCCCGGAGGCTGTTGAAGGCAACAAGCCAGTTTCCCCACCCCTCAGCCCTGGCAGGACCATCTTCCTCTGCGTCTGACTTTTTTTTTAATACATTCTACATATAATTGATACCATGCAGGTTTTGTCTTTCACTGTCTGGCTTATTTCACTTTGCACAATGCCCTCCAAGTTGGGTACAAACTTTCAGGTATAAGGCGAGTTAATTCTGAGGATCTCATATACAGAATGGTCACTGTAGTTAATACCACATGGTATTGAAATTTGTTAAGAGGGTAGATCTTTAAGCCTTCTCACACACAAAAAAAGGATAACTATGTGAAATGATGGGTGTGTTGATTAACTCAAGGGGTGGGGCTCCTTTCACAATTTATACATATGTCAAATTGTCACACTGTGCACTTTAAATATATTACCATTTTATTGGTTAACTATCCTTCCATAAGGCTGGGAAACAAAGACAGTGAGCCTGCCCCCGAGGCGGGAGCACTGGGGACAGCAAGAGGGCCGCGGGACTGGAGGAGCAGGCACTAGTGAGGTAGGAGCTGCTGTGAGCAGCGTGAGATGACAGCAGTGCCCGCTGGCCGCAGCCGGCACCTGCCCCTCAGTGTAGCTACTCCCCACAGTGTCCTGGTGTGGACGTCAGTTACGTGGTCACTTGTAGCTTTAGGAGATGTGTGAAACATTGAAATACTTTCCAGAGTGTTCTGTATGTGGGGTTTTTTGCTGGCCTCTGTCGATTCATTGCTTTCACATATGCCCAGAACCACTGGCTTAAGGAGGGTTTTTTTGTTGTGTGTGTGGTTTTTGTGTGTGTGTGTGTGTGTTTTTAAGGAAAATAAGCCTGGTTTTTGGGTGCAACAGTGACTCCAGCAGGGAAAGCAGAGCAGGTGTGGGTAGGACTCTGTGATGAGAGGGCCTGCACCCGGCAGGAGTGGCGAGCAAGGGCCTTGGTAATGGCCTTTATCTTAAGCTGGCATGCGGGCGTCCACTTTGTTATACCCTCCCCGTGGGGTATATGCGGTCTTTATTATGTGCTGTTGTAGGAAACAAAAACAAAGGCCATCCCGCGGACCGTGCAGAGGTTCAGAACAGTCTCTGGAGGCCATGTGTGACCTTGGGCAGGCTGACCTCCCTGCACCTTGACTGCTCACATGAAGTGGGGAGAATGGCAGCGCCTCTCTAAGGCTGATGAGCGTCCCGTAAATCCAAGTGAGCAGCACAGCCCGCAGGAAGTGCTCTGTAAAGGCTGGTGTGGGTTCTCATAAAAACGTCTCTCCTTGTCCCTGTCATTTGGTGAAAAAAAAGTGGACAGCAGTCGAGAGGGAAGGAATACGATGGTGAACAGGCGGTTCCCTTGAAAGTGAATGGCAGTCGGTCCCTGTGTTCTCTTCAGGTAGAACTGACTTCATTGACTGGACAGCAGGGAAACAGCATGATGGGAATGTGGTCATACTGTGATGTCATGGACCCAATGTCTCCACATCTATTAGAATCTGTAGGTGGGCTTGATGCAGGGAGCCCCCCAGACTTGTGCCCAGCCTCTCACAGCCAGCAGACCACAGAGGCAGCGGCCAGCGCGGACTTACAGACACGACAAGGAGGGGTCAGTGAGCTGTCCCTCACAGATACTGGAGTCAGGTGCCGCCAGCAGAAAGGCCGTGGCACATTCCACAGAATTTGCAGGCCAGAGACCAGAAGTAAGTCATCAGTAAATGGTCTCTCAGCATTGCCACCTACTTTGGTGAATGACTGTGGGCTAAAGAACTTTCTCTTATTCTGAGCCTTTGGTTAAAACACAAACTCATTGCTAAAAATTGAAAGTAGTATTTGAACACCATGCTATAAAAACTACTGTACTTCAACACTGAGCAAAATCTTATCAAAGCATTTTCAGAACCGACAGTCCTTGGTACACAGCTGTTCCCAGTGTTGACCCAAAAAGTTGAAACTGCTTCAAGGAGACAGTGAGCGCCGACCACAGGCAGTGTTTGGAGAGGCACATGACGTGGATATTCACAGCCAGTTCATTCTTTTCAACAGCCCCTCCGGCTTATCAGGCCCTTTTCCTCCTGAGAAGGCCATTCCCATTGACTCCCCTGGGTCTGCGTGCAAGCGGGATTTTCTCCCTGCAGCTTGGTTGCCTGGTCGGAGTTCGTTCTCTCTCCTAGGGCTGCTCCTCGATTTGCTTCCCTTCACCTTGACTTGCCTACCAGACTGACGAAGGTTAGGTAGCTGTAGCTGTACCTGTACCTGTACCTGTAGCTGTAGCCTGACACAGCCTGGGAGGCTTTCTCTGTAGACATCTTTGCAAAAAAATGCCCACGCTAGAGGCCATATGCAGTCATCAGCATTAGTCTTCTTTCAAAATTTTTTCAAAAATTGGAAATACAGGAAAATTCTACTAATCCACGGTGGAGTAACAGAATTGGCTGAAAGCAAAGGGCTCTTGCCCGGGGAGACATTACAAAGGGAGAATCCAAAGACAACAGTAATGCCGAGGGCTCCACGGGCCCCGGCATCCATCTGGGGAGCAAGAACATCAGAAATTAAGTAACTTGACCATAACATTTTGAATCTGACCTATTGTGACAAACTGCACGGGAATTCTTCCTGGTGTGAATTTAATACAGGACGACATTTGAAATATAACATGTTTTCACAAAAACAAAAAAGTTTCAAATTTATATGTACCAAAACGTGAAACACTATTGGCAATGACGACAGTAGGTAGTGCAGTATTTGTGACATGGAGCATCAGAGAAAGCATTTCCTGGCTTCCTCCTGCAGCTGACCCATCACACCTCAGCCTGCTGGCTTTAACTACAGTGGTCGTACTGTACTTCCCTAAGAGAATGCCCTCGCTTGTTGCCCCAAAATATGAGATGCTGGGGCATTAGGTCAACAACTTCCTCTCAAGTGATTTGGGGGAAAGTCCTTGTACTGCCACTGCAGGTGGTGGGAACAGAGGCACCAGGTGCTAGACCAGTGGGGCAGGCAGACCTGGGTTCCACAACCTTGGTGCTGGCCTCTGGCTGGGAAGGAATTCAGAACCAAGACCCAACTCTAAGAGAACATTTATTTGGTAAATCACAGAGGCAGAAAAGGTAATTCCTAGAAGAAACGGGCTGAAGAAACAAGTTGCAGCGGCAAAGGAAGGGCCCTTGGAGCTCGGGAGTGAGGGAGGCCGAGGTGACCTGCCTCCGGGAGGGGGAGGAGGAGGAGGAAGGAGAAGGGAAAGGTGCGGGCATGCTCCTGGGAGGGAGAGGCACTGGGTCCTCGGTCCCAAGGGCTTTAGGGTGGAGACGCTAGGGGAGGTCCCAGGGAAGATCGCAATAGAACAGTCAGCAGCTTTCCAGGTGTCCTTTCTGGGCTGGGGTCTCCGCTGACTGACTGGCCAGCGCCAGGGCAGGGGGTCACTTCCCAGAGCAGCTGGGCCTGCGGCAGCTGTGGCTGGTTTTGTTGCCTTTCTGGGCCTGGAGCTGAAATACAACTGAGGCCTGGATATTATCTCCAGGGAGGAAAGGTCGGGGGTTAGACCACATGACCAGCGATGTGCTAGGGGAGGAAGGTCACCCTGGGGGCGAGACCCACCCTACAGTTGTCCATTAACTCCACATCTTCTCAGTATTTTCACTTTCAAAGATGGGTAAACTCAGTGTTTTATAGGGTTGCATACTGTTTGCCCAAATGTAAATATAACCATATATTCTTTATGAATAGATTTATCCTGTAAGACATTTTCAGAAAGAGATTCTGTGATGTGTGAATTTGAAGTTAAAAACAAAAATACGAACGGGTTTTCCTCAACACATATCACTCTGTTAGTCCTTTTCAGCGAAGTCTTAGGCCTGGCTCCCGCAGGAGCGGACTGGGTGCAGGCACAGCACGCTGCCCTGGGAGGAGTGAATCCCAGCAGCGCTGGGCGGAGGCGGGCTGGGCTAGAGAGAGGGGGTCCGTGGGGGCCCAGCAGCACTTCTCCTTCCCCGTCGGAGGCAGCCTTAGTGTTCATGGGCTGCTGCTGTCCCCTGCGCTCTGCGCTTTCAGCCATCCAGCAAGTCCTGGGGCAGGCCTGGAGGTGTCCCCGGAGCACACTCACACTCACACTCAGGGCTGGAGGTGTCCCCAGAGCACACTCACATTCACACTCACTCAGAGCTGGAGGTGGCCCAGGAGCACATTCACATTCACACTCAGGGCTGGAGGTGTCCTGGGAGCACACTCACACTCACACTCAGGGATGAAGGTGGCCCAGGAGCACACTCACACTCAGGGCTGGAGGTGTCCTGGGAGCACACTCATACTCACACTCAGGGCTGGAGGTGTCCCAGGAACACACATTCACACTCACTCAGGGCTGGAGGTGTCCCAGGAGCACACTCACACTCACACTCACACTCACACTCAGGGCTGGAGGTGGCCCGAGAGCACACTCACATTCACACTCAGAGCTAGAGGTGTCCCGGGAGCACACTCACATTTACACTCACTCAGAGCTGGAGGTGTCCCAGGAGCACACTCACACTCACACTCAGGGCTGGAGGTGGCCCGGGAGCACACTCACATTTACACTCACTCAGAGCTGGAGGTGTCCCAGGAGCACACTCACACTCACACTCAGGGCTGGAGGTGGCCCGGGAGCACACTCACATTCACACTCACTCAGAGCTGGAGGTGTCCCAGGAGCACACTCACATTTACACTCACTCAGAGCTGGAGGTGTCCCAGGAGCACACTCACACTCACACTCAGAGCTGGAGGTGTCCGGGAAGCAGACTCACACTCACACTCACACTCAGGGTTGGCAGTGTCCGGGGAGCAGGCTCAGAATTCCTGCTCCGCCAGGTCCACATTCCAGCAGGAAACAAGTCGAGTACTGGCGTTGCCCCTGGGGAGTGTCATGAACTAGGGAAGGGAGAGTGAGGAAGGGAGAGCGGGTGAGAGGTTGTAACTTAAACCGGCAGGTCAGGGAGGGCCATCTCAGCAGAGACGCGGAGGCAGGGAGGGAGCGGGCAGCGTGCACTGTGGACCAGAAGCCCTGGGAAAGGGCTGAGCTAAGGCAAAGGCCCGGAGGTGGGGCCAGGAGGGGAGGGGAGGTCGGAGCAGTGGTGGGAGGGACCTATTAAAGTTATTAGGGCACTGGGCTTTGGGAGAGGGGTGTCTGAGCATTTGGAGCAGTTTGGTGCACCTGTGTCAGGAGTGACTGCAGAAGTCGGGGGGCAGTGGGGAGTGTGGGGGTCAGATGCAAGGCTTCCACACGCCAGGTGACGGGACGGTGGCCTGGCCTGCAGTGCTGGCAGTGGAGGTAGAGAAGGGGTCTGATCCTGGGTTTTGAAAGCCAAGTCCAAGATCAACCGAAGGACTTGTATGCATGCATGTGAGCCCAACCAATGGACACAGGCAGGCACCTGGGGGTGAGGGCATGAGTGGGGGGTCTGGGGGGGTAAGGACACATATGTAATATCTTAATCAATAAAGAAAAAAATTAAATTAAAAAATATTAATTTAAAAAGAAAGAAAGAAAGCCAAGTCCAAAATTAAGCCAACCTTGATTTACTTACAGTTCATGTCACTTCATCCTGTGACTGTCAGGATTGCCTGTAACTTCCAGGCCAATTAATATTAAATCCCATAGTTGTGATCAGTTGAATTGGAGTTGTCTAATGCTGTATGGAGGGAAAGTTTCAGAAATGAATAATGTGAAGGTGAAAAATGAGTGACTAAGAAAGACTGGGGTTCTCATTGATGTTCTAGAACAGCGGTTCTCAAATTAATCACCTGGAAGGCTCTGGCCGGGTAGCTCAGTTGGTTAGAGCCGTGGTTGGCAACCCGCGGCTCGCGAGCCACATGCGACTCTTTGGCCCCTTGAGTGTGGCTCTTCCACAAAATACCACGTGCGAGTGCGCACGTACAGTGCGATTGAAACTTTGTGGCCCATGTGCAGAAGTCGGTATTTTGTGGAAGAGCCACACTCAAGGGGCCAAAGAGCTGCATGTGGCTCGCGAGCCGCAGTTTGCCGACCACTGGGTTAGAGCATCATCCCAATACGCCACGGTTTGGGGTTCGATCCCCGATCAGGGCACACACAATACTCAACCAATGGGTTCATAAATGGGGGAACCAGCAGGTTCTCTCTCTCTCTCTCTCTCTCACCACCCCGCCTCTCAAAATCAATACATTTTAAAAGAAGACAGTCGGGCCTGCCCCGGCGTTGCTGCAGGAGTCGTCTGGGAGAAGGCCTGGGAGTCTGCATTGCCAGTGGCGGCTCAGGACTATGCTTGGGAAGCACTGCTCCAGCTTAGGCACAGAGCATTAGACACCTCCAGTGGAGGGGGACGTGGGCACGTTTAGTTCAACTCTGCAAACCGAGTGCCTCCCAGGGAGGCCACAGGAAGGTGTGGGACAGGGAGGCCCGACACCAGGTCCGGAGCCGGTTCAGGTCCCGCAGGTGCGCAGCCTGATGGCCACCCCCAGCCCCGGGACAGATCAGGAAGCCGAGGCCCGAGGAGGCTGCCGCCCTAATTTCCATGGAACTATTTTGGGGTTTTATTTTAACCTGCGGCACAATGCAGACCTGAGTGGCTCTCATTCCTGAGTTGTGCTGAGACAGGGATTCATTTCAAGTGGAAAAGGGCAAATAACAACTATTTCTTTCATATAAAAGGATGCGCACATACAGTGTGTCTATATTTGACCTTTAAAGTTTGTGTACATAGATATCTCTAGATAGTGAAATTATTGATCATTTTTTACTTTCTTCTTTTATGTAAGGCTTGAGTTGTTTAAAGCCCATTCATAACTTTTACGACAGAGAGAAAGAACATAGTGATTTTTGCTGTGAGGAAGTGTCCATCTTCCTAGTTACCAGTGTTCTTGCTTAACCACAAGATGGAGCAGTTCACAACAGAATAAGCACTAAACGCAGAGAAAGGCGGAGAGGGGATTCCTGCCCCTCCCCAAACTTAATCCCGCTGATTCGTGTACATTGTAATTCGTCTTAAAAACATCAGGTGTGTTGATTACATCTTTAATTATTTTTTGTTTTGTTAATTCTCACCCGACGGTATTTTTTCCATTAATTTTTTAGAGGGAGTGGAAGGGAAGGAGGGAGGGGACGAGAGAGAGACATCGCTGTGAGAGAGACGCATCTGTTGGTTGCCTCGGACTGGGCCAGGATGGAGCCTCTGACCGTGCAGTGTGCGGGCTGACGCCCTAACCACTGAGACGCTGGCCAGGGCTTGGTTACATAGTTAAATCCAGCTATTGCAGACACATCTCTGAATTCCAATTTATCGTTATGTGTATGCTTCCCCTTCATGTGTTGGATCGATTACTTTTCTCCTTCTTGGCCTTTGGCTAAGATCAAGTGTATTCATTCATTCCCTTTAAGGAAGGGAATTGCTAGGGAGACTAGAAACAAGTGCAGTGCGAAACCAGCGAAAGGCTGCGCACACTCCTGCGTGCGTGTTGGAACCTTGAATCAACTTTTTAAAAAATAAAGTTTCATTATTTACATAAGGTGTGTGGATTTTTTTCCTTTTTTAAAAATCCTCACCCAAGAATATGCTTAAAGAGAAGAAGGGAGGGAGGGAAAGGGGTTGGGGGCAAAGGAGAGAGAGGGAGGGGGGGGGGGGAGAGAGAGAGAGAGAGAGAGAGAGAGAGAGAGAGAGAGAGAGAGAGGTGAGAGGTGAGAGAAATATCAGTTGTGCTCAGGGATCAAACCTGCAACCCAGGTCTGCACCCCAGGTATGTGCCCTGAAGGGGAACTGAGCTGGCAACCTTTTGGCACCAAGGACGATGCTCAACCAACTGAGCCGGGGGCCCGGCTGGATCAGCTTTAAGGGGCTATTTTTCCAATTAAGTAAAGAGAATAGCCAGGTGCCACCAACCAGCAGGCGCCTCCCCTTCTTGGCTACACAGTGACTTTCTGGCTTTGCCCACACCGATCCAAAGGAGCACAGCTTCCCCCTCCAGGCCCCGCACCTGCCCCGGAATTAGCCCTGGTCGCCTCCCACCCCTGCGTCTGGCCATGTAAATTCTTTCACGACAGCTTACATCTTTCCTCCCCATGCTGTTTCCATAGAAGCGCCCCTCAGTCCCGGACAGGGGCACGAGCCTTCCCCGGCCCTGCTGCTGCGGCTGGTGTGGCTGCACCTGAGTCTGGCCAGCCTAGGGCTCAATAGAACCTTCTTTTCAGAAAAGCTTTTAGCCATGAACGCTTTCTGTTGAACAGCCATTGATAAACTATAAATGTTAGTGTACAAAAAAAAGTAGAGAGACTTTGATTAAAAATAGAGGAAGACAAATTTTAAAAATTAGACTCACAAACCACACATTTAGGACCCAATTCCACCCTGAGGCTTGGAGAAGGGCGTGGGGGTCTGCTGAGGGCGTGGTGGGCTCGTCGAGACGTGCCCAGGAGAAGGCGAGCTAACTGGCCACGTGCTGCGCACAGATGGGCAGAATGGCCCGCTCCCCCTTCCCTGCCTCCCACCCGCACCCCTCCTGCTTGGCGTGGGGCCGAGAACGGTGTGCAAGCTGAGCCAGCCCGTTTGCCTCCAAAAGCATCAGTGCCCTGTGGGCGAGGCAGGCTGCCGGGGTCAGGAGGAGGCCCCCCACACTCCACCTCAACATCCCAGCAGAGGGGCTCCTCGTGGAATCGCTACATCACATAAAGCCACCTACTGGGCCTCGGTGCCATCAGAGCACAGGGAATGCGTCTGCCCGCTCCTGCGCGCGGCAGTAACAGTAACAGTGAGATACCCGGCAGCAGAAGGGCAGCATTAGGACTCCACATGCGTTTGACAAATGGAGAAAGAAAACAAATCACCCATAGTCTTACCATCTCCCCATCCAGTAGCTAGTCTCATTCTTAGGAATTTCGTTGTGGTACATTTTCATGGGACACCACGTCTCACATCATTGTAATTAGAGTGTACACACAATTTAAAAATTGATTTTCCATTTACTACCATAACCATTTTCTGTGTAGCTATAAGGTTCGTAATTATAATTTTAATGACCTCATCATATTCCATCCATTGAGCATATGTTCCATGATTTACTTAACTAGTTTTCATACCATTAGCCACATGTGCCTTTAAAAATAATATTGTAAATAACATGCCGCAAGCACATTGTATGTGTGCGTGCATTCTCGCTCATTTGTCCTGAGGGTAAGTCCCTAGAACTGACTTCAGGGAGTCCATGGGCGGAACTGAGACTTTACACCTGATGCCACCGGCCACAGCCAGGCTGAGCGCCCAGCACTGAGCCTTTTCATTTCAGAAGGCCCCAGCTTCCCACGCCCCCTGCCCAGGGGCCGTGCGTCTCCACCCTGGCCCTGCGTCTCAGGGTGCCCCTCCACGAAGCCCAATACTCCTGCTTGAGCCCTTATCTCATCGTTTCCCTGACAGCTGGGCTGTCCCCCCCGGCTGACCTGGTTGCCCTCGGTCGTGAGTGTGCTCAGCGCTCCGTCCCCAGGCGCCCTCAGAGGCCCTGGGCCCCACTGGCTGCTGCCCGCCCCCTCTCCTCCCCAGGTGCCTCTCCACACTTCCTGCCTCAGGTACACTCCATGCCTCTGTCATATCAGTCCAGGGCAGCCGGCTCCTGCTTCTGCCTCTTCTACACATCAAAGGTCCATGCACATCTTCCAGGAAACTTCCTCCTGCCCAGCGTCCATGTCCTCCTACCCTTCCGACACTCGTCTGCAAATGTCTGCCATCTTCTCTGTTCACGCAGCCCCCAACCATTGGTGTTGCCCCACACAGGAGCACAGTGAGGTGAATGCCCATGGGGCAATGCTGTCATAGCGGTTCTAACATTTGCAAACCATAAGGTCCCCTCGCCCTGGCTTTGGGACTGTCAGTCCTTGGCTTCAGTCTCCACTTTCTTTTCATTCCACACATGATACATGGACAAGCGCGTCTGCTTCCAAGATTCTCACCTTTCCCTGTGCAATGACTTCCCAATCCACCTCTACAAGATCTTTCGCTGAGTCTGACTCTATCTATCTGCCTATTGAACGCCTCTACAGGGATGCCCTCCAGGTGGCTCACACTCAGCAGGCCCCTGGAAGCATGATTTCCCACTGAGCCTGCTGTCTATCCGTATTCTCCTCCACTCTTCACTATCAAGTTCAAAAGCTGTCCATCACTTCACACCCATCCAGGGTTCCTCACTCCCTGGGAGCTTGTCCGGCCCCATCTCTCCAGTCTCTCTCCTCGTGTTCATCCGTCACTGAGTTCACTTCACAGCTCTTGTCAGCTCCTAGGTTATTCCAACTGCCTGGCAAATGGCCTCCATTATGTAGCTCATCCCTCCCCCTTCATAATCGGCAATGAGCTGCTGCAGGGAGTGGGTAGGCACTGCAGGCTGACTTTCTGGGCTCGATTACATTCTGTCTTCAGCTATCTGTGCACCTTTGGGAGGTTCTTTAGCTTCTCTCCATGTGTCCACATGGAAGATGGAGGCAGTAATAGCCTCTACCTCAGAGAGCTAGGGTGAGGATGGGATGAGGATTACAAGAGTCAATCCAGGTCAAATACTTGGGACATTACCTGGCACATATTAAGCGCCCATTGAATGTTAGTTGCTGTCATCATCATCATCATCACCATTATTAACTTCTTCTGCACCACTTTCTAAAGGAAAAACCTGGTCAAACAAGATTCCACTCAAAACCATTCAGTTCAGATATTTGTATACCCACGTTCATAGCAGCAGCAATCTCAACAGCCAAAGTTTAAAAACTGCCCAAGTGCCCATTGGCAGATGATGGATAAACAGAATGTGTATCGTAAAAAGGAAGGAAACTGACACATGCCACCGCGTGGGCGGGCCTTGCGATCACTACGGCAAGTGCTGTGAGCCAGTCAGAGAAGGTGAACACTGTCTGACCACTTATGTGAGGTGCATAGAGCAGCCAAATTCACAGTCAGAAAGTAGAGTGGCCGCTGCCAGGCCTGAGGGCAGGAGAAGGAGGGGATAGTGTTTAATGGGGATGGAGTTCAGACTGGGAAGATGAGCATGTTCTGGAGGTGGACGCGGTGATGGTTGCACAACAGTGTGAATGTACTCAGTGCCATTAAATGGTCCACGTAAAAATGGTCAAAAGAGTAAAAATTATATAATTTTTACCCAGTATCTCCTCTTTGCCTATAAAATTGCAACACCAAAGAATGCGGCCCAAACCCTGAGGCTCTGTCTCAGGTCACTGTTCTGGCCTCTCCTGCCGCTCCCTGAGCACAGCCACTCGACACTATGTGTTCTCTTATGCTGGGAACTTGGACAACACTCGCCTCTGCCAGGCTCTGCATGCCGTGCCCTCCGTGTCTGAGACTTGCTCCTCGCCCACTTCCTGTGCTCTGGTCTTCTGAGGGGCTTCGCTAGGACAAAATTAAAGCATAGAATCGTGGAACATTATAAATGATTATAGTTGAACTCCCATTTACAGATGGGGAATAGGTCATCAATTTACCCGAGAACATGCAGCAAGTTGGGGTGCAGCCAAGAACCCAGGTTTCCTGCTTCCCAACATTGAACTCCTGGTATTACACTTTGACAACCAGGGCTGTGTCTGGGCCAGGAATGAGGCCAGACACTGACATGTGGAGGCCAGACAGGCCCTGGGAACCATACCTCCCAGGTTATGGCCACATTAGACAAACTTGTTCATTTAATCACTTGTATGTCCATCCATCCATCCACCCACTCTTCATTCAAGTGGGAGGCCTGATCTGAATCCTGACCTCTCCAGGTGACCGTGAACAGGTTATTTGCCACCCTGTGCCTCACCTTCCTCATCTGTAAAATGGGATAACAATATTATTTACTTCATAAGGCGACTATAAGATAAATTAACATGTAAAATGCTTAGCATAGTGCCTGGCACTTAGTAGGTTGTACAACGATTCAGCAATAAATTGAGAGAGAAATACCTCCAAGTTATGCACATGCTGGGGTGTGCGCTGCCTCCGCCGGGTGGTGGTGATAATGAGCCTGACTGTGTCAGGCAGAGCCGCGCAGGTTCCCGAGGGGAGGGCTCTGCAGTCACAGAGGGTTCAGTTCACCTTGGGACCCAGTGTCTCTGAGCTTGAAATTAGCTACGATAAATGCATGTAAGATTTCAAACACTTTTTATATTATGCAAATATGATAGTAAAGTTTGTTTAACAACATGAGCACAAGTAAAATGTAAAGTTTATGGTTTTTTCTGATGAGAAAGAAGAGAAATAAAGCCTTTACTTACATGGTAATTCCTGATGATGTATCTAACAGATGGGCGGGGCCGCGGTGTGCTCCTGTTGGCTGAGGTCGGCAGGGCTCTGCATTTAAACCAGAGAAATTTCTCTCTGCTTCTGTCTCAAAACTCATCACAGATGTCAGAAAATCTTCTTTGAATACTAATAAATTAAATAGAAAACTTCCCTTCTTACCATTCAAGAGCTTTTTCTGACCATCCACTAATTTGTATCATCTACAAAGCGGGACTTTCATAAAAGGCATGTTTAGCTACTGATGTTAATTTGTTAAGTGTGGAGGGTGTTATTTTTGCAAGCACTGGTGAATATGGCTAATTAAAAACACTTCTCCACCTTAAAATATCTTTTACTGAAACTCAAGGTCAAGGGAAAGTGCTGTGAAAGCCGTGCACATGTTTCTGTGTGGCCCTGTCTTCAGTTGCTGGGTCGTGTAGAAGTGTGTTTGTTTTTATAAGAAACTGCCAACGTGTGTGCAGAAAGGCTGAACAAACTTACACTTCTTCCGGCAAGTGTGAGTGACCCAGTTTCTCCACACGGTCACCAGCATTGGTGCTGCCTCTGTTTTCTAGTTTAGCCACTCTGATGGCATGTGGCGATAGCTTCTTGTGGCTTTGGCTTGTGCTTCCCTAATGGCAAAGGACTTTGAAGTCTTTTCATGGGCTGATCTGCCGCCTGCGTGCCCTCTTCTGTGGACAATGTCATGACTCCATTCATGTCTCCTGCCCATTTTTAAATTGGGTTGTTTGCTTTTTACTGCTGAGTGTTGGAAGTTCTTTTTGTATTGAAGTCCTTTATCAGACGCATGGTTTGCTAATATTTCCCCCCACCCTGCAGCCTGTCTTTTTACCCTCCTAACAGCTCTGCTCAGAAAAAGAGCTTTTCTTCAATTAGGTCAAGTTTCCCTTTCACGGATCCTGCTTTTGGTGACAAGTCTAAGAACTCTAGTCCGAGCCCTAGCTCACGAAGATATTCTCCTTTTTTGGTAAAAGTTTTACAATTATACATTTTTAAGGTCTGTGACCCATTTTGGATTAACTTTCAAGGAGTGACATTAAGTCAAGGTTCATGTTTTGGGCTGTGGGTGTCCAATGGCTCCAGCACCACTTGTTCCCAAACAATCTTCCTCCCTTGAATGGCTTTGCACCTTCGTGAAAAGTGGCTTCAACTTTTGACCATAGACACCCACAGCAGGGCTTGTTCCAGAGGAGGAAAGCAGAGTTAGCTGGTCAAATAGTGTGTGTTTTCCTCCTCTTCACCAACACTGAAGTCTCACAAGGTGCTGAGACACCGGGGTGTGGTTTATGTAGAGGAGAGCCTGTGGTGGGATTAGTCTTAACCAACCGGATGCTAACATTTCCGATCACACTGCGCCCTTCCGGGCAGCCGCCAGGGCCATTCTCAAACCTGTACCCCCGCGGCCTTGCTTTCAGAGCAGACAACCGAAGAGAATCGTCTCACTACTCAGAGTGTGGGCCAGCCTGTTTTTAGTCACAGGTGGTGCTTCCTGTCCTGAATACCCCCACCTTTCCCCTTATTCACAAGTGGCTTTTGCATGTCACTAGGGCCACATCAGCAGTTAGTATGGGGTTTCACAGCAAAGGACTAGCTGTGAAATGATGAACTACTTACCTTGCTCAGTCTCATTGGCTTAGCTGTACCATGGACGCAGAAAGTGAGGACTAAGAAAGCTATAAAAGCAGGGGGCATAGTACAGTGCCTGACATAACTATTTAATATGTGATAACCAGTATTGTTAGCGCTTTAGGCTGCTTTGAAAAATTTAATCTTTGTGAGGACATTCAAAGAATATGATGGAGGCTTCTAAGGTAATTCCATTAAAGACCACCAAAACGTTTTGAGCAGTGTGAGACGATTACTTTGAAAGGGTGACACTCATTGGTTATGTCATGTCTGGCATGTTTGTTGACAAAGAATTTCAATGGTAAATACAAAACTCAGGACAGTGGTCAGCTCTGGAGGCGGGCAGGGGGGTGGGGCGGGCCAGGAGCAGACAGGAAGTTGGAAAGTGTGGGAATGTGCTGGTGAAGTTGGATGGTGTGTTTTTGTTGTGCTTAGTACATATTACATAAGTTCTTTTCAATAAATCAAATGCTACACAATAAATTCTCCTTAAAAATTAGTCTCATTGACTCATAATCCTACCTGACGCATATGTGCATAATATTCACATGGATATGTAAAACATAAGTCAATTTAGTTCAACAAATTTCTATTGAACTGCTACTAGTGCATAAAAATAAATATGTAAGTGCTATCCAAACATGCTGAGACGGTTTAATGGAGGACAAGATAAGTTTCAAATGTAGTCAATATTAACCAAAGAAGGTGTCTTAGAAGAGGTAAATTTTAGAGTTAAATGAAACACCAATCAGAAAGAATGTATGCACTTCTGTGTTCATTGCAGCACAATTTCCAATAGCCAAGATCTGGAAGCAGCCCTAGTACCCTTCAGTAGATGAGTGAATAGAAAGCTGTGGTGCATTTACACCATGGAATACTACTCAGCAGTGAAATAGAAGGATCTCTTACCCTTTGAGACAGCATGGAGGGACCTGGAGAGCATTATGCTAAGTGAAGTAAGCCAGTCAGAGAAAGACAAGTATCACATGATCGCACTCATATGTGGAATCTAATGAACAAAATAAACTGACTAGCAAAATGGAGTCAGACGCATGGACACAAGGAGCAGACTGGTGGGAGCCAGAGGGGAGGGGTGGGGGACTAGATAAAGAAGTGAAGGGTTAGCTAGAGAACCTAATCCATGCCCCATGGACGTGGACAATAGTGTAGTGAAGGCCCAGGGAGGGGCAGCAGGGGTGGGTGTAGGTGAGCAAAGCGAGGAGGGAGGGAGACATCTGCAATAGTGTCAACATTAAAAAAACCTTTATGTAAATATTTATATGTGTAATTTAATGACAGAAAGGTCCAAGTGGAGAGTGGGCATTTCTGGGATCTTGTTGTTTGCCTCCGCCCTCCAGAGCGCTGGGTTCCCAGTGCGGACGCACACAGGCGGAGGCTGGAAGCCCCGCAGGCACCTCCCTGGAGGTGAGACAATGACACTGTACATTGACGGCAAGATTGGAATCTGACCTCCAATCCTTCCGCTGCGCCACAGCACCCCTTGCCGTCAGCAAAGGGCAAGGCCCGCCTCAAGGATGCCGCGGCAAGCGATGTGCTGCGGGTGCTCCCATCTCCTGGTCTGGGGGTAAAAGTTTTGAGCCAGGAGGCATGGCAATTGCCAAAATTTAGGTGTGCTGACTGCGAATAGGATGGATTGTGAGAGGGTTGTCAGGAGCGTAGACTGGGTCATGCCGCAGTAACAAACACAACCTCGGAGGTCCACAGCAGCTCGCTCAGCAGGTCCTCCTGGGTCAGCCGGCTCTGCCGGGAGGGCTTCACCGCTGGGTGGAGGCAGGGAGAGAAGCTGCCAGAAGCGCCACTCTGCTCGGGTTCAGGGGCCAAAGCAAGTCCCTTGGCCAAGTCTGGCCTCAGTGGGGTGGGACAGTATAATTCTCTCACAGGAAGGGGCGGTGAACATTTTGGGGGAAAAAATGCAACCTGACATAAAGAGTAAAGCAACAAAGCCAGAAACATCTCAGAGAAAGCTGGGTAACAGCTTCAGCTTTGTCTTGCTATCTCACATCTTAAAGCAAGTATAAGAAAGGGTAAGGGAATCCTATATAATAAAAGGCTAATATGCAAATTGACCAAACGGCAGAACGACTGGTCGCTATGACACGTACTGACCACCAGGGGGCAGATGCTAAACGCAGGAGCTGCCCTCTGGAGGTCAGTGCTCTCCCACAGAGGGAGCGCCGCTCAGCCAGAAGCCCGGCTCGTGGCTGGCAAGCACAGCAGCAGTGGTGGGAGCCCTCCCACCTGCACTGCAGGCAGGCGGTAAGGAGCAAGGGGCCCAGGACTGCAAGAGGGCACAGGCTGGGCTGAGGGGATTCCCCCCATCAAGTGCACAAATTTTGTGCACTGGGCTTCTAGTTCCAAATAATGCAAAGTCTGCTTTTACATGATTTCCTGGTACCTTTTATTCATAAGGCAGGACTAAAACCAGGGAGCAGAACGAGTCCACTGGAGGGAGGATGGAAATGTGAAAGGATGAATATTTAAAAGTCAGTGCACAGAGCTGGTAGCCATGCAGAGAGGAAAGAGTGCAGTTTCTAAAATAAAAGTTCACATCCCTGCAGCCATTACGACTTGGATGAGCACTTTAATCTGGACCTTCAGTTTCTCCAACTTTATTGAGCACCTACTCTGTGCCAGGCTCAGGAATAGATGGTGCGCGAACAAAGGAGGTGGGACTGTTTGCAGAGCGCCTACAGGCTGGCGGCGTGCAGACAACTTTGATGAGAGTGGTCAGTGCTCTAATCGTAACTGGGTGGAAGATATCCCCGGGAGAAATGGAAAAGCTAACCCAGAGGGTGGCGGAGCTGGGCAGGGGAGGAAACACGAATTCTAACAGCACCCACGTGAGCTGTTTAGCAAAGCTCCCTACTCCGTCCCTCAAAGATTTAGGTAAATGTGGCCTAAATCTAGTGCCCAGGGCCTGGCTCAAAGCCCTTCACGCAATTTCCACACTTACTCCCCCATTCTCGTCTAGATTCTTCTGGAGGGAACTTTGGGTTTTCTTCTTTTTCCTAAGAAACTCGATCACACATCACTCTGTGCTCCTCCCGTCTTCGACCCCCCCCCCTTCCTCCTCGCCAGGCAGTGTGCTTGGTGCTGAGACTATGTCACTAAACCAGCACGGTCTCGACCCATGGAGCTTATGTCTTATGTGGAGATAAATGGTCAACACTTATTAGAAGACCTCGTGAGTAAATACAGTAATTGCTGGTAATGATAAGCACGGTAATTAGCAGTTTCCTGAAGGTTAGTGTATTCCGAAGTGTTGTCCAACACTACCAAACGGTTCTCCTGTCCTCAGGGATGGAGCGGGTGCCCACAAATTTAACTCAGTCCTGACAGTGTCTGCCTGGGGAGAGCATCAGACCCCAAGGTTCTAGCCCCACCTCACACACCAATCACAAGTCCTTCCGAATGACTGGTTAAAAACAGAGTCCTCAGCTTCCCCTCGGGTCCCATGATTTGCTAGGATGGCTAACAGCACCGGAAGCATTCACTTCCAGGTGCCAGTTTATTATAAAGGGCACGGATGAAGCCCAAGGGAGAGGTGCACAGCGTGATGTCTGGAAGGGTCCCAAACACAGGAGTGTCTGTCCCCCGGGAAGTGGGTACACCACCCTCCAGATGTGTCGATACAGTCACAGCCCAGAGGCTCCCCAAGTCGCACTGCTCAAGAGTCTTTACACAGCTTCCCCGCAGCCCCTCCACCTCCTGCCTCCCCAGGGGCTGGTGGGTGAGGCTGGAAGGTCCCTCCTCAAATGTCCAGCTGGTGACCAGCTCCACCCCGTCACCCCATTAACATCACTCAGGTGAGCTCCAAAAGGGGGATCCTTATGGATAACAGAAGTCACCTTCAGGCTTCTCATCACATAGAAAAGCCCAAGGGTTTAAGGTCTCGGTGCCCAAAACAGGAATGAAGACCAAATATTTATTTCTTATTATAAATCACGGTATCACATGTACCATGGAGGAAATGGCAGAGACTAGAGTGGCAATCAAGGAGAGGAGTGGGTGGCTGGAGAGGCAGTTGGGAAGACAGAAGCCCCAGATTTGTGGCAATTTGATTGGAGGTGGAGCAGGAGATGAAGAGCGTGCTGGTGGTTCTGTGCAGGCCACTCGCTGTGCTGCCTGCAAGCAGGTGTCTGACAGGCAGCGGTGGAGCGGGTGTCTGGAGTACAGGAGGCAGGTTACAGCAGAGGCGGGGGTTGGGGGCATGCAGGTGGTCTTTGAAGCCATGAGAGTGAATGACATCAACCAGGAAAGGAGGGTATGTTGAGTGAAAGAAAAGGTGTGAACAGATGTGAGCTCCACTTATAGTTAAAGGATAAAGAGAGAGAGAATGAGAAATGGGGGGAGGGGGGGGGTGTGTCTTTGTTCAGGAATCCATTGGTAGGAGGTAAACACAAAGAAAAGTGATGGTGGGAGGAGGAAGCGACACGCCCAGCTCTCTGGGCTGGTGGGATAATTAAAGCTACATGGGGCAGATCAGCAAGAGGAAATGACCGTGTGAGAACATGTCTGTGCATGGAACCCACATGCAGGAGAGGTTCAGAGACGGGCAGGCATGTCATTCTGAGCTAAGGATGCGCAAGGCACCTGCGGCTTCAGAGGGGCAGAAGGTCTTTCACAGGATGATGAGAGCAGATGCTCAGTAACTGGACGTTTGCCCGGCCCTGTAGACCTGTCAGAAAACGTTATTTCTGGGCAGTCCCTAATGTTAGTTATCTAAGAGAGGTAGGAGTTTCCTGAGCCTGCAGGGTCTCCATGGCCTGCAGCTCAGAGTACCCACAGGCCCAAGGGCCCATCTTGGGGAGGCTGTTCTGACCCAGTCCAGGGAGACTGTGAGGGCAGGGCGGTGGAGGGAGCAAGCCCTGGAGGGCTTCCAAGGGGCCAATAGGTTCTATTTCTTGATCCGGGCAGTGATCTGTCTCCTGTTCACTCTCATGTTATCTGTGAAATGGCATGTGTCTGTATGGATGTTATATTTCACCATGAAAAGTATACCTTCTGTGTTCAGAGAAGCAGCAAAAACCCAGAAGCCTATTTAAAAACACGATTTCATCCACTGATTCCATTTCTCTAATTAAAGTGCCTATTAAATTTGACAAGAAGAGACTTATATGTAATTTAAAATAGAACTAATCCTATATAATAAAGAGGTGATATGCAAACTAACCCTCACGCACTCGCAAGATGGTTGCCTACGACCAGAATGGCAGGGGGGTTAGTGAGGGACAACCAAACGACTGAACAGCAGGCTGTGTGGGGGGACCAGGCAGGAGGGGGGAGCCATGAGGGGTGACCAGGCCAGTGAGGGGGCAGTTGGGGGCAACCAGGCCAGAAGTGGGGGGCAGTTAGGGGCGACCAGGCAGGCAGGCAGGTGAGCGATTAGGATTGTGAGAGGATTGTGAGAGGGATTGTGAGAGGGGTCCTGGGTTGGAGAGGGTGCAGGCTGGGCTGAGGGGACCTTCCCCCGGTGCATGAATTTTGTGCACCATGTCTCTAGTTCTTACATAAATGTTACTGAGCAAACCATTTTTTGAAACATCAGATATGGCTCCTCAGATCATCTAAGATGAGAAATATCAAGTTGTCAGGAGATAAATGGCTTTAGAGTCTCTTTCCTCTTTAAAAGGCAGCAGGCTCCCCCGCTGCACAAGGCTCCCTCCCCAAAACAGAGAGTGGAGAGCGGCACCCACGGGTAACCTCCTTCCCTGATTGAATATCAGCTCCCTTAGGGTGGAAGGGGCTTGCTTTCTCTAGTGCCCTTTTAAAAAAGTAAGTTATCAAGTAAATTTGATTTTCACACAAAAGGGATGTGATCAGGCCCGTAGGCTGATGGGAGTGGAAGATCCCCCGCTCCTGCTCACCCCAGGGCTCCTCACTGGTTTTTCCCTCCATGCTCTCTCCACCCATCGTTACCTGGACAACAAAGGCTGGCTGATAGCATGGGCAATAGCAGGCAGACCCCAGAGCTCCCCGCGCAATCTGGGGGGAAAGGAGAGAGATAATGAGAAATCTTGGGGGGAATCTTGTCTTCAGAGAATCTTTTTCTTTCATTTTCACATTTATTCCACTTTGCCCAGAATATTATTTTGGTCTCAGACCATCTTATTCATCCATTCTGCTGGATATTGCAAATGATTTAAATCCAGAAACCTTTTCTATGTGACTTTCAAATGTGGGCTTATACTTACCTTTGATTATGCTTATGCTTACTAGTCTGATGATTCTATTCAGACAAAACAAAACAAGGACTCAGAGGCCTTCACCCCGCCCCTTCTCCCCCCCCCCCCCCCCACCGAGGCCCCTCCTCAGCCCACATCTAACCCCAGGGGACAGGGAGCGTGACTCCAGACTGCAGGACAGAGCAAGGACAGCCAGTGTTGCCCAGGGCCTCCCGGGGGCTCAAGCATCCCAAATACTGCTCACCATCTAAGTAAGCATAATAATTGCTGATCGTGTCTGGGAAGGGGCTTTGCCTGAGAAGATTGCTTTTCCCTGGTACAAATAATGGATTCCTTTTCTAGTCTTCCCTTTCTGGCCAACCCTGAGTTTCAGTTGTTGGCATGGGTCCCTCCCACACTCAAGGGGAACAGATTATACACCAGAAGGTGGAGGTCATGGGAGAACACCCCAGAGTCTGTTCAACACAGTTATTAAAATCTGTCCCATAGCAGACCAATCGGGTGACACAAACATAGGAGCAAACAGTCAAAACTGCTGGCAGCAGCCCTAGCTGGTTTGGCTCAGTGGATAGAGCATCAGCCTGTGGACTGAAGGGTCCTGGGTTCGATTCCAGTCAAGGGAACATGCCCAGGTTGTGGGCTCGATCCTCAGTAGGGGCTGTGCAGGAGGCAGCCAATCAATGATCTCTCTCATCATTGATGTTTCCATCTCTCTCTCTCCCTGACCTTTCCTCTCTGAAATCAATAATATCTATACTAATAAAAGGATAATATGCTAATTAGACCAGGAGATCTTCCAGACATCCTTCCGGACAAAGCCATGGTGGTGGGGCCAAGGCAGAGGCGGTTACGGGCGACCAGGCCATGAGGGGAGGGCAGTTGAGGGTGATCAGGCTGGCTGGAGATGGGGCAGTTGGGGGGGACCAGGCCTACAGGGGGGATAAGTTGGGGGCAAGCAGGCTGGCAGGGTGGGGGCAGTTGGGGGTGATCAGGTCAGCAGGAGGGGGCAGTTGGGGGTGATCAGGCCAGCAAGGGGGGGGCAGTTGGTGGCAAGCAGGCCAGCAGGCAGAGTGGTTAGGGGCGACCAGGCAGGCAGGCAGGTGAGCAGTTAGGAGCCAGCAGTCCGGATTGCAAGAGGGATGTCTGACTGCTGGTTTAGGCCTGATCACACAGGGATTGGGCCTAAACCGGCAGTTGGACATCCCCTGAGGGGCCCCAGATTGGAGAGGGTGTAGGCCGGACTGAGGGATACCCCCTCCCCCGCACGAATTTCATGCACCGGGCCACTAGTGTGTGTGTGTGTGTGTGTGTGTGTGTGTGTGTGTATAAAATTATATATATATATATATATATATATATATATATAATTTTTTTTTTTTAACAAAAACAAAAAACCGCTGGCAGCAGCCTACTGGGCTCTTTCTTCCTGGAGTCTGCCATGCGATGCCCCTGCTCCACTGTCTCTGTGGCGACACTCACCACAGTCCTTCCCAGCATCCTCTCACAATGCCAGCACGCACTGTCCCAGCTCTCTGTTAGCAAAGGTGTATTCTGACAGAGGTTACCACTGGGAGCACGGAGGGTTTGGGCAGGAAAGGGACATCACCAGTCGTGTATCAGAGAGGGGTCATACCGTGTGAAAGGCAAAAAGGAAAGAAGGGAAGGACAAGGAAGCATGAGGATGGGGAAGGAGAAAGAGGGAGAGAGGTAGGGGGAAGAGTGGGAGGGGTGATCAGGGAGAAGGAGGGAGGGAAGGAAGAGGGCCTTAGAGATCTGACCTCTCCTTGTCTTCTGGCTTCCGGCTGAGGGACAGAGAGGGCGGGCAGGAGGCTGGAAACATTTGCCCAACTTGCCCACGTTGAAAGTGCCCTTCCAGCAGCTTCTCCACTTAGGGCATCTCCCTTACCCTTCTCCCCACAGAGGGTGTGGGTGCAGGCAGAAGCAAAACTCTTCTCCTCACGGCTTGGGAGAGTCCCTGGGTTCTGAGTCCTGCCAGTCGCTCACTCTGTTGGGCCAGAACGGCACCAGGTGTTAGACCAGGGGGGTCTGGTGGGGTCCGCACAGTGGGGTCAGCCGGGACCTGGGTCAGCCGCCTTGGTTACTTGAGTTCTGGCTGGGAAAGAATGCAGAGTCCAGACTCAAACTACAAGGGCAAGTTTATTTAGAAATCACAGAGGTAGAGCGAGTGGTCGGGGAAATGGGCACCGGAAACCAGGAGAGAGGAAGGCGAGGGGAACAGGGAAGACCAAGGGGAGGGAAAGGCTCGGCACCCCGGGTCCTTCCTCCCAAGGGGAAGATCTCAATAGAAGACTCAGCAGCCTTCCAGGTGTGTCCTTCCAGCGTCCTGGTCCCCACTGATTGGTTGGTACCAGTGAGAGGGTAACTGTGAACGCAGGCGACCGGGCAGGGGTCCAGTGGAAAACAAAGGCAGCTGAAACACAGGCAGGGCAGACGCGGCAGTTTGAGCAGCCTAATCACAACCAAGCAAGCAGAAATAAGAAAATGTTTCTGGACTCAAAGCGGGAGGCATGGGAAAACAAGGGAGGGCCCGCAGCACCAAGGTGTACGAACTCATAGAAACGGGGAAAGTTCAGCACAGGAACAGAGAAAGGACACACAGAAACAGGGAAAGTTCAGGCCCACTGCTGGGCAAGAACAATTGAGGGGATCAAGCAGGTGACGACCTGGATAGATATAGAAGCAGGCTTGTAGCAAATGTGTACCCCTGGACGACAGGGCTTCACGGGGCAGCCCGTTACTCGCCCCCTCCTCGTGAGGGGGGTCTGAATCTGCCTGTAATACATTTTGCACACTTTTGCCTAAATCTTCTGGTCCTCAGAGTTCATTTTTCCGAATCTCAAGACACGACCCTGAGGGGGTGCGGGGGCGCAGACCTCGGCTCACCGTCCTGGTTATGACCAGGACAGGGGTCAGTAGTCACTGCAGCTGGTCCTGAGGCAGCCATGGTGTTGCTTGTCCGGTTTTGCTGCTTTCCTGGGCCCGGAGCTGAAACACACTGAGGCCTGGACGGATTTGATGCGGGTCAGAGCCTCGTTGTCCTGGGCTTCATGCTGAAGGGCTGTTCTCCGCCCCGGTGTGTCCCCGGGGGAGGTCTAACCCCCAGGACTAGCATCAAGCCAGGGAGGAAAGGTCAGGGGAGGGTCCAAACCGCATGACCAGCGATATGGGGGCGAGGTCCTTGTTTTCCCAGCTTTGCCCCTTGCTAGGCACCCAGGCCTTTCCGCCCTGGTGACCTCTGTACCTGGCCCATCGTCCTTGCTCTGCTCATGTCTAACTGCCCACCACAGCTCCAGGGGCCAGGCTGCCGGTCACTGACGCAGGCCTCTCTGATCCGCACTCTGGGTCTCCAGCCGCCCAGGTGTGAGCGGGCTCAGCCTCCTCCAGGTCTTCACCTTACGGACCTTCTCACCTTGACCTTGGGGCTCTTCCAGTCCTCCCTCCACCTCTTCTCCCCGCACCTGCCACGGGTGCAGCCAGGGGCCAGTCCTTCCCAGGAGAGTTCTGCTGCTCACAAAACTATGGGAAGGACCTCCCACTCCCACCCCTCCACCCCCCGCCAATCCTGTGTTTCCCTCCAGAGCAGTCTAGACATTTCTGGTGGTGGGAGCTGGGGGGGTACTAACTCCAGGCTTAATGAGAATCCCCACTCTGAGCTCTGGCTCAGTGCTCTCCGCTCCGTCCGTGACTGGGCAGTCTCCTGTGTTGGCACAGGCACGGCTGCGACCCTGTGTCCTCAGCAAACTGTGCTCCAGGCGCATGGCTGGGCTCCTGCTGTGCAGTGGGATGATTCTGAAACATAGAAGAAAGTAAAACCCCTTCTTCCTCACCCCGGACGGGCTTATAGGAACACATCCCTGCCCTGGGTTTAAGGTATCCCTCCCTTTTGCCTCATCAGCAGACTTTAGCAGACATCCCTTTTCTAGATATTTTCAGCTCCCCTTTCCAGCTCTGAATGCCATAAATTCAATGGAAGGAAAAACACATCAGTTTAACCTCCCATAAATATTATGCCCGCAGAATTCTTCCGAAAGATCCCTCAGGCTGCAGTGCAGGAGATGAATTAAACATGAGCAAGACTGGCGACAGGCAGGCCACTTAGGATGCTGAGGCCAAACACCAGGCAGAGGGTGACCCTGCGTGTGGCAAAGGCGGCGGTGTGGCCGAAAAGGGATGAGTTAGACGTGTGTTAGGAGATGAATATTGAGGTCAAGCCAGGAAGGCTTCACCGTGGTTGTTTGTTTCAGGAGGAGGCAGCTGTCAGGATGGAAGGGCAGGAGCAGTGAAGCGTCATCACCTATCCGCTGGGCCTTCGGGCCAGCACAAGCCCCACTCAGCACCCCACTGCCCTGGAGCTTCTCACCCTTTCTCCGCTGTTCCCACAGCAAAAGTATGGCTTTTGCGTTAACTCACTGTGGGCCACTGCTTTGGCCATATTTCTCCAGCCATCCAAGTAGCAAGTTCACCCTGTCTCCTGGGGGCCTTGCTAGGGTGTGAACACTTGTATTTTTCAAGTTAATATACTCTTCCCTATTTCATTTTATTTCCTGGCCCTTGAGATGACATACGGTCTCAATATCCTCTCCCAGCTTCTACCAGAACCTGTTGGCCAGGTATTGAAGCACATTTGGGATCGCACATGACCACCCTTGATCAGGGAGCCCAGGCCGGTCAGGATAGATGTACCTAAGAATTTGAAGTTAAGGTTTTCTCTGCTCCATCTGGCAATGCAGCTTTCCTCTCCGAGACTGTGCCTGGCGGGGGAGGGGCTGAGCAAAGGCAAGCAAAATCACCACAAGCATTTCCAGCTGCTTTAAACCGCCCTGTCTTCAGTGTTCACTTCGTTGCTGCAGACCTTCAACCGTTTTCCAGAATCCTGACCATGTTGGTCCTGACAGATGCGATTTGTCCTGTGGTATTTATGTTGGGGAATGAGAGCAGGAAGCTGTCTGACCCGCCATTTTGCGGACGTCACCCCTGTTTCCTCCTGCTGCACAAGGAGCTGTTACGTACAGCACAGCAGAGGGAGGGCTCAGAAAGCTGAGGAACCACGTCCAGGAAGCAACAGTCTGAGAGAATGAGCTTAAATGATGGTTAAATGCTCACCCAGGCAGCTCTGCTATTCCAAGGCCAGGCCCTCGTTAGGCCCTAAGACAGTGATGGCGAACCTTTTGAGCTTGGCGTGTCAGCATTTTGAAAAACCCTAACTTAACTCTGGTGCCGTGTCACATATAGAAATTTTTTGATATTTGCAACCATAGTAAAACAAAGACTTATATTTTTGATATTTATTTTGTATATTTAAATGCCATTTAACAAAGAAAAATCAACAACAAAAAATGAGTTCTCGTGTCACCTCTGACAGGCGTGTCATAGGTTCGCCGTCACTGCCCTAAGACAGGGGGAGGGACATTGAGGAGACGCCCAGCCATGACTCATCAGACACATTTCAACCTTCCGAGCCTACAGATCCACATCACTCCCTTCTGCCAACCATGAGATGGAAGAAAACACAGAGGCCTTTCTTCAACAAAATAACACATGGGCCCCTGAGGACCCACACCTTCCTCTTAGCCCCAGCGATTATCACTAGGGCTCGGCTGAGTTTTACCTAACACAGAGCCTGGCTCAGAAAGGTGGCAGACATTTTTCAGAGCACTTCCAGCCGAATAAGTAACTCGCAGCTGCCTGGGGTTAGGCATTTTAATGTTATGGTCAAAGCATACAAGGATGACATAAGGCCTGGGTGCAAATGCTGAGAGTTGCTTTGGGAAACTTGAATATTTAAAGTGAGACAGGATAGTAAGCCAGGACAAGTGGAACAGGGAAACGGAGACATTGTTAAACAGCCAAGCAGTTCACAGCCATCTAGTAAATCACAGAATCATCTTCCCGGACAGCGCACACTTAGAGTAAATGGTTTACACTTCTCCTCCCCACCAGAGGGTCAGTAGCTTAAATCACTCTACTAGGGAGAGAGATGACAGAAATCCAATTAGTGCCCTATGTGCCAACCACACCCAAGGACAACCGCAGTCAGGGGAATAAATCTCATTTTGGCGCCTCAGCAAAATGCCGATGAATAGCCTATTGAGATCCTCTCCTAAGACCTCCCCTAATATCCCCGCCTTTAGAAAACAGATAAGAACCCTCAAAACAAAGACCCAGCATGGGTTCTTTCTGGAACGCGCCCTTGCCTTTCTTCCCTCTCAGTAGTACATCTTCACTTTCTCTCCTAAGCTGTAAGGGTCCCCGTGAGACTTGCAACCAAGGAAGGAACAGGCAGCAGCTCCTCCTGGGCTCACCCCGAAGCTGTCACCAAGGCCCCTTTCCTCTGACTTCCGTGAGCTACCAGAAGCCTCACTGTAACTCACTGGGTTTCCTACAATGTTTCCAGAGGGCCAAGCAGAGTGCGGCGTAGGCTCTCTCCTGTTGCTTCTTTTCTCTAAGACTTTTAAATACATATATATTTTTCTTGATTTCAGGGAGGAAGGAAGAGGGAGAGATAGAAACATCAATGATGAGAGAGAATCATTGATCGGCTGCCTCCTGCATGCCCCCCACCGGGATTGAGCCTGCAACCTGGGCATGTGCCCTGACTGGGAATCAAACCATGACCTCCTGGTTCATAGGTCGATGCTCAACCACGAGCCACACCGGCCTGGCTCCCCTAAACTTTTCAGTAAGCTAAAAGCAGCCCTGCCTTGGCTCACTTATTTCACTGTAGCTTTTACTTTTCCGTGAGTGCATGAAGCCAGCGTGGCCCACTCTTTCCTATAACATTTCTAGAGAGCCAAAGCAGAGCTGCACCAAGGCTCTCTCCCGCTGCTTCTTCCACCCTAAGCCCTCCCTTTGTTTCACTGTCCCAGCTTTAATAAACATACTCTCAATCCCATCTGGACTTGTGTTGTGAAATCTTTCCTGCACAAAGTCAAGAACCCACACACTACAGGCTGGCCTGAGACACACCTGCTCTGGGACCAGTCCCTTTCCAGTGCCAAAAGCACCATGTATATAGAGAAATTCAGGAAGCCACAAATATCCCCAGGGCAAGGTCAAAGCTCAGAAAACACCCCAGAAGACCCTAAACTGTCCTCTTCGTCTGACTCATAGTCTTTGTGCAAGTATAACTAATTATTAAAGGAGTACCCCAGAACAAAATAAATCTACAAAGACTGGGAGAGATATTGCAGATTTGGTTTATTTTGTGTTTTGTATTTTTCTTGCTCCTGGCATTCAAGAAAATTTCTGTCAAACATAGCTGAACACAAGCTAAGGTATAGATACTTCAATGAACACACACAACAAGAAATATACCCTTTGAAAACTAGTTGAGGAAAGACACACCAATTGGGTTATTACAGCTTTTAATAAAAATAAAAAAAACACTGAGGAATGAGAAGAATCTGGTTTGCAGAGTTACCACAGTACAATATTTAAATGTCTAATTTTCAAATCAAAGTCACAAGACATACTGAGAAACGAAAAAGCATTGTCCACTCAATGTAACAAAATAAATTGACAAAAACCATCCCTAGAAAAACCTAGACATTGAACTTACTAGAGAAAGATTTTAAAACAACTGTTTTAAATATGTTTAAAGGCTAAAGGAAAACATAGAAAAATAACTAAAGAAAATCAGGAAAATAATGTATGAACAAATGAGAATATTAATAAAGATATCTTTTATAGAGAAACCAAATGAATTCTGGAGCTAAAAGTACAATAACTAAAATGAATATTTCACTGGAGGGATTCAATATCAGAGTTGAACAGATAGAAGAAAAAAAGTCACTAAACTTTAAAATAGAACAATTGAAATGACCAAATATGAAGGATAGAAAAGAAAAAGAATTTTAAAAAGTGAATAGAATCCAAGGAATTTGTGGAACAGCATCAAGCAGACATACACACACATTATGGGTCCCAAAAGGAGAAAAGGGAGAGAAGTGGGTAGAAAAAATATTTGAAGAAAGAATGCCTGAAAACTTCCAAAATTTGATGAAATACATGAATCTATAAATGCAAGAACCTTAACAACTTTCAAGTAGAATAAATTCAAAAGCTAAAGACAGAGAGAATCTTGACAGAGAATCTTAATGGCAGCTATTTATTATGGACAGATAAAGGTTTCTTAGTGAAAATTAATAATGAATTTTCACCAGACACCATTAAAGCCAGAAAACAGTGAATGACATATTTAAAGTGCTAAAAGAAAAACATCTGTCAACCAAGAATTCCCTATCTAACAAAACTTGCCTCCAAAATAATGACAGAAAAAGTAGTATTCTCTGTGCCGGGCACTGATGTCCCGCTATTTCCCTCACCCTGCAGGCCCGCTAGTGCCTCTCTGGTCCCCAGGCTGGTCCCCATGTCGCCTGCCTGCCCACCTGCTGTTCAGCACCCCTGGCCTGGTTTCCGTGACCTCCTCCAGACCACTTGGTCTCAACCCGGGTTTCCACTACTAGAAGCAACACCCAATGAACTGAGGATTCTCAGAGAAACTTTCATTCAGTATATTATGAGAAAGTGTGTTTTTGTGGAGTTGAAGAAAAGAAATCATTAGAAATTCTTCTAAAAGATGACTGTATGGATATTGAGAAACTTTATACTTTTAGTCAAAGGTTTCCTCTCCCCTCCACATACCGTGCACTGGTATGGGAGGTGCTTCTAGGGATCCTGCCTCCACACCATGAGTCCCATGCCCAGGGGATGATGTATCATAAGGGCAGTACTCGGATGTCCTTCATGCCCTGAAAGTCGTTCGCTTTGTCAGGGATGCCACACCTCAGGTTGAAGTCTATCTCTGCATGTATCAGCTGGAGTCTGGAAAGTTGCCTTGAAGCCCCTCCTTCCCACTGAAGCCAGAAAATGAAGTGTTTCTTGCCATTGCTAAGGCCATGGGAGAGATGGTGGAAGATAATGTGGACTGTTCCTGGATCACCTGATGCTTGGTGAACCAGTTAAACAACAAGACTCCTTACTCCAGTTGCCAAAGGCTTGTGAACAGTACTTGAATCTGGAGGATAGCAGGCTGTGAGTCGCCTGAAGATGAGTTCTGCCGTGTCCAGACTGCTTTACAATCTCTGGTTCAAGAGGTGCTTCGCAGGGTGCTTGCCCGAATCCAGTTTACAGAGGGTTTGGGATAAAGTTGTAAGTGGATCCTGTAAGATCTTAGTTTTGCAGCAGTGGAAATTTTATTAACCATTAAACTAAAAGTAATGACACTGAACAATTCAGAGAAAATAACAAAGTTTCTGGAAAATATTCCCCAGGACAGCTCAGATGCAATTGTGAGAAAGGCCATCGACTTGTGGCACAAACACTGTGGGACTCCAGTACATTCAGCGTGAACACTGTGGACAGTCTGCCGGGCCTGGACTGATCTAAGCCGATTGAAACAGGATTCTTGCTTTGTTGCTTTTCCTAAATTATATAATTAAGATGCCTGGGGTTGCTGTGCTGTGGAGCAGCATCTTTTGCTTATAGAGATGTACAAAGTTCCACTTTGAATACAATTTAGAGGGTTGTTGGAGTTTCTAAAGCAGTTCAGTGGAGGTGGTGGTGGGGGAATGGCATGGGGGTTAGGTGCTTTAACAAGCAGTGCATGACCACACCCTGCCCTGCTTCTCTCTAATTAGCACCAAGCCAGTGACTTGCTAAGGTCTATTTCTGGAATAAAGAATAACTCCCCTTTGTTCACACACAAAAAGTATTCTCTGATAAACAGAAGCTGAGTTTGTTACCACTAGATTTTCCTATAAGAAATGCTAAAAGAAATCATTCACATTGAAATAAAAGGATTCTAGACAGTAACTCAAAGCTATATGAAGAAATAAAAATCTCTGGTAAAAGTATATATGCAAATATAAAAGTCAGTATTATTATGTTTTTGTTTGTAACTCTACTTGTTATTCCGATAGGATTTGGAAAACAAATGCATACAAATAATTATGTCTCCATTATTGGGCACACACTGTAGAAGATGTAATGTGTGTCAATTATATAAAGAGGACAAAGACAAATAATATAGGAGCAAATCTTATATGCCATTGAAGTTAAGTTGGAATTAAGTGAAACTAGATTATTATAAATTTAGGATTTTAAATGTAATCCTCATGGTAACCAGAAAGAAAATACCTTTTACAATATGCACAAAAGAAAATGAGAAGAGAATCAAAATTATTTATTACAAAAAAATCAACTGAACATAAAAGTAAGCAATAATAAAGGTGAAGTATAAAAGTGGTATAAGACATATAAAAAATAGCAAAATGGCAGAAGAAAGTCCTTCAATATCAGTAAGTACTTTAAATGCAAATAGATTAAACTCTACAATCACATGGCAGAAATAATCCAACTACATGCTATATATAGGATACAAAGGCACAAATAGATTAAAAGTAAAAGAATGGGAAATGTTAGTCCATGCAAAGAGTAGCAAGAAGACACAGAGAACTAAGATGGCTGCGTAGGCAAATACTGGCACACCACCTCTCCAAAACACATCAAAATTACAAGTAAAATACAGAAAAACCACCACTCAGAACTGCCTGAAACCTGACTTAATGGAAGTCCTACAACTAGAGAAGTAAAGAAGAAAGCACATTGAGAATGGTAGGAGGGGCAGAGGCACAGAATGAGCTGGTGTGACACCCACGTGTGGTTTTTTGTTTTTGTTTTTATCAGGAGGGATATTTCCATTGTAGAGGCTTCCTATGAGAAGGAAGTGGTCCCAGCCCACATCATACCCCATGCCCAGGGTTCCAGAGCTGTAAAAACCAAAGGAAATTGTGCTGAGTGACACAGAGTCTGCTGGAGATCCAAGCAGTTCCTCTTAAAGGGTTGGCACACAAACGTATTTGAACTAACTCCCACTGAGTTCCAGTGCTGGGTGGCAGCTTTGGGGGATCCAGGGACATATGGGGAAATACTTGATCATTTGGCATTGGGGCAGGAACTTGGGGGCAGCTTTCTTCCAGATCAGGGTGCTCGAAGGGGTCATTGTTCCTGTCCTAGGACCTCCTCCATGGAAGAGCTGACTGACAGCCATATTTGAGTTTTCATCAGGGTGGCTCACACTGTTCTCACTGCCCCAGTGATTTTCTAAGACCCTGCCCCATCTAATTTGCAGCCTCACCCAAATTGTTTTCAGCAGCTTATCCATATAAATAGCCTGTACTGGCTCAGGCTTCAGACTTTCCTAAAATTTCTCAGACAAGCAGCAGTTGGCATCAGCATGCCCCATCCCTATCAATAAGAGGCCCAAGCACCAGCCTGACTTGCTTCACAGAGGAACCTCTCCTGTGCACTTCTAAGCCCAATGTAAGTAGCAGCCATCTGCAGATCACTCTGTAGTTGCTGCCAGGTGGCCCCAGGCAGTGGCTGACTTTGCACCTCCCAGGAGGCCCCAGAGCCAGTGCACCTGGTAGACAGCTTCAGACCCCACCAGATTACAACTCTACACATCCACAAGCGACACACTCAAGGAACAGACTCAGTGAGCACCAAAGCCCCACTGAAACAAGTCCTGCTCCATAGGGTCATCTCCTGAACCACAGCTCTTCCACTATAGTCCTCACAGCCAATTGGCCTGGAGGTCAATTCCTCCCAATGATGCCATCAGCAATCAGGTCTCAACTACTGCAAGACTGTGCACACAGCCCACACAGGAGCACACTGAGAGTGCCCAGCTCAGGTGACTGGGAAGGCTGAGCCACTGGGCCCTAAAGGACACTTACTGCACAAGGCCTCTCTACCAATTCCAGGAGACATAGCAGCTCTACCTGATACATAGAAACAAACAGGGAAGCAGCTAAAATGCAGAGACAAAGAAATATGTCACAAATGAAAGGACAGAAGAAATCTCTAAAAAAAGAATAAATGAAAGAAAAGCAAGCTAACTACTAGATACAGAGTTCAAAACAATGGTTATAAGGTTGCTCAAGTATTTTTTTTTAAATATATTTTTATTGATTTAAGAGAGGAAGGGAGAGGGAGATAGAAATATCAATTATGAGAAAGAATCAATGATTGGCTGCCTCCTGCACACCTTCTACTGGGGATCGAGCCCACAACTCAGGCAACTTGAGCATGTGCCTTTGACTGGAATCAAACCTGGGACTCTTCAGTCCACAGGCCAACACTCTATCCACTGAGCCAAACCAGCTAGGGTGTTCAAGTATCTTAATGAGAACTTCAAGGGTCTTAGTCAGACTTTCAAGAATCTTAATGAGAATTTCAAAGACATGAAAAAGAACATGTCAGAAATCAAGCATACACTAACTGAAATAAAGAATAACTTACAAAGATTCAAGAGTAGAGTAGAGTATTCCAACAATCAAATCAATGATTTGGTATATGAGGAAGCAACACCCATCAGAAGAGCAAAAAGAAAAAAGAATCCCAAAATATGAAGATATGTAGGGAGCCTCTGGTGCAACTTCAAGCCTACTAACACTTGCATTATGGGGATGTCAGAAGGAAAAGAGAGAGAGCAAGATACTGAAAACCTATTTGAAGAAATCATGACAGAAAACTTTCCCTACCTGGTGAAAGAAATAGACTTACAAGTCCAGAAAGTGCAGAGAGTCCCAAACAAGATGAACTCAAAGAGGCCCACAGCAAGACACATCATAATTAAAATGCCAAGGGTTAAAGACAAAGAGAGAATCTTAAAAGCAGCAAGAGAAAAGCAGTTAGATACTGACAAGGGAGTGCCCATACAACTGTCTGCTGAATTCTCAACAGAAACTTTGCAGGCCAGAAGGGAGTGGCAAGAAATATTCAAAGTGATGAATAGCAAGGACCTATAATCAAGATTACTCTACCCAGCAAAGCTATCATTTAGAATGAAAGGTCAGATAAAGATCTTCCCAGACAAAAAAAAGCTAAAGGAGTTCATCACCACCAAACTAGTATTACATGAAATGTTGAAGGGTATTCTTTAAGGAGAGGAAGAAGACGAAGAAGACGAAGGAGAAGAAGGAGAAGAAAAAGAAGAAGAAGAAGAAGAAGAAGAAGAAGAAGAAGAAGAAGAAATAAAAAGGAACATAAAATGGCAATATATTCATATTTATCAACAATTGAATCTAAAAATCAAAATAAACAAACAAGGAATCTAATAAACAAAATAAACTGATGAATAATATAGAACCAGAGGCATGGAAACATGGAAAAGACTGATGAATCTCAAAGGAAGGAGTGGGGAGGGGGGGTGTGGGAAGAGATCAATCAAAGATCTTATATGCATATATGCATTACCTATGGACACAGATAATAGGGTCGTGAAGGCCTGGTGTATGGTGGGAACTGAGTGGAAGGGGGCAATGGCCAGAAAAAAAGGGAACATCTATAATACTCTTAACAATAAAGATTAAAAAACAAACAAACAAATAGTAGCAAGAAGAAAACTGTAGTGTTTATACTAATATCAGACAAAGTAGACTTTAAGTAAAAACTTTTATAAGAGACAAAAGAGAATATTATATATATATTTTTTAAAATATATTTTATTGATTTTTTACAGAGAGGAAGGGGGAGGGACAGAGAGTCAGAAACATCGATGAGAGAGAAACATTGATCAGCTGCCTCCTGCACACCCACCACTGGGGATGTGCCCGCAACCAAGGTACATGCCCTTGACCGGAATTGAACCTTGGACCCTTCAGTCCACAGGCCAACGCTCCATCCACTGAGCCAAACTGGCCAGGGCAAGAATGTTATATATTAATAAATGGCCAATATATCAAGAATATATAACAATTGTAAATATGTATGCACCAAAAAACAGAGCTCCAAAGTATATGAGGCAAACAATAGAATTGATGTGAGAAATAGTTCTACAACAAAATAGCAGGAGACTTCAATACCCACTTTTAATAATAAGAGAGAAGAACTAGACAGAAGATCAATAAGGAAACCCTATAAGACAATTATATTTAACTAGAGGCCAGGTGCACGAATTCGTGCACCAGTAGGGTCCCTCTGCCTGGCCTGTGAGATTGGGCCAAAACTGGCTCTCTGACATCCCCCGAGGGGTCCTGGATTGGGAGAGGGCACAGACCAGGCCAAGGGACCCCACCAGTGCACAATTGAGGCCAGGGAGGGACAAGGGAGGTTGGTCAGCCAGGGAGGGACCACAGGAGGGCTCCAGGGCATGTCTGGCCCATCTCTCTCAGTCCCGATCGGCTGGTCCTCAGCAGCAAACTAATCTACCAGTTGGAGTGTCTGCCCCCTGGTGGTCAGTGCACATCATAGCAAGTGGTTGAGCATCCTTAGCATATCATTAGCATATTATGCTTTGATTGGTTGAACAGCCAACAGGACACTTAGAATATTAGGCTTTTGTTATATAGGATAGAGATGTACAGAACACTCCACCCAAAAACAGCACTTTACAGATTTTTCTCAAGTGCATAAGGAGCATATGTGTATTAGGCCACAAAACAAGTCAATACATTTTTTAAAATTTCAATCATACAAAGTATCTTCTGCTCACAATGGAATGAAATTAAAAATTAATAGTCAAAGGAAAACTGAAAAATGCACAAATATTTGGAAATTAAGCAACACAAGTATTTTTTCCTTAGTTAGATCATCTGTGTATAGAATTGGTAATCCAATATGAAAAGGCCTATATTTGTTTTAAATGTGATACAGTTCTCAACTGTCTCATAAATATATGCTTGCAATTCGGGAATATCCAAGCATCATTAAAACTGCATTTGCCTTACTAAGGACTAAAGAAAATCACTGGAAGCTGTTGGTACGTTCTCCCCTGGGACCTTCACTGTACACTGCTCAGCACGTGTACATTCCCAGGGGTCAGGGCCTGAACTAATCCAGAACCTTATCCCAGTCCTGTCTCCTGTGGCTTGAGGCCAGACCCAACACCTGGCCCAATGACCGGCTCTGAGGAATTTTCTGATGAGCAAAGGAGACCAATCCCATTCAAGCTCAGATGATTTGGGTATAAAGGGCTCTCACTGGATATGTTGAGTCAGCCACTTGGCTCTTTGTCACAAGAATCCATGTGAGGAGGACATGGAGACATGTAAAAAGAAGCACAGCCCTTTGTTTAGACGCCAGCCCCACCGGCTCTCCCAGACATTGCTGATGTAGTCTTCAGGACACAGTAGCTCAGCAGGGAAATGTCAGGCACCACAGGAGGCCCCAAAGGCTGAGCTTTATTCTGAAACCTGAACGGAGGAGGAGACGGTGCAGTTTTAGAGACTCACAGTCCTAGAATTTTCTCACTGAAGTTGTTTCAGGTGAAATATTAAAATGCATAAATTGCCAAGATGACTTTGTAACCTTGGATTATATGCTTTTATTAATAAAAAAGAAAAAATTAAACAACACTCTTTAAACAACCTATGCATGAAAGAGGTCATTGCAAGCAAAATTAGAAAATGCCTTTTAAAAAATTGAATCTTGATTGTTGAAAGTATTACATATGTCCCCTTCATCCGCCCCATTGACCCCTTCTAGCCTGCCCTAGGCCTTCACCACACTGTTGTCTGAGTCCATGGGAGAAAATATCTTGATACAATCTAGTAGGAACTTCTGAAGAAAGTATGTCTTATCAGAGTGGTGCCATGGCAGCCCAGAATGATATATTTGATTTTAGAGATAAAGAGAGGGGGAGAGAGAGATCGAAACATCAATGATGAGAGAGAATCATTGATTGGCTGCCTCCTGCACACTCCCCACTGGGAATCAAGCCCATAACCCGGGCATATGCCCTGACTTGGAATTGAACCGTGACCTCCTCATTCATAGGTCAATGTTCGACCACTGGGCCACACTGGCTGGGCTTGACTGGGCCTTTGCATCCTCACCTAGCTTAATCACAGGATGGGGACTACTTTAAAAAGTTGTGATCCAGGCGAGGTAGTTCTTTAATAGAATGGTTAAAAGGCTGTCTACTGACTGCCTTTCCCAGAGTTGGACAGCAAGTTCTTCACTGAAGTGGGAGATAAGCAGCTCATTTTTGTGTCTACCACACACTCAAGCACCTGTTAAGAGTATGTGTCAATAGTATGCCAGTTAGCCACTCAATGTCTGGACTCAGTGATGGCAATTAATAAGATCAAAATCTCAGAATACTGCCATACCGGTTTTGCTCAGTGGTTGAGCATCGGCCCACCGACTGAAGGGTCGCAGGTTCAATTCTGGTCAAGAGCATGTAATTCAGTTGCAGGCTCAATCCCTGGCCTCAGTCACTTGCATGCAGGAGGCAACCAACCAATGTATCTCTCTCACATCGATGTTTCTCTCTGTGTGTCTTTCCCCTTCCCTTCTAAAAATCAATGGAAAAAATATTCTTGGGGGAGGATTAACAATAAGAACAAAAAAAAATATCAGAATGCTCCATGTATTCCATACAGAAGGAAGATTGTAGAGTTAAGAAAATGGGTATGTCAAGATGGATAGATTATGTGTGATCTGCACACCTTCCTTTTCAGCACACTCCCTGGGAAGGTCTAAAGGACAGTCCCCTCACCAAGGCATTAGGGAATGAGCCACCAGCACCACTGAAGAACTCTGTGGTGGTGTCCTCTGTAGACTAAAGGTAAGGGTAGGAGATGTTGCAATGGCATAGGTTCCCTGGTCTTATTTGGAATAATTGGGACTGGACTGTAAGAGGCAGATGACACTGCAGTAACACTCAGGGATGGTCCTGAAAGTCATTGGTGATGGAAATTCTTCTTAGTGGACAAAAATTCAGATGGTACCTCAGTTTGTCCACTGTGTTGAAGAAGAGATTGGAATTGGCACTGTTTCATGAGCAGTGACTCGCAGAATCAGCTGCTGATAAGGGATTTGGAAAGATCAAAATTGAAGAACTGGTGACAAGGAGCTCTCAGAGAGCAGAGTATGATCAACCTCTTGGAATGGTCACAGAATGTGAAGTAATTCACACAAGAGAGATCCACCAAAAACAAGGTGCTCAATAATCAGTTATACAAGGTGACATGTTCTATAGCTGTCAGCCAGCCCTCTCCTCACCACCCTATACAATTACCAAGTGGCCCTGGTGGCAGAACTGGGAGTAATGTAGCAGTAAGCAAGAGGGCTTTCTCCTCACCAACATGGATTTGGCTACTTCCAACAGCAGAGGCCAATACTAAGGCCCTGATACAGCCCATTATTCAGGGGATAGGCAGCTACCTTTTAAGAGTCTCATGTTACATTGAGAACTGGCATGGAGGAGGAAGCAATCTGTCTTCAAAATGATAAACTCATAAACTAGGTATGAAGTTGCCTTCCCTATCCTCAGTGCTCTCTGCCAGACCCAACAACTGTGGGCTTGAAGATTTCTTTATTCATAGCCATAATATCCCTAACAACATTGACTCCAAACAAGAGACACATTTTATGATTATGAAAGTTCATGAAATGTGCTAGTCTTGCTCCATGCTCCCACCATCACCCAGATCAGCTTTAATAGAATGGTTAAATGGTCTTTAGAAGGCTCAGTTATAGTAGCAGATGAGAGGCAGTACCCTGAAAGCTATTGTCAGCTGTCCTACAGAATTCAGCATATGCCTCCAAGTGATGGTCAATATTCAGTGTCTTCTGCCAGAGGCCAGATACATGGGTCTAGAAATTGAATGGTAGAGGTGGCAGTGTTCCCTGAGTCTATTACACCCCAAAATTCATTGGAAGACATTTGCTTCTCATCCTGTGATCTTGGAATTGGTGACTCACAAAATCCTAGAACCCAAGAGAAGACCATGTCACCAGGAAACGTTGCCATAGCACTATTAAATTAGAATCTGAGACTGGACCCAGGCCATTGACAGCCCCTTATGCTGCTGAACCAAAAGGCCTAGAAAGGGTCACTGGACTGAGCAGAGTGACTGGTCTCAGTAATCAGGGAAAAGTGGATTATTGAGACATCCAAGATGGTGGCGAATTAGGTGGAAGCTATACTCACCTCCTCCCAGGACCAAACTGGAATTACAACTAAAGTCTAGAGAAATCATCCTGGATAAACATCTGAAGACTTATAACCAAGAACTTACAGCAGAGACCACATCAAGATTGGTAGGAGGTGTGAAGGCCCGAGAGGCCTGGCTGGACACTCACAGGCAGGGGCCGAAGTTCCAGAGGGATATCTCAGCTGCAGGGGGTTCCTCCTGAAAAGTGTGGGGTCTAAACCCCAAGCTGGGCTCCCCAGCCCAAGGCACCAGAACCAGAAGGCGCCCACATAACATCTGGCTGTGAAAAGCAGTGTGGCTTTTGTCCACCAGGGAGAGGTGGCTAGAAATGCAAGCACTCTCTTAAAGGGCCAACACACAAAATTTCGTTCACAGCCACTGAGGAGGAATGGCAGAGCAGACCACAGCTACATGAGGAAAGTCTGCGGTTGGTGGCTCTGGGGAGAGAGCTGAGAGGTCCGCCCCCAGGATCCTATGCTGAGTCATACCCCCATCGTGCAGAAGCCATCTTTCTCAGTCAGAGAATTCCCCTCGGTGCAGCATCAGCCTGGGGAGAAGCAATAGCCCCACTCATTGGAATCTCTCTCGCCCCACCCCATGGAACTCACACCTGGCTGAGGAGTACTACCCAAGGCCCTTTGAGTGGCTGAGAGTAACAGACAGCTTATAGGAGAGGTGGATCGCTGGGTGCTTTGAGACTTTTGATGACTGCCTTGGGGCCCGGTGCTAGTAAAAGCAGACATTGGTGTGCAGCTTGGTCCTTTCCACACGCATGCAGGCCCAGAAGAGGGAGCCACATGCTGGGGACCGCAGATAGCTCCAAATAGGCTGCTCAGGGCCGCTCACAGGCAGCATCTGACATTGGCCTCAGAGTCCCTTCAAAGAGGCTCAGAACCAATACAACCCGTGGCCAGCTTCAGACAACAACAGAGCAGACCCAATAAGCTTCACAAGCAGCATATGCACAGGGAGACCTAGGCAGGCACCATCCTGCTGAGGCGAATTCTGCTTCATGTGATCAGCACCTGCACAGCAGCCTGCATGCTGTGTTGGAGGTTGAGCCTCACTGTCAGCCAGCCTGAGGGTCGATCCCACACACAAATGGGCCAATAGCAATCAAGACTCAATTACAACCAGTGGGCCTACACAAGGGGCATTCTTAGAGCACCCAGCTCAAGTGATCAGGAAGATTGCACCATGGGACCCACAGGTCACCTACTACACAAGACCACCCTACCAAGACTGGGAATCATAGCAGATCTACCTAATACATAGAAACAAACACAAAGTTGCAGCCAAAATTGGGAGACAAAGAAACAGACTCCAAATGAAAGAACAAAGAAACTCTGCAGAAGAAAGGTTAAATGAAATGGAAGTAAGCAATTTATCAGATACAGAGTTCAAAGTAATGATTATAAGGATACTCAGCAGCATGAAAAAGGACATAGAAACCATAAAAAGATATTTCATGCAAATGGAAAGAAAAAAAAGCTGGGGTAGCAATACTTATATCTGACAAAATGGACTTTAAAACAAAGGCTATAGTAAGAGACAAAGAAGACACATAATGATAAAGGGAGCAATTCAACAAGTGGATATAAACCTTGTAAACATTTATGCACCCAACATAGGAGCACCTAAATAAGTAAAGCAAATCTTGGTGGACATAAGGGAGATATTGACAATAATACAGTTATAGTAGGGGATTTTAATACCCCATTGACATCAATAGGTAGATCTTTCAGACAGAAAATCAACAAGGGTGTGGCAGCCTTAAAGGAAACACTAGATGAAATGGATTTAATTGTTACCTTCAGAGCATCACACCCTAAAGCAGCAGAATATACATTCTCCTCAAGTGCCCATGAAACATTTTCTAGGATAGACCATATGTTAGGACAGAAAACAAGTCTCAATACAGTTATGAAGATTTAAATCATATCAAGCATCTTATCTGACCAAAATGCTATGAAACTTGAAATCAGTCACAAGAAAAAAACTGGAAAACACAAAGACATGGAGGCTAAATAACATGATACTAAACAATGAATGGGTTAACAATGAGATCAAAAGGCACCTTGAAACAAATGAAAATGAGAATACAACAATGCAAAATCTATGGGGCATAGTGAAAACAATTCTAAGAGGGAAATTCATTACAGATCTACCTTAAGAATCAAGAAAAGCTCAAATAAATAATCTAACTTTATACTTAAAGGAACTTGAAAAAGAACAATAAATAATGCCCAGAGTCAGTAGAAGGAAGGAAATAATAATGATCAGAGCAGAAATAAAAAATAATAATAAAGTCTAAAATAACAATATAAAAGACCAAAGAAACCAAGAGCTGGTTCTCTGAAAAGATAAACAAAATTGAGAAACCTTTAATCAGACTCATCAAGAAAAAAAGAGAGTGGGCCCAAATAAATAAAATCAGAAATGAAAGAGAAGTAACAACTGACACCAAAGAAATACAAAGGATTATAAAAAAAAATATTATGAACAACTATATGCCAACAAATTGAACAACCTGGGCAAAATGGACAAATTTCTAGAAATATACAATCTTCCCAAACTAAATCAGGAAGAATCATAGAACCTGAATAGAGAGATTACAACTAGTGAAACTGAAGTAGTAATAATAATTTTTAAAAACCCTTCCATCAAACAAAAGCACTGGTCCTGATGGCTTTACAGGTGAGTTTTACCAAACTTTCAAAGAAGAACTAACACCTATGTTCCTGAAACTCTTCCAAAAAATTCAAGAGTTCTGAGGAAAGACTTCCAAACATTTTTTATGAGGACAGCATTATCCTAATTCCAAAAACAGATGAAGACACTACAAAGAAAGAAAATTATAGGGCACTATCCCTAATGAACATAGATGCTAAAATCCTAATCAAAATGTCAGCAATCCATATCCAGCAAAACATTAAAAAGATCATACACCATGATTAAGTGCAATTTATTCTGGGAATGCAAGGTTGGCACAATATTCGCAGAACAATAGACATGATGCACCACATAAACAAAATGAAGAATAAAAACCACATTATCATGATAATAGATGCAGAAAAAGCATTTGATAAAATCCAGCACCCATTTATGGTAACTCCCAGCAAAGTGGAAATAGAGGGAACATACCTCAATATAATAAAGGCCATATATGACAAACCCACAGCTAATATCATACTCAAAGGGCAAACACTACAAGTATTCCCTTTAAGATTAGAAACAAGACAGGGATGTCTGTTTTCACCACTCTTATTGAACATAGTACTGGAACTCCTAGCCACAGCAATTAGACAAGAAGAAATAAAAGGCGTCCAAATTGGCCTGACCAGCATGGCTCAGTAGTTGAGTGTCAACCTATGAACCAGGAGGTCACGGTTTGATTCCCGGTCAGGGCACATGCCTGGGTTGCGGGCTTGATCCCTAGTGTGAGGCATGCAGGAGGCAGCCGATCAATGATTCTCTCTCATCATTGATGTTTCTATCTCTTTCTTCCTCTCCCCTCCTCTCTGAAATCAATAAAAATATATATTTTTAAAAGGCATCTAAATTGAAAAGGAGGAAGTAAAACTGTCATTATTCACAGATGACATGATACTATATATAGAGAACCCAAAAAATTCCACCAAAAAACTGCTAGAATGATAAATGAATTCAATAAAATAGCAAGATACAAATTATCCAGAAATAAATTGCATTTTTATACACCAATAATGAACTATCAGAAATGGAAACAAAAAAAAACCCCAGTCCCATTTATAATTGTTTCAAAAAGAATAAAAGACCTAAGAATAAATTTAACCAGGGATATAAAAGACCTGTATTCAGAAAAGTATAAGACACTGAAGAAAGAAATTGAGGCCCTAGCTGGTTTGGCTCAGTGGATAGAGCATTGGCCTGCGGACTGAAGGGTCCCGGGTTTGATTCCGGTCAAGGGCACATGCCCAGGTTTCAGGCTTGATCCCTAGTGGGGAGCGTGCTGGGGGCAGCCGATCAATGATTCTCTCTCATCATTGATGTTTCTATCTCTCTCTCCCTCTCCCTTCCTCTCTGAAATCAATAAAAAAATATATTTTTTTTTAAAAAAAGAAAGAAATTGAGGAAGATACAAATAAGTGTAAGTATAGACCATATTCATGGAAGAAAATAATTAACATAATTAAAATGTCCATAATACCCAAAACAATCTACAGAGTCAACATAATTCCTATCAAGATACCAATGATGTATTTCACAGAACTAGAACAAATATTTTAAGAATTTATATAGAACCACAAAAGATCCCGGATAGCAACAATGATCTCGAGAAAGACTAACAAAGTTGGAGGAATCGTACTACCTGATATCAGACTATACTACAAGGTCATAGTAATCAAACCAGCATAGTACTGGCATAAAAACAGACATAGATCAACGGAACAGAATGAAGAGCTCAGAAATAAACCCAGGCCTTTATAGTCAATTAATATTTGACAAAGGAGCAAAGACATACAATGGGAAAAGAGAGTCTAGTCAATAAATGTTGTTGAGAAAAATGAACAGATACATGGAAAAAAAAAAAGAAAGAAAGATCACCTTCTCACACCTCACACAAGAATAAACTCAAATGGATTAAAGATTTAAATGATAGGCTTAAAACCATAAAAATCCTAGAAGAAAACATAGGCAGTAAAATCTCAGGCATTTCTCATAGCAATATTTTTTTCTGATATATCTCATCAGGCAAGGAAAACAAAAGATAAAATAAACAAATGGGACTACATCAAACTAAAAAGGTTTTGCTAAGCAAAGGAAACCATCAACAAAATGAAAAGACAATCCAGTGAATGGGAGAACATATTCGCTAATACATCTTATAAAGGGTTAATATAAAAAATGTATAAAGAACTTATAAAACTCAACACCAAAAAAAAAAAAAAAATCCAATAAAAATATGGTCAAAGACCTGCATAGACACTTTCCAAAAAGGACATACAGTTGGCCAATAGAAATATGAAAGGATGCTCAACATCACTGATCATCAGAGAAATGAAATTAAAACCACAATGAGATATCATCTCACACCTGCCAGAATGGCTATCATCAATAAATCAACAAACAACAAGTGTTGACAAAGATGTGGAGAAAGGGAAACCCTAGTTCACTGCTGGTGGGAATGCAGATTGGTGCAGCTACTATAGAAAACAGTATAGAACCTCTATACTATAGAGGTTCCTCAAAAGTTAAAAATGGAACTGCTTAATGACCCAGCAAATCCACTTCTGAAAATTTATCCAAAGGTACAACACTAATTTGAAAGAATATATGCACCCCTATGTTCATTGCAGCATTATTTACAATAGCCGAACTATCCATCAGTAGATGAGTGGATGAAACAGCTTTGGCCCATTTACATAATGGAATACTATTCAGCCATAAAAAGGAAGAAAATTTTACCCTTTGCTACAGCATGGAGAATATTATGCTAAGTGAAATAAGCCAGTCAGAAAAAGACAAGTACCATGTGATTTCACTCATGTGGACTTTAATGAACAAACTGAACTAATTCGGACAATAGAGACAGACTAGACTGAGAGAGAGCAGGCAGGCAGCTCTGTTGGGGTGGTGATGGGGAGGGGGAACGATTGAGCAAAAAAGAAACAAAGAGAAAGAACTCATGGACACAAACAACAGTGTGGTGGTTTGGGGGTGGGTAGAGGTAGAAGAGGGTGTGGGAGAATAAATAGTGATGGAAAATATAAAATAAAATTGTAAAAAATTATATTGATGGTGAATCAGTACTTACCATGAAAGAAAAACAAGTGAATTATTGCTATACAATGTGGTGAACCAAGTGATTCCTGGGCCTACAGTCTCTTAGCACTTCCTTTCCCGCAGTTTTCACCCACAAAAAAACTGCAGTAAAATCAAGGCCACCACGGACTCCAGCCTTCAGGAATGAAGGTTTGTGTCACCATCATAGAACAAAGAATCGCCTCACCCAGTGAAGCCCTGGCAGCAATGAAAGGGGACACAGCGTGGGAGGAGGAGAAATTGGCTGAATAATGCCAGTTTATGCCTCATCACCAGCCACAGGAGAGAATGAGGAGCAGAAATGTTTATATAAATTGCTTTCTCTCTCCGTCTGTCCCACAACCTACATTACAGTACATGAAGAGCACCGGTAGGGCTAAAATTTTACGTGGGCCGAACTGACGTCACCCATGATATCTGATGAGATTTTGGTGTCCCCTAGGTGGAGATCATGAATTTTTTACTTGAACTAAAGACAAGAGGGGCTCGGCTGTGCAGGACGCTTTCTTTCGGCCACTCTCACCCACTCTCCAACCTTCTCCACCCTAGCCGGTGGGTGAGAGGCACCTGCCAGGTCCCTGTGCTCTGGTTTCTGGGTGGGATCAGTCAATGGGCGGCACCAGAAAGATGTTGGGGGTGGGGCTGTGTGTCCCCCCACCTCCCCCACTGCTGGTCCCTGCACTGGCAATTCCTGTCCCAATGCTTTTCACAGACCTGCTCCTCCGGGGCCTGTGACCGCCCTCTCCCACAGCTCCTCTAGCCCTGACAGTGGTAATGACTTCTGTCTACTGCTAGTCAGGGCACTGGACAGGCCTGTTTCTTTCTCTAACCCTTGGCATCACCTCTGTAATATCTGTTCCCTTACACTACCCTCAATTACTCGGTTTGAGGTTGTCCTTTATTTCCTGCTAGATATTTTCAAATAAGGAAAGTCACCAAAGCTACTGTTTAAATTGTGAAATATAACTTAGATGAAGAAGAGTGCACATAGCATGCACCTGCCCTTGAACGTGTAGCTAGAAACTGAACACCCACGTTATCATCACCTACATCAAGACAAAACCTGCCCAGCACTCCCGTTCACCTGACCTTGTGTATTCCCCGGGACCAGCCCCTTCCTTCATTCAGAGATTAGGTTTTATCACTGCCGTAACAAATTGCCACAACTTAGTGGATTAAAACAACACAAATTTATTAGCTGACAGTTCTGGCAATCAAAAGTCTAAAAGTGAGCCCTGGCCAGGTAGCACAGTTGGTTGAAGCATCATCCCGATACGCCAAGGTTGTGGGTTTGATCCCTGGTCAGGGCACATACAAGAAGCAGCCAATGAATGCATAAATAAGTAAAACAGCAAATCAATGTTGCTCTCTCTCCCTTCCCCTCTCTCTCTAAAATCAATCAATAACATTTTTAAGTCTATAAATGGATTCTACAGGCTAATATCGAGGTGTTGGCAGGGCTGCTTCCTTTCGGGGGGCTCTGAGGAAAATTCCTTTTTTTACCTTTTCCAGCTACTGGAGGCTGCCTGCAGACCTTGGCTCACGGCCCCGCATCACTCTCACCTCTGTTTTCTCAGATCTTCTCTGAGTTTGACCTTCCTGCCTCCCTCCCTGTCATAAGAACCCTGGTGGTTACAGGGGACCCACCCAGAGAATCCAGCATAATCTCCCCATATCATATCAAGACCCTTAATTTAATTGCACCCACAAAGCCCTTTTTGCCAATGTAACATAACACATGAACATATTCTGGGGATTCGGACATGGACACCTTTGGTTGCTATGATTCTAAGCTTTTGGGTAGTTACTTTTAAAAAATAAAGCTATTTTTTAAAATTAAATTGGTTACCCATTCATCACTATCTCATGGCTTTCTAGTGGCCACAGCATGACTCCTGGCCAGCCTGTACCGCGCTGCTTTTCACTTGGCCATCAGTTCTTGGCCTTTCCATTTTGGTCGGAAGCCAGAATGCCATGGAACATGACATGCATCACTCACAGGAACAAGAACTGGCTTCTGACCACTTCATGTCACGTGAACTTTTCTCTAGGACCATGCCCCTGAGAGATATATTATCTCCATTTTATAGATGAAGGAACTGAGGCTCAAAGAGCTAACACAAGGGGCCTCCAGTGGCTCAGCAGATGAGTGGTCGAGCTGCCATTCAGCACTCTGGTTTGTGTGGCACCAGAGCCCACCTCCTTCTTCATCGTACCTTCTTGAGGGGAAGGTAATTTCCTTTATCTGCAGATAAAATGGAATTAAGACGGGACACCCTGTGCACATACAATCACATACTGTTGGTACAGCGGCCCAAGAGTTGACAAAAATGTTTTGCACTATGAGCCAAAGGCAGTGCCTCTGAAGGGTCAATAGCTCTAATTTGCATTTTCCTGAAATTACCACTTGGTTGTTTTATTGATTATCATCAGGTTCTGCAAAAGAAAAGAAGAGAAAGGAAAAGAAAACGAAAGGAAAGGAAAGGAAAGGAAAGGAAAGGAAAGGAAAGGAAAGGAAAGGAAGGGAAGGGAAGGGAAGGGAAGGGAAGGGAAGGGAAGGGAAGGGAAGGGAAGGGAAGGGAAGGGAAGGGAAGGGAAAGAAGAGAAGAGAAGAGAAGAGAAGAGAAGAGAAGAGAAGAGAAAGAAGAGAAGAGAAGAGAAGAGAAGAGAAGAGAAGAGAAGAGAAGAGAAGAGAAGAGAAGAGAAGAGAAGAGAAGAGAAGAGAAAAGAACTATCCAGTGAAGTGTTTCAGTGGCAGAACTGTGCTTGGCTAATGGCTCCGGTAACAAAGCACATGCTGGGCTCGTTATTTATAACGGCATCAACAACAGGCAGCGTACATGTTAATTGTGAGGCTCTTGCCGGAGTCTGGTTTGAAACAGCCTGTTGTTATGAAGTGAAAACAGCTTTCAAAACAGACAGGCATTGTGAGCGGGTGAGGATGTAGAACTGCTGCAAGTGTGCTCAGGCGCCCAGAATGCAGAGGCGAGCCGAGCCTCTCCCACCGGCACTCACACGGCATCGTTATCAATAACAGCATCGCGTTATAAGTCATCTGAGGACTAAGTGCTTAGCACACAGAAAACACGAGCAGAAAAACAGAGTCATTATCCCTGTTCTAAAATCAATGCAAACACCTCGGTTTGGCATCTGGCCAGTGCCAGCACAGCGCTGGACCTGTGGGGGCAGCAGGAGTGCACTGGAGGGGGAGTTAGACGAAAAAAGGAAAAAGCAGTAACAAGTGTAGGACAAGGAAATCATACAAAGATTATTATTTAAGCACAGATTTGGCCCATTTCATAGGTTATGAAATCAACTTAGTGGGTTTTGAAAATTTAAATAGAACAAAAATAGAAATGATCAGAGTGCATTACACAGAGTAAGGGCAAATAAAAAAAACATTTGTTTTTTAATGAAACATTTGTTTCATTAAATGTTTTTTATCTTAGAGAGAGGAAGGGAGCGAGGGAGGGAGGGAAGAAGGAAGGGAGATAGAGAAAGAGAGAAACATCACTCTCAGCTGCCTCCCGCATGTGCCCTGACCAGGACTGAACCCACAGCTGGGTACATGCCCTGACTGGGAATCAAACCCGCCACCCTCTCTGGTGTACGGGCGATGCTCCAACCAGCTGAGCCACACCGGCCAGGGCTCATTAAACATTTAATGTGGTCTTATAGAGGTAGATGCTGTGTGCAGTAGGTCACAAGAGGGAAGGTATTCCTTACTGTGGGTCACAGCCCAAAAGGATTGTAAAACTCTGATTCAAAGGAGGCTGTTGTGAACCAATTGTAAAACCACAGAGCCTGCTAAGCAACCCATTCCATGCATCCACTGCTCTTGAAACAGAAATCGCCTGGTAACGTGAGGTGGTGAGGAGCCCTGTCTCCTGCGTGGTGGCCCTGGGCCGTCAGCTTACGCAGTCATGGCGAGCTGACCACGCTCAAAGGGCTTCACGTGTGTTCACTCTCTACAGCCGCCTGCAAAGCAGGTATCTTGTTATTCTCATTTAGTAGATGAGGACACCAGGCGAGGGCCTTCCCGGGGCCACGCAGCGAGCGGGGGCAGAGGACAGCATGGAGGTCAGCAAGCCCAGCCTTCTCGCTCACTGCATCCCGCTGACCCTCCTGAGGCTGCAGGGCAAACTGTGCCACTGCATCTGGGCAGGCCACCTGCTTTTGCTCATTATTTGATATTCCTGTTGTCTATTGCTTCACAATGACTCAGGCTTCATGGCGTTAGCAGACAGTGTATTATGCTCACAGATGATTTGGTCAGGGATTTGGACAGGGCACCAAGGGGACCACTAGTTTCTTCTCCATGATGTCTGCAGTCTCTGCTGGAGAGACTCCCAGCTGGAGGAAACTCATTCACACCCCTGGGGCCCGGGCTGAGGCGACTGGAAGGCTCACCTCCCATGACCTCTGCCTGAAGCCAGGCCTATGGATGGAGCCCTCCCATGACCTCTGCCTGAGGCCAGGCCTGTGGATGGAGCCCTCCATGACCTCTGCCTGAGGCCAGGCCTGTGGATGGAGCCCTCCATGACCTCTGCCTGAAGCCAGGCCTGTGGATGGAGCCCTCCATGACCTCTGCCTGAGGCCGGGCCTTGGATGGAGCCCTCCATGACCTCTGCCTGAGGCTGGGCCTGTGGGTGGAGCCCTCCATGACCTCTGCCTGAGGCTGGGCCTGTGGATGGAGCCCTCCATGACCTCTGCCTGAGCCAGGCCTATGGATGGAGCCCTCCATGACCTCTGCCTGAGGCTGGGCCTGTGGATGGAGCCCTCCATGACCTCTGCCTGAGCCAGGCCTATGGATGGAGCCCTCCATGACCTCTGCCTGAGGCTGGGCCTGTGGATGGAGCCCTCCATGACCTCTGCCTGAGCCGGGCCTGTGGGTGGAGCCCTCCATGACCTCTGCCTGAGGCCAGGCCTGTGGATGGAGCCCTCCATGACCTCTGCCTGAGGCTGGGCCTGTGGGTGGAGCCCTCCATGACCTCTGCCTGAGGCTGGGCCTGTGGGTGGAGCCCTCCATGATCTCTGCCTGAAGCCAGGCCTGTGGATGGAGCCCTCCATGACCTCTGCCTGAGGCCAGGCCTGTGGATGGAGCCCTCCATGACCTCTGCCTGAGGCTGGGCCTTGGATGGAGCCCTCCATGACCTCTGCCTGAGCCGGGCCTCTCCCAGCCTGGTGGCTGGGTTCTGGTGGGCTGACCCCAAGAAAGAGCACTGGGGTAAGCACTCCAGACAAGCCAGCTGGAAGCCACAGACCTTTTCTGATGGAGCCCCAGGGGATGACTGCTGACACTCTCTGCTGCCTGAAGCAGCCGCAAGCCCATCCAGACTTGGGGAAGGGATAGAGACCCACCTGTGATGATGTAAAGCCATCCCAAACGACATTCTCAATTTTCTTGGTTTCCAACTAGTGTGTGGAAGCATCCTTGTCAGGACAACTGACTTTCCTTTGATGCGGAGAAGTGAATAGCTCAAATTTCTTTGATGCATAGGGCACTTTGTGGTTAATAATCTTCTGTTCATTATAATGATCTGTAGTCTCTATAATAGTAAATGGGCTGGAACCACAGATTTCTTTACTGCCTTAATTTAGTTGGGAGCATTAGGCTTATTTTAAAGTATTTTCTCTCCATTTGGACTGACTGCCTTTTATCTCAGCTTATCTTCAGTGTCAATAAGTTTAACGTTCTTCAACAGCTGGAAGCCCCAATATTATACATCTCCCCTTCTATTAATCTTCTGCAAGTTGATCTCTATAGCCTTTGAATCCATTCATCACCACAAGCTGTTCTTTCACATTTGTATGGATTTCTATTTAGCAAACCAAACTTTATTTCTTTATCACAACTGAAGGTCTTTGTCATGCTAATAGTTTGAAGTTCTTTCTTAATGCGAGCACAGAGTGTCAGACTGGCCACAAAGAACAATGGATGCTAATTATGTTCTTTGTCTTTTCCTCTTAACACTGGGGCTCTTTGGTAAATTTATTCCCACGAAGACCCATAAGGTCAGAGTATCCCTAGAATACTCTACATTCTGCAAGAAAACCTACAGCTTGGCAGTTCTCCCGAGTGGAGCTAGGCACTATATTGCATCTGTTCATCTCATTCTATAAAAGTGTTAGTCTTGATTTTATTCACCTACATCATCCCTAATTGATACAGGCAGAGTACATCAAATGGCTTTTTATAAATCAATAAAATTCATATTGTGAGATAGTAAAGGAAAAGGGTTGTGAGAGAGAAGGGAAGCCAGAAAGAGGTGAGAGAGAAAGGGAAAGATGTAGAGGAAGAGACAGGTTGATTCTCTTTAGAAAAATGTCTGAAATCCAGTCACCCACAGGAAGGAACAAAGGAGGTGAAGACTCAGTGTCATAATCAGTGCGAAGAGTCTGGTTAGGGGGAGACAGAAGGCGGTGGTGTGTCTAAGCTTCCCTGGCTAGGCAAAGGGGCACTGGGTACCACTCGAGGCACATATGGAGGTGGCGGCTTCCTCAGGGGGTTCCTGCAGAATAGGAGGCTTATTCTCCTTCTCCTTCTGAGGGGCCTAGCCTGTTTCCTCACATAAACAAAACCAGATCCAAAGTGGCTTAAGCTCTGCTATTTCCAGCCACTGGTCGGCATGACCTGGGTCTCCTGTGATAATTCTGTGAACATTCCTGATCGTGGGGACATCCAGTGTGCCCTCTGGTGGCCATCCTCCTCCAAACGACGGCCAGTCTGTCTCACACATCCTTTTTAACGCCCAGGGGTCGAGTTTTACCCCGTAGTCCCCAATAAACCCGTTTTTGAAATTCCTTAACATACATTCTAAGACAGTAGAGTTTGTGGAGGAGCTATTTCTCATGTTGCAAGGAGGGACCAGGCTGCCTCCCTTAAAAACAAACAAACAAACAAAAAACCTGAATAAAAAAGCTAATCAAAATAAGGCTATTTAACCTCTGTTTAGGGAGGCCAAATGCAAATCATTTATTCCTAAGTGTCCTTGGTTTAGGGAAGATAAGATCTACATGATGGGTCCAATGTCCTTGATTTAGGGAAGACAGGATTTCCTTGATTTAGGGAAGACAGGATTTACAGTATTAAGACAGGATTTAAGACAGAATTAAATAATTAACATTCCTCAGATTAGCAATGCATTCATATTTTTTGTTTGTTTGTTTTGTGGGGTTTTTTATTGTCTAAAGTTTTACATATGTCTCCTTTTCTGCCAATTGACTCCCCCCCCCCCCCGCCCCCCGCCGCTCCCCCCCCCCAGCCATTCCCACCCCGGGCAAGCCCCCATCGCCCCAATGTCTGTGTCCATTGGTTATGCTGATATGCATGCATACAAGTCCTTTGGTTGATCTCCAAACCCGCCCCCCCCCCCCACCACCACCACCACCATCATTTGTCTCTGGATCTATTCTTGTTCATCAAGATACATTGATCATTATATCCCACATATGAGTGAGATCATGTCATATCAATCTTTCTCCGACTGGCTTATTTCACTTAGCATAATGCTCTCCAGTTCCATCCATGCTGTTGCAAATGGTAAAAATTCCTTCTTTTTTATAGGGGCATAGTATTCAATTGTGTAGATGTACCACAGGTTTTTAATCCACTCATCTGCTGATGGGCACTTAGGCTGTTTCCAAATCTTAGCTATGGTAAATTGTGCTGCTATGAACATAGGGATGCATATATCCTTTCTGATTGGTGTTTCTGGTTTCTTGGGGTATATTCCTAGAAGTGGGATCACTGGGTCAAATGGGTGTTCCATTTTTAACTTTTTGAGGAAACTCCATACTGTCTTCCACAGTGGCTGCACCAGTCTGCATTCCCACCAGCAGTGCAGGAGGGTTCCTTTTTCTCCACATCCTCTCCAGCACTTGTTGTTTGTTGATTTGTTGATGATAGCCATCCTGACAGGTGTGAGCTGGTACCTCGTTGTTTTGATTTGTACCTCTCAGATGATTAGTGATTTTGAGCATGTTTTCATATTGTCTCTGGGCCTTCTGTATGTCCTCTTTCAAAAAGTGTCTATTTAGGTCCTTTGCCCATTTTTTGATTGGTTCGTTTATCTTCCTTTTGTTAAGTTGTACGAGTTCTCATTAAATTTTTGAGATTAAACCCTTACCGGAAATGTTATTGGCAAATATGTTCTCCCATTCATATTTTTTAAGAGACGCAAACAGAAATTTTACTATCTAAACAATTTAAACAAACAACAAAGAGACATGTTTAAACAATAAAGACAGATAGCATTCCCCACTAAAAACTTTGAGTCACCACGGAAACACAGGAGAGGTTTAGTAGGTTTTTTAAAAACAAACAAACAAAAACAAAACAGAAACAAACAAACATAAAAACACTTTCACACCAGTGCGCGCCACATTTACACCATAGAATACCCTGCATTCATAAAATCAGTTTCAATTGCTCAGAGATACAGAACAAGTCCCTGAACAGAGGCAGTAGAAAACTGCCTAGGAAAGCTTCTCTTCTACCTTTTTCAAAGGCAGGCCAAACTCGGACCCTTAGCCAGTCCGAGTTTTGATTTCCTTCCCAGGAAGTCCAGAGATGGTGAACACCATCTAGAAGCTGTTCATCTTCAGCGGTTCTCAACCTGTGGGTCGCAACCCCTTTGGGGGTCGAACGACCCTTTCACAGGGGTTGCCTAAGACCATCGGAAAACACATATATAATTACATATTGTTTTTGTGATTGATCACTATGCTTCAATTATGTTCCATTTGTAACAATGAAATTGGGGGTCACCACAACATGAGGAACTGTATTAAAGGGTCGCGGCATTAGGAAGGTTGAGAACCACTGCCTTAGGAGATGTAGGAGAGCCGGTTTCAGCCCGATCTCCACAGGCCAGGCTGAGGGACCTCACTGGTGCACGAATCCATGTACGGGGCTTCTAGTATCCATATAAGTTTTTTGGTTGATCTCTTCACACCCATTCCCACCCCCTTTCCCTCTGAGAATTGTAAGTCTGTTCCATTTCCATGCTTGTTTCTATTTTGTTCAGCAGTTTATTCTGTTCATTAGATTTCTTATTTATTTTGAGTTTTAGATTCAATTGTTGATAGATATGTATTTATTGCCATTTTATTGTTCACTAGAGGCCCGGTGCAATCCCTAGGCCTGGCCAGCAATTAATGTGTGAGCATCTGGTGTGAAAGGGCAGGCCCCAGCTGACCCCTGGGCCCCCAGGCCTCCGAGCACCCCCCTTCGCCTGAGTCACTGTGCCCGAGTCCCCATGCGGAGGTGTAGTGAACACGGCCGGATGCCACAGGCCAGGGTGCAGCATGGGCCTCTGGGCCACCCAGCGGCGCCGCATGGCAGCTGGGCAGGCAGCACACTCTATCCTGGCCAGCCTTGCAGACCAGCTCCTGCTCAAACCCACAGGGAGCCCGACCAGTCCCTGCAGCCCCAGTGGCTGTGGCCCAGCTCACCCAGAAGACACTGCGTGGGTGCGGGGCAGGCTCCTCGTGGGCACCTGGCACCTGAGCGTGGGGGCTTCCCTGGTGTGGGAGCCCTAGTGTCCCGGGGGAAGTTAGCAGGGGGAGTGAGAGTGAGCTTGGTGGACACCCTGCATTCTCACCGCACTTCTGTCCCCATTACCCCCACCCCCAGGTAGCTGGTGAGAGGTCGCAGCGGGTTGCCGACACCTGCCATATTCCGCACCGCTCCCTGGTGGTCAGCGCATATCATAGCAAGCAGTCAAACTCCTGGTCTCAAACTCCAGGTTGAACAACCGCCCGAGGGAATAATTTGCATATTAGGCTTTTATTACATAGGATATTTTTTCTTCTTCTTCTTCTTCTTCTTCTTCTTCTTCTTCTTCTCCTCCTCCTCCTCCTCCTCCTCCTCCTCCTCCTCTTCTTTCTTCTTCTTCTCCTACTTCTTCTTCCTCTCCTTAAAGAATACCCTTCAACATTTCATGTAACACTGGTTTGGTTGTGATGAACTCTTTTAGCTTTTTCTTATCTGACCTTCAATTCTAAATGATAGCTTTGCTGGGTAGAGTAATCTTGGTTGTAGGTTCTTGCTATTCATCACTTTCAATATTTCTTACAATCCCTTCTGGCCTGCATAGTTTCTATTGAGAAATCAGGTGGCAGTCTTATGGGCATTCCCTTCCAGGTAACTAACTCCTTTTCTCTTGCTGCTTTTAAGATTCTCACTTTGTCTTTAACCTTTGGCATTTCAATTATAATGTGTCTTGGTGTGGTCCTCTTTGGGTTCCTCTTGTTTGGGACTCTCTGTGCTTCCTAGACTTGTAAGTTTGTTTCTTTCACCAGGTAGAGGAAGTTTTTTGTCATTATTTCTTTTTTATTTCTTTTTATTTTTTTACAATCCTCATTAGAGGATATTTTTCCATTGATTTTTAGAGAGAGTGGAAGGGTGAGGGAGAGACAGAGAAAAACATCAATGTGAGAGAGACACATCAATTGGTTTCCTCTCATATGCACCCCACCAGGGCCAGAAGCCTGCAACTGAGGTACATGCCCTTGACTGGAATCAAACCTGGGACCCTTTAGTCCACAAGCTGATGCTCTATCCACTGAGCCAAACCAGCTAGGGCTGTCATGATTTCTTCAAATAGGTTTTCAATATTTTGCTCTCTCTCTTCTCTTTCTGACACCCCCATAATGAGAATGTTGGTACACTTGAAGTTGTCCCAGAGGCTCCTTACACTATCTTCTTATTTTTGGATTCTTTTTTCTTTTTGCTCTTCTGATTGGGAGGGGTTTTTTTGTTTTTGTTTTTGTGTGTGTGTGGTTTTTTTTCTTCTCCATATTTCAAGTTGTTGGTTTGATTCTCGGAATCCTTTACTCTATTGTTGAATCCCTGTAAGTTATTTTTTACTTCAGCTAGTGTATGCTTAATTTATGACTGATCCTTTTTCATGTATTTGGCATTCTCACTAAATTCCTTGAAAGTCTTACTAAGTCCCTTGAAGGTCTCATGAAGAACTTTGAGTAACCTTATAATAGTGGCTTTCAATTCTGTATCCAGTAGTTTGCTTTCTTCCATTTCTTTCATTTGTAATATGTTTCTTTGTCTCTGCATTTTGGCTGATTCCCTGAGTTTGTTTCAATGTATTAGGTAGGGCTGTTATGTCTCCTGGAGTTGGTAGAGTGGCCTTGTACAGTAGGTGTCCTATAGGGCCCAGTGGCTCAGCCTCCCCAGTCACCTGAGCTGGGCATTCTAGGTGTGTCCCTGTGTGGCCTGTGTGCACAGTCTTGTTGTAGTTGAGACTTGACTGCTGTTGGTGCCACTGGAAGGAATTGACCTCCAGGCCAATTAGCTGTGAGGACCAACTGTGACTACTGTGACTTCAATGAGAGAGCTGCTGTGCAGGAGACACTCCTATAGAGCAGGACTTGCTTCAGTGGGGCTTTGGTGCTCACTGAGTCTGCCCCTTGTGGATGTATAGAGTTGTAATCTGGTATGGTCTGAAGCTTTCCACTGGGTACACCAGCTCTTGGGTTTCCAGGAGGTCCAGAGTCAGCCACTGCCTGGGGGCACCCATCAGGAACTACAGAGAGATCTGCAGATTCCTCTTATTTGTATTGGGTTTGAAGAGCCCAGGCAAGGCCCAGCTGTGAATCAAAGCAGGCTGGTATTAGTGCATTTCTGGTCTTGGGCTTTTTATTGATAGATTTGGGGCATGCTGATATCAGTTGCAGTTTGTTTGAGAGAGTTTAGCAAAGTTTGAAGCCTGAGCCAGGACAGGCCATTTGTATGGAAAAGCTTCTGAAAACTGCTTGGGTGGGCTGAAAATTGGATGAGGTGGGGTGTCAGGGAATCACCAGAGTATAGCAGTGTGCTCCAGACTGATGGGTCCTCAGATATGGTTGCCAGTCAGCCCTGGGACAGGGGAGGTCTTGGCACAGGAACAATAACCCCTGCAAACACCTCTGTCTGTTATAAAGCCACCCCGAGTTCCTGCCCCAATGCCAGACAATCCAGTTCCTCCCCAAATGTCTGGGTCCCCCAATGCCTTCTGGTGCTGGAGCTCAGAGGAAGCGAGTCCAAGTAAGTTCATTCCTGGCTCTTATAGAGGGACACCTGGATCTCCAGCAGCCTCCGTGTCCCTCAGCCACAATCCCTGCTTGTTTTTACAGGCACTTCTCTTCCCAGCTCTGGAACCCTGGGTGGGGGGGTCTGGTATGGGCCTGGGACACCTTGCTCCTCATGGCAGCCTCTGCAGGGTCAATCTCCCTCTGGGTTAAAGAAACAGCCCACACGGGTGCTGGACCAGCCCACTTCGAACCTCTGCCCCTCCTACCAGTCTCAATATAATTCTTATAATTATAACTGGTCCCCAATATTCTCTTTCTGCCCCTAACATAGCTATAGTTATAAGAAATATTAATCATGCTCTGTTAACTGTGAATGTTCTGTTATGATTAAAGAAAGTATATTCTAACCTGGCTGAGAGTTACATGCAGGACCTGGGAGTTCACCTGGAAATGCAGCCCATCCTCCACATCAGGGAGCTGCCTATTATCATGGAAAGATTAACAACCTTGTTGCAGAAACCAGAGGCACCAGCCCTTTGAAAACCCCAGCCCTTTGCAAACCCTCAGCCTGCATTACCTGTAAACTGCCCATTTTGCATTCCCATTCTTATCCCTTTTGCCTACTTTCCCATGTAATCTTCGTCCTCCCTACCCAATATAAGCAACTGGCTTATGGTGGGGGTGGGGGGGTAGGGGGGTCTGAGCAAATTTTTGTGGCTGACCTGCTGCTCTTCCATACTGCTGGCAATATTGGAATAAACACTCAACAAGATTCAACCCTGTCTCTGCTGAATTAGTTCAAGTAGTGACAGGCAGCCCAGACCCATTGATGGTTTAGTCTCTACAATTCTATTTCTGCCCCTAGCAAATGAAGTACAGACACTAAGGAAGACAGTCTACAGTTTCCTTTTAATTCTCACCTGAGGATTTTTTTCCCATTGATTGTTTTAGAGAGAGTGGAGGGGAGGGAAGAGAAGAGAGAGAAACATCAATGCGTGAGAGACACATGGATTGGTTGCCTCCTGCACACGCTCTGACAGGGGCTGGGGATCAAGCCTGTAACTGAGGTTATGTTCCCTTGACTGGGAATCGAACAGAAAACCTTTCAGTCCATGGTCTGATGCTCTAACCACTGAGATAAACTGGCCAGGGCTGGAGTTTCCTTTTAGAATTAATAATAGAACTATCATATTGAGGAGACAGAAGGAAGCTAGGTAGATAGGGGTGGGGCCACTGGAAAGGAAGAAGAACCTGGAACCCAACTAGGCAGAGTTACTGAGGCACCCCAACTAGGTGGGGAAGGAAGGGCACTAATGAGAGAGGCCTGAACTTTAAAATGTGTGGATATTGCTAGGACAGGTACCATGCAGTTAACCAATCACAAGGCACTAAAGCGTATAAATCAATCCAAAGGATATTGCTATGGCAGAATTACTTAAAGAGATCAATTAGGAGCTAGCAAGACTACACCCCCCCCCCCTAAATTAGAAGTCACACACTTCCTTTCGCGCTCTCTCTTCTCCCTGACAGACAATGGGTTCCTGCCGTTTGTTCCCGTGGTGGGACCACGTCCCTGGGTCCGTGGGCTTCCACACAGGGACAACTAGACTTTAATTAGCTTGGATACTAAGCTACTCCCGACTGCAACATGGCAAGGAAGCTCCGACACTGGCTGCTCTTGGAGCCCCAGCGGCACCTGTTCCAGGACTGGCTTCTCCCAATAAACTTTGGCTCCATTAATCATTTTTGTCCACAATTTTATTCTTCAACTTCGTGAAACACAATCCCAGGAAGAACTTCAGCTTGCCCTTGGGGTGTCAATGTTACCCAGCAATTTCTCTTCATGTTTTACCTGTAAAACATGGAAGCACTTATTTGTAAAGATATTCACACCCCTATGTTCATTGCAGCATTCTTTACAATAGCCCAGACATAGAAACAACCCCTGTCCATTGACAGATGAATGGATAAGATGTGTGTGTGTGTTGTGTGTGTGTGTTTAATGGAATACCACACAGCTATAAAAGGATGAAATATTGCCACCTGGGTGGATCTGGACAGTATTATGCTAAGTGAAATAAGTCAGATAAAAACAAAGACCATACGATTTCACTCATGCAGAATATACTAGTAAAACAAAAAAGTAACACATGAACTAATAAAACAGACAAATTCATAGATACAGTCAACAGAATGGTGGTTACCAGAGGGGAGCAGGTGGGAGGAGGGCCGAGCACAGAACAGGTGACTAGACTGCAGGTGGTGAGCACACAGTACAGTAAACAGAGAGCGAACTGCTATGTCCACCTGAAATGTACATAACGTCATGAGCCAATGTTGCCTCCATAAATATACGTTTTAAAAAGGAAGGAGGGAGGGAAGGAAAAGTTTGAAGCTGGAGCTGAGCACTTGTGGGTTCATTATACTATTCTTTCTACTTCTGATTTTTAAAAATTCCATAATAAAAAAAGTTTTTAAAATAAAAACAAATGAATGCTCCAGGCAGCAGTGTTACTTCTCCCAAAAAGGGAAGCCTACCGGCCGGCCCACGCCCAGGTCTGCGGAGGGTAGCGTGGCTGGTCCCCTCCCTCCAACCGGACCCATCCCCCCAGGAAGGGAGGCGAGCAGACCTGGCCCCTCTTCAGGGCGAGGGCCGCCGGCATCCTCTCCGTCCCGGGCGGGACCGGGACCCTGCGGAAGAGAGGGGTCCGTGATGGAGAGGCAGTGGGAGCTCCCGGGCCGCACAGGTGAGGCAGGCCCCCATCTCCTAAGATCGCCCAGGGACACGGGGTAGGTGGAGGATCGTGATTAGGTAGAAGGAACACACACACACACACACACACACACACACACACACCTCCCTTCCTCCTTTTTCTCTTCCTCCCACCCGGGCTGCCGAGGGGCGGTACCCTGGTCCCTCAGGTAGGTTTTCCGTTGCGGACCTGGAGCTTGGTGGCCGGAGGAGGCGACTTGAATCTGGGCGGGCATCTGGGCGGGCGCCTGCAGCGGCCCCTCCCTGCTTCCTCCCGCCGGTCCTTTCCTCCATCTCCTCCCCTCCTTCTCCTCCTCCTCCTCCTCCTCCTCCTCTTCATCCTCCTGCAGGTACCCCTCCTCTTCCATCTCCTCCTCCTCCATCTCCTCCTCCCCCATCTCCTCCTCCTCCTCCTCCTCCTCCATCTCCTCCTCCTCCTCTTCTATCTCCTCCTCCATCTCCTCCTCCTCCATCAACTCCTCTTCCTCCTCTCCCTCCTCCTCCTCCTCCAACTCCTCCTCCTCCATCTCCTCCTCCTCCTCTTCCTCCTCCTCCTCCTCCTCTAGGTACCCCTCCTCCTCCATCTCCTCCTCCTCCTCCATCTCCTCCTCTCCCTCCTCCTCTCCCTCCTCCATCTCCTCCTCCTCCTCCAACTTCTCCTCCTCCATCTCCTCCTCCTCCTCCTCCATCTCCTCCTCCTACATCTCCTCCTCCTACATCTCCTCCTCCCCCTCCTCCTCTCCCTCCTCCATCTCCTCCTCCTCCTCCAACTCCTCCTCCTCCATCTCCTCCTCCTCCATCTCCTCTTCCTCCATCTCCTCCTCCCCCTCCTCCATCTCCTCCTCCTCCAACTCCTCCATCTCCTCCTCCTCCTTCATCTCCTCCTCCTCTTCCTCCTCCTCCTCCTCCTCTAGGTACCCCTCCTCCTCCTCCTCCTCTAGGTACCCCTCCTCCTCCATCTCCTCCTCCTCCATCTCCTCATCCATCTCCTCCTCCTCCTCCTCCTCCTCCTCCTCCTCCTCCTCCTCCATCTCCTCCTCTTCCTCCTCCTCCATCTCCTCCTCCTCCTCCTCCATCTCCTCCTCCTCCATCTCCTCATCCATCTCCTCCTCCTCCTCCTCCTCCTCCTCCTCCTCCTCCTCCTCCTCCATCTCCTCCTCTTCCTCCTCCTCCATCTCCTCCTCCTCCTCCTCCATCTCCTCCTCCTCCTCCTCCTCCTCCTCCTCCTCCTCCTCCTCCTTGCCTCCACCCCGCCCCCATCCTCTGGTCCTACAGCCACGGCTCCCGGAGCGGCTGCGCTGGCGGCGCAGCGCCGGGTCGCCTTTGTCTCGGGCAGCGGGCGGCGGGCTCAGCGCAGGCGTCAGTGGGTAAGTGGCCGCCGGGCCGCGGGGCTGGGCTGGGAGCCGGCGGGCTCCGGGGCTCGGGGCGAAGCGGTGCCCTCCTGGGGACGAGGGGAGAACGGAGCTGCGGGGCGCGGGGCTGCTGGGCGCGGGCGGGGCCGGGGGCTCTTGGGGCGCCGCCACCTGGCGCCCGCAGACAGGCGGCGCGGGTGCAGGTCCTGTCGGCTGTGTTTCTTCGGGCAGAGGCACGGGGACCGGCGCGGCAGAGATGGAGAAGGGAGAGGAGCTGGCCGCCGTCACCACCATCACCAACCATCACCATCACCAACCATCACCATCACCATCACCATCACCAACCATCCCCATCCCCATCCCCATCCCCATCCCCATCCCCATCCGCATCGCTGACTGCGCCCCGCCCCGGCCCCAAGCTTCCTCCCTGCTCATCCCCCCGCAGGGCCAACTTTACCGGATTATTGTCTGTTTCCGGGGAATACTCCGAGAAAGCGACGGTCTTTCCCATTAGGGCCGAGTACATCTGCTGCGGGGTATCCCGTCATCTTGCGGTTGCCGGTTCCCTCAGTTTTCCCGTCAGGAAAAGGGGCACAGTGATGGCGCTGCGTTTCTGTCAGGCCGAGATGGCGCCTGCTTTCCTCTTCCATCCCGGCCACCGCATGGGTTTCATAATGTTTACATTTCCTCTTTCACCTGCTGCTGCTGCTGCAGTCATGTCTGCACTAAACTCGATAATCAGGAGTTTTACAATCTTCTCTCCTTTGATTTTTGAGTGTCAAAATGCCGGTAGCAAATAGAGATGCGAGAAAGGTGAAACTTTGACTAAAATAATACCAAGAATAGAAGCAAAACGAGTAATTTTGTAGAACAATCACCGAAGGGTGGAGGCTACCACGAAGTGCCATGATCGTGGCCAGTGGCTCTGAGCCTCATAGCTTTGGATGGTACGGTCTCCCGGCTCTTCACCAGCCGGCAGCCTGTTTCAGGGCTGGGTGTCAGACATCAGCAAGCCCGCGGAGCCCAGTGGGAGAGAGCAGGGACCTATGGAAAGGAACTCAGAAAGCAAGCTCGCAAGGCCTCTGCCTTTGCCTGCTGGTTAGAAAATGAACCTTGAACTTCTGTACTGTATTACAAATCCTAAATTTCATGGCAACTTTCTGGGAAGTTTTCTTCCCCCAAAGTCAGGATAGCAGGGCTCCTTCCCACCCCGCACAGCCCGTGGTCGCTCTGCCTGGAGGAGGAAAAAGTGATCACATTGGCCAGCAGAGAGCAGACCCCGGGCCCGCAGCTGCCCTCTCGGGGTCAGATACCTCCAGCGCTGTAATATAGACTGTCCTTCATCAACTCCAACCTCTCTAAGTAGTGAAATGGGGTTTTTAAACAGTATTTGCCGTTCTGTGGAGAATGACTTTGAAATCATTTCTTTCCCTAACAATATTTTAGGGTCTCAGATTTAAGTAAGGTGGAGTGGATCTAGAACAATCACATTTTCAGAACAAGGACTTAAAGAATTACTTCAGAGTGTTTATAATTCCGGATCTTTGGGGAATACTTAGCATCTTAAGGAACTTTGCCTTTGGTTGTTATTGAATTTTATTGTTATAGCCCACATGAACTGTTTTAACCCATATGAATATTTATATCGCCATATGAATTATATTTTAAAATAATTAATTATTGAGGAATGGTTTACATACATAAAGTTCTTCAGTGTACAGTTTGATGAATTGTTTACCTCTGTGTGCCCCATGTAACCAGCACCCAGAACACGGTGCCGAATATTCCGTCGCCCATGTCCCTCATGCCCCTTCCCAGACATCACTGCTACTGTGATTGTGTGAACACAGAAACATCATTTCCTTTAAAATAGTTTTTGAATAACTTCTTTTACCCACTCCCCCTCACCCCTAGATCTGGTTGGCCTATTTTTTTTAGCAAATATGACAGTCCGAGCTCTGGGCCCAGCACTGTGAAGATAGGAGCCTCACCCCGAAAAGGCAGATTAGGCAGGAATTAAACAAGTGGTGCCACCGCGTGTGCAGGTTCCGTGTTAGAGGGGCCCAGGCAGACTCTATCTTAATTTAAGGGGGGAGGGTTGTTTTGATTTGGTTGCGGGGGGGGAGAGGGAGGCTGCCTGGAGGATGTGAATTTTTAAGTTAGGAACTGAAAACTGAGTAGAAAGTAGCCAGCTAAAACATGCAGTAGGAAGGAAAAGAGCATTCCAGCTGAAAGGAACACCAAGAAACGTCAAACCTGTAGAGAACTTTGATGAGTTTATTTGAGCCCAACTGACAACAATTACCAGGAAGCAAAATCTTAACGGATTGAGAAAATGCTCCAGAGAATGGCAGTTCTACACCTTATTTTATACATTAAAATCAAAGTCGGAGGCGGAAGGGGTTCCATGAAATTCATTGGTGATAGATTAGGGAGGCAGGAGAAAGCGGTCTCTGGGATTGGATAAAACAGAAAGACACACTCCTTTTCCACAGGTGGGTGCCGGGTAGTGAACAGCTAACAATGAACATGATCACAATGGGGACTCGTGGTCTCTGTTCCAGGGAAGTGAGGGGCCTGGAAAAAAGGAAATTACTCTGACATTCCAAAGGCAAAAAGACAATAGACAGGCTCAGTTAAGGTAAAGATCGACCTTTGTCAGGGAAGATACTGGGCGGGACATGACTGCCTGCCCTGACTCCCTTTTAGCTAGGAAGTTGTATGTTCAGACTGTCCTGAGTAGTTATTTTCAGTCTCTGACTTTGTGAGGCCACCCTGTGGGCCTCCCCTGACCTTGTGGGGTTTAGTATATAGTCCCCTTTTCATCCACACTCAGAAGTAAGAGCATGGAGTGTTCGAGGAACAAACTTAAGTTGGAAATAGTTGAGTACAGGGCTGGTGGAGAAGAGCGTGAGATGTAGCTGAGAGTCAGTAGGGTCCCAATTAGACTAAATTTGTGTTGAGGGCTGTTCGCTCCAAGGACGAGGCAAGTGGTCACGCTTCAGTGCGGGTGTGGCAGGATGGAATCTGATTTCCCAGCTGACTGCTGGGTGGTGGGGAGATTGTATGAAGGACTGGGTGGGAGGCTGTGCTGAGCAATCAGGTGAGAGAGGGGTAGCCTAGACTAGACAGTGGCAATGGGAATGGGGAAATGGATGGAGTTGAAAGAAATCTAGAAGGTGAAAACACAACTTGATGTTTGACAGGTGAGGACTGAAGGATGACCCTTCGGTTTATTAGATCTCACAGAATGGGTGCATGATGGTGCTGTTACCAGTGGAAGTGCAGTTCTTGGGGTGCTGTGGGGAAAGGAATTTCCTGAGGCCCCCACGCGAGGATGGCACTGCATGGAAAGCGTTACTGATGATGTAAAATTAAGGGGATTTCCCTTTAAGGCCCCATCTCTGTCCAGCTCACCCTGGAAGAAGTCTAATCTTGTCTTCAGTGAGGGTAGAATTGAGGCCACTGCCCAGAGTCTCTGCTCCATATTAAAGTCCAGTCCAGCATCCGGCCAGCTTGGCTTGTGTTCCCAGCTACAGCCCATTGTGTGTGGGGTCCCCATGGCCATGGACCATGTGGGTGCTTATGGCCACATGGTTGGCGAGTGCGAGTCACAGAGCAAGAAACTGAAAGGGAGCAAGGAGCAAGAGATAGAAAGCAAGCAAGTGGGCAAGAGAGGGAACTCTGTCTGGGGATTATAATCAGGAGCTTAACCAATTAACCTTTCAGGATTTTGCACACTTGCAGTGGCTTCACTCCTCTAGCCAATCCATTGTTCCCCAGGCTAGACTGAAGGCAGGCACCTTCCCTACATCACCCTGACTTCACTGCATGTGCCCATCTCCCCCTTTGTTGGACCCCTTCCCCAGTGACCTGCAGGGAAGGGACGGTGGTTTCCTGGGGCGTGTGACGCTGTAGCTTCCTGGTGACGCTGCCCGGGTGGCCATGCTTATAATGTCTGGCCTCCCCTTTGCTCCCTTCCTATTATTAATATTAATAACTAGCTAATTTCAACGATAACAGTACCATTGAAAATGTGGGCCAAGAATCTAGTTTATGTCATATACTTTGATATATTTCTTTCTGAACACATTTCGTTCCAGTTGGAAGCTAGCTTGTGGAACATTTAGATAGAAACATCTACGAGGAAGTTGTAACGAATACTTATTAGTCACATTCCATATGCCAGGCACACACTTGTCACTTGCGGTGCAGTTGTGAACGATGGACCCGTCCCTGGGAGTCACATTTTGTCAGGCTGGCTTTGCAGCCTGGGGGCTACCAGATGTATGTGGTGACTAGAGGCTTCAGCGGGAATGAGGCTGCTCAGAAATGGCCGTGAAGGAACAGAAGCCTAGAATCAAACCCTGAGGAGTGTCAGGGTGAATATAAATGGAGAAAAGGAGAGCTGGCAGGGAAAGCAAGAGAAGAGTGACCTTCAGAAGTCTAGGGGGTGGTCCCCAGTGTCACTGCATCTGAGAAGTTACGTAAGATGAGGACAAGAGATGGCCTGCTGTTATGCTTCTCAAAGTGGGTGCCCAACCAGCAGCAGCAGCGGTACCCTGGACGGAGGAATACAAATCGCTGGCCCCCCCCCCCCCCCCTCCCGCGCCAGGCCTACAGAACCTGCCTTTGAAGGCCTGAGAGCGGGAGCCAGCAGTGGTTTTAACCAGCGGTCCAGGTGACACTGATGCGTACTGACGTGGGAGAGCCACCGACCAGGCGCGGATTGATGAGGAAGTCTTGAGTGACTGGGAGACGTGGTGATAGTTATTTCATTGGGTTATATCCTGTTTGGGCAAATTTTAAACGTTTTCAATAGGAGTGTTTAAGTTTTGTTTTATTTTTTACTTAGAAGTTTCAAAATTTTTCTACATGTTTGAGTTTTTCTCTTATAGCAGTTGATGGAACAGTAAATTCATATTTTGTTTCACTCTGTTCTGTATGATTTTTGAAGTTTTGTTTTTCTTTACTGGGAAACACATCCCTTTTCGAGGTCTCAGTATGTTAGGCCACCTGCATCATTGATGCTCGGTTCACTGCCCTCAACCTGGAAATTGGGGAATTAAAAGTCCCAGACAGAGTGCAATCCTGAAGACAAGGGGATCTGAACGGGAGCCCGAGAAACACCTGGATGCTTACATGGGCTTTTGCCAAAAGTTCCAAGACTTCATCAGGGACACATTTCTAATGATGTGAATTTGGTATTGATGGGAAATAATTGGAAGTGTGCCCTTTAAACTGACCCAGCAACATAACCATCATTATTGTACTTCTAATGTACTTAGGAAGGAGAGGATTCCTGGTAACCAGGTCTTTTCCTGGTTCCTCTGTTGTCAGGCTCCCAGGCATTTTATTTCAGTTTCAAGGAGGAATTAGAGCATTTCTATTTTGCTATCATCAGGGAAAATCTATGGTAGATTTTTCAAATGAGAAGTAACCGACGCAGATATTGCCATTCCTGTTCAAAATGAAAACTTCATTTTCTATGAATAAAACCTGGTAGGTGGTTTCAATGCATTATAAAGTGAGTGACAAGCACAAAGAAGGCTCTCAAAAGTTGAGTGGATGGACGGATGGATGGATGGATGGATGGATCAATGGGTGGATGGGTAAATGAATGGAGGGGTGTGGACACACATCTGGAAGGGCAGATAAAAGAAAAGAAGTGTATGCGTAGATGGTTGGGTGGATGGATCAGTGGATAGATGGTTAAGTGGATGGATGAATCAGTGGATAATGGGTAGGTGGATGGACAGGTGGGTAGAAGAGCAGATGGATAAAATGTGGATTGAGAGAATTGTTATGTCTAAAGAGGGAAAAACAAATACCCCTGAGGATGTACAGTGAAATGAGCTGAAGGCACAGGCCCCTTATTTCTAATGTGATTTTGTACAAATCCTTTAACATTGTGTATCGGCCACCCCACCTGCTGCCAGGCTTGTGGTCAGGACCAGATTGTATAATGACCATGAATGTGTTAAAACTGTAAAGTGTAACAGGAATGTAAATAATTCTTACATGTGGTTAGATAACAGGTTGTAGTTGGATGTTGCGTTTAAATATGTTAAGGCTGCACTTCTGCTCAGCTTTGGGGACATCCAAGTCATTCCTCGTGTCAGCCCACACAACGTCTTGGCAGGCTCTCTTTAGTCCTACATAGATTAGGACCTTTGGCTTAATACAAAGTTTCCCCACATACGGGATGCAGCATAGAAGCACGTGTTACCAGCAGGTCAAATCTGTGATATCAATGAAAACAAGATGAAAATGTACAGAAATAAAGTTTACTTAAATTTGAAGTAAGGGAAAATATATGATAAATTATAACAGTTGAGATTCAACTGTATGGCAAAAATTGCGAAGGCAGCACGCATACAAAGGACTAACTTTGGGGCAACTCTAGCTTCATGATCAGAGTAGCTGCGTAAAGGAATCTGCTGTTACTGGCTGTTGAGAATCAGCATGAGCTATTTTCCAGTCCAGTGGCACACAGTGAGCTGGTAGTTCTCTGGCCCCTTTCAGATAGGCCAACTCATCTCCTTGTTGTTCACAAAATGCTTTCACAAACATTTTTGTGCACACGATTCTGTCGAATGAGTATTGCCATTGCCATTTTCATCGATAAGGAGGGCGGAGGAGCATTCCCTGTTGAGACCACAGAGCCAAGGCTCCAACCCGGGTGTCCTGAGGAGTCCCGGTCTCTTTTTGCTGGAGCACTTCTCAGTAATGGAGCTCCCAGCAGAGTGTGTCATATCTCAGAGGTCAACCTGAGGATCTTGTTTACTGTTGATTCTTTTGAAGAATCCTCAAGTGGGTGCAAATGGAATCAGAATAGGCCAGTCCCTAGCAAAGGGCACATAATGAACACAACACCCGAAGGAAGGGGTGCTCACTGCCTGGGTTGTGGATCCTGGTGTAAGTGTAGGAGCCTTTTAGTCAAGTTCAAGTTGAATGCTTGCAAAGCTGGTGTGGGCTGTGGCTGTACTGGCACACCCCATGAGTCTCTGGTGGGGTTTGTGGGGGACACCCTTGCATCAGGGGCAGGCATCTAAAAGGTAAGGACAGGGGACCTTGTAGCAAAGCACTATTGGACACTTGCGACCTCTGGGGGATGTAGTTTTTAGTTGGTGCCTGCAAGACTGGCCTTTGAACCGACTCACAAGAGGAAAAGAGATGCCTTTATTCATAATCAATTTATTCATACATTTTACAGGCATTTAGGGAATGCCTACTACATGCAGGAAGCCACAGAAATAATGTATTTTTTCCAATTATCTTTCTTTGTATTCACTTAAATATATATATATAGATAGATATCTATCTATCTATATCTATATATATGTGTATATATATATATATATATATAGAGAGAGAGAGAGAGAGAGAGAGAGAGAGAGAACTGAGACGGAAATTATCAAAAGTCGAAAGGATGTTTGAAATCGTAGGAAGACTGATGAAAACATCCTTTGACTTTCGTGTTAGTTGTTGGCCACACACACTCAGCTCTGCTTCAGACCTGCTTCCAGGTCTAGGGACTTGCAGAGGTCTCCCTTGTTGACGTCATCAAGGTCCTCCTGAAACATGGTGTTGGGTGATGATGGGATGGTTGTGCATTTTCCGAGACTGAAGGCGAGGGCTCGAGGACAGTGCGGACAACGCGGCAGCAGGCACCGGAGCTCGGTGTAAACATGTTCTTGAGGAAAGAGCAGGTTTGCATCCACTCGGGTCTGCATTTGGGACCTGACAAGGCCACTTCACATGCTGGCTGGCTGAGTCCTTTTCATTCCCGAGCCTCAATCTCCTTATTTGTAGGAGGGAGGGTTCAATGGACACTGTGAGGATACTGTAAAGATGAGCTAACACGTAAACGGCTGCTTCCTCTGCACCAGGCACCCTGCTAACTGCCTCCCACGTTAACTCAGTCCTCAGGATGCACTGTGGGACAAGGGAGCAGTAGGTGAGGCACAGTCTGCGTTGGAAACCCAAGGCCTTCCACTCAGGAAGCACACGCAGTCTGGTCTTCTCTGTTCTCTGCCGCCCTGAGCTGCAGTCTCCTCGGGAGTCACGGAGGATGACAGCACCTGCCCTCCTACGGGGCAGTTGACCTGCGGGATGTTCCAATACAACTGTGACTGAGAAAGCACTTTGTGATGCACAGCGCACAGTGCGGCAGGGTGGGCCCTGACAGGGCCTCCCTCACCAGGCTGCCTGCCCAAGGGCCCTTCCTCCCATGGCCCCAACAAGAAGGCAGAGCGGCCCACCAAAGGGGCCTTCCTGTCTCTGTGTCCCTGGTCTCAGCTGCCATCTCAGCATTCTATTCCCATCTTAAAACCTAACTTTGACTCTGTCAAGCAAGACATTTGCACCCCAGCTGAGGGAGGGCTGGTCCCAGAGCAAGAGAGAACGTAAAGGATATACCTTTGATGAGAAACGTGCTTTTAGTGCACAGGCCATGGCCCAAGTCTCACCCCCATGGAGGGAGAGCGCTTCCAACTGCATTGCGGCTTCCTCCCTGGGTCCCCTCTGACCGGGGAGGACACTTCATCCCAGAGAGGCCCGTGTTTCCGTCATCACAGAGCAGGGGTTCCCGTGCACCTCACTCAGGCTGGGCTTGGTTCCTGCTGGTGGCAGGGTGCCTTTCCGTTGGGTAGTTACTGGCCAGGACCCCCAGCCCCGGCCGTGAGGGCTGCTTGCCTGGAGTGAGGAACAGATGACAGTCGTGGGGATTCCTGGAGGAGAAGAGCTCACCCTCTCCCTCCAGTGGCCCCAGCCTCTCCTTTTCTGCAGGAAGAGGCGCAGAGGGAGGGCATGTGAATGACTGGCTGGGACTGTTTATGTTCAGCCCCCTGGGGGGAAACAGGGCACGTCTGTGTCATGCTGAGTGGGAGCTACACGCCCGCGGCTGCAGCCCGTGTCCTGCCTGTTTCATGAGAATTCAGCTTATTTCCTTAGGAAACTGCTGTGCCTTCTTTACAGAAAGCGTTGACTCTGTTGAGGTTCCTGCCTGTAGTGCAGGCCTGAGGCATGTCCACCTTCGTGTAAGAGCGTTCATTTACCTGATGCCCACAATGCAATCATAGGAATAAAAATATAACTAAAAAGAAACCATTAGCCTTATCAACAGCGAGTTAAAATCCTAATTTATGCACTTGCTAATTTTTTCTCTCTGCTACAGCAAAGGAACAAAATGGATAAAACAAGAAAAACTTTCAGAAGTTCATTGCTGATTACTGTTGATATTCAACGGCCATGACTTTCCGAGTCCACAGGCAATGAATGGACAAGCAATCGTGTAAGTCGCAACAGCAGTGTTCTCCATCGCAGCAGGTTTTGTTAACTAAGTCTACTTGCGGTGCGGAAAACTTTCTAGAATGTTCTGCCTCATGCAGTTTCCCAGAGCCAGCATGTGAGTTGAAAAGAGCATTAAATAGGAGAGGGGAACCTGGGTTTTATTTCTGACTCCACCTCTGTCTAAACGTCTGACACTTGCAGGTCATTGACCCCCTCTGAGTCTCAGTGTTCTCTTTTGTAAATGGGGGTGTGGAGAGCACAATGGCCAGGGTCCCCCCAACACTGCGATGCTGTGACTCCATGGTCCTTCAGGTGCCTTTCCCCGTTGCTTTCTCTTAATACTGAACTCGACATCCATGAACTGTGTGCTGTTGCCATAATTACCCACTCATTGAACACCACATGATAAAGGATAAAGTCACTACTTTTTATGTTAAACTGTTTCATTATTTTGGAGGGAGGGTAGGAGAAAGCTCAATGCATGAAGCTCTAATCACAGTATTATAGTACATTATTTTATAGTTCTCTTTTGCCCTATTTTATTGATGACCATAGCCCAGATTTTTATTTCCACGCTTGCATTTCCCATATTCCACACATGCAGTAAGAGGCCAGCCCTCCCAAGTGAGAAATGATGGACTGAGGTTGTGAACCTGTTAGGAAGGGTCAGTGGGTGGGATGATGGGCTGCCTGAGCCCCACCCAGCTCTCATCAGTGAGAACCACTTGCTGGCTGGCCTGGGCTCCAGTCCCCCGCATCTTTGGATCAAGGGCCACTGCAGCTCTGCCCCTCAAACTGTAGGAGTGTGTAACTAGGAGGTGCCACCCTGTGCCAAGCGGACAACATAGAAGGAAGCATCTTTCTAGAGTATATACTTTTCTTAAATATTTTTCTCAGAAGAAATATTAGCCAGACATTAAAAGAAACTCAACTTATCTTGGAATAGAAAGCAAAACTTACATATAATAATAAAAGTGTGATATGCTAATTAGACCAGAAAGCCAAACGACCTTCCAGATGTCATTCCAGAAGTCCTTCCAGATGAAGCTGCAGTGACAGGGGCCGAGGCAGAGGCAGTTAGGCAGGCAGGCAAATGGTTAGGGGGGATCAGGCAGGAAGGCAGAGATGGTTAGGGGCGATCAGACAGGCAGGCGAGTAGTTAGGGGCAAACAGGCAGGCAGAGTGGTTAGGGGAGATCAGGCAGGCAGGCAGAGTGGTTAGGGGCAATCAGGCAGGCAGATGAGTGGTTAGGGGTGATGAGGCAGTCAGGCAGGCTAGCGGTTAGGAGCCAGTGGTCCCAGATTGTGAGAGGGTGCAGGCCGGGCTGAGGGGATCCCCCACCCCAAGTGCACGAATTTCGTCCACCAGGCCTCTAGTTTATAATAATAAAAGCGTAATATGCTAATTAGACCAGACATCCTTCTGGACATCCTTCCAGATGACCTTCCGGACGAAGCAGGGGCTGCAAAGGAAGTCCAGGTTCTGGGTGCCTGCTGGCAGCTGGAAGGAAGCCCAGGTCCCAAAGGGAAGCCCAGGTCCTGGGTGCCAGAGGAAAGTCAGTGCCAGCAGCCTGGGAGAAGGAAGGCCTACTTTTGCATGAATTTCGTGTATCGGGCCTCTAGTTTAATATCAAATAGGACTAGAGACCCGGTGCACAAAATTTGTGCATGGGGAGGAGGTCCCCTCAGCCCAGCTTGCACCCTCTCCAATCCAGGACCCCTTGGGGGATGTCCGGCTGCCAGTTTAGGCCCAATCCTGGGGATCAGGCCTAAACCAGCACCCGGACATCCCTCTCACAATCCTGGACCTCTGGCTCCTAATTGCTCACCTGCCTGCCTGCCTGGTCACCCCTAACTGCCTCCTTCTGCCGGCCTGATCACCCCTCACTGCCTCTGCATGCCGAACTGATCACCCTTAACTACCCCCCGCCTGCCTGGTTGCCCCTAACTGCCTCCCGCTGCTGGCCAGGCCCCCCCCCCCAACTGCCCCATCCCTGCCAGCCTGGTTGCTCCTAACTGCCTCCCCCACTGGCCTAGTCACCCCTCACTGCCCCCCTTACCAGCCTAAGTGCCCCCAATTGCCTCCCTTGCTGGCCTGGTCACCTCTTACTGCCCCCCTGTCAGCCTGGTCACCCCCAACTGTCCCACCTGCTGGCCTGGTCACCCCCAACTGCCTCCCTACTGCCGGCCTGGTCACCCCTCATGGCCCCCCCTCCCGCTGGCCTGGTCACCCCATGCAGCCTGTTGTTCAGTTGTTTGGTCATCCCTCACTAACCCCCGCCCCCCTCCCCCCCCACCCCCCGCCAGCCTGGTTGCCCCACACAGCCTGCTTGTTCAGTCGTTTGGTCATCCCTCACTAACCCCCCTGCTGGCCTGGTCATAGGCAGCCATCTTGTGAGGGCATGAGGGTTGATTTGCATATCACCTCTATTATATAGGGTGCTTCAAAGAAATTTCAAGCAAGTAGAGGCTAATTTGGGGTATTCACCAGGCCTCATAAATGTTCTACTATTCAAGGCACTTTGGTGGAAAACATTGAAAATTAACATTTACTGAGTGCCACAGACAATTCCAAGCATTAAAAAAATAACATGTAACACCTAAATATCATCAAATACACAACACTACTCAAATTTACCCAGTTGTATCATTAATGTCTTTTTTGGTGTGTGTTTTTTTCTCATTAATGTCTTTTTAATTTGATTTCTTTGAGTCAGGATACAAATAAGACTCATACATTACATTATTTTAAATATATGTGTATGTATGTATATTCGTGTGTGTATATAATGTACATAGAAGTTTAGTTTTATAACCTAATCTTGTCTTCTTTGCTACTTTTTAATTTTTATTCCTCTCCCTTCACCGCTCTCCCCTCTGGCATCCATCAGCTTGCTCTCTATATCTCTGGGTCTGTTTCTGTTTTGTGTTGTTTATTCCTGTGTTTGTTTTGTTTTTAGATTCCAAATAGGTGAAATAATATGGTGTTTGTCTTTGTCTGACTAATTTCCCTTAGCTTAATACCTTCTAGGTCCATCCATGCTGTCACAAATGGTAAGATTTCCTTCTTTTTCATTGCTGAATAACAAATTATTGTATATTTATATATACCACATCTTTATCATCCATTTATTGATGGGCACTTGGGCTGCTTCTACATTTTGGCTATTGGAAATAATGCTGCAATGAACATAGAGGTGCATATATCTTTCTGAATTAGTGTTTTTGTTTTCCTCAGATAAATACCCACAAATGAATTTGCTGGATGGTCTGGCAGCTCTATTTTTAAATTTTTGAGGAAGCTCCATACTGTTTCTATAGTAGCTTCATCAATTTACAGTCCCACCAACAGTGCACATCCTCACCAACACTTGTTATTGTTGAATTGTTGATGATAGCCATTCTGATAGGTGTGAGGTGATATCTCATTATTTTAATTTGCATTTCCCCAATAATTAGTGATGTTGAGAGTCTTTCTATATGTCTGTTGGCCAACTGTATGTCCTTTGTCAAGAAATATTTGTCCAGGTTCTCTGCCATTTTTTTTATTGGATTCTTTATATTTTTGGTGTTAAGTTGTATGAGTTCCTTATATAGTGTAGATATTAACCCCTTATAAGATGTATCATTTGCAAATATCTTCTATTCATTAGGTTTTCTTTTTGTTTTGTTGATGGTTTCCTTCACTGTGCAAAAAAATGTTTAGTTTGTTGTAGTCCCATTTATTTATTTTTCCTTTTATTTCCCTGGCCTGATGAGACCTATCCAAAAAGATATTACTAAGAGCAATGTCAAAGAGTTTACTGCCTATGGTTTCTTCTAAAAGTTTTATGGTTCCAGTTCTTACATTTAAGTCTTTAATACATTTGAGTTTTATTTTTGTATATGGTGTAAGAAAGTGCCCCAATGTACCTTTTTTTATGTATCTGCCCAGTTTTCCCAATGCTACTTATTGAAGAGACTGTCTTTACCAATTGTATATCTTTGCCTCCTTTGTCATAGACTAATTGATCATATACGTAAGGATTTAATTCTGGCTCTCTATTATCTTCCATTCTATGCATCTGTTTCTATATATCTCTTTTTATGCCAGAACCATACTGCTTTGATTATTGTAGCTTTATAGTGTACTTTGATTAGTTCGATACCTCCCACTATATTCTTTCTCAAGATTGCTTTGGCTATTTGGAATATTTTGTAGTTCTCTATAAACTTTAGGATTAGTTGCTCTAATTATGAAAAGAATGCTATTTGTATTTTGTTAGGGATTGCACTGAATCTGTAATTGCTTTAGGTAATAAGGACAATTTGACAATGTTAATTCTTCCAATCCATGAGCAAGGTATAGCCTTTTATTTATTTTGTATCTTCTTCAATGTTTTATAGTTTTCAGAGTAAAGGTCTTTTATCTCTTTGGTTAAAATTATTTCTATGTATTTTATGTTTTTTGGTGCAATTATAAATGAGATTGTTTTCTTATCATTTGTTATTGGTGTATAGAAATGCAACATATTTCTGTATATTGCTTCTGTGTCTTGAAACTTTACTGAATTCATTTATTAGTTCTAATCATTTTTTGGTGTAGTCCTTAGGGTTTTCTATAAATAATATTATGTCATCTGCAAATAATGAGAGTTCTACTTGTTCCTTTCCAATTTAGATGCCTTTTCTTTCTTTTATTGTCTGGTTGCTATGACTAGGTCTTCCAATATTGTGTTGAATAGAAGTGGTGATAGTGAGCATCCTTGGCTTGTTCCTAATTTTGGAGGAAAAGCTTTCAGCTTTTAAGCATTAAGTATGATATTAGCTGTGGGTTTGTTATATATAGCCTCTATTATGTTGAGATATGTTCCTTCTATATCTATTTGGTTGGGAGTTTTTACCATAAAAGGATGTTGAACTTGGTCAAATGCTTTTTCTGCATCTACTGAGATGATTATATTGTTTCTATTCTTTATTTATTTACTTACTTAATCATTTTTTAATTTTTCAATTAAAATTGACATACAATATTCTATTAGTTTCAGGCATACACTCTCATGACTAGACATTATAAAACTTACTAAGTGATCATCCCAAGAAATCTCATACCCATCTTACACCATACATAGTTATTAGAATATTAGAGGCCTGGTGCACAGATTCGTGAGAAATATCAATGATAAGAGAGAATCATTGATCAATTACCTCCAGCATGCTCCCTACTGGGGATTGAGCCTGCAACCTGCATGTGCCCTGACTGGGAATTGAACTGTGAACTCCTGGTTCATAGGTTGATGCTCAACTACTGAGCCACATTAGCCGGGCTTCCCTCACTTCTCATGCTGTCACTACCTCTCCCAACCCTTACCACAAACATGTCAAACTCACGGCTGGTGGGCTGTATGCCTCATCCTCTGGCCGCGAGTTTGACATGCTTGCCTTATAGAGAAAGTACCTACATCCCAAAGTATGAACTGTCCATATTAGATACGACAGGTAGATCTGATGAAAGGCAGGGGAGCTTTGCTTAGAGGGTCTACAAAATTAACTTAAAGGCAAGCATGATAGATGTAAAATTTCCTTCGCTGGACTTTGAGGGAAGCCAAGAACAGAACAGAATCTCTTGAAACTGTTACATTTTCTACAAGTAAACAAATGTTTCACTGCCATACTTCCTGATTCCTGATGAAGCTAGTTCCAGTTTTGCCAATCACTGATGAGCCTGCTCTCCTTCCTGGACCACGGAGCCAAGAAATCTTTTTTTTTAATAAGAAGTTTATTTAAACAACAAGACACTTGACTTGAAGGGAAAACTATCTAGGATTCATATTTTTAGAGTAATTTATCCCTACTTTAAGACAGATTGCCCTACATGTAACAGCTATGTATAAAAAAGTTATAAATTTGTCTTTGGTTTTTCTTTTTTTAAATATATTTTATTGATTTTTTACAGACAGGAAGGGAGAGAGATAGAGAGTTAGAAACATCGATGAGAGAGAAACATCGACCAGCTGCCTCCTGCACATCTCCCACTGGGGATGTGCCCACAACCCAGGTACATGCCCTTGACCGGAATCGAACCCGGGACCCTTGAGTCCGCAGGCGGACGCTCTGTCCACTGAGCCAAACCGGTTTTGGCTGTCTTTGGTTTTTCAATGATAAATGAAAAACATTAAAATTCTCCAATCAAACAAGGTATGCAAGAATTTTTATATTATTCTTTTTTTATTAAACAGTGAGAGCAAAATAACTTACTGGAATATAAAGATCGGAGCTGGATGAGCATGCCACTAATGGAGAAAAGGGGTGTTTTCACAGAACCAGTATTTTTTTCCCCATCCCATCTCCATTTGATGTAGATCAAAACATACCATTGGCCATTTAGTTTTAAAAAATGCAAATGCTTGTGCACATACATCAGTTACTTTATGTACAATAAAGGAATGAGGAAGAGGAAAGTGAAAGATTAGAGAAAACTATACTGTAGTCGTCAGATGTGTTGAAACCAAATTGCAGTTTTCTAATTGAGAATGTCTACTTGGTCTGGAGGAACAGAGTTCTGGAGTACAGTAGCAGGTTCCCTTTTTAGTAGACCCCCTCCTGTCTGCTGCTGGAACACATCAATTGTATCTTCATCCTCCATTTCCAAATGTGCAGGTGTGTCTGTTTCATCAATTGGTTGCCCTTCAAATCGGAATCTGATCTGCCTCCTTGACAAACCCTGTCGTTCACAATAGGCTTTCATTAGTTTATTAAGGGGTGTGCGCCTCTGAATCTTAAACTGCACGCAGAACCATCCTGCCCCACCACCTTCAAATTAATATGATTGTTGTTCTCAGTCTTCAGTTCTTCCCTGGGCTTTTCATCGTCCAGGACGAGCGCCGGAGTCTCCTCAGCTGCCGCTTCACAAAAGAGGTACCAGTTCCAACAAGAAGACATAACCCTGGTAAACATATATGCACCCAATACAGGAGCACCCAAATACATAAAACAACTTCTGAAAGATATCAAGGGAGAGATTGATAGCAATACAATCATAGTAGGGGACTTAAATACCCCACTGACACCACTGGATAAATCCTCTAAACAAAAAAACAACAAGGAAACAGCAATCCTAAATGACTCACTAGATCAGATGGACTTAATTGACATCTTCAGAATATTTCACCCCAAAGCCACAGAATATACATTCTTCTCCAGTGCACATGGGACACTTTCAAAGATAGACCACATATTAGGACATAGGCAAAGTCTCTTCAAATTCAAGAGGATAGAAAATCATAACAAGCATCTTCTCAGATGACAGTGGCATAAAACTAGAAGCCAACTACAATAAAAACAATGGGGAAAAATTCAAACACTTGGAGGCTAAATAGCATGCTATTAAACAATGATTGGGTTACCAAAGAGATCAAAGAAGAAATAAAAAGCATCTTGGAAACAAATTACAATGAAAACACAACAATCCAAAATCTATGGGACACAATGAAAGCAGTCCTGAGAGGGAAGTTCATAGATCTACAAGCGTACCTCAAAAAACAAGAAGAAATGGTAATAAATTACCTAACCCTGCAACTTAAAGAATTAGAAAGAGAGCAACAAGAAAAGCCCACAGTATCCAGAAAGAAGGAGATAATAAAGATCAGAGCAGAAATAAATGACATAGAGAACAAGAAAACAATACAAAAGATCAATGAAACCAAGAGCTGGTTCTTCTAAGGATAAACAAGATTGATGAACCTCTAGCCAGGCTCACCATGAAGCAAAGAGAGAGGACCCAAAAAACAAAATCAGAAATGAAAGATGTGAAGTAACAATTGATCCCACTAATATACAAAGGATTGTAAAAAAAATACTATGAACAACTCTATTCCAACAAAGTGGACAACTTCGACAAAATGGACACATTCCTAGAAAAATTCCAAAACTCAATCAGGAAGAATCAAAAAACCTGAGTAGGCCGATAACTACTGATGAAATTAAAACAGTAATCAAAATGCTTCCAGCAAATAAAAACCCTGGACCAGATGGCTTCACAGGGGAGTTTTACTGAACATTCAAAGAAGAACTAAAACCAATCTTTCTCAGACTATTCCAAAAAATGCAAGAGGAAACCACAATTCCAAGCTTTTTCTATGAAGCCAGCATTACCCTAATCCCAAAACCAGATAAAGACACCACAAAGAAAGAGAATTACAGCCCTAACTGGTTTGGCTCAGTGGATAGAACTTCAGCTTGTGGACTCAGGGGTCCCGGGTTCAATTCCAGTCAAAGGCATGTGCCTTGGTTGCGACCACATCCCCAGTGGGGGGTGTGCAGAAGACACTTGATCAATGTTTCTCTCTCATCGATGTTTCTAACTCTCTATCCCTCTCCCTTCCTCTCTGTAAAAAAAAATCAATAAAAATAGAAAGAGAATTACAGGCCAATATCCCTGATGAATATAGATACTAAAATCCTCAACAAAATTCTAGCAAACTGGATCCAGCATTACATTAGAAAGATCATACACCATGACAAGTAGGATTATTCCAGGGATGCAAGGCTGGAACAATATCCGCAAATCAATAAACGTGTTACACCATATAAACAAATTGAGAGACAAAAATCACATAATCGTATCGATTGATGCAGAAAAGACATTTGACAAAGTCCAACACCCCTTTCTGATAAAAACGCTCAGCAAAGTGGGAATAGAAGGATCATATTTCAACATAATAAAAGCCTTATGTGAAAAACCAACAACATACTCAATGGGCAAAAACTAAAACCATTTCCCTGAAGAACAGGAACAAAATAGGGATGCCCGCTTTCACCACTCCTGTTCAACATAGTACTGGAAGTGCTAGCCAATGCAATCAGACAAGAAGAAGAAATAAAAGGTGTCCAAATTGGAAAAGAAGAAGTAAAATTGTGAGTATTCGCAGATGACATGATACTGTACATAGAAAACTCTAAAGACTCCATCAAAAAATTATTAGGATTAATAAATGAATTCAGCAATGTAGCAGGATACAAAATTAATGCCAAGAAATTGATGGCATTTTTATACACCAACAGTGAACTTACAGAAAGAGAGATTTAAAAAAATCCCATTTATCATTGCACAAAAAAATTAAGATACCTAAGAATAAACTTAACTAAGGAGGTAAAAGACATCTACTCAGAAAACTACAGGATGTTGAAAAAAGAGATAGAGGAAGACATAAACAGATGGAAGAACATACCATGTTCATGGATTGGTAGAATCAACATCATTAAAATGTCCATACTACCCAAAGCAATCTATAAATTCAACGCACTCTCCTTTAAAATACCAACAGCATATTTCACAGACCTAGAATGAACTCTCCAGAAATTCATCTGGAATAAAAAACAACCCCGAATAGCTGCAGCAATCCTGAGAAAGAAGAACAAAGTAGGAGGGACCTCAATACCAGATATCAAGTTGTATTACAAAGCCACTGTACTGGCATAAGAACAGACATATAGATCAATGGAATAGAATAGAGAACCCAGAAATTGACCTGAACCACTATGCTCAATTAATATTTGACAAAGGAGGCAATACCATACAATGGAGTCAAGACAGTCTCTTCAATAAATGGTGTTTGGAAAATTGGACAGATACATACAAAAAATGAAACTAGACCACCTACTTACACTACACACAAAAATAAACTCAAAATGGATAAAGGACTTAACTGTAAGATGGGAAACCATAAAAATGCTAGAGGAATGCAAAGGCAACAAAATTTTAGACATATGCTGAAGCAATTTCTTCACAGATACAGCTCCTAGGGCATTGGAAACTAAAGAGAAAATAAACAAATGGTACTATATCAAAATAAAAAAGCTTTTGTACAGCAAAAGAAACCATCAACAAAACAACAAGAAAGCCCACTGCATGGAAGAATATATTTGCCAATGTTATCACCAATAAAGGTTTAATCTTCAACATTTATAGGGAACTCATACAACTTAACAAAAGGAAGATAAACAATCCAATCAAAAAATGGGCAAAGGACCTAAATAGACACTTTTTGAAAGAGGACAGTCAGAAAGCCAAGAGACATATGAAAACATGCTCAAAGTCATTAATCATCCAAGAGATGCGAATCAAAACAAAAATGAGGTACCATCTCACACCTGTCAGAACGGCTATCATCAACAAATCAACAAACAACAAGTGCTGGAGAGGATGTGGAGAAAAAGGGACCCTCCTGCACTGCTGGTGGGAATGTAGACTGGTGGAGTTTCCTCAAAGACAGTATGGAGTTTCCTCAAAAAGTTAAAAATGGAACTCACATTTGACCCAGTGATCCCACTTCTAGGAATATATCCCAAGAAACCAGAAACACCAGTCAGAAAGGATATATGCACCCCTATGTTCATAGCAGCACAATTCACCATAGCTAAGATCTGGAAACAGCCTAAGTGCCCATCAACAGATTAATGGATTAGAAAACTGGTACATCTACACAATGGAATATTAAGCTGCTGTAAAAAGGAAGGAATTCTTACCATTTGCCACAGCATGGATTGAACTGGAGAGCATTGTGCTAAGTGAAATAAGCCAGTCAATGAAAGAAAAATACCACATGATCTCACTCATTTATGGATAATAAAGACCATTATAAACTAATGAACAAAAATAGATACAGAGGCAGAGCAGCATTGAACAGACTGTCAAACTACAGCAGGAAGGCTGGGGAGGGATGGGGGGAGGGAGGTAAGAGATCAACCAAAGGACTTGTATGCATGCATATAAGCATAACTAATGGACACAAGATACTGGGGGGTAGGGGAGGCCGGTGGAAGGTCAAGGGGGAAAAAGGGAGACATATGTACTACTTTTTGTAATACTTTAAGCAATAAAACAAAATAAAAAAATAAAGACTAATTAAGAAGCCATTTAAATAATTCAAGGAAGGGATAGTGATATTCTGAACATGTCAAAAGTATGGAACATGGAAAGAACCATTCTTTTCATTCCAGGTGTACTAAGAGGTAAAATCTTCATATATTGCTTCAATATTGGCAATGGAAGGAAGTGGGGAAGCCAGATATGAAAGATAATTCCATTTAAAAAATATGGGGTTCCACTATATGGGAAAACATATTCTCCAGTGATGCATCTGATAAGGAGTTAATTTCCAGAAAATATAAAGAACTCATATAACTCAACACCAGGAAGACAAAAAAATCCAATTTTAAAATGGGCAAAAGACCTGAATAGACACTTCTCCAACGAAGACATACAGATCGCCAATAGACATATGAAAAAATGGTCAACATCGCTAATCATCAGAGAGATGCAAATAAAATCTATATTGAGGTATCGCCTCACATCTGCCAAAATAGCTACCATCAATAAGTCAACAATCAACAAGTGCTGGTGAGGATATGGAGAAAAAGAAACTCTAGTTCACTGCTGGTGGGAATGCAGACTGGTGTAGCCACTAGGTAAAATAATATTGAAATTCCACCAAAAAATTAAAAATTGATGATTCCAAAATGGCGGCAGAGTAAGTGTAAGCTGCACTGACACCCTCCCAAGACAAAACTGGAATTAAAACTAAAATATAGAAAAACCATCCTGAATAATCAACTGAAGACTAGCTGGAGAGAACCCAATAACCAAGAATGGAAAGTAGAGACTACAAAGAGACTGGTGGGAAGTGCAGAGGCACTAAAGGACTAGCCAGACTCCCACAGACAGCAGTTGAAGTTCCAAAGGGATATTATAGATGTGGGGGGTTCCCACTGAGAACTCTGGGGTTTAAACCCTAAGCTGGGCTCCCCAGCCCAGAGCACCAGAACTGAGAAAGGTACCCATAGAACATCAGGCTGTGAAAAGCAGCAGGGTTGCTGTCTGCCAAGGAGAGATAGCTGGAAAGGCAGGCACCCTCTTAAAGGGCCAATGCACAAAATTTCCTATGCAGCCATTCACCTTGGGCTCCAGAAGAGGTAGGGCAGAGTGGACTGGAGCTGTGTTAGCAGAAGCCAGGGTTGCAGACTCTGGGGTTAGAGCATGGAAGGCACACACCCTGGTTTCCCATGCTGGTCATTCCCTCATGCTGCAGAGGACATCTTTCTCAGGCAAACTTTTGCTATTCCAAGTGCTTTTTGCCTGGGGAGAAGGGAGTTGTCCCACCTTACTCTAAAACACCTTGCTCCACCCTGTGGCGTTTCTGAGGCCCATTAAGAGACTGAGAATAACAATCAGCCTGCAGGCAGTAGCAATTGTTCCATTCTATTGTAAAATGTCTCACCCCACCCCGTGATCAATAGCCTGAGGCTAATCAAGACTGAATAACAATCAGACTACAGGCAGAGGCACATCTTTGGAGGCTTTGAGTCCTTCTCTGATCTAATTCTGGGCTCAAGGGTAGGAAAAGCATACCTTGTGCACATCTTGGTCCTTCCAAAAGGCACCCAGCCCCAGCAGAGGGAGCCACACACTGTGGATTGCTGATAGCTCCAAACAGGGTACTCCGAGTCAGTCAGAAACATCTGACACTGTCCTGCACTAAAGATCGGGAGGTGTAGTAGATATACCCAATACATAGACACAAACCCAAACAGGAGCCAAACATGGGAGACAAAATAACAAGCTGCAAAGGAAAGAACAAGAGAATTCCTCCAGAAGAAGAGCTAAATGAAATGGAGATAAGAAATTTATCAGACATAGAGTTCAGAATAATGGCAAAAATACTCAACAACATGAGAAGAGATAGAGTAACTATGAAGAATGACATAGCACTAACAAAGAACACTGTGGAAGGAATACACAGCAGATTAGGGGAAGCTGAGGATCAGGTCAGTGAATTAGAAGTCATGGTAGAAAAAAATCATTCATACATAAAGGTCCCACAAGAGGGTATAACCCTGATAAACATATATGCAACCAATATTGGGACACCTAAATATATATATATATAAAAAAAAAACTTCTGACGGATGTAAGGGAGAGGTTGACAGCAATACAATCATAGAAGGGGACTTTATCACTCTATTGACTTCACTGGATAGATCTTCCAGACAAAAAAAATTAACAAGGAAACAGTGACTCTAAAGGACACACTGGATCAGATGGATTTAATTGACATGTATAGAACATTTCACCTCATAGCTGTAGAAAATACATTCTTCTCAAGTACACATGGCCATTCTCAAACATAGACCATGTGTTAGGACATAAAACAAGTCTCTACAAATTCAAGAATTTTGAAATCATATTAAGCATCTTCTCAGATCATGATGGAATGAAATTAAATGAACTAGTAAAAACACTCAAAAACATCCAAACATATGGAGGCTAAATAGCATATTATTAAAAAATGAATGGTTTACCAATGAGATCAAGAAAGAAATAAAAAACTTCCTGGAAACCAATTAAAATGAACACACAACAAAATCACTGGACATAGCAAAAGCAATCCTAAGAAGGAAGTTCATAGAATTATAGGCCTACCTCAAAAAAACAGAAAAAACTAATAATAAACCATTTAAAGAACTTGAAAGAGAACAAGAAAAGCCAAGTAAGTAGAAGGAAGGAAATAATAATAATTAGAGCAGAAATAAATGACACAGAGACTAAAAAACAATACAAAAAGATCACTGGAACCAAGCGCTGTTACGACTCAGCAATTGAAGGAAATGAACTGATGATGTAGGGGACGGGAGGTGGTGGGTGGTTCCCAGGGGCATTATTGTTCTGAGTGGCTCCTCCATGGAAAACAAAGGCCAGTCTCAGACCACACAGGGCATGGCGCCATTTGAATAACACTCCCAGCAAAGCTATAGAAATGGAGACCAGTTTCGTGGTTGCTAGGAGTTAGGGACAGGGAGGTGAAGAAGGTGGGTGTGACTATAAAAGGCAGCACAGGCAGATCTCTGTGTTGTTGGAACAGCTCTGTATTCTGGTTGGTGGTGGTTGTAGGAATCTACACGAGTGATGACATGCACAGAATTGCGCACATACACAGCACCCGAGCCGGCTTCCTGGTCTTGATACTGTCCTACAGAGTTGTAGCCACTGAGGGAAACTGGGTGAGCCACACAAAGCACTGCTCTGGACTGTCTTTGTGACTTCTTGTGGATTTACTAGTATAATTATTTCAAAACTAAAAAGTGTAAGAGATATTTTAAAGAGATATGAGAACCTAGATGGGAACTGTCCAGGGAGAAGATAGAGTTTTATTAGAAACGCATTGAGTTGGAGGAATGGGAGTGACGAGGTGAGATGTGGAGACGCCTTACAGTACTGGTCTGAGTTCTGAGAGTGTCTGAACCTGTGGCTAAATTAAGCTGCAGGGCCTGGTGCGGTTGCTAAGGGCGAGAGTGGAGAAAAAGGAGGAAAAAAGGATATTTGTAAGGCATGAAGAAGAGGAAGAGCTGCTGGGCTCCGGTTGTCAAGGGGCAGGCCCGATGTTCACATGGTGAAGCTTCCGGAGTCTTTTTATTGACCTGAGAAAGCAAGGGCTTCTAAAATATGGACTGCACTTCAAAACAACTGGATTCTACCAGATCGGCAATTAATTAGCTAGCTAGGTTACCTAAGATGAGTCACTTAATTTCTGAGTCTCATTTCCTTAGCAGAACTTTGTAAAGGCAATATTCCTATTAGGTGGGTTGGGGTTCAGTTGGGAACCCAGGCTGAGGGCCACAGCTCCCCGGGGCACGTCCTCTGGGTCTGTTTCAGGCCTCTGCTTGCTCCTAGGCATGGCTAGCATTCCCAGGGTGGGTGGGGCTAGGAAGTGACTATTTGCTGAATAATCAAACTTTGATGTAGTTCAGGTTTGGGGTTAGGCCAGACTTTGGTTTAAGATACTTGGACCCATTGAACCCCACCTGCTGAGACTGAGACTAACTTACCTTGGTCTCCTCATCAACTCTCAGGCTGGGAATGGCTGAGCCTGGTTCCCTGGGTGGCTTGAAGATAGAAAAATTCCCAGTTTCCCCTTGGACTGCCATTGTCTACAGACTGCCTGGCCTTGAGTCAGCTGCCTGGAGCTGAGGCCCAGGGTGGCAGCCCACTCATTCTTTCTTCCTGGTGCCCAACGTCTTCTGTTTGCCCCTCCAGGAACCTCCCCCCAACTCCCCCATGTCTACTGCCCAGTGCTTGGCCTTTGCAGCCAAGGGCTCTTTTGCATTGTCATTTGCTTCAGTTTGGCTACCAAAGCACTCCCAGGGGGTCCAGTGGGGAGGAGAGTAAGGTTAGCTATTTACTGCCTGTGGGATTCTTAGGTGACTGTGGGGAGCCTGGGGTGACTGTGGGGGCAGCCTGGGTGAGTGTGGGCGCAGCCTGGGGTGACTGTGGAATAGCCTGGGGTGACTGTGGGAGCAGCCTGGGGTGACTGTGGGCTCAGCCTGGGGTGACTGTGCAAGTGCTTACATCCCTCCATCAAATTCAGGGTTTCTCTCATGACAGCCTTTCTTGCCATTTTCTTCGCTTGGGTTCCCTCCCCTCAGCCATCCACCCTGTAGGTGGTAACAGCCCTATTGTTACCCTGGTTTTCTGAGCTCTCCCATGTGCTTTCCCTGATCTGTCCCTATCTTCATTAGTGCTCCCACGTTACCCTAATGTGAGGTGCCCTCTCCTTTCTGCCGGGACCCTCACTGGTCCAACCTTGGATGTCAGACAGGTCCACAGGGGGCAAGGATTTCCGCCAGCTTTTGTTCACCTCCCTGCTGTGACCCCAGCGCCAGAAAAGCACAGGCGCAGGGAGGTGCTCACCGAGTAATTAAATGGCCGAGTGGATGGAAATGAGTGAGCACTCCCTGCGCAGCGTGTGTGCCGTTCCTCACGAAGGGGAGAGAGCAGGTGCTCTTCGCGGTGGGAGAGGCTGAGGACTGAGAGGGACCTCTGACTGGGAGAGCTGTTTTTTTCTTTTCCAAATCGTGGTAAAATATACATAACAAAATGTGCCAGTCTAGTCCTTTTTAAGTCTATAGTCCAGCAGCAGGAAGTGCATTTGCATTGCTGTACACCATCAGCTCCATAACTTCTTCTCAGACTGAAACTCAATACTCATTAAACAGCATCTCCCCCTTCTCCGGCCTTTGGCAACCACCATTCTACTTTTTGTCTCAATAAATTTGACTACTTGAGGTGCCTCCCACAAGTGGAATTAAACAGCATTTGTCCTTTTGTAACTGGCTTGTTTTGCTGAGCATGTCCTCAAGGCTCATCTATGTTGGAGCATCCATGTGGGAGCCTGCGTCAGAATGTCCTTCTTTCTCAACGGCTGAATAACATTCCGCTGCGTGTATGAGCCGCATTTGGTTTAGCCACCCACCCACCGACGGACACATGGGTTGCTTCCACCTTCTGGTTATTGCTAACGATGCTGCTATGATCGGGTGTGTAAATATCTATCTGTTTCTGCTTTCAGTCCTTTGGGGTACATGCCCACAAGTGGACTTGCTGGATCACACAGTAATTCTTTTTTTAACTTTTTGAGGAACCGCCATACTGCTTCCTACAGTGGCTGCACCATTTTACATCCCACCAGCAGTGCACAGTGTTCCAGCGTCCCCACAGCCTCCCCAACCTTGCTACTTTCTGGGTTGCTGTTGTTTGTAGCAGCCATCCTAATGGGTGCAACATGGGGCTTCACTGTGGTTTTGATTTGCATTTTCTAATAACCAGTGATGATAAGCATCTTTCCATATGCCTAGCGGTCATCGGTGTGTCTTCAGAGAAATGTCTGTTCAAGTCCGTGCGTTTTAAAGTCAGCTTGTTGGATTTTCTTGTGGTGACTTGTAGGAGTTCGCCACATGGTCTGCAGAGCAACTGTTTGTTGGGGAATGCTGTGCACCGATTTCCCATTGGCGACCTTCTTATTCTGCTGATAGTGTCCTTTGACACACAAAAGTCTGTAATTTTGATAAAGCCCAATCTACCTGTTTTTTCCTTTTGTTGCTTGTGCCACATCTGGAGAATCTTTGGGGCGCCATTGCAATGAGGAGGTACATCTCTCCACCATGAACCTGCCCAGCGCCCTTTACCCACGAGCAGAGCCTTGGGACCCAGAGCTATCAATTCTCCTTAACAGACGGTGAGCTTCCTGCTGCAGGAAACGTCTATTCATCTGGGGCCTTGCAGAGCTCCTCACAGCGCAGAGTGGGGGCTGGAAAATGCTGGATGAGTAAATAAAGGGGTAACTGAATAAATGGCTCTGGGTGGAGAAACACTGGCCTCTCCACAGGGCTGCAGAGCCTCAGCTCTGACTGTTTTCAAAAGCTCTTTCTCTCTTTCTTTCCTTCCCTCCGGTCCCAGCAGGTTGCTGCTCAGTGGGCCGTGGCTTTTATATGATGGTTTGCAGTATGACAATACTGCTCTATGGCTCCCAGCCGTGGCCTCATTTCCCTCCTTCTTTAACGAAAGGGACGTGTCTTCTGTGGGAAATTGTTGATTTATTGAGTGACCAGACCGTTTCTGTTCCTAATGGAAACCAGCATAGACAAGCTACTTGCTGACGGCGAGGAAGGAGCAGGGCCGGCTGCTTCTGCGCAGGAAATTAATCTCCGCCCCTGGGGCGTCCTTGCCAATTTGGAGCTGAGCCTCACCTGGATGTTCTCCCTCGAATGGACAGCCCTCCTCAGGACGTCCAGTCCAAACACCTTCTTACTGACCTTGTGCACAGAACTCTCCCATGAGCCCCAAGTCTCATGGAACACAAATTCAATATAAAGTCAAAATCAGGAGCATTCATTCCACAATAAAAGAAAATCTACTGAATGAAGCATGAATGCTTGTTAATTATCTCTTTCTATTTTTTCATTCTTTTTAGAGCTGCTGGTATCACTATCAAACAAGGAGTGGCTGGCACCAAAACTAAGGAAAAAGTAATAGGAGAAAAACATGAAATTAAGACAATTCTGTCAATTAACTTTTTGAGCAAACTGGGAAAAAGCTGTCATTACAAGTCATTATGTGATTTTAGCAGCAGAACATTCCAGTATGGTTTAGGTCTTTCTTGTTCTGTTGGGGGGAGTTTAAAAAGTCATGGCATTCTAGAAAGAAGGGGGTCTGGGTTTGAATCCTTGGGGCACCTCTCCCTTCTCTGGTATGATCCTGCACAAGAAAGAACAGCAGTTTTAATCTCTGTTGGCTCATCTGTAAAAGAGGGATGCAATGAGAAATGCTGTAGGGAGCTGCTATGGGATGAAATGAAACTGCGTTTGTAAAGCATGTAACATGTGCTCATTTATCAATAAATGAGCACATGTTACATGCTTTACCTCCTCCTCCCACTGGGGGTGGCATTTGTTGTGGGGTGGAGTTGTTGTTAGGCGATTACTGACTTAAATAACAGGCTAGTGGCAGGCAGATCACCAAGGCCCTGTGGACACAAAAATGCTTTTTGTTTTTTTAAAACAAAAACAAGACATTGTCTCCTTTGTCCGCTCACTCTTCCGTCAAACGTCTGTGCGCCTTGAGCAAGGGCTGGTGGCAGCGCAGGGTTCACCTGCTTGGCCCGGGGAGCTCAGCCTGATTTGCAGTTTGCTTCTTCCATGGCTTTCTGTTCCAAGATCTTTGGGTCAGTCTGGGTGACGCATCGGTCAATGTATGAATTTCCCACATGCCTGTCAGCCCCAAGGCTGGGCTCCAGGCGGTTCATTCGTGGCTGCCTGCACGCCGCCAAGAGAGAGCCTGCGAGAGCCACGCGGACCACTGGCCTGCATCTAGGAAATGTGTGCCTCACCTCATTCCATTTCATTTCCTCTTTCTCAAGGCCCAAACAAGAGGAGAGACTGAGGCCCTAGCCCAATTGGCTCACTGGATGGAGCATCGCCCCGTGGACTGAAGGGTCCCAGGCTCGATTCCGGTCAAGGGCATGTACCTCAGTTGCAGGCTCATTCCTGGCCCTGGGCAGGGTGCGTACAGGAGACAACCAATCGATGTGTCTCTCTTACATCGATGTTTCTCTCTCTGCCTCCACTCCCCCCCCTTCCACTCTCTCTAAAAATCAATGGAAAAGTGTCCATTGTTTGGTAGCTTATATCCATTGTTTAGATATTTGGTAGCTTGGGGGTTTTTTCTTTCACTTTTTATTTTTTGGAATCTGGCAGATGAATCACATCTTGCCACTTTAAAAAAAATCTTTATTGTTGAGAGTATTACAGAGGTCCCCCTTTTGCCTCCCAATCCCCCCCCCCCCCGACACACACACACTCTTTCACTTTATTGGGGCTGGGTGTGAAGGTAGTGGCCACCCCATGGAGAGCCGAGGGAAATGGCAACATATTTGGGGAGAAACTTGCAGAGTTAAAGGATTTATAAGAAACTGTAGACAGACTGCACTGTAAAGCCACAGGCCGATGGGAATAATTGGAATCCTGTTCACGAAGAGATAGGAGGCTCTTCCTTACTTTCCAATCACAGTTCTCTCTATTTTTATTGCCAGTGGAGAAATCTGTTCCCATAGATATTTATAGTTCAGAATCCCAGGGGGTAGGAGGCCCCCATCCTTGCTGCTGACAGAACAGCACAGAGGTGCTGCCTGCGGGAGGTGAAGGAAGGGGTGTGGGGAGGCCACCTGCTGTCGCCTGGCCACAGCCCCATGGGGCTTCCAGGAGAGGCTGCGTTTCTGGTCTTCATTTTGGAAAAACAAGTTCTCAGCACGAACATGTCCATGATCTGTCCTCCTCACTTTCAGAGATGCTTGGCAGCCAAGATTAGGGTCTTAAAAAAAAAAAAAAAAGGTGCCCTGGCCAGGTGGCTCAGTGAGTTGGGGTGTGGTCCCATGAACCAAAGGGTGGTGGGTTCGATCCCCGGCCAGGGCACATAGCCAGGTTGCAGGTTTGATCGCCCAGTCAGGGTGCATGTGGGAGGCAACTGATCTCTCTCTCTCTCTCTCTCTCTCCCTCTCTCTTTCTCTCTCGGTCTCTCTCTCTCCCTCTTCTTTCTCCTTTCTCTAAAATCAGTAAAAAACATATCCTAGTGTGAGGATTAAAAAATGTTTTGAGGCATGTTTTACAGCAGAATATAGTATAGGCAGCGAACAGTCCACGTGAGCTTGCAAAGGATGCTTATTCTACTGCTCTCGAATGAAGTCCTACAGGTGTCAGCTAGGATCGCTGATTAATGTGCTGTTCAGTTCAACCATATCCTTCCTGATTCTCTGCCTGCTGGGCCTGCTAATTACCAATGCAGGCTCCCAGGACAATGGTGGGTTTGTAGTCCTTCCATCCCAGCAGCTTTGCCTTACATGTTTTGATACTTTCTTGTTGGGTTGTGCACATTATTAGGGACCTCTTTTTTAAAAATTGAATTTTTTAAAGAGAGAAACATCGATGTGAGAGAGAAACATCAATTGGCTATCTTCATACTCAGATCCACATAAAGAAAAGTGTTTGAGAAATCACCCATAGCCCCTCACCCCAGCTGGCCAGCCCCTGATGGCCCCCACTGGGTGAACCGGCTGGACCCCACCAGTGCACAAATTCATGCACCAGGCCTCTAGTCTAAGTATAAAGGCATATTGCAAATTCTTGGGCAATCACTAAGAAAATGTCTTAAAAGAAGTATAATTTAAGAACAGGCAGTGCGGGGCGGCTGCAGAGCCATTGACGTCTGCGGTACCTTCAGCTGCCACATCTGCCCTGAGCTGGAGCCGCAGAGCCTGTGATGCTGCCCTGCAGCCACCACTTCCACCTTGCCTGCCTGAGCGTGCCCTGGCTGCACCACGGTGCAGGGGAGTTGGTGCATCTGGAGGCACAGCCTGCTGCCCGCTGGGTCAGGAACCCTTCACCAATGGCCTGCTCTGCAAGAACCACATGCTGTCTGAGCTGCTGAAGCTCTGCCAGGTCTAGTGCACAGAGAGCCCGAGCCATGGACAAGCCATGAATGGCGGGTGAAGAGCCTCGAGCTGCCATGCCTGCCCTGAGGGCACCGCCCTTACCCCCTGCTCTTCTGCCTCACCTCTATCTGCCCCGTGCACCTGGGTCCACCTTATGTGGACACTGCCAGGTGCCACCACTGCGGTGCACATGTGCCTGTGCGAGGCCTGTTCTGCCCAGGAACATGGGGTCATGAGCTCATGCCACTGGAGCAGCAGCGCGTGCTCCAGGAGGCCGAGCAGCCCAAACAGCCCAGTGCTGCAGAGGAACCCATGGATGAGCTGGGCGCTGGCATTGCACAGTCCTGGCGGACCACAGGACTTATCAAGAGCACAGCTGTGGCAGAGCAGGAGAGGGCAAGCCAGCTGTTTGCAAAGGCTGCAGCCACCCTGCAGGGGTTCCAGAAGCAGGTGCTGGGCTTCATGGAGGTGGGGCAGGCTACCATGCTGAGCCGCTCCTGGGGCGACCTTCAGTGGTGGGAGGAATAGCACAGCAGGCTGAGCGGGCCTGTCACAACCTTAGCCAGGCCCCTGAGGCCAACTCAATCCAGCTTCCTGCAGGAGCTACTGGCACTCTGTTGGCCCTGGAGGAGGGATGTAGTCACCTCCAGCTTCACTAAGTCTCCCAGGCTATAAAGGCAGTGTGAGAAGTGCTGGCCATGCCTGCTGCAGGGCCTCACAAGCACTAGAGGACTTTAAGGGAGAGATTGACAACAACACAGCCATAGTAGGGGATTTTAACACCCCACTGACCTCCCTGGATAGATCTTTCAGACAAAAATTAACAAGGAAACAGATTTCTAAAGCACACACTGGATCAGATGGATTTAATTGACATTTATAGAACATATCACACCAAAGCTGAAGAACGTACATTCCTTTCAAGCGCATATGGATCATTCACAAAGATAGACCACGTGTTAGGGAACAAAACAAGTCACTACAAGTTCAAGAAGATTGAAATCATATAAAGCATCTTCTCAGATCACAGTGGAATAAAATTAGAAATCAACTACAGTGAAAACACCAAAAAACATTTAAACCCATGGAGACTAAATAACATGTTATTAAACAATGAATGGGTTACCAACAAGATCAAGAAATAAATAAAAAACTTCCTGGAAACCAATGAAAATGAACACAAAACAACCCCAAATCTCTGGGACACAGCAAAAGCAGTCCTGAGAGGGAAGTTCATAGCACTACAGGCATACCTCAAAAAACAAGAAAAAATAATAATAAGCCATTTAACCCTACAACTTAAAGAACTAGAAAAAGAACAACAAGAAGAACCCAGAGTGAGTAGAGGGAAGGAAATACTAAAGATTAGAGTAAAAAAAATGACATAGAGACTAAAAATACAGTACAAAAAAAATCAATGAAACCAAGAGCTGGTTCTTTGAAAGGATTAATAAGATCAATGAACCATTAGCCAGACTCATCAAGAAACAGAGAGAGAGGACCCAAAAAATAAATCAGGAATGAAAACAGAGAAATAACCACTGACACTACAGAAATACAAAGGATTGTAAGAGAATACTATGAACAACTATATGCCAACAAGCTGAACAATGTAGATGAAATTGACAAATTCCTGGAAAAATACAGCCTCCCAAAACTTAATCAGGAGGAATCAGAAAACCTAAATAGGCCAATAACAACTGATGAGATAGAAGCAGTAATAAAAAAATAAAAAAAAACTCCCAGCAAACAAAAGCCCAGCTCTGGAAGGCTTCAAACAGGAGTTTTACCAACATTCAAAGAACTAACACCCATCCTCCTCAAACTATTTCAAAAATCCAAAAGGAAGGAACACTTCGAAGCTCTTTTTATGAGGCCAGCATTACCCTAATTCCAAAAGCAGATAAAGACACTACAAAGAAAGAGAATTACAGGCCAATATCCCTGGTGAACATAAAGCCTAAAATCCTCAACAAAACATTAGCAATATATTAAAAAGATCATACACCATGACCAAGTAGAATTTATTCCGGGAATGCAAAGCTAGCACAATATTCGCAAACCAATAAACATGCTACATCACATACACAAATTGAAAGACAAAAATCACATAATTATATCAATAGATGCAGAAAAGGTATTTGACAAAATCCAACATCCATTTTTGATAAAAAGTCCAGCAAAATAGAGGGAGCATATCTCAACATGATAAAGGCCATATATAACAAACCTACAAGAAACAGCATACTCAATAGGCAAAAACTAAGACCATTTCCCCTAAGAACAGAAACTAGACAGGAATGTCCACTTTCGCCACTCTTATTCAACATAGTACTGGAAGTCCTAGCCACAGTGATCAGACAAGAAGAAGAAATAAAAAGCATACAAATCGGAAAGGAGGAAGTAAAACTCTCATTATTCACTGATAGCATGAAATTGTACATAGAAAACCCTAAAGACTCCACCAAAAAAAAAAAAAACTACTGGATTTAATAAGTAAATTTGGCAATATAGCAGAAAAAACAACACCCCAAAATCTCTGACATTTTTATACAGCAATAGTGAATTCTCAGAAAGAGAAACAATCCCATCTACCATTGCAACAAAAATAAATTTTAAGACACTTAAGGATAAACTTAACGAAGGAGGCAAAAGACCTGTACTCAGAAAACTACAGGACACTGAAAAAAGAGATAGAGGAAGATATACAAGTGGTAGAATATACCATGCTCATGGATTAGTAGAATTAACATCATTAAAATGTCCATACTACCCTAGGCAATCTACAGATTCAATACAACCCCTATTAAAATATCAATGGTATATTTCACAGAGTGAGAACAAAATCTCCAAAAATTTATATAGAATTTAAAAAAAACAACAACAACACCTGAATAGCTGCAGAAATCTTGAGAAAGATTAACAAAGTTGGAGGAATCACCAATACCTGATTTCAAGTTATACTACAAAGCCACCATAATCAAAACAGCCTGGTACTGGCACAAGAACAGGCATATAGATCAATGGAACAGAACAGAGACCCCGAAATGGACCCAAGCCATTATGCTCAATTAATATTTGTCAAAGGAGGCAAGAGCATACAGTGGAGTCAAGACAGTCTCTTCTATAAATGGTGTTGGGAAAATTGGGCAGATAATGCAAAAAAAAAAAAATGAAACTAGACCACCAACTTACAGCATACACAAGAATAAACTCAAAATGGATAAAAGACTTAAATGTAAGTCGTCAAACCACAAATATCCTAGAAGAAACCATAGGTAGAAAAATCTCAGACATCCCTTGTAGCAATTTGTTTACATAAAGTCTCCTAAGGCAAAGGAAACTAAGGAGAAAATAAACAAATGGGACTACATCAAAATAAAAGGCTTCTGCAAAGCAAAAGAAACCATCAACAGAACAAAAAGTGAGCCCACTATATGGGAGAACATAATTGCCAATGATACATCTGATAAAGGGTTAACATCCAAAATATGTAAGGAACTCATACAATTTAACAAAAGGAAGACAAACAATACAATTAAAAAATGGGCAAAGGACCTAAATAGACACTTCTCCAAAGTGGACAAGTGACATTTGAAAAAATGGCCAAGAGACATATGAAAAAATGCTGAAAGTCACTGATTATTGGAGAGATGCAAATTAAAAAGACACTGAGATATCACCTCACACCTGTCAGAATGGCTACCATCAACAAATCAACAAATGACAAGCGCTGGTGAGGATGTGGGGGAAAGGGAACCCTAGTACACTGCTGGTGGGAATGCAGACTGGTGCAGCCATTATGGAAAACAGTGTAGAGTTTCCACAAAAAATTAAATATGGAACTACCATTTGACCCAGCGATCTCATCTCTAGGAATATATGCTAAGAAACTCAAAGCACCAATTAGAAAGAATTACCCATGTGTTCATAGCAGCACAATTTATAATAGCTAAGATCTAGAAATAGCTCAAGTGCCCTTCAGTAGATGAGTGGATAAAAAAAGTTGTGGTACATTTATACCATGGAATACTATGCAGCAGTAAAAAAAAAAAGAAGAATCTCTTACCCTTTGAGACAGCATGGAGGGACCTGTAGAGTATCACGCTAAGTGAAATAAGTCAGTCAGAGAAAGACAAGTATCACATGATTGTACTCATATGAGGAATCTACATAACAAAATAAACTGATGAAGGGAGTGGATCCAGAGACATGGGAGCATGGAACAGAGTGGGGAATCTCAGAGGGAAGGCGGGGGAGGGTGGGTGGGTGAGAGGTAATCAACCAAAGCCCTTGTATGCATGTATGCATAACCCATGGACACAGACCATAGGTTGCTGAAGGTCTGGGGCTGAGGGCATAGCGGGCTGGATGGGGTCAATGGGGGTGGAAAAGGGGACATATGTAATACTTTCAACAATAAAGAATTATGTTTTTAAAAAATCTCACAGCTGTTTGAGTGGCCATTAACAACAAGACAAATAATAACAAGTATTGAAGAGGTTGTGGAAAAAGGGAACCCTCGTTCACTGCTGGTGGGAATGTAGATGGTAAAGCACTATGGAAAGCAGTCTGGCGATTCCTCAAAAAATTGAAAACAGGGCTACCATATGACCCAGCAATTCCTCTCCTGGGTACATACTACCCAGAAGTCAAAGTCATGTATTTGCAAAGAAATATGCACCCCTGTATTCATTGAAGCATTATGTTCATTGTTTTCATGCCTTGCCAGCCATGGAAACAACCAAAGTGTCCTGAGATAGAGGACTGGATAAAGAAGATGTGGTACATATTCACAATGGAATACTACTCAGCCATAAGAAAGGATGAAATAGCCCTGGCTGGTTTGGCTCAGTGGATAGTGCGTCAACCTGCAGACTGAAGGGTCCCGGGTTCAATTCCAGTCAAGGGCACATGCCCGGGTTGTGGGCTCCATCCCCACTAGGGGGCGTGCAGGAGGCAGCCAATCAATGATTCTCTCTCATCAATGATGTTTCTATCTCTCTCTCCCTCTCCCTTCCTCTCTCTGAAATTAATAAAAATATTTTTTTTTAAAAAAAAAGGAAGAAAGGACGAAATAGTGTCCTTTGCAACATGGATGGACCTTGAGAACATTATGCTAAGTGAAATAAGTCAGTCAGGAAAAGCTAAGAACCATATGATTTCACTCATATGTGGGATATAAAACTGAAACTCGTGCACACAAACAGTGGAGTGGTGGTTGCCAGAGGGAAGGGGGTGGGGGAGGAAGGGAGTTCTAAAATATGGTAACAGAAAAAGATTTGACTTTGGATGGTGAGCACACAGTGCAATATGCAGATCTTGTAACATAGAAACATATATGAACATGTTGATCAATGTCACCCCAATAAATTTAATTTTTTAAAAAAGAAATGAGCTCTCTCTCCAAGAGGGAGTGAGAAAGCATCACCCTCCCATTATGTCAATGTGTTCAGCAGCCAGGAAAACTGGGTGTCCAGTTGTTATCAGCCTTTCATTAGGCAGGCATGGTCACATTATGGAACTCAACCTCCAGCCCCATTTCCTCCCTAGAAGGCTGATAACTGGAAGTTTCAGCCCTTTAATCATATGGTTGGTCCTCCTCGTGACCAGCCCCCATCCTGACAATATCCAGGGCCACCATAAGTGGTGCCATTAGCAGAACAATTTCTATCAGAAATTCTAAAAGGTTGTAAAGAGCCTTGTCAGAAGCATGTGAATGAAAACAGTAATAACTGAAACTCCTGGACAGATTAAATAGCAACATAAACTCAGCAAAAGAAAGACTTTGTATACCGGAAGGAAAACATGGAGAAGTGACCCAGAATGCACAGCTGAGAGATGGAACATTAGAGGGGTTAGGAGACCAGCAAATAATGTGAGAACTCCTCTCAGAGAAAGAAGAAAGAAGAAAATGAAAGAATGAGAGAGAAGGAAAATTTGATGACTTAACAGTTGAGAATTTCTAGAAATTGTGGGAAAACTAGCTTCCTCCGCTCCAGAAAGCCTAACTAATGCCAAGTAGCATGTTTAGAAAGACATCTATATCTCAGCATCACATAGAGAAATTCCAAATCACCATCTAGAGAGGGCAGTAAAAAAAGAAAAGATGACACACAAAGGAATTCCATAGACCCATTGCTGATTTCTAAATTACAATCAAGCCATGAGACAGTGTACTGCTATCTTCAAAGTGCTACAACTGTTGGCCTAGAAAGGACTAGAATGAGGAAGAGAATGGTGACTGAGGCCGTTGAAATGCAGTGGCAATGGGAATGAAACTATGGATTTTTAAAAAGAAACTTAGAAGTGCCATCAGTTGGATTGTGTGTTAAGGAATGGATAACTTTCACTCACAGTTCTAAGGTTTTCATGCTGATTGCCTGAATTACAGTATTGCCATGGTCAGAAATTGTAAGTCAAGAGGATGGATTGGAGGAAATAAGGATGAATTGGGGGATTTTGTGGTTGTCACTACTGTTGTTTCTGATTATAAATGTAAAACAAGATCTGGATAATGTGTGAGTACTCATTTTAATGATTCCTGTAATTTTCTGTAGGTTGAAATAGTTCATAATAGTTCTCACAGCCCTGGCTGGTTTGCTCAGTGGATAGAGCATCGACCCGTGGACTGAAGGGGCCCCAGGTTCAACTCTGGTTGTGGGCTCGATCCCCAGTAGGGGCCGTGCAAGAGGCAGCCAATTGATGTTTTTCTCTCATCAATGTTTCTAACTCTCTATCCCTCTCTCTTCCTCTCTTAAACATCAGTAAAATATATTTTTTAAAAAATAGTTCTCACAAATAAAGTGACACACAGGGATGTAGAGTACAGCAGAGGGACTATAGTCAACAATATTGTAATTACTCTGCATGGTGCCATGGGTACTAGACTTATCAGGGTGATCACTCCCTAAGTTATATAAATGTCTAATCACTATGTTGTACACCTAAGACTAATATAATATTGTGTGTCAACTAATTGAAAAATAAAAATTATTTAAAAATAAAGACAATGCTGCAATGAAAAAGTAAAATAAAATAGTAACACATGTCCATGTAAAAAAAAATTAAGAAATTATCAAAATACACCAAAGAAAATTTTAACCTCTCATGACTAAAGGGTTAACTACTGTTGAAACTGCGGTTTGGGATTTCAAGGGCCTCTGTGTTTTGATGCCAGCAGAGCACACAGGCAGTGTGAGGCAAGCGAAATGCTGGATAATCTTTGATGGTTGGCTGAGCCCTTGTTCAATCTTTGATTGAGATGTTTGCACCTCGTGCAGGAGTGGAAAAGCTGCGGTGATGTTTGGGGCACGCGCCCCGGTGCTGTGAGCCTACTGCAGGGAACTGGGAGGTGCAGGCAAATGTTAGTCCTGAGCTCACGAACCTCGTTTCCTTGGGAACCACCGGTGGAGGGGGAAGGCCTGCTACCTGCCAGGCAATTAGTCCCGGGATCTGTGAGATGACAGTTTATTTTGTAGTGCTTCCTTATCAGTCAGGAGGGAAATGTGTGACATGCAGAGATTTCTCAGCAGCTTGGGTTGTGAGTTAGTTCATAAGCAACAGGAAGGCAAGTTCAAACTGCCTCGCACAAAGGCCATAATGATTTGCTCTCCTAGCGGAGGGTCTTGATGTTAGGACACGGGCGGGAGGAAGAGGCTGGCGTCCAGCCTGGCTCCCGCGAAGGAGAGCCGAATGTGGCTGCATCTGCTCATCCTCAAGGGGGCACCCACCGTTCCTCGGCATTTTGCTCTGGAAATTCATGTCCGTGGTACAGGGTGGGAAGTAGTTCTTTCATGGTAACCGGACGGGTTTGGGAAAGCTTTGAGCAAGAACAATAAAAATAATCACAGCATCATGTGATTAACGTGTTAAGTAAACAAGGCATGTGGCCCGCCAGCCTCGAGTTTGACATGCTTGCACATCGGCCTGCGGACTGAAGGGTCCCAGGTTCGATTCCAGTCAAGGCACATGCCTGGGTTGCGGGCTCCATCCCCAGTGTGGGGCTTACAGGAGGCAGCCGATCAATGATTCTCTCTCATCATTGATATTTCTATCTCTCTCTCTCCCTCTCCCTTCCTCTCTGAAATCAATGAAAATATATTTTAAAATAACAATAATAATCACAGCAACTGCAGCCACTTATGGAGTCCTGTGTGCCAGGCAGTGTGCTACACACACCACCACCTCATTCAGTCATCGCACAGGCCAGACAGTGGCACTGCCTCCAGCACCAGCACCTAACAGGAAGCAGGGAGGGGCATCAACAAAACAAAAAGACAACCCACCAAATGGGAGAAGATATTCACCAATGACACATCCAATAAGGGGTTACTATCCAAAGTGCATTAAGTTGAACTCATACACCAACACACACACACACACACACACATGCACACGCACACGCACACGCGCACGCAGACACACAAATCCAATTAAAAAATGGGCAGCCCAGGCCAGTTTGGCTCAGTGGATAGTGTTGGCTTGTGGACCAAAGGATCCTGGGTTTGATTCCAGTCAAGGGCACGTACCCTGGTTATAGGCTCCTCCCCAGCTTGAGCCCTCGTCAGAGCTTGTGCAGGAGGCAACCGATCTGTGTTTCTCTCACATTGATGTTTATCTCATCTTTCCTTCTCTCTTCCACTCTGCCTAAAAACCAATGAAAAAATATCCTCCCCTGAAGGTTAACTACTAAAAAACAAACAAAAAGGGCAGAGGAACTAAATATACATTTCTCTCAAGAGCACATACAGATGGTCAATAAACATGTGAAAAGATGCTCAACATCACTAATCTTCAGAGAGATGCAAATTAAAACCACAGAGATATCACCTCACACCTGTCAGAATGGCTACCATCAACAAATCCACAAACAACAAGTGCTGGTGAGGATGTAGAGAAAGGGACCCCTCCTGCACTGTTGGTAGCAATGCAGACTGGTGCAGCCACTGTGGAGAACAGTATGGAGGTCGCTCTAAAAATTAGAAATGGAACCGCCTTGCCGTAGCCAGGGTGGGGAACGTCCAGCCTGCAGGCCACTTGAGGCCCACAAAACCATTTGGCCTGGCCCTGCCAAGACAGTAGGGGTGAGTTAATTAAATGTCTGACCGAATATAGCGGCTAATTTTTAAATCGGTCATTTTTTATGGCCCCTGAATGATGTTATAAATATCCAAATGGCCTCGACCCTAAAAAAGTTCCCCATCCCTCCGGTTTTATCAGTGGTTAGAATGTCGGTCCTTGGACTGAAGGGTCTTGGGTTCGATTCTGGTCGAGGGCATGTACTTCAGTTGCAGGCTCGATCCCCTACCCTAGCCAGGTCGCTTGCAAGAGGCAACCAATCAATGTGTTTCTCTTACATCAATGTCTCTCTCTGTCTCTCCCCCTTTCTTCCACTTTCTTTAAAAATCAATGGGGGAAATATATCTTTGGGTAAGGATTAGCAAAAATAAATAAATAAATAAATAAATAAATAAATAAATAAATATGGAACCGCCTTGTAACCCAGTCCTTCCACTTCTGGGTAGTTATCTGAAGAAACCCAAAACCCTAATTCGAAAGAATATATGCAACCATATATTCATTGCAGCGTTATTTACAATAGCCAAGATATGGAAGGAACCCAAGTGCCCATCAATAGATGAGTGGATAAAAAAGCTTTGGTACATTTACACAATGGAATACTACCCGGCCATAAAAATGAAGGAAATCGTTGCAACAGCATGGATGAACATAGTTAATATTATGCTAGTGAAATAAATCAGACAGAGACAAATGCTGTAATATTTCACCTCCATGTGGAATCTAAAAGAAAGAAAAAAAAAAACAAACAGAAACAGACCATAGATATAGAGAATAAGCTGATGGTTGCCAGAGAGGAGGACAGTGGTGGGATGTAGGGGGGGGGCGGATAAAAACAAATAAGTAAATACATACATACATACATACATAAATATATTTTTAAAGGGAAGCAATGGAAGTTTTGAAGAACATGTAACCTAGAAGTTCTATTTATGAGCATATCATATATATTCTACTTTATGTATATTATGATGTTTTTTCATCTTTAGAGACTTTTCTGGCCGGGGAGGGACTGCCAATTCTTAGAGGCAGCAAAGGGCCCAGCCAGGAGCCACCCCTCACGTGCAGACTAACAGGTCTGAGCCAGACCCCCTCTCTCTGGCCTTACATCCCAACTGGCAACATCCCTGTGCCTCGTCCATCCCAGGGCCAGGTTCCAGGTGACTGGAGACCATCCCTCGAGCGCAGAGCCATTACTGACAGGAGCAAGGAGAAGGCTGGAGCTGCCCAGGGAGGACCAGGTGGGGCAGGGTGAACATCGCAAGGTTGGCTAGTTTTAATAATTCCACCTATGCTCAAATTCTGCTCTGCCCTCAACTAACTGAGCCTGTCCTATATAATAAAACCCTGATATGCAAATCGACTGAACAGCGGAACAACTGGTGGAATGACCAGTCACTATGATGCACATTGACCACCATGGGGCAGTTGCTCAATGCAGGAGCTGCCCCCAGCCCACAGGTGCCAACCTGCGGCAGTGGCGGGGGCAGGGCCAGCGAGTGGGTGGCACCAGGCCAGCCAAGGTGGGTGCCAGTGGGGGCTCCCCGATCGCCCCTGATCACCGGCCAGGCCTAGGGACCCTACCCATGCACGAATTTCATGCACTGGGCCTCTAGTCATATATTTTTTTCTTTATGTATATTGTGATGTTTTCATAACTTAAAATGGCCTTAAGTACATGATAAGTTAGTGGATAATGACTATTATCCACAGTGTTTTGTGTTCTTTGATGAGATGATCAGTCAGGTGTGGCCTCCAGAGAAGACAGAGGAGCGGCTCAGGAAAACAGAGATTATTGTTCTCACAGCTTCCAGGGACAGGGGGCGGGCACGCATGAAGGGCCCCATGGGGGACACACCAGGGTGGTCAGGAAGACAGGAACGGGGGAGGCCTGGGCTGCCCGGAAGGACCAGGTGGGGCAGGGTGAACATCGCAAGGTTGGCTAGTTTGAATAAAAATATATATATTTTAAAATGTATACATTGAATGTTTTTATTTTATTGATTGATTGATTTTATTTTTATTATATTTTTATTGATTTCAGAGAGGAAGGGGGAGGGAGAGCGAGATAGAAACATCACTGATGAGAGAGAATCATTGATTGGCTGCCTTTTGCACTCCCCCTACTGGGGACTGAGCCTGAGACCCAGAAATCGAACCATGGCCTCCTGGTTCATAGGTCGATGCTCAACCACTGAGCCATGCCGGTCGAGCTATTTATTGATGTGGGGGGTGGGTGGAGGGAGAGAGAGAGAGAGAGAGAGAGAGAGAGAGAGAGAGAGAGAGAGAAATGTTGATTTGTTGTTCCACTTGTTTATCCATTCATTGGTTGATTGTTGTATGTGCCCTGACTGGGATCAAACCTACAACCTTGGTGTATGGGGACAGCACTCTAGCCAACTGGGTTACCCAGCCAGGGCTTGAACATTTTAAAACTAAAGATGGCAAAATAAATGTCATTCCACATGCCAACTCCATGAATTAGCAGTGGCTGGTGAGTCATGGAGACTGAATGATAACGTCTGCCAAGGTCTCTGAAGGGAAGAGTGGGAAAATGCATGCCATAAATGTGCTATCCTTGGCCTACGCCTAGTCGGAGGCCTCCAGCCAAGCAGGCGGGTACAGTGCCTGTGTGTGGGAGTCTGTGTTGCTTTTAATGGGTGACTTTTGCAGTCGCTCTAGGAAGTTGTCCCTGAGCTCAGAGAATGGCAGAGAGATCGTCAAACAGATCTTCGTGGACTTAGAAATGTATACTTTTAAAAACAGAACTTGAGTTACTTCAGTTCCGTCATTTTTGTGTGACTGACTGAAGTTTTTATTTGTGTTTAAAATTTAAACAGCAGAGTGCAAGCTGAAACGTGCAATATTTTGGTTTGATAAGTGAAAATTTTAGTCATGAAATATACTGAATTTGAATAGCTTTGCCATGGAAATTTATTCTTGTTTTAATTGTTAGTTGTTTTTAAAACTAGACAGTGAATCAAGAAAACAATGGTTATTGTTTAGAGGAGGAACAGTTAAAAAACGACTCACTTGGATGTGAACTACGCTAGAAACAACCCACACAAGAAAAGCGTTCCGCTGAGGTGGGAATGGTCCAGCGGGGAAGGAAGGCGACCGTGGACCCTGCGGGAGACCGAGAGGAGCCTTGCAGGATGGGGAAGGGTTGGTTGGCGTCAGGACCAAGGACAGGTCAGGCAGAGAAAGGCGGGGGCGGGGGACGGGGCGGGGGCGGGGGGGAGTGTCTGCACAGATGCAGTTCGCGGTGGGTTGGGGTGCAGTCTGGGAGGCTCTGTTTCTTCCAGTTAAGCAGGAAGCCAGACGCCGGGCGCAGGGAGGGGAGGGAGTGATGGGGTTTGGGAAGAGGAACAGGATCCAGGAGAGTGTGGCCGCACGCCCCCTGGAGGCTGCGTCCGGTGCTTGCAGTGAAGCTGCAGCTTTCCAGTTCTGGGGGCGGTGGTCCCGTGCTTCCTTGGGCAAGTTCCTGATTCGCTGTGAGCCTCTGTATTCATCTGCTGGATGGCGATTAGAACCCTGACTCCTGACTCTTTGCTGAGGATTAAATAACGTCAGTGAGGCCCCAACACAGGACCGGTCGCTTAGCTCACTCACATGCAGGCAGCCTTCCTTTTCCTCTGGGTGACCCACTGTGCTGCTCAGGTGCTGCCTGGGAAACTAACCTTAGATTCATTGCCTCTGGAAACAAAACCCTTCACTCATCCCTAGTTCCAAACTAAGGAGCCTTGTAGCCTGCTTCCTTCCCCAGCTCACCCCCCTCCCCGCCCCCCCCCCCCCCCCACACACACACACTGTGCCAGAGGCTGAGCCCCACGTCGGGGGAGAAAGGTCACCCCAGCCCAGCCTCTAATGCCCCACAGTATCATGTGGTGGTTCCGGGAATGAGCTTGGGGCAGCTCTCCTCCCGGCTCAGCCACTTCTTAGCTGTCACTCAGGCACATTGCTCACCAGGCTGGGCGACAGCACTGCCCTCGAAGCGTTAATCACACCGTCTGCACAAGGGGCCCTCCTCAGCAGGATGGCTTGCAATGACCCCATGAAAAAATATTGGTAAGGAGCTTAATTAGGGCTCAATAAGCAGTTTTTTAAACTTTAATTTTAAACGTGCCTTCACTTTCAATGCAGCAGGTCTCCGGAGTTCTGCTCATCTGTACCCATTGAATAACTTATTTCCCCTCCCCCAAGCCCCTGGCCATTCTACTTTGTGTTTCTTTGAGTTTGATTACTTTCGATTCTTCATAAAAATGAAATCATATGGCCCTGGCCAGCGTGGCTCGGTTGGTTGGAGCATCACCCCATACAACAAAAGGTGGCGGGTTTGATTCCCAGTCAGGGAACATACCCAGGCTGCAGGTTCGATCCCCTGCATGTGGGAGGCAACCGAGAGATGTTTCTCACATTAATGTTTCTTTCTCTGTCTCTCCCTTCCTCTCTCTAAAATCAGTAATAAATAAATAAATAAATAAATAACACTGTATGGTATTTGTTTTGATTGGCTTATTTCACTTAACATAATGTCCTCTAGTTTCATCCATGCTACAGTATATGAGTAGCAGGATACAAAATTAATATCCAGAAATTGATGGCATTTTTATACACCAATAATGAATTCTCAGAAAGAGAAACTAAAAAAGCAATCCCATTTACCATTGCAACAACAAAAAATAAGATACCTTGAAATAAATTTAACCAAGGAGGTAAAAGATCTGTACTTGGAAAACAATAGGATATTGAAAAAAGAAATAGAGGAAGATACAAACAAAATGGAAGAATATACCATGTTCATGGATTAATAGAATCAACATCATTAAAATGCCAATACTACCCAAAGCAATCTATAGATTCAATGCAATCCCTATTAAAATATCAATGGTATATTTCACAGATCTAGAACAAATACCCCCAAAATTTATATGGAACCAAAAAAGACCTTGAATAACCACAACAATCTTGAGAAAGAAGAACAAGTTGTAGAAATCAAATACCAGATTTCAAGTTATATTACAAAGTCACTGTAATAAAAACAGCCTGGTGCGGACAAAAACAGGCATATAGATCAGTGGAATAGAACAGAGAAACCAGAAATAGGCCCAAGCCAACATGCTCAGTTAATATTTGACAAGGAGGCAAGAACATACAATGGAGTCAAGACCGTCTCTTCTACAAATGGTGTTGGGAAAATTGGACAGATACATGCAAAAACATGAAACTAGACCACCAACTTACACAAGAATAAACTGAAAATGGGTAAAAGACTTAAATGTAAGTCATAAAACCATAAAAATCCTAGAAGAAACCATAGGCAGCAAAATCTCAGACATCTCTTGTAGCAATATTTTTGCCAATTCATCTCCTAGGTCAAAGGAAACAAAGGAAAATATAAACAAATGGGACTACATCAAATAAAAAGCTTCTGCACAGCAAAAAAAACAAACGAAACCATCAACAAAGCGAAAGAGAGCCCACTGCATGGAAGAATATATTTGCCAATGATACATCTGATAAGGGGTTAATTTCCAAAATATATAAAGAACTCATACAACTTAACAAAAGGAAGACAAACAATCCAATTATAAATGAGCAAAGGACCTAAATAGACACTTCTCCAAAGAAGGTATACAAATGGCCAAGAGACACATGAAAAAAATGCTTAAAATCACTAATCATCAGAGATGCAAATAAAAACGACACTGATGTATCACCTCACACCTGTCAGAATGGCCACCATCAACAAATCAACAAATGACAAGTGCTGGCGAGGATGTGGAGAAAGGGAACCCTCGTGCACTGCTGGTGGGAATGCAGGCTGGTGCAGCCATGATGGAAAACCGTACGGAGTGTCCTCTAAAAGCTAAAAATGGAACTGCCATTTGATCTAGTGGTCTCACTTCTTGGAATATATCCCAAGAATCCCAAAACACCAATCAGAAAGAATGTGTGCACCCCTATGTTCATAGCAGCACAATTTACAAGAGCTAAGATCTGGAAACAGCCCAAGTGCCCATCAGTAGATGAGTGGATAAAAAAGCTGTGGTACATTTACACCATGGAACACTATGCAGCAATAAAAAGAAGGAGCTCTTACCCTTTGAGACGGCATGGAGGGACCTGGAGAGTATTATGCTAAGTGAAATAAGCCATTCAGAGAAAGACAAGTATCATATGATCTCACATATATGTGGAATCTAATGAACAAAATAAACTGACGAACAAAATAGATTCAGAGATATGGAAGCAGGGAACAGACTGACAATTCTCAGAGGGAAGAGGGCGGTTGGGTGGAAAGCGATTAACCAAATAACTTTATATGCATTCTAGAGGCCTGGTGCACGGATTTGTGCACCGGTGGGGTCCCTCGGCCTGGCCTGTGGGGATCAGTGGACCTCCATGCTGCCACAGCCCGACCTTACCCGCCAGCTCCTGGGGCTCCAGCCTACTGTCAGTGTCGATCCTGCACAGCACAAAGTAGTGCATGAAGCAGCAGGTGGCCAGGGAGGACCCTGAGCCTGGGCTGGGTGCCTTGCCGCTCCCACTCATCCTGGCCCTGCTGCGCCTGCCACCGCTGCGCTGCTGCAATCTCGGCGCCTATGACTTCACAGCCGCTGCTCATCATCGTAGCCTCGCTCCTCACAAGGTACTGGAGAAGTGGTGGGGCTTGCACCCAGTCAGCCCCAATGCTGGGACTGGGAGCCATGATCCAGGCGCCCGTTGGTCAGCTGAGGGGAGCTCCTGCTGTGGGAGCACACTGACCACCAGGGGGCAGCTCCTGCATTGAGCGTCTGCCCCCCTGGTAGTCAGTGCACATCATAGCTACTGATCAACTGGTAGACTGGTCACTCAGGCTTTTATATAGAGAGATATGCATAGTTCATGGGCACAGACAATAGTAGAGTAGATCTGGGGGGTGCGGGTGTGGGATAGAGGGGGTTAATGGGTGGAAGGGACGTCTGTGATACTTTCAACAATAAAGATAAATTTTAAAAAAGAATTCCTTCTTTTTTAAGGCTGAATGATGTTCCATTGTATGTAGATCACACATTTGGTTTATCCATTCACCTATGGATGAACATGGGGTGCTTCCACCCTTGACTATTGTGGATACTTCTCTGATGCACGGGGTGGGCAAATATCTCTGTGAGATTGTGCTTTCAATTCTTTGGCTGTACACCTAGACGTGGACTAGCTGGAGCATATGGCAGTTCTGTCTTTAATGTTTTAAGGAAACGCCATCTTGCCTTCCACAGTGACCACACCATTTTCATTCCCACCAGCAGTGCCCAGAGTCCCAGTTTCCCCACGTCCACATGCAGGCTCCTGCTTTTGTCGCCATCCTAATGGGGTGAGGGGCTATCTCATCGCGGTGTGATTTGCATTTCCCTGATGTGATTTTGAGCGTGTTGTCATAAGCTTGTGGGCCATTTGTGTCTCTTCTTTGGAGAAATGTCTATTCAAGTATTTTGCCCACTTTTCAATCTGGTTGTTTTTGTTGTTGCTGTTGTTGAGTTGTAGGAGTTCTTTATATATTCTGCATTTTAAACTCTTAACAGATATGTGATTTGCAAATGTTTTCTCCCGTCCATAGGTCGCCTTTTCACTCTGTTGATTGTTTCCTTTGCTGTGCAAAAGGATTTAAGTTTGATGTTGTTCTAGTTGTCTGTCTTTGTTTTTGTTGCCTATGCTGTTGGTATCAGATCCAGGGAATCGTCGCCAAATCTAATATAATGCTTTCTCATAAGCTTTTTTTTTTTCCAGAAGTTTTATGGTTTTGGGTCTTATGGTTAGGTTTTTAGGTAGTAATAGTTGTTGTTATTATAACCCCTATTTTATTAATGCTAGTCCCCATGATTCCAGCCATTAATGTGGAAAGTTAAGAGCTTGCTGTCATGCATTTTAATCTAATAAATACCATGCTCACTCACATATAATTGTCTCTACTAAGCTCAGTAGCAGGAACATAAAACACATAGAAAGGCGCGATCCCATCTCCCATGTAAGGCCTAGTCCACAAGATAAAATGTTAGTCTTGTGTATTCACACCTCCATCTCGTTGCTCACGCGCAGGCTCCGCTCCTGCTGGGGTACAGCCGTCAGTTCCATTTGCAGTTGTGACTAATGCTCAACTTGCCGCGAGCTGGTTCCCTCCCTGGTCTGTCTGTGTGAAATGCAGGGGTGCCTCTCAGCACTGCAGCTCCAGGCTGAAATGCCAGGGCTCTGAAGAAGACACGCCGATTGCACACGCCGACCAAGCCTTGCAGTCAGGACCGTTAACGGCCGAGAAGAGCCGTCACTTCCGCTCAGTGTGTGAGGCTGTTTCTGTGAAGTCCGAGGATGGAAAACACTTCCTTTGCAGCTCAGAAGTCCCACTGCAAAGCCAGCCCTAGGCCCTTCCCTCTGCTGATTCCTGGAGCCTGTGAAGACCAGAGAGACCAGTGCAGCTTGGCTCCTGGTTTTTGCAGGTGGAAATCTGGCCTGGTTCCCTCCCTGTCAGGCCCCAGTGTTAGGCTCGCCCCTCCCTGTCCCCTTCATGGGCCTGAGCTCTTCTATACCTGATGGAGATGCTCCTTACATCCTAGACGTGAATGCATCTCAGGAAAGAGGCAGCTTTCTATCCTGATTAACTCCACAGGCAAAGACTTCAGGAAGCTGTGCCTCGAGAGGGTGCTGAGCCAGGCGGAGCCCCTGAGGCCCCACCTGGGCCTTCACACTGCCCAGTCTCCCCTGAGTGCAGAGCCTGAGGAGGGCTAGCTTCTGGGAGCTTAGAGGCACTTCCTCCAGCAACAGTTCCTGTGGGCCCACGGGCACTCGGTGTCCTCACAGGAGGCTGCCTGGCCCCTGGACAGAGCTGTGCCTTAGCTGCCCATGAACTAGTTGGCCTCCAGCAGGAAACTGGGCAGGGCTTGCATTTATCGCAGGTGTTGGCAATCTGCTACACAGAAGACCCGCAAGCCGTCCATCAAACTCCATCCCCTTACTTTACTTCTCTTCTCCTAGTTTATCTGTGTATTGTCTCTTTTTGAGTTAGGAAGGCAGGCCTGCGTTGCTCACCGCTGAACCCGCAATGTCTACAGAGTGCCTTATAGTCAGGATTGTCACGTGAACGAATGGGTGAACAGAGATGTGTGAGCCGAATCTTTCAGAGCCAGCTTGCCATCTCCTAGCCTGGTAAGGGCACAAAAATCTTTTTTGACTCTCACTACCCAGATGTTAGGCTAACTCCACCCCTCACCCCCCTCACCTCCCAATCTACTCTGGTAGATCTGAAATTATCAGACCTTATCTCGCCTTAACCACCTTCTTTATACCTGGGTCAGGGGAGTGTCCTCACACCTACCCCATATTAATTCGAGTTCTCCAAAGAAACAGAACCAATGGGATGGATGGATAGATAAAGGTAGATTGATAGATAGATAGATAGATAGATAGATAGATAGATGGGTTTTAAGAAATTGCCTCACAGCAGAGTGGCTGCTGGTAAGTCTGATGGTGGCAAGCTGAAGACCCAGAGAAGAGTTGATGTTGCAGCTCCAATCTGAAGGCAGTCTGGAGGCAAAATTGTTTCTTGCTCAGTCCTTTACTCTGAAGGCCTTCAACTGATTGGATGAGGCTCACCTACATGACGGAGGGAGATCTGCTTCACTCAACGTCCACTGAGTTAAATATTCATCTCATCTAGTAACACCTCCACAGAGACATGCGAAAGGAAGGTTAACCGATATTTTGACAGTGTGGCCTAGTCAAGTTGACACATAAAATTCACCGTCACCCACTGTGATGCACTGGAGGGAAGACCTTTTTATTTATTTGACTCCCCTTGATGACATATGCGCACCTTTCTCCAATCCTCACCCCAAAGTGCAAAAGCCAAGCAAGCCCCTCACTTTCCTGCTTTCACAAATGGCTTATAGGGGCTCTGGGGATCTGACCTCCAGACTTTCTCCGAGCAAAGCAAGCCCCTCCTTTCACAACCCCATGACTGTTCTGCACTGTTTTACATTGAGCGCTGGGCGAGATGCAGGGCTCCCTCGCTGGTTCATATGAGCTTTCTCAGGGGTGTCGGCTGGAATTGTTTCCACAAGGCGGCGGGAGGCCCGCTCCCCCTGGGTCCAGCTGGCCGGCCTCCCCTCTGGCTTCCTCCAGGCCTTCCAGCAGCCTAGGAAATGGGGAACACGCCATGCCCTGGGGCCTGGCATCAGAGGAGCCGAAGGCCTCGGGCTACAGGGAGTCATAAGCAGTCAATCGCTTCCTTCCTCCCTCACTTCCTCACACCGACTGTCCCTGAAGAAAACGTTTTATTGCTGCGAAGATGCTTGCCGGCACGGAGGCTCACAATAGACATAAAGGAAAAGGAATGAACAGTGCATCCGGTGGTTTCCTGGCTGTGAAAGTTCCCTTTATCTCCTGAGTCCTGGGCAGTCTCACTTTTCATGCTGCTGCGATGCTCTGACCCCCTGGGCGGGGTTTGCGACAGTGGCTGATCCTGGTCCCTGCCTGCCTGCCTAGGGGTGAGAGGACCCGCCTCTTCCTGAGAGGCCGCTTGCAGACCTCTTCCTGTGAAGGGAACCCGCCGCCCTCGTGGCCGTGGGCACCTGCACGGAGGGCCTACACCGAGTCAGCCTTCATCCTTCCAGCACGCTGGGGCGCAGGTCCCCTTGCCCCGCGCTGCAGGAAGACGGAGGGCCTTGACCAGGGCACCTAGGCCGCAGGCAGGCAGGGCTCGGGACTGCGCTGGCCCAAGCCCCGCTCTCCACCACACTGAGCAGGAGTGGAGACTGTCCCTCCAGCACCACGTGCTCCTCGTCCCTCTCTCTCAGACTCCTCGTCTCAGGGGCTCGAATGCTCTCCCCACTGCCCAGCGCCATTTATATTACAGAAAGGAATGAGGAGTTAATGTGAGGGGTGAACTGCCAAGGTGTAAATAGCTGCTACTTACATGGATTCTTTCTTCTCTTGGGTAGGTGTGTTTGGAGCTTGGCTTAAGGAACTATACCATTGTCCCAAAATATTAAAGTCCTGTTTAAACCACACATGGAATTTTATGTGATATATAAAAATTTTATTTAAACCTTAGATTTCGCCCAACTGGCATGGCTCAGTGGTTGAGCATTGACCTATGAACCAGGAGGTCACAGTTTGATTCCCAGTCAGTGCACATGCCCGGGGTGCAGACTCAATTCCTAGTGTGGGGTGTGCAGGAGGCAGCCGATCAATGATTCTCTCATCATTGATGTTTCTATCTCTCTTTCCCTCTCCCTTCCTCTCTGAAATCAATAAAAATATATTTAAAAAATAAGTAAATAAATAAAATGTAAGATTTCCATGCTGGGAGTCACCTGCTGAAATCTAACATGGCAGCTGGAGGAGGTTTTGTTGACTTTTACTTAGGGCACAAGAGACTCTTCCTTCAGCCCAGCCTCACTCGGCAGCATGCTTCGCTCGTGAACTTGCTTGTGCGCCATTTTGGGGGGATGCACCTTGCTGCAGGAATCAGGGATTTGTTATCATTAAATTCAAGGCAATAATGTTGCCTTGTTTGTTTCTGTATGTCCACAGGCTCTCCCACATCAGAGGGGCTCAAGCAGCCCTTAAATCACCCTTACTGAATGGGCTCATTTGTTTGTTCATTCAACACGTAGTCATTAAATACCTACAATATGTTGGACCTCTCCTATATGCTGGGGAGACAGAGGTGAAAAGATGGATGTAATTCTCGCCACAATGGAGACAGGAGCAGGAAAGCAGACGCTGCACTGCAGTGTTGTGTGTGCTGCGATGGGGAAGGCAGGATGTTCTGGGACACCTGTGGCAGGTGACCTATCCCTGCCTAGGGGTCAAGGACGGCTTCCATGAGGGAGGGACGTGTAAGCTGAGATCTGAAGAGTAAGAACTAGCCATGCAAGGCCGGGGGTGGGGAGGGCAGGACTGTGTGTGCGGGGCAAGCACAGAGCTCCAAGGAAGGAGAACGGCTTGTGCAAAGGGCTGGAGGGAGTGGGGAGCTGAGTGTTTGAGATTCCACGTTACAAGAGAATGTTGAAGGTACGGGGAAGTCTGGAGTATTGGTCCAGGGCCAGATCACAAAAGTCCTTGTCTATAGTTTTTTCAAACTTGTCTTCACTACAATGCACAGTAAGAAATACATCTTATGTCTTAAGTCAGGACAAGCCACAAACAACACGCACCCTTACCATGCACAAAGTACTCTAGTTCCAGTTTATTCTATTTTTTCCAGTGCTGGTTAAGACACAAAAAGTTGATTTCCCAACCTTTTACTGAGTCTCCACACACCCTTGTCAATCATTTTATGGAGCTGGGACTTTCCCCCCAAGATCAGTACAAAGCCATTGGTGGGCTTTAAGCCAACAGTGACCTGGTCCAGCTTCGTTCATGGAGCAACACTCGTGCTCCAGCAGAAGGTGGACATGGTGGGCGTGAGGAAGGGCACCTTAGGGCTGGTTGGCTGCTGTGACCTCGTGGAAAGATAAGGGCACCCCAAATACGGCATTGGCAGTATGGACAGAGAGCGGATTGCTTTTTGAGATTATTAAGACAGAAAATAGGTGATTGGTTGGCAGCATTGAGTGAGGAGGAGGGAGAAGGCAAGGGTGACTCCAGGATTGTGCTTTGGTAACTGGAAGGATGGTGGTGCTGAGTGCTGAGAAACAGAACAATGGAGGGGGACCCCGCTGGGGGCAAGGTGCTGAGTTCCATCTGGGTGGCTGCGTGTGAGACATTCAAGAGTTGATGGTCTTCTGCGTATCATCTTTATCCCTTCATCCCTCTCCACAGGTGTATCCTCCCCTCTCTCGCATTCGCCTTTGACCACTATCCTCAGGTCCTCCCTCGCTATTGGCTCTTCCCCATCAGTGTAGCCACATGCTCATTTCCTCACCAAAATACTCTCCCTCGGTATTTCCCCACCCAAATCTTCATGTGCCTTCCCTTCTCAATGCCATATCCTGCAGCCTCTACTCAGTCTTCTATTCACTCAATATTTCATTCTGGTTTTAATTTTTAAGTTGCTCTTAAGTCCATGTACATAAGCATATTGAAAATGTTCTCATTATAAACATATTAAACATTCTAGATATAGTCAAAAGTCAAAGCTTCCTTATCTAGGTAATAGGTTGATGAGAGTTATCTGTCTTGAATTTTTAAAAGTGAAACCATAGGCAATGTCTGTATTGATTAATGTGCTGTTGATGTCTGGAATTGGAGTATTCCATTTCCTCAAGTGAATTTCCCCCATTTTAGTTCCCTTGTGTGTGTATGCATAGATATGGGGAAGTTGGAGAGGCTGCTATTGAAATATTTTGTCCCTAGGCTTAAAGTAGCAATAAATGAAAAATAAATGAAAAGCTTATATAAATTTTAAAAATAAATAAATAGCTCAGCTGGTGTGGCTCAGTGGTTGAATGTCGGTACATGCACCAAAAGATCGCTGGTTCCATCCTCAGTCAAGGCGCATGCCAAGTTGAGGACTCCATTCCCAGTAGGGGGCAAGCAAGAGCCAAACAATCGATGTTTCTCTCTCTTTGATGTTTCTATCTCTCCCATCCCCCTCTCCCTTCCTCTCTCTCTAAAAATCAATAAAAACATATTCTAGGCCGCCCCCATGCCCTTCACGCAACGCACGCTTGTGGGGAACCTGGCGCTAAACCATTTGTAGATGACCTGCTTCTGGGTCAGGATTTCGTACGTAGCAGAGCAGCTCCCTTGCTGCGATCTATTGAAAGTCAGCCCTCGACACAAGGGTTTGTAAAATAAGAAAAAAAGAAAAAATAAAAATAAAAACATATTCTATATATATAAAATCCCAGTGACCAGAACGACCAGTCACTATGATGCGCACTGACCACCAGGGGGCAAACGCTCAACACAGGAGCTGCCCCCTGGTGGTCAGTGCACTCCCACAGCAGGAGGGCCGCTCAGCCAGAAGCCGAGCTCACGGCTGGCAAGCACAGTGGCGGTGGCAGGAGCCTCTCCCGCCTCCGCAGCAGCGCTAAGGAGTGGTGAGCCAAGTGGTAAGGAGCGAGCAGGCGGGTGGTTAGGAGCGAGGGGTCCCAGATTGTGAGAGGGCGCAGGCTGGGCTGAGGGACACTCAAGAAAGGTGGGCCAGATTGGGTTTCTGGAATTGGGGCTGGGCAGCATCTTGGGGATGTTTGGAGCCTTGGATGAGAATAGATTGCTTAGGGAGGATGCGTGAGAAAAGTAGAGACAGACCCTGAGACAGCCACAGTCTCTAGAACAGCGATTTTCAACCTGTGGGTTGCGACCCCTTTGGCGGTCGAACGACCCTTTCACAGGGGTCGCCTAAGACCATCCTGCATATCAGATATTTACATCACGATTCATAACAGTAACAACATTACAGTTATGAAGTAGCAACGAAATAATTTTATGGTTGGGTCACAACATGAGGAACTGTATTTAAAGGGCCAGAAGGTTGAGAACCACTGCTCTAGAAGGACCTCTGTCCCCAAGTAAGAGCCAAGTCATCATCTTCTGTGCATTCCCGACGTTGGGATGACATCACTCAGAGGAGGGTCCCACAGAGCAGGTCTGTGTTGCGCTGACTGCTAGACATCATCCAGGAAACCTGAGCTGGGCCTCCTCCCCCGGCTGCATGTGGGGCCCACGTGGAAATGCTCCCAGGGCTGCGTCACCAGGGCTTGGCCATGTGCTTCACATGGTTTCGGTGTTGGCGGCTTTTGAACTAAACGTGTTCCTCATGCTGGGTAAGTCTTTTGCGGATGTTAGAAACCTGAACAGTGGAAGTATGTTGAAAATTATTAGAAGTTGGAAGGGCTGGTATTGAAATACTTTGTCCCAGGGTTTAAATTAGGAAGTTGGCTTTCTTGATAAGGAGCAGCATTAAATTCCAGCCCCTGGATTTAGCAAGGGGTTTGACGGCTGCCTGGGATCTGGCCTGAGAGAGCCGTTTCTGCCTGCCTCCTCCCCTCCCCCAGTCCAGTCTCTGCTTTCCCTTCCTACCTATCATATCGATATATCTTGAGCTCAAAACAGAAATGGTATAAAATTGAGACCTACAGATTAAAGGGTAGTAATGACTTAAATTGACAATTTTTCTTATTAGAAAAAATAAATATATTACCTGCAGAATACTTAGAACACATAGATTAACAATAATCGGGAAAGTCAATAATTCATCTACTCAATAACTGCTTACTGAGCACCTACTAAATTCCAGAAACCATGGCAGGTGCTGTAGGTGAAACAATGACCAAAGCCACCAGGGCCTCTGCTCTCTGGTATGTTGGTGGTAAGAAAGGGGGTGATTTGACGCTCTCAGCCGCATGGTTGTTAATATGGTCGATGTGATGGATGGGAAGGGCTTGCTGAGAAGGTGACTTTTGAAGAAAGACTCTCAGGAAGTAAGGAAAGGAGGCAAGAGGATAGATGGGAAGAATATTCTGGACAGAGAAAAAGGCAGGTGCAAAGGGCCCGAGTCGGGAGCATGGCCCATTTTCTGGCGGCACAACTAGAGAATCAGTGCGGAGAACAGTGAGAGGAGGAGGGAGTAAGGGGGGAGATGGTGACACAGAGGGACAAACCACGTTGGTCTTTCTAGATTAAATATCAAGTTTGGCTTCCACTCTCATTTCTGAGTGAGCTTGGAGCCAGGGAGAAACCGAAGCACAAGAGTGACTTGATCTGGCTTGCATTTTGCCAGGAGGCCCCTAGCTGCTGCACGAACGGGGGGTGGGGTGGGGGGTGAGAGGGGGCGCGGAAGGGAAGATTAGAGGCAGGGAGATGAGCGGAGATTGCCAAAGAACACCCTTGCGAACGGCCTTGTTTTTAATGCATGCATTAACAGGAAGGACGGGCTCTCCAGACTTCTCCTCCACCTGCATTTGTCACTGACAGATTCTTGCTGAGGGTAGGTGGGGTGATCAGATACACTTGGGTGCTGGTGGAGAATGAGGGGCTCGGCCAGATATGGAGGGTGCTCAGACATCGAGGGAGGGTTCCAGTTAAACTGACTTAGCAGGGTTCTTGCTGCAGCTGGAGTTTACAAGGAAGTTCACGGTCACCTGGGGGAAGGCTGGGAGCCTGGCTGCGGTTCGGGCAAGCAGAGCATCTTGGTCAGAACTAAGACACATGTGCTTTACGTGCTCACGTCTCTGAAATAGGATGCATCTCACAGCCATGGCTGTCGGCTGGTGGTTGCCATGTCCATGCCATTCCATGTGTATGTGTGGAGGGGCGAGTGGGGTCGGTCACAGCGGTTCATGCTGTCATCACTGCGATTTACAGTTAAGTAATGAGCTCGCTGTTTAAATTGTTTTCAAAAGGATGACAGCCTAATTCTGCCCTGAATTAGAAAGCTACCGGTGTACACACGAAGACGGACAAAAACAGCACAGTGGGGTGCACATTTCATATTGGAAAAGCACAAATTTGGCATTCAAGGAATAACTTCAATCCACATTTTCTTGCGACACAGAAACTAAACGAGTCACGGGAGTTAGGAAAGGAAGAATCCCACACACTGTTTTGTGTTTTCCTGGAAAAAAAAAGTTTATTGTTCTCACAGCTCCTAGAATAGGGGGCGGGGCATGCATGAAGGGCCCCTGGGGGACACACCAGGGTGGTCAGGAAGACAGGAGCAGGGGGAGGCCTGGGCTGCCCAGGAAGGACCAGGCGGGGCAGGGTGAACATCGAAAGGTTGGCTAGTTTGAATAATTCCAATGGCTCTGCGCTCAAGAGCTGGTCTCTGGTCACCTGGAACCTGGTCGAGGCACAGAGATATTGCAGGCTGGGGTGTAAGGCCAGAGAGAGGGGGTCTGGCTCGGACCTGTTAGTCTGCACGTGGGGGGCGGCTCCTGGCTGGGCCCTTTGCTGCCTCTAAGAATTGGCAGTCCCTCCCCGGCCAGGAAGGTATATATATATATATTGATTTCAGAGAGGAAGGGATAGGGAGAGAAAGATAAAAACATCAATGATTAGTGAGAATCATTGATTGGCTGCCTCCTGCACACCCCCTACTGGGGATCGAGCCCGAAACCCGGGCATGTGCCCTGACCAGGAATTGAACCCATGATCTTCTGGTTCACAGGTCAATGTTCAACCACTGAGCTAAGCTGGCCGGGCCAGGAAGTTTTTTTTAATACGTCAAAACATCATAATAGATAGCGAATTAACAATACAGAGGTTGGCAAAAGTAGGTTGACAGTTGTAATACAATAAGTAATACAACAAATAATAATATAGCCCTGGCCAGTGTGGCTCAGTGGGTTGGAGCATCATCCCATACACCAAAAGGTCTTGAGTTTGATTCCCATTCAGGGCGTATACTTAGGTTGCAGGTTGGATCCCTGGTTGGGGCAAGTATAGGATCAATGTTTCTTTCTCTCTCTCTTAATATCTCTCTCTCTCTCTCTCTCTCTCTCTTCTCTCTCTCTCTCCCTTCCCCTTTCTTTAATATCAATGAGCATGTCCTAGAGTGAGGATTAAATAATAATAATAGTAATAATACAAAAATAAACTCTGTTTCATGTACTCACACTGCGCACCTACTTTTGCCAACCCCTGTATTTACAGTACGCAGATGATGCTGTGTTGTGTTTTGTTACCAAGATACATGCAAAAAAAATTCCCCCCATACATCAATGTATAAAAGTGTACAATTGCCTGCTACCTCCGAATGCATGGGCCGCCTGGGAGAAGTCACGGGCGAGGAGCCGCGTGGTGACCCCCGGGCACGGGCTGCTGCGAGGACACCATGTCGGGCTGACTGGGAGCGTGCTTTCCTGGGTAGCGGGTGTAAAGTAATGAAGCATCTTAAAATCAGTGGCCCTTGGAGTCCATGAAAGACAAAATGTGTATGTTTCACATCTTGTTCTCATTTAGTTTTTAAGCCTAAAGAGACAATATTAGTATTGTATGTCCATTTCACAGACAACATAGCTGAGGCTCATCAATATAAATACTGTGAGCAACTGACAGAGGGCCAAGCAGGAAGTCCAATGCGGAGTCTGCGACCCTGAGGGCCACCCCATAGATGCCCACCCTGCCACCGTGTCCCCCCCGCCCCGCGACGTGGACCCCAGCAGCTTTGCATTTCTATCCAACAAGTCATGAAAGCAGGAACATGTTCAATTAGGTGTTTGCTGTTACAGGCAGTCAATCCTTGAAGCATTAAATGTCACCGTAGTCACTGTATTTATGCACAAACTTGTTTACTGTATAGGCGGCTTGTGTCTGCATAACAGTGAAGACAGCTGTGTGCAGACTGGCCGTTTGGATTGGCCGAGATAGTGCTCAATCCAGGACGCACAAGTTGACAAACACTATTTTGATGTTTTAATAACTTTTTAAAAACCAAGAATTCAGTGAGCACTTCTCTGATCTGAAGGCTAAGACTTTAGTTTCACTTTGATATACAACTCAAAGAAGTTACTTCAAGGAACTCACTTCCCTCTTAGGTTTTGTTTTTCATTTTACGAACCAAAGTAAACTCTCCCATGGTTGTTTCTCTTCTGGAAGGCCCTCTTCCTCACTGTGGACGGGCAAGGTCATTGACCAACTGGCTCATTTCCATTTGTGGCTTGAATGCCATGGCTGTGCCAGAGAGCGGTGGGCCCCAGCACTGCTAAAAGGTTTTCTCTCCTTCAAATTCTGAAGTTGTGCTTTCTGCCAGCTGGAGCGCTCGCATGCTCTGTCTACTCTAGAAGAATCCCAAAAGTTCGACTTGAAGGATGAGCCAGGTGCCAACTTCCAGCTTTTCTATGCACATACTCTGTTGCCTCATGGGAGTTGAAAGCACAGATCATGAAATGTTTTGCAAAGCCTTAAACTGCCATGCATGTAAAATTAAATTTGCTCAGAAGCAAAACCCTTAGGACAGCAGCCCCAGGGACCCACCTTCCCATAGTTGGCTCAGACTACTCCCAAAACCTAACACATTGGGTGATCAGGACTCGCCCTCTGTGCCCGTAAAGGCCCCGCCCCTCCCCTTGCCTGGTGCCTTGTGCTCTGCAAGGTGCTTTTCTAAATTTTCATCCTCACAACAACCTTGTGAGGTGGGTACCAAAGAATCTGAGGCCCATCTACGAATGGGTACCAAAGAATCTGAGGACCTCCCCGGGTTACAGGCTATAAACAGAGCCCAGACTATGGTTAGATCTCAACCCAAGCCCTGGAGTTTTCCTTATGGCCCAAGTCTCCATGGCCTCCCATACGTCCGGGGGCATCATGACTTCATGTCAGCTGGTGGGCATGTGGTGGAGGCATGTGAGTACGTTAAGCTGTGCTTTCTCTGCTCAACAGTACTCACTAACCCCGACTCATGGTATCAGCATGGGCCTGGCCGGAGGACTGAAAGATTTTTCATCTGTAATAGGAAAGAACCCTTTTCAACGCCACTTTCTGCTTGTTCCATGGACCAGGGGCTGCCAGCCCTCAGGCCCCCCTTAGAGGTGGCACATTCTTGGGCAGTACTGAAAACTCTTTTCTGGAAAATGAACTAAAACCACTATTAAAAATTCAATCAGTTATCTACAAACAGAAATGAGGGTCTTTCTTGGATGACAGAAATGTTCTGACAGTGAATTGTGGTGACAGTTGCACATTGTAAATTGACTAAAAAATCATTGAATTGTAAACTTACGGTGGGCAAATATTATGATATGTAAATTATGTCCCAATAAAGCTGTTAAAAACATTAAAACATCCAAAATAATTATAACTGAATACATAGCTATGCCTGTCTTCCTTATATTACAAATGAAAATGCTGACTTTTACCAGACATGGGTGTTCGTTGTGTTTTGTTTGTTTTCAGACTAGGGACACAAAATGTTAGAAAAATTGCAAAAGGTACAAAGAAGTTTAAAGTGGTTTTTAGAAAGCCAAGCAGAGCGGGGAGCCTGTGCGTGATTTGGAGAAGGAAAGGGTTCTCTGCGCAGCGCCCTGCTGCGCCCGAGGACGGTGCCGCTGGATGAGCCCCGCGCCTGGGCCTGAGCGGGGCGTGGGCCGCCACAGGTCCCCCCAGCAAGTCCACGTGGGCGGGTCTCATCTTTGCATCTTGGGAAAGAGAAGTGACTCAGATTTCATTAAATATCAGCTATATCCATTTAAACAACACCACGTGCTTTGTGCCTCTAGCAAAATCTCCATGGTTGGTGCAGAGCCTTAAAAACGCCACCTCAGGTGCAGCACCGAGAAACTAGTTCATAAAGGGGCCAAGGCTGGCTTTCCACAGTCAGAGGCACAAATACAGTTCCCAAGGACCCCCTGGGGTCTGGCCCCTGAGGAGTTGGGTGCTTCCCTCTCCTAGGGAAGGTACGTGAAAGACACATGAAAACAGGCCTTCGTGAAGGGCTGCAGGTTATTGTGGACGTTCAAGAAGCACGTCAAATACCAGTTGTTCCTCCCCGTCACGACCTCGAGGGTAGGCAGAGGCCAGCCTGACGGTCCTCTGAGTCTGTGGAGAGGCCTCTGTCCACACCGTGGCCCGCGGCACCCGCCCGGCCCAGGACCGGGAACGGGAGTCAGAGCGCAGGCAGCACTGGTGCCCCTTCTTCCGCGGGTGTCATCTCAGCAAACCACTGAGTCCTGCCGATTGTCTCCTCGTCTGTAACTGAAACAGTAATGGTATATCACTGGGAAAAAGAAGTAAGAGCACAGTTTTGGAACATTTTGCTTAATGTTTTATCCAAATATTGTTACTGTTTCTTTGGTCAGAGCAAAAATTATGTCTGGATTAGACCTCGTATATGCAGAGCTCTGAACTTGGGCAACTTGGTTTTGCACCTGGGGCACCTGGCCCTGGAGCAGGGTGGGGCTTCAGGGGAGCAGGGAGGGGCTGCAGGGGAACAGAGAGGAGCTTCAGGGGAGCAGGGTGGGGCTGCTGGGGAGCAGGGAGGGCTGCAGGGGAGCAGGGAGGGGCTGCAGGGGAGCAGAGAGGGGCTGCAGGGGAGCAGGGTGGGGCTTCAGGGGAGCAGGGAGGGGCTGCAGGGGAACAGAGAGGAGCTTCAGGGGAGCAGGGTGGGGCTGCTGGGGAGCAGGGAGGGCTGCAGGGGAGCAGGGCGGGGCTGCAGGGGAGCAGAGAGGAGCTTCAGGGGAGCAGGGTGGGGCTGCTGGGGAGCAGGGAGGGCTGCAGGGGAGCAGGGAGGGGCTGCAGGGGAGCAGGGAGGGGCTGCAGGGGAGCAGGGAGGGCAGCTGGGGAGCAGGGAGGGCTGCTGGAGTGCCCAGGGCATCACCCCTCGCCCTCTGACTCTGTCATCCGGCATGTCATCTGAATATTTCCTAAATGTGTCCCTGAGCACCAAGGATTGGCCAGAAGCTGCACAGTGGTCAGGTCCTCGTGCCGCCCGCGCCTCCCATCGCTGCAGCAGGAAATCCTGCATCCTCTACACGCAGCAGGTTTAGATTTGAGGGAACGTAGGTCTCATCCACGTCTGCTCCAGAGCACTTGTGGCAGCACAGCCATCGGGCACAGAGTGTAACGGGCCGTGGACGGCGGTGTCCGGCTCTGCCCGGCCCGACTGTCCGCAGCCTGCTGGGCTCCAGCGTTTCGGTCCCACAGACACCCTGCAGCCCTCTCTTGCTGCATCTCTGTTCCCACTGGACGACATCATGGCTCTTCCTCCGAAACGCCAACTCACTGCCAACACGAAAGCCTGATGTGAACTCCCACCATCCGGTCTGGAAGTGGCGAGCCGAGCTAATGCAGGGCTTGGGGCTAACCAGCTACTTGCTGCCTTCCATCAGCGCTGCTCACAGGTCCTCACACACCATGGAGTCACTGCGAGGGCCAGAGAGCTCAGCGCGTAGTGAACCCCACCACTGGGACCCTCTGACCTCCCTGGCAGTTAGCACACAGGGGGCTGGTGTCAGTTCCTCAGTCAGCAGGTCTGGCTGGTCTGGCACTGCGTGTGTGACAGGTCCTGTGTCATGCTGACGCTGTGTGTGTGACAGGTCCTGTGTCATGCTGACGCTGCGTGTGTGACAGGTCCTGTGTCGTGCTGACGCTGCGTGTGTGACAGGTCCTGTGTCGTGCTGACGCTGTGTGTGTGACAGGTCCTGTGTCGTGCTGACGCTGTGTGTGTGACAGGTCCTGTGTCGTGCTGACGCTGCGTGTGTGACAGGTCCTGTGTCGTGCTGACGCTGCGTGTGTGACAGGTCCTGTGTCGTGCTGACGCTGCGTGTGTGACAGGTCCTGTGTCATGCTGACACTGTGTGTGTGACAGGTCCTGTGTCATGCTGACGCTGTGTGTGTGACAGGTCCTGTGTCACGCTGACACTGTGTGTGTGACAGGTCCTGTGTCGTGCTGACACTGTGTGTGTGACAGGTCCTGTGTCATGCTGACGCTGTGTGTGTGACAGGTCCTGTGTCATGCTGACGCTGTGTGTGTGACAGGTCCTGTGTTGTGCTGACGCTGCGTGTGTGACAGGTCCTGTGTCATGCTGACGCTGCGTGTGTGACAGGTCCTGTGTCGTGCTGACGCTGCGTGTGTGACAGGTCCTGTGTCATGCTGACGCTGTGTGTGTGACAGGTCCTGTGTCGTGCTGACGCTGCGTGTGTGACAGGTCCTGTGTCGTGCTGACGCTGTGTGTGTGACAGGTCCTGTGTCATGCTGACGCTGTGTGTGTGACAGGTCCTGTGTCGTGCTGACGCTGCGTGTGTGACAGGTCCTGTGTCGTGCTGACGCTGCGTGTGTGACAGGTCCTGTGTCATGCTGACACTGTGTGTGTGACAGGTCCTGTGTCATGCTGACGCTGTGTGTGTGACAGGTCCTGTGTCACGCTGACGCAGGTCCAGGGAAGCACTGGTCTCTAAAGGGCTTAGCTGTATGTAATAAGCACATTAAACGTCAGGTGTTGCTAAGGATAGTCAATAAAGATTTGCTTCCTTAAAAGGCTTCCCAATTCAGTTCTATTTAAAAATTCTCCCTTCCCCTCCCCCCGCAAGGGCCTGTCTGAATTGAGAAATAAAAAATCTGTCTCCTTCAGCTCACTTTTCTTAGAAGTTGAGACATATGGCATCACACCTGCTTCTAAACACAGTTACTTGATGTCTAACTTCTGGCAGTCCCTGCATATTTCCTCATTGCCAATAAAGTTATTGAAATTGAAATATACCATCTGTTTGAGAGTTTGTATCAAAAAGACAGATGACACTGTTGCAGGCAGTGGCAGAGTCACCCTGTTCCCAGCAATCCGTGCACCGGAACGTCCTTCTGCGCCAGGATAGAAAAGTCACGTCAGAGCCCCCTCGTTCCCTGAAGCAACAGTAACAGCTACAGAGCCCGCCAAACGCCCTGCCATTGGGCTGGAATAGAAACAGCAAGTTCTGTTGGCGTTATATGTGTGCACACGTTTGTACATGTGTGTGTACGTATGTGCCTGTGTGCATGTGTATGCATGCATGTGTGTGCCCGTGTATGTACACCAGTATATGTATGTATGTATATATTCCCTTTTCAAAAGTTCATGCTACATCACTTCACTTCTACAAAAGACCTACATTAGTACCTGTTTTCACAAACAGAAAGAAATCCGAAGAGGACTTTGACTTTTAAGAAAACAAGGAGAAAAGTGAAAATAGCGTCAGCATTTGTTTTGCTCGGTGGTTATAGGCAGGCCCCCCACACCCTCAGGACCTCAGTGCTCTCAGTGTCTGGGCCTCGTCTCCATGGGTTTTGTGCATCTTGGCAAGACGGGTCCTTGGGTATCAGAAAAGCCTGGGAGAGCATGTAAGGGTGTTGCACTAGCGTAGAACGGGTCCCACATAAAGTTGTCACACTGAGAGAGCAGGAAGAGAGATTCCTTCCCTCCCCCTCAGATTTCCAACCATCAAAGTGTCTTCTACGCGTCCGTTTCCACCGACTGGAGAGAAGGACAGGTGTTATCCTCAGGCCTCCTGTGCCTCGGCTCGGGGAGGGGGGGTGGGGGCTGTTTTTCTTACTCCGTGCCTGTCAGTATAGTACATCCATAGGAATAAAGTGCTCTGCAAAAAGCACAGAAAATAAGAATGCTCTCAGATTTAAACAATATGAATGCCAAAATTAGAAATTAAATAGGACTAAACATAAAGTTAAAAATCCCCCAAAGCGTAGCATAAAAAGGGACTAAGAACACAGACAAAATATGTCCGGGAAAGGAAAAGCAAAATTGAGGCCCAATGGGTGAGGTCCAGCACCTACCCAGATGATCAGGAGGGAGAAAACGAATACAGGTGTGAATCAGAGACTTTTCCAGTCGAGATGTACGTGGCTTTGGATTTAAAAGACCCACCGAGTATCCAGCCAATAAAGGAGAAAAGACCCAAATCTAGCTACACCCTTATAAAGATATTTTCAGAGAGAAAATATCAAACCGTCAATAGACAAAAGGTTGTCACCTACGAAGGAAAAGAATCCAATCTACTTGCAACCTCATTCCAGCAATGTAGAATGCCAGAGGGGGCACCTCCCAGCTCCTGGGAAATCACTCCAGCCTACACGCCAGCCTGCAAGCCAGCAGCCAGCAGAAGGGCAGAAGATTCCAGATGAGCAAGGACTCAGAAAGCCCTTTCTTAGCCAGTGATTTAAGGATATTGTCCAGAAAAACAAAGGAAACCAAGAAAGAAAATGACAAAGGTTAGGAACACGAGATGAAGAGATACTATCCATACTTGACAGAAGGCCATCCGGACACATAAGGATATTTTTATAGTTATTACGGTCATTCAATTAAATTATTTTAAAAATGGTGAATCGAGGAGCAGGCACAAAGGCTCCAGGAGGGGATCCTTGGGAAGAAAGGATCATCTTCTGAAAGAAAGCGGTTGAGAAACCAGGGAAAGGCTCATTGCGCCTGGGAAGAAATGAGAAAGGCAACAAGAAACTTCCAGGAAAGCACCGAGAGCGGCACAGGAAAGTCACGGCAGCACGTGAAACAGCTGTCACATGGCATGTGATTAGCATCAGAGCTGACGAGCTGTCAGACAATAGATGCCATCTGACCGTGATGCTGGCATGTGCACACGGGACCCCTCCAGGATCAAGTCACACCAGGCGGGAGGATGGAATTCCAGCAGACAATCCGACTCAGCCCTGAGCAATGCGATGTAGACATAGAAATCTAAACACTTTTCATGGTAGTTAACTTCTCAACGTCAACTGATAAAAAGGCATAGGAAGCCGGCTGTGGATTCAGGAAAGGGTGTAAATATTACCGACAGGCGTAGTTAATGACAGTATGAACGTGAAAGGGGAGAGAGGCTGTGGGGGATGGGAAGAGGTACCAAATCCATATTTTACAGAGATGAAGAGATACTGTCCATATTGGATAGGCCATACAGACATATAAGTATATTTTTATAGTTACAATGGTCACTCAATTAAATTATTTTAAAAATAGTGAATCGAAATCATTAGGAAGAGAGTGAGGTCAAGTCGACTGAGCTAAACCTCATCTTTCAGATGGTGAGGCCAGCAGATAGCATCTCTAATGAGTAAATCAGGAAATTAGACATAAGTGATCATCTGGTTATGGGGTAACCGTCAGCAAAACCCCAACCACAAAATGGCAGAAAGAGCCTGCCTCTGAGAGGTGATGGCAAAGATTGGTGTGAGAGACTAGACAAAAACAAGAAGCTAATATTTTAATTGAAAACAAAGAAAGGAATAAATATTATAAAAATGCATGTGGAAATGCAGCTTTAATTGGAAACCTGTCAGGAATTGAGGCAGATTTCCCGTGTTTCTGTTTCCATGCAGGCACACACATGCGCATGTACACATACACACGTGCACACACACACATGCACCCCTTTTCTTCTTCCTTCTGATACCTACTTACTCTTGGTTTCTGCTTCAGTTTGCCAGGACCCCTTTATCATTCAGGGTGCAGATCAGAAGGAGTCCAGACCCAATTAGTAAGAGACTCCTGTCAAAGATGAGGCCAGGCTAAGGGAACTGGATGAAGGCTGGGAGCACGCTGGGCGTCACCCGGACGCCACAGGCTGAGGCAGGGAGTCAGGGGACTGGGAGAGGGCTGGGCTTTCCTGGGGAGTTGCCCTGAGGGGCTGAGACCTTCTGAGAAGAATGAACCACTGCCAGTCACAACCAGACGGGCGGGAGCCAGGACAAAAAAAGACCTCACCTCTCTCCCAAGCAAGGTACCCCGTCTCCTGGGCAGCGTCAAGGCAGAGAGTGGCCAGGATTTGGAGGGGCAAAGGAAGAACATCAGCACCCCCTCCTGGCCTGGACTGAACTGGGGCTTTTTTTCCATGAAGCCCTTTGTCACATCCCTCCGTGTTGTTGCTTTAGTTACTTTATTTCCTAGTTCAGATTTCTACTGAGTGAATGTGAGCCCTCAGAGTCCTCATGGCCAGGCCGTGGACCAGCTGCCCTTGGGGCGGCTGCCTGGTCCCACCACCTGTATGGGAAGTGGGGTGGGGGTGGGGGAGAGGGATGGGGAAAAGTATAACAGCCTCCCTCTGGGTGGAGCCACTTCACCTGCTGGCAGGTCTTAAACAGATGCAGGAGTGGCGCGAGTATCACATATAAACTAAGCGATAGTCATTGTAACATTGTGGTGACTTGCCTCGGGGCTCACGTGTTAAGGTTTATAGAGTCCTCTATGACTGGCATGGTGAAGGTACTTCACGGGATACCATGTGATCTGCATGACGAGGGCACACCTGGTGGCAGAGGTCAGGCAGCCTGCTAGAGGGAGCCCAGTGATGGATGCGCCGTGGGGGCTGCCTTTCACCCAGCCCGGGCAAGACTCTGGACTCAGGCTACTGATCGCTGAACACCATGCTGCCCACATCTGTGAGAAACAAAAGGAAAGCTAGCATCATCTTTTTTCTTTCTTTGTTTATTTTTATTTTTTTGGAGAGAGTGGAAGCGAGGGGGAGAGGGAGAGAGAGAGAGAGAAATATCAATGTGAGAGAGACACAGTGATTGGTTGCCTCCCGCACACACCTAGGCTGGGAATCTAACCTACAACCCAGGTAAGTGCCCTTGACCTTGAAAGGAACCCGAGACCCTCCAGTCGGCCGGCTGACACTCCAACCGCTGAGCGCACCGGCCAGGGCAGCAGCATCTTTTAAAAGAGCTTATCTTTGGGGGGAGTTTCCTTCTTTCCAGCACACTGGCTACCCAAGATGCCTCTGAGGTAAACTGCATACAGGATCTGCCCGATTATGTCTTACAACTGCACGTGACTCCACCTACGTGTATCTCAGAATAAAGCTAACTAAACGTCATAGGACTCACCTACTCAGTGAATAGACCTCTGGCAGCTCCTGTTCCGGGCGCTGGGAGGGAGCAGAGAAGGGCAGACACGCTCCCTGACCTCCCATGAAAGCGGCTTCTCCAGACTTCACTCTGCCGGGTTGCTTGTAGTTCGAGTCATTAAACCCATGCTTATTCCGTAAGTGGTGATTAGAACGTATTCACTTACTAACCCCTGGCAAAGTAGGTCTGATGGGTTTCTCCGGGTTACTTAGCAAGAGTTACAGTGCTTGTGAACAGCAAACCTGTCCCTGATGGCAGCTGAGTGGTCCCCTCTTCTCCCCATTTCAGTCTAGAATGCCCGGGATTAAATGCGATACTCAGCAGCTTGCAAGCTCTAACTCCGTCTCCCCGCTCCTTGCCCAGGTGGGAGAGCGCCCCCAGGAAGCTGTGACACAGGCCGCGGTCTGAGCCGGTGGATGTCCCTGATGAATCACAGACCCTGGCGAATGCTCCCGGAGGAAGGCGCTTCTCCCGACCATTCCACCGCCCTGGAGAGCCCAGCCGGCCGGGGGGATGCAGGCAGCCGACGGAGCCCGGCGGCCCCCGCAGCGCTGAGGGGCGCCCCTCCGGCGTTTCCGTCCAGACTCCCAGCTTCTCCCCAGGATGTCCTGCAACCGCACGTCCGCGGAGACGTTTGAATCCCTGCCGCCCAACGGGAGCCACGCGTGGGAGGCGGCGGCGGCGCCGCTCCGGGGGTGCCTGGCCGGCCTCCTGGTGCTGATGATCGCGGTGGGCTTCCTCGGCAACTCCGTGGTCTGCGTCATCGTGTACCAGCGGCCGGCCATGCGCTCCGCCATCAACCTGCTGCTGGCCACGCTGGCCTTCTCGGACATCATGCTGTCGCTGTGCTGCATGCCCTTCGCGGCCGCCACGCTGGTCACCGTGCGCTGGCGCTTCGGCGACTCCTTCTGCCGGCTCTCGGCCGCGCTCTACTGGTTCTTCGTCCTGGAGGGCGTGGCCGCCCTGCTCATCATCAGCGTGGACCGCTTCCTCATCATCGCCCAGCGCCAGGACCGGCTGACCCCGCGGCGGGCCAAGGCGATCATCGCCGCGTCCTGGGCGCTGTCCTTCTGCGTGTCGGCGCCCTCGCTGGCCGGCTGGACCCTAGTGGAGGTGCCCGCGCGGGCCCCCCAGTGCGTGCTGGGCTACACCGAGCTCCCGGCCGGCCGCGCCTACGTGGTGACGCTGGTGGTGGCCGCCTTCTTCGCGCCCTTCGGCGTCATGCTGGGCTCCTACCTGGGCATCCTGCACGCCGTGCGCAAGAACGCGGTCCGCGTGCGCAACCAGTCGGACACCCTGGACCTGCGGCAGCTCGCCAGGGCCGGCCTGCGGCGGCGCCAGCAGCAGCAGCAGGTCAGCTTGGACTTGAGTTTCAAAACTAAGGCCTTCACCACCATCCTCATCCTCTTCGTGGGCTTCTCCCTGTGCTGGCTGCCGCATGCCGTCTACAGCCTCCTGTCCGTGTTCAGCCGGCGGTTCTACTGCAGCCCCTCCTTCTACACCACCAGCTCCTGCGTCCTGTGGCTCGGCTACATCAAGTCTGTCTTCAACCCCATCGTCTACTGCTGGAGGATCAAAAAGTTCCGCGAGGCCTGCATAGAGCTGCTGCCCCAGACCTTCCAGATCCTCCCCAGAGTGCCTGAGCGCATCCGAAGGCGCGTCCAGCCCAGCACCATCTACACGTGCAACGAAAACCAGTCGGCTGTCTAGCGAGAGGCGGGCAGGTGGAGGGGGCTCAGGGCCTGGCTGTCCTGCTCTGCCTCCTAGCACCTGAGCCCCAGTGGGCATCCTGTGGCTGCCAATGAAGCACAAAGGTACTCATTTGTGAGCAGAGGAGCCCGGCTCCCTTGCAGGGTGAATGATTTCTGTGTTCTGCTGCAGGAGGGCAGGGGTGGGTCTGATGGAGACTTCGGGAGGAAGGCGCTGGGAACTGGAGGGAGCAGGGAGTGGGCAGAAAGTCAGGGAAGAGGAGGGAGCAGGGGGTGGGTGGGCTGAGTGTGGGCAGGAGGAAGGCTCTGCTTAAGAGAAACCCTGTGGTTTCTTTACATTGATCACATGAGCGTTTCCAACCAGGCCACATCGTCCTTTCTGTAAACCAAGATCACGCTGGGAGCAGAGGGAGCCGGTGCCTCTCTGCTCCCGGGAGCGCACGTGGGAGACCCTGGGGCAGCTCAGCTGAGAGGAGAAGCCCAGGGAGGGCTGGGTGTGTACTCCGCCTCTCCTGCCGCCCAGCACACCCTGTCTCTGGGCCTGGGGCCTCCATCCTCCCTGTCTGCCAGGACCGTCCCTCTGCCCCACTATTTCCCTTGCTGCTCCCTTCGTTCTCTCTGCTTCACTCTCCGGGGGGCAGAAAAGGCACAGTCCTTCTCTTGTAACTCATCTTCTCAGCAAGTATTTGAAGCGACCTGCTTTCCATCTCAGAAGTGGTTCATGGGCTTAGTTTACACGTTTCCTCTGGACACGCTGAGGCTGTAGCCTCCTGAGCTGCCGCATGGACTTCTGCGCTGGACCTGCTGGCAGGGGTCGGACAGACACCCACCTGCCCGCAGGTCCCCGTTGATCTCTGTGCTCCTCCTACCTCATTCCTCCGCTGTCCTCTGGGCCACCCGCTCAGGGCCTTGGTCCTCCGAGCCCAGGCAGGACCGGGGCCCTAGGAGCGAGGCTGCCGACAGGGAACTTGGCTGCTTGCGCTGGGCCCTTGGCCACCTGGCCCAGGTCACCCATTACTCCAGAGCTTCTGACGTGGGGTCGGTTTTCCCGAGTTTGAGGCACATCACTGAGTTCATACAGCTCTTTTTACAGATTCAGATCTGAAGAGAGTGGGAAATTGAAGGAGAAGTTCAGGAAATCTGAACCCAAGTCTGACTCTACAGGAGCTAGTGTGTGACATTGTTCACTTCACCTGACTTCTTGGGCTTGTTTCCCCATTTACCATGCAAAGAAGCAAGTCTAGATGCTCTCCCATGTCCCTTTCATCTCTCACACTCTCAGATTCTACAAGGGTATGTTGTCTGCTCGTAGTCACAGCTCCTCTGTATTTGTTTATTTTCCACACCATGAGCCTTTATTAAGTGCCTGCTAGACGCAAGGCACTGTGGGAGAAAGAGGGATGAATAAGGCCCGGGCTGTGCCCAAAGGCAGTGTCCAATTTATCTCAAGATCATTGTAACTCAAGCCTGGCCTGCGTAGCTCAGTGGTTGAGCATCGACCTATGAACCAGGAAGTCATGGTTGGATTCTGGTCAAGGTACATGCCTGGGCTGTGGGCTCCATCCCCAGTGGGGTACGTGCAGGCGGCAGCCCATCCATGATTCTCTCTCATCATTGATGTTTCTCTCTCTCTCTCCCTCTCCCTTCTTCTCTGAAATCAATAAAAATATGTTTCTAAAAAAATCATTGCAACTCAAATTCGGCCTAACACAGATGCTCCCTTTCATTGCTCTTCTCGGTTCCTTTCCCAGGTTGCAGCAAGAGGCCAGCTCCTGTCCTGGCACTCGCTTCCCGTGGTGCTGGTGACAGGGGCAGGGAAGAGCAGGCATTACAGAGAACATAATTTATGTTATTTATATTATCTAAGCCCAGAGCAGGACTTGTTGTGAAAATAAGTGATACTTGTTCTCACTAACTTTACCCAGGTGCAGAGAGAAAGCTGGGCAGTTGGTGTGTGATTGAGATGGCCTGTCAGTTCTTGTCCCAAGTGCCCCCAGCAGGGTCAGCGTTTGCCTTTGGCTCCCGTCCAGTTCAGCCTTAGTGGGCCCAGAGCACAGCCAGCCCCGGAGGGACCAGGCCAGTGGTCACCTCCCCCTGGTGGGCGTTGAAGAAAATGCTCCCCCAGAGCCTTGAGTAAAAGAGAAATCACAAAACTGAATGAATGAAAGTACCAAAATTCACACCCGTCAGTGTTACATGATGTATGTTGAAAAGTAATGTGTTTCAAACTAATAATTTTGTACATATTTTTAAATAAAGTATTATTGCTCTTTCTGTGTATAAGACTATGCTCTCTTGTCATAATTAGCACCAAGCCAACCGTCTGGGCTCCAGACACAGCAACTTCAGGAAGCGTAGACGCCTGCAGTTACTCCCCTCGCTGGAGTGACTGAAGAAGGACATTGAGGGTAGATGAAACCCAGGAGACTGTGTGAGCCCTGGGGTCAGTGGTGGGGCCCAGATCATTTTAAATCACGGCCCTGCTAAATAACCTGTGTTCTTCACCTCCAACTCCCAGCGCGTCGCCTTTGGGAGTCTCTCTTCCTCGCCGAACCTCTAAAAACTCTCCTCCCCTCAGCCATTGCACGAGGCCCAGGCTGTGCCCAAAGCAGCTGTCCAAGCTTGTCTCCTTCTGTAGGAGGACAACCACAGCTCCCTTGTTTTCTGTTTCTGTCTCTTCTCTAGCCCTGCAGTCACCCAAACCCTGGCACCTGAGTTGTTTGGTGGAGCCTTGGGAGGTGACGATGGTGGTGACTCTCCAGGAGGCAGCCCCCTGGTTCCTTGGGAGAAAAATGAGACACAAGTCTCAGAAGTGTCATCCCAATTCCGAGTCCCCTGGAAAATCCACTACCTTTTCATCTTGAATCTTGGTCCCTACTGTTGGGGTGAAATAAAAGCAAAGGTCATCTAGGGCGTTCTGCCAACCCAGACAAGTGACGAAAACCTAGATCAATTCCTACTTTGCTGTTCTGAGACCTGGGTGTGCTTTCCCCTTGTGTGACTTACAGCGCACACTTTTTTTGGGCTAAAAACCTGCTGGTTAAGTATTTACAATGTTGCTCTGCCCCCTTGCTCACACAGTTGGCAGCCCCACCTCCCAGGGTCCCGAAGTCTCGGAGTGTCAGCACCCAGGCTTCACTCCTAGGAAATGCACGGGGCCGGCGGGGGAGGGTGGGGTCAGAGGGCATGCCCTCCCCAAACCCAGGGCCACCTTGCTCTCTGCGTGATTCGGGCTTCAGACAAGTGATTTGGTGTCCCAGCTTTCTCCTCTCCCACGTGGTGTAAATATCCCCCCAAGGGCTCCGTGAGGAATAAATGGACTAATTCACATGAAGGGTCCGGCCCCTGCGCGGCCGTGGCAGAGGCTGCACACGCGGTGGCAATAATGACTACAGCTGTACCGTCCGCTTGCCCTGAGCCAACCTTTGTACTCCGGGGCAAGGCCAGCGATTTGTTTCAGAAGCTGGCTGTTAGTCCCCTCCCTCATCGTCAGGTGGGCCTAAGATTTCGGGGTTCAGTGGATAAGAACACAACATCCACAGGAGCCAGGAGCATGGGTTTGACTTTAAAGAGTGAAATTGCCGATGGCTGGACTGCAGCACTTGCCCGCATCCAAACTGTTGCCTCACTGGGCTGCCAGGAGAAGGACGGACAGGTGGACACCTTCCCATGCGTATCCTGAGAGCACACTGCTCTGAGGGGCTCCTCGCTGCAGAGCTGAGCAGGGTTGTGAGCACGCAGGGAGGCAGGAGGGAGGCAGGAGTGTGACGAGGGTAAGGGTGGGGCTGCTAAAACAGCCGCCCAACTCGAAAGTGTCTGTGAAAAAATAACCCTGTTTCTCTCATTAAGTCCAGGGCAGCGGGCGGGTTCTCTGCCAGGAGGCGGTTCAGGTCTCCCTCCTCCCGTCCAGGTTCCCCCTGGCCCTTGAGGAGAGAAAAGGGTGTGGAGGAGCAGAGAGGTAAGACACTCACACTCCCTGGGCTTCCCTGTCAAGACTGAGTCACATGACCACACAGCTGCAAAGGAGGCTGGGAGGTAAGTCAATAGCAGGGGTGGGCAAACTTTTTGACTCGAGGGTCACAATGGGTTCTTAAACTGGACCGGAGGGCCGGAACAAAAGCATGGATGGAGTGTTTGTGTGAACTAATATAAATTCAAAGTAAACATCATTACATAAAAGGGTACGGTCTTTTTTTTTTTTTAGTTTTATTCATTTCAAACGGGCCGGATCCGGCCCGCGGGCTGTAGTTTGCCCACGGCTGGTCTATAGTCTGGAGTGTGTGCCCAGCTCTGGCTTTCTTAGCCTGGAAGGACAGGAGAAGGATTTGATGCATTCCCAGTAGTCTCTGCCAAGACATGGCACAGTTTTGAAAAACAAGGGATCCTAGTACATATACAAATTCTCACATTGAAGTAGAAATCTCATCACTGACCATTTCCTCATTGTAAAATAAGCACACCTCTGTCACAGCGACCCCAGAAGGCTGCCTCTCTCTCCACCTCTCACCCCAACATACAGGGACCCGCTCCCAGACACAGATTGCAGGCACTTACACCTGTGCCAAGGACGAGAGGAACCACAGGTAACCTTTTAGACACAGAAGATCTGAGACAGGAGGGCTAACCTGAAAATTTGCAGCCACATAGAGATGAATTTGCCAAATAAGGGGGAAAAAATTACTATTTAAAACAAAATCAACAGTGATTGAAAGGTTAAAGTCATTGGTGCACAGGCAGGCAAAATAATAATTTTAGACAGTGAATAAAGAAAAATTGAATTTATTTAAAGAAAAGGGGTTGGGGGATGGGAATATCCAGAGAGAAGGGCTACAGGGCACCAAGCCAAAGAGAATTGGGTCGATGATGGCTGCCCCTAGGAGCTCAAATCTTGTCCTTATAAGCAGTCAATGGCAGGAAGCTTTTGTCATCAGTGGGTTTGGGGGACTTGGTGGGTGAGCTTGGGCAGTGAATTGGGTCAACAGGAATGCATTGTGGGTGCTGCTTCACAGTTTTAGTTCCTTATATGGTTTGATTCCTGGTGTCTGGCATTTTTGGTCTGACAAGTCTTCCTGGTGTCTGTCCTCCTGTGGCGGGGAAGTTTACAAATGGCCGTGAGTAATTATATTGCCTTGTAAGTCCTCACGGTGATTGAGACCACCTTTGCCTGAGAATTTGTTTTTTAAAGGAAAGACTATAATTTCAAAGCTTTGCCTATTAAAAGGTGGAGACTGGTTGCCAATGACAAGGAAGACCCCACCAAGTGTGGGAGGGGCACAGGCCAGGCTCTGGCGATTAAATTATTCAAGGAAATTCAGGGCTTCCCTTCCTAGCTGGATCTATAAGAATAGAAGGGTGCTGAGCACAAGCATGGTGTGTGTGTGTGTGTGTGTGTGTGTGTGTGTGTGTGTGAGTGCTGAGGGGATGGCTGAGAGGCTACCTTAGCAGGCAGTTCCAGTTTGCGCTCTGCTCTCTGGCCCTTCGTCCTGGAGGAGCAGGCGACATGGAGTTCTAGAGACAGGAGAGGGCCAGCGGTTGCCTGGCTCAGAAAGGGGAACAGGGCAGCCTCTGTGCAAACAGATTTGGCCTCATTAGTCTGATAGGAACATAAAGAACTCACCTGTCTAAGCACTTCGATGTGGCCAGAACGTTACCTTCTGCAGTCAGGAATATGAGGACCTGAGGTGCAAGGTCAGCCTTCCAAGGTGTTCAGGTTTTGCCGGGAGCCGGTCCATCCTTGCTGTTTCAAGGGACCTGGCATATATGGCATACTGTTCTTAATATGTTTGCTCACCTTCTTGGCGCTATGTGTTTTAACCAAGGTCACCTCTCCGAGAAAGGTTGTTTCCCCAGGTGGGGATCTTTCCCTGAGGTTAGGGAGGGGATACAACCCCTTAATTAAGTGCCAGGCGGGTAGTTAAGCTACATAATCTTTACTCCCTGGAATGGAGATAAGAAACGCCCTAACCTTTGTAATAGAAATTGACAGGATTAAAATCCGCTGGTATAAATATAGATGTAACAAGACAATAAACATCAGATCCACATCAGCTCATCATCAGCTCCTCATCAGCTCCTCATCAGCTCCTCATCAGCTCCTCATCAGATCCACATCAGATCCTCATCAGATCCTAACCAGAACCTAGCCAGAGAACATGGCAAAAGATCCTGGACAGAACCTGGCTACAGAACTTCACTGGAGAACCTAGACAGAACATGGCAGGAGAACCTGGATAGAACCTGGCTGGAGAACCTTGCTACAGAACCTGGCGATGAACCTGGCTTGAGATCCTGGAGGAAGAACCTCGCCATGCTGATCAACTGAATGCTGACCCCGTGCCATTCCTTCTTCGCCGACTCCGTCCACACCTTTGGGGACCCCTGGACCTGCTGGGGTTGGACCCCAGCAAGGTTTAAGACCCTAAAGCTCCCCAAAGGCCAGGGAACAAGCACGAAGTCCCCCACCAGATCTGCACGTTCCATCTCCACTGTGCGCTCCCATGGCCACTGGCATTTGCTGGTCCTGTGCCAACCCGTCCAGCCAAGGGAAAAAAATAGCCAAGCTTGTTTTTGGAGACATTTTTAAAAAAAACAGGTTACTGCTCCTTATTAAGTGTCCTTTTGAAATGCTGCCACCATGTTTCCTCATTGCAGTATTGTGTGGTGTCACAAAGGTTCAAAAGTTTTATTAAACCAGGAAATGAGGCTCACTAGCCTCACCATAAAAGACAAACGAGGCTGGATAACTTTTTTATATGCACATGGGAAACGGAGAGCTTAAGCTGCTCGCACAGAGGACCCAGAGGGGAGGGATAAATATGGTAACGGGAGGCTCCTTCTCTCCTTAGCTGCCTGTTCTCTCCAGGGTGTGCTGGGCCTCTTGGGAAGTGGTCAGCCCAGGCTGCTCAGCAGTGTCTCCCCCCGAGGGGAGCCCTGTGCTGCTGAGACACACCCATTTGTGGGATTCTCACTGGGGCCAGATGGGCACTCATGGAGGCTTCCCACACTGTACACCGAAATGATACTCCACAGGGTTTCACCTCACAGAGTCTACAACTCTGTTGTGTCTTTGTGGGAAGCTGCAGGCCCTCTTCTATCTACAGGCCTCTTCTCTTTCCTTCTCAAACAATGCAATAAGCAGATACCATTAGGTTCCTACCTAGACAAGAACTGACTCTATAAAGTCTACAGGTAGCATCTATACAAGAAGGGCATATTTTCCTTCTTTATGAATAAATATTCCCTAGGCTTAAGAAATGTTTTAAAAATATACCTATCGATTGACTTTTTAATTATACAGGTAATTTGCTCCTTGTAGAAATGAAAACAACTGAAGATTCCAAACTGATGGCAGAGTAAATGGATGCTACACTGACACGCTCCCAGGACCAAACTGGAATTACAATTAAAATACAGAAAAACCATCCTAAATAATCAACTGAAGACTAACTGGAGAGAACCCTCATAACCAAGGATGGAAAGTGAAGACTACATGGAGACTGGTAGGAAGTGTAGAGGTGCAAAAGGCTGGCTGAGCTCCCACAGACAGAAACTGAAATTCTAAAGGGATAGCTCAGCTGCAGGGAGTTCCCACTGAGAGCACCAGAACTGAGAAAGGTGCCCACACAACATCAGGCTATGAAAAGCAACAGGGATGCTATCTGCCATGGAGAGATGCAGGCACCCTCTTAAAGGGCCAACACACAAAATTTTGTGTATAGCCACTCACCTTGGGATCTTGCAGAGGGAGAGCAAAGTGGACTGGAGCTGTGTGAGCAAAAATCAGGGTTGGGGGCTCTAGAGTTAGACTTCGGAAGGCTGACTCCCTGGTTTTCTGTGCTGAGTCATTTCTCACACTGCAGAGGACAACTTTCTCAGGCGAACTTTTGCTATCCAGGTGGTTTTTGCCATGGGGGGAGGCAGTTGCCCCACCCTATTGTAAAACCCCTTACCTCACCCTGTGGAATTTCTGAGGCTCATTAATAGACTGAGAATAACAATCAGGCTGTAGGCAGAAGCAATTGCCCCACCCTGTTGGAAAACCTCCCACCCTATGCTGTGGTCGATAGCCTGGGGCTAATCAAGACTGAATACAATCAGGCTGCAGGCAGAGGTGGATCTCTGGAGGCTTTGAGTCTTTGCCTGATCTAATTTAGGGCCTGGGGCTAGGAAAAGCATACCTTGAGGCACATCTTAGTCTTTTCCAAAGACACAAAGCTCCTACAGAGGGAGCCATAAGCTATCAGTTGTTGATAGCTCCAAACAGGGTATGCAGGGCCAGTCACAGACAGTGTCTGACACTGTCCTGCACTAGAGATTGGGAGGCATAGCAGATCTACCTAATACATAGTCACAAACCCAAACAGGCAGCCAAAATGGGAGACAAAAAAAACAAGTCCCAAATGAAAGAACAAGAGAATTCTCTAGAGGAAGAGCTAAATGAAATGGAGATAAGAAATTTATCAGACATAGAGTTCAGAATAATGGTGGCAAAGATGCTCAAGAGCATGAGAAACGATATAGTATCTATGAAGAATGGCATAGCACTAATAAAGAATACAGTGGAAGAATACACAGCAGATTAGGAGAAGCTGAGGATCAGATCAGTGAATTAGCATAGGAAAAAATCACTCAATCACAGAACCAAAAAGAAAAAACAATTAAAAAACAGGAGGACAGCTTAAGGGAGCTGTGGGATAACATGAAACATAACAATATTCACATAATAGGTGTGCAAGAAGGGGAAGAAAGGGAGCAAGGGATAGAGAACACGCTTGAAGAAATAATGGCAGAAAACTTCCCTAACTTGGTGAAGGAAAAAGTCACACAAGTTCAGGAGGTACAGAGAATCCCAAGCAAGAAGAACCCAAATAGGCCTGTGCCCAGACACATGATAATTAAAATGCCAAAAATTAAAGACAAAGAGAAAATCTTAAAGGTAGCAAGAGAAAAGCAATTTGTTGACTACAAAGGAACTCCCATAAGGCTGTCAGCTGATTTTTCATCAGACTCTACAGGCCAGAAAGAAATAGCATGAAGTATTCAAGGCAATAAAAAGCAAGGAGCTAAAACCAATTTTACTATATCCAGCAAGACTATCATTCAAAATAGATGGTGAAATAAAGAGCTTCCCAGACCAAAAAAAAAAAAAAAAAAAGGTTAAAAGAGTGTGTTACCACCAAACCAGCACTGCAAGAAATGCTAAAGGGACTGCTGTACTGAGAAGAAGAAATATATAGAGAGAGAAACATGGGTATAAAGAATTAAACTGGCAATAAATAAGCACCTATCAATAATAACCTTAAGTGTAAATGCTTCAGTCAAAAGATATAGAGTAGCTGAATGGATTAAAAAAACATGATCCAAATATATGCTGTCTACAAGAGACCCATCTCAGAACAAAAATGAGAGTGAAGGGGTGGAAAAAAATTTTCCAGGAAAATGGAAAGAAAAAAAAAAGAGCTGGGGTGGAAATACTTATATCTGCAAAATAGACTTCAAAATGAAGGCCACCAGAAGAGACAATAAAGGTTACTACATAATACTAAAGGGATTGATCCAACAAAGGGATATAACCCTGGTAAACATATATGCACCCAATATAGGAGCGCCTGAATATATTAAAAAATTCTGGAGGACTTTAAGGGAGAGATCAACAGCAATACAGTCATAGCAGGGGATTTTTACACCCCTGCTGACTCCACTGGATAGATCTTCCAGACAAAAACTTAACAAGGAAACAGTGACTCTAAAGGACACACTGGATCAGATGGATTTAATTGACATTAATAGAACATTTCACCCCAAAGCTGAGGAATATAGATTCTTCTCAAGTGCACACGGGTCATTCTCAAAGATAGACCACATGTTAGGACACAAAACAAGCCTCTACAAGTTCAAGAAGATTGAAATCATATCAAGCATCTTCTCAGATCACAGTGGAATGAAATTAGAAATCAACTACAGTAAAAACATCCCAAACCATTCAAACACATGGAGGCTAAATAGCATGTTATTAAACAATGAATGGGTTACCAATGAGATCAAGAAAGAAATAAAAAACTTCCTGGAAACAAATGAAAACGAACACCCAACAACCCCAAATCTCTGGGTGCAGCAAAAGCAGTCCTAAGAGGAAAGTTCATAGCACTACAGGCCTATTTCAAAAAACAAGAAAAATTAATAATAAACTATTTAACCCTACAATTTAAGGAATTAGAAAGAAAACAACAAGAAAAGCCCAGAATACCCTAGAGAGAGAGAGGACTTAAAGTGAATGGGGCTGGTGGAGCTCATGGCTCAAAGGAGAGACATCCCAGATTCTAGCCTAGAATTCAAAGCTCCACACTCATCGTCACCAATGGGGCTGGTGGAGCTCATGGCTCAAAGGAGAGACATCCCAGATTCTAGCCTAGAATTCAAAGCTCCACACTCATTTGTCAAGGAAGGAGACCCAAAGAAAGGAGAGATGAGAGGAGATGGGAGAAGACAAACCAACATTGCATTTCCTGGCTCTGGAGAATTCCCTGAAGCCTCAGCACAGTATGTGTAGCCTCACTGAAGTTTAGAGAACTGAATTACAGGGTGTCATGTCTGAATGGTATACAAATCTTGACAAGAGGCAGATAAACTTCAGCTGAAGACTACTGACCTTCACAGAACTCAGCTCTTCACCTGGCCTCCAGGTCCTCCCTTTCCCCTAAATGTCCCTGCAGATCTCTAAGCTCTGGAGTTCCCTGGGCAGGCACAGGGACAGGGCGTGGGCCTGAAGGGCCATAGCGGATTCAGAGATGACAGGCGATGTCATCGCACCTGTGTGGGATCATGGATCCCAATCCAGACGTTTGGGGAGGTGTTCGAATTTCTCTTGACCAGAGAGGCCAAGAAGGATGCCTCAGCCCCACTGAGCACAGACACGAGGAATCCCGAGGGTCGCTTCTGGCAGGAAGTCTGTGTGGGGAAGGGACAGACTGAGGAGGAGGTTGAGACATCATTGGGGTAGGGCAGGGCTGAGGGGTAAGAAGAGATATGTGTGTAAAAGATGAGGGTGCTCATTCTCACTCCCAGAAAAGTCTGGAAGGAATATATCCTAAGAGACCCAAAACAATCAGAAGGAATGTATGTACCCCTCTGTTCATAGCAGCACAATTTACAATAGCTAAGATCTGGAAACAGCCCAGGTGCCCATCAGTAGATGAGTGAATAGAAAGCTGTGGTACATTTACACCACGGAATACTATGCAACAGTGAAAAAGAAGGGTCTCTTACCCTTTGAGATGGCATGGAGGGACTGGAGAGTATTATGCTAAGTGAAATAAGCCAGTCAGAGAAAGACAAGTATCACATGATGTCACTCATAATGTGGAATCTAATTAACAAAATAAACTGATGAACAAAATAGATCCAGAGACATAGAAGCATGGAACAGACTACTGAATCTCAGAGAGAAGACAGGGGTAGGTGTGTGGGAAAAATCAACCAAAGAACTTGTATGCATATGCATATATGCATAACCCATGGACACAAACAATAGGGTAGTGAAGACCTGGGGCGAGGGGTAGGGGCAAGCTAGAAGGGGTCAATGGGGGAAAGGGAGGAAATAAAGTCTATCATCAGTTTAAGTAAGAAAAAAAAGAAAGAAATGAAAATAACTAATGTGTTTATCAGAGGTGTGGATTTTTTACTCAAAAACATAAAGAAAAATAAAGATTTTGTAGTGTTTGCTTATTACATACAAAAATGTATCTTTTTCTTTGAGAAATTCAGATCATATTGTACCACAGTGTTATCCTCTATTTTTCATGGGCTTTTGTTTGTTTGTGTTTTGAAGTCGTTTCTAATGGCTGGAGCCCTCCATTGCCTGGAGGTGCCCCCAGCGAAGTTACGTAGGCACTCTGTTACTCTTTTTAAATGCTGCAATGAGCATATTCCACGTGAATCTTTCTGCCTAGCTGCTGACTGTTTTCCTGAGATAAACTTCTAACAGCGGACTTCCAGGCTTCTGGTGTCACAACAAAATTGCTTTTTCAGAAAGTCCAGGCGACTTATCCTGGAGCCAGCTGTGCTCAGGGATTACTGAACACAGAACCTCTTAAGGTAGGTCACGGATCAGTTCCCACTAGCCACCAGGAGCCCTGTGCCACAGGCTGGGCCAACACTCTTTGGTGCCCATTGGCTCATGAATTGGAGCGTGGAGGCACAGGGAGAGGAAACAGCACGGGATGAGGAGACAGCAGTCAGGAGCTCTGCAGTTCTGTGTAGGCTACGGTCAACTAATACCTATCCATTAATTCTATAGAAAAGCACAAAACCAACCACCGTTAAAGGCATTTTCCACCTCTTCAGAAACTGATTAGGCTGAAGGGGCTGCGGTTATTCCTGGCACCTGCAGGCAAACATGAGTCCTCCAAACTCAGAAACTCTTTGAACACCGAGGAGCCTATCTGGCTGGCTTCGGGCCCAGGAAGGCGTGCAGACCCCGTCTCTCCCTGTGCTGTCACTCAAGACCGCCCTTCTCACCTTGCTGCTGGAGTGCACGAGGTTCCCCATGTTCACTTCTCTGTCATGGGAGTGGAACACAGCTGCGGCTGCCCCGGGCTTCATCAAAAGGATGTACTAGTACTAACTGCACCTTTACTTTCTGTGTCTGATGCTTTCACACTGGGGGCCCTGCTGACCCGGGGGTCTTAGACAGTGAACACCTCGCCTAGCAGCCCCTCCACACGTCAGGCCGCCGTCCACTGTCCTCCGCCCTCTGCACCAGGGCCTGGTCCACTAGACAACCAGGACACAGCCTATACCCAGAGGCCACTGGGATCATCCTAAGCAGCAGCCTCGAGTCTGCTCACCACCTCACCCCCTTCCCTGGAAACCACAATCGCGCTGCTGCCTGCAGTCCCCCTGCTCCCTCTGCCCATGGACCCTGGCGCCCCTCATGGGCACCCCTGGAGTGGGGCGAGGAGGACCTCTGGGAGCTGCGAATATAAACACTATCTTTTCAATGCAAGTGTCCCCTGACCCGTTGGTCTTATCATACCTCAAATTTTCTGTTAATAGGCTCCATTTTAAAACAAAGGATTTTCCAAATACACTGGCTAAAACATTTTGTATTCTGCCTTTTTGGTGGTGGGGCTGGGGGTCCCTTCCCATGTCATTAAAAACGATGTAAAGACCAAGAGGAAGGGCAGACATGTGGGCAGTGGTTGCCGGGGCGGGATGGGACTACCCGTCTTTCTGCAGCATGCACAGGTGCCTCTCCCGCTGATGACTGAACATAGGAATACGGGACATGGATGGAAAAGGAAACTGTCCCCTTAGCATTAGACACAGTTCTTGGTAACGGGAGTCTTTAGTCCCCTCTGCAGCAGGGTCAGTCCTGTTTTGGCAGTTGTGTGAACGTGGCAGGAACCTCGGAGGAAGGCCTGTGGTGTGACCATGCCCACTGAGGACAGCCCGGATGGTGCCCACATGGAGAGAGCCTTCCGTCCTCTGGCCATGGAGGTGGGAATGGCTGACCTGCGGGCTGCTAGGGGGCAGCTCATTGCTGGTATTTGGGTAAACACAGGCTCTCTGAAAATCACACCCGTGGGCACAAGCCGAGCACCAACAGGGAATGTGCACAGCTGGTACCTCTCCAGCGTTCGGTGGGGTGACGCTGGTTCCAGGAGCAGCGAGGATGTGGGGTGCGGGGTGCGCACGGTCAGTGTGCCGGCCCAGCCTTTGCTGGATGGCCCGGGGAGCAGGTCTGCGCGTATCGGGGGTAGGTTAGAAAGCCCAGCGCCCAGACCCTCGGCGCCCGTACAGGGCCCGGCGGAGGAAGCAGGCTGGTTCTGACTCACGTGTTTGGAAGACGTGGGGAGCACAGCCCTCAGCACGCCGTACCCACACGCACACACGTGCTGTCCAGAAACTGCTGCCCAGTCACTCCCTTGCCCTCCCAGGAAAGCGAAGAGAATGCCCCTGCCTACCTGGCGTTCGGCTGCCTCGGGCTGCCGGCGCCCCGGATGTCCTCCCGTGACCCACTCGAAGGCTGGCACTGGAGCCAGGACAACTGCAGCCTCTCGCAGGGCCTGGCCAGCGTCTGGGACTGGCATTGCCTCTCCCGCCTGAAAGTTGCCCCAGAGCCCGTGTGGACAGGCTGGGAGAAGAGAAATGTGCACATCATCGTGTGGGCCTGCAGGAAGCACGCCGGCTGCTGAGTCTGGCCTGCAGCCGCTGCTTTGTTAGAAGTTAGTCTGGCCTGGCCGGTGTGGCTCAGCGGCTGAGCATCAACTTATGAACCAGAGGTCGCGGTACAATTCCCAGTCAGGGCACATGCTCAGGTTGTGGGCTCGATCCCCAGCAGGGCCCGGGCAGGAGGCAGCCGATCAATGATTCTCTCTCATCATTGATGTTTCTTTCTCTCTCTCTCCCTTCCTCTCTGAAATCAATCAAAATATATTTTTTTAAAAAATAAGAAGTGAGCCGAAACCGGTTTGGCTTAGTGGGTAGAGCATCAGCCTGCGGACTGAAAGGTCCCAGGTTCGATTCCGGTCAAGGGCATGTATCTGGGTTGCAGGCACATCCCCAGTGGGAGATGTGCAGGAGGCAGCTGATCGATGTTTCTCTCTCATCGATGTTTCTAACTCTCTATCTCTCTCCCTTCCTCTCTGTAAAAAATCAATAAAATATATTTAAAAAAAAAAAAAAGAAGAAGTGAGTCTGGCCCTTGGTTCTCGGTCAGCTTCTGCAGGTCATGCATGTGCACAACTGTCATGTCTGATGGGCAGGTCCCTGTGCCTTTCCTAGTTGATAGAGACCTGGACTGATTCTGAACCACTTCAAGGGCCTGCCCTGGGCCATTTGGGAGCTTTGTTTGTTGCTCTGTTTTAACCCAATGGAAGGAATTAGGACAATAAATGATGACTGCTAGATGGCTAATGCAGGGCTATATCCTACATGTTAATAAGAATATATAAAACTAGAGGCCCGATGCACGAAATCTGTGCAAGGGGCTTGGCCCTTGCAGCCCCAGCTTTGTCTGGACAGTTGTCCAGAAGGACATCCGGAAGGTCATTTGGCTGTCTGGTCTAATTAGTATATTACGCTTTTATTATTATAGATAGCAATGCTAATTTTACATAAAACACAAGCAAATAGTATATGTGCACATGCTTAGGGTAACTAAATACACTATTTTAAAAACCATGAAATGGAAGATTATTTAGTCTTTTAAAGGAGGAAACTCTGACACATGCTACAACATGGATGAATTCTGAGGACATAATGGCTCAGTGAAATAAGCCAGTTCATGAAAGGACAAAAACTGTGATTCCACTCACCTGAGGTCCCAGAGACATCAAGTTCAGGGACAGAAAGTAGAATGGAAGTTGCCAGGGGACAGGAGGGCTGCTGCCGTGGGGAGAGCTTGACTGGGAGGATGAGAAGGGCCTGGAGATAGAGGGTGTGACGGCTGCACAGCTCTGTGAGTGGACTTCGCCAGACTCCCCTGTGCACTGAAAATGATTAACACGATACATTCACGTGATGTACATTTTACCTCAATTTAAAAAATTCATAAAAACGGCAAGCAAACTAACACACCAGAACATGTATTTAAATATAGCTATATTAACAGCCACTATCATAGCCATAAGACAGGCGTGGCCAGGCGTGGGGAAGGTGTGCTTGATGCTTAACACTCGCTTGCACACAGTTACTGAGGCTCATTTATTTGCAGGAGCAAATGGTGCCTGAATCTTGACAGGGTTCTGACTTTTTTAAAAAAGAGGCGGCCGCCTTGTAAGTGGCACACTCAGTGGTCACCCTGACCTTAGTGTGTAGTGGACACTGTCAGACGAGGGTCGCCTGCTCACGTGCCAGAACCTCCCGCACGCCGGGCTGGGGTCATGTGGACAAGGCCAAATGGTCTTTGTACAGAGGCTTCGATGAAGTGTGCTGTATTTAACACCCTTATTTAAGCTTATTTAAGCTGAAGTTGTTAATTTTATGGACACGGTGTGGCCCGCACCCTGAGAGGGTGTGCGGGAGGCCGCCAGCTCCGAGGCGCTGGGCTTGCCAGGCCGGACAGAGACCAGGCCGCAGGCTAACCACCGGAGGCTGCTAGAGACGACCTTTGTATTGCTTTCTCGTTTTTAATGGTTCCTTTTGAGATGAACATCCATTTTGCTTTTTTAAGAAATGTTTGAAAGAATCCACACACAAAAAATTATATAGCCATATTAGAATGTTGTAACCTGTCTTTTTTGGACAGAATATTGAATTTCTGACTGTTTACTCCTATAAAGTGGATACATTCTTATAAATCAGTGGTTCTCAACCTTCCTGGTGCCGCGACCCTTTAATACAGTTCCTCATGTTGTGGTGACCCCCAACCATAAAATTATTTTCGTTGCTACTTCATAACTGTAATTTTGCTACTGTTATGAATCGTAATGTACATATCTGATATGCTATATGTGTTTTCCGATGGTCGCGACCCACAGGTTGAGAACCACTGAAATCAAAGTGAAATCAAATGCTGTTAGCAGTGTAAACCTCAACCGCAGCCATGCTTCTTACACTCTAACTCTCGAGAAAGCAGCGTTTAGCATTTCCGTTATATTTATTTCTGAGCTGAAGTCAACAGTTACTGCAGGTCAGCAATGTACTGAAGAGCAGTTTAGAAAGCGTTTGGGGTCTTACTATAATGTGCGAGCTGCGGAAGTGGGGGCGACAGACCACCCCAGCCCACTGGGCACACCCACTGGGCTGGGTCATGAACTCACGGGGCTGCAAGAGCCAGCTGAGGGCAGCGATGTGCGCATGCTCTGTGGCCCCGCTCACACTGGGAATCCGCCTCCCCGGCCCAGTCAACACCAATGGAAGCTGAAAGGGAAAAACTAGTATTTCAAGTGAAGCGAACAGAAAACGTTCTCTGGGGAAAGATGGCCATAATGGTGAGAAACTGTGGGAGCCATGAGGAAAGGCAAAGGGATTCGTGTAGCCAAGCCTGGAAAATGCTGGCAGAGGGGTGCCTGAAAGCCAGCTATTGGAAAGGCTCAGACAGACCAGTTCCTCTCACAGCTGCAGATGGCAGCTCTGAAACCAGCAGGTGGCGGCCACAGAGGCACTTTCCTAGTCTCTGCAATACAGCAAGACTCCAGGGGTTGAGATCCAGGGGTTGAGACCTGGGGATTGAGACCTGGGGGTTGAGACCTGGGGATTGAGACCTGGGGGTTGGACTCTGGGGGTTGAGATCTGGGGGTTGAGATCTGGGAGCTCAGACACAGCCAGGGGGACCCTGCAGCCCAGTTTCTGAGCTGGGTGCTGCCCGGAGAGCCCCAAGAACCTGTGGGGCAGCGTTTGGTGTCAAAGGCTGGTCCACCCCCATGGCTCTGGCCTGAAGGCTCCTCAGACACCACCTGCTCTACCTCTGAGGTGTGACTTTCCCAGGACCACAGTGGCTGGTGGAGCCAGAGACCCGGTTCCCCGACACCTCGTGATAACATGTTACTTCTCAAGCCTCCGCTGGCTGTTGAGCCGTGTGTTGCTCTGTAACCCCTTCTTGCTGCAGCCATTTAACTGCGTGGGCACATCTCTCTGTCCATCAATTCACTCTGTCACTCAGCCACCGGGACAGGCAGCTGAGTCCACAGCCTCTCCAGTCTGGTCAGGTGTGTGTAAGCCTATGCGCCCCCTCTTCATCCCTAACATGCGAATGAAGCACCCAATACCAATGACGTAGAAATGTAAAAAGAGCAGCCACATTTCCGCCCCAGGGTTTTCTGCAGGAACAGTCAACCCTGGGCTGGTTCCTGGTTTTGCTTCTGTGCGTGGTTGGTGCAGCAGCAGGCAGGGAACCGCCTGTGGGGCAGAGCTCTGGCTTGGTGTGCCTCAGCCATAAGACAACCACCCAACACCCTGCTGCAGTTTCTTCACCTTGAAATATGGATGACTCATGTACCTCCCCCTACCAGCCCGAGCACAGAACAGTCGGCCTATGTCAGCTCACCCTGTGCTTGGGGCAGGGCCAGGCCTGGATGAGAGAGAGAGAGAGCCCAGTACAGTGCTGGGTGGGGCCAGGCCTGGATGAGGGAGAGAGAGAGAGAGAGAGAGCCCAGGACAGTGCTGGGTGGGGCCAGGCCTGGATGAGGGAGAGAGAGAGAGAGAGAGAGCCCAGGACAGTGCTGGGAGGGGCCAGGCCTGGATGAGGGAGAGAGAGAGAGCCCAGGACAGTGCTGGGTGGGGCCAGGCCTGGATGAGGGAGAGAGAGAGAGAGCCCAGGACAGTGCTGGGTGGGGCCAGGCCTGGATGAGGGAGAGAGAGAGAGAGAGAGAGCCCAGGACAGTGCTGGGTGGGGCCAGGCCTGGATGAGGGAGAGAGAGAGAGAGAGAGAGCCCAGGACAGTGCTGGGTGGGGCCAGGCCTGGATGAGGGAGAGAGAGAGAGAGAGAGAGCCCAGGACAGTGCTGGGAGGGGCCAGGCCTGGATGAGGGAGAGAGAGAGAGCCCAGGACAGTGCTGGGTGGGGCCAGGCCTGGATGAGGGAGAGAGAGAGAGAGCCCAGGACAGTGCTGGGTGGGGCCAGGCCTGGATGAGGGAGAGAGAGAGAGAGCCCAGGACAGTGCTGGGTGGGGCCAGGCCTGGATGAGGGAGAGAGAGAGAGAGAGAGAGCCCAGGACAGTGCTGGGAGGGGCCAGGCCTGGATGAGGGAGAGAGAGAGAGCCCAGGACAGTGCTGGGAGGGGCCAGGCCTGGGTGAGAGAGAGTGCCCAGCAAAGTCACTCCACAGAACTTCCCAGACCTGCTATGAACAAGGTTCTAAGAGGGAAATCAACATTTAAAAGGTGAAATTTTTTAAAGGTTCTATTCCTTGAATACATTGAGGATTAGAAATGCAAGGGCAGGAGGCTTACTTAAGAGTGTTTAGCTAAAAGGTAAAGTATGTCAGAAGTAACCAGAAACCTCCATTGACCCCTCAGGGCACAATGTATCTGAAGGGGTTTTCAAGGAGCAACCTAAGAGTGTGCGGGAGATAAACTGAGAAGTGGGTCATTTAAAATTTGGTAAAGTAACAAAACCCTTAAGGGGTGCTGTGAAAATCCTGTCAGTGGCAGGAGGAGTCCCAGGCATGGAGGCTGAGTTCTGGAACTTCGTAGGCTAGGCACCACCGGGCGAGTGGACATCCTCCCTTTATCAAGAGAATTTTATTTTTTTAAAAAATAACTACAGAAAGGACAAAGAATTAAAAGAATTTTAATAAAATCAAGTTTACATTTGTACATCTTGTGTATTTGGGACCCAACCAGGGGCAAAGGATAGAGTTGCAAGGACAATGGGTTCCACAGGAGAGCGAGCAGAAAGCAAGGGCTGCCCCAGCTGCGTGACAGGCATCGCTCGATGGTGTGACCGAGGCCCCTCCCTCCAGCACAGCTTCCCAGGGCTGAGCCAGGCCCGTGCCGCACACCCTACACACCCCCTGTTAATTCTCGACAGGAACAGCAGATACACAGGCCATAAAATTAGACAGTCTTGCCCACAGAACATAAAATGACAACCGAGTTCAGTTCATGCTGTTTAACTAGAATGGTTACACAGAACCTGGAGGGAAAAGGGGCTGAGTGGTGCTCCCAATTGCTCTGTCCAACAGCACGGTCACAACGCAGCAGGCCTGTCGAAAGAACATGTATTTCTTTTCAAAATATGATTTGAGGAAAGAGCCTTGTGGGAGTTCAAGAAAGATTAGAGAAAGGTTTTGAACACAGGAGACAATTCTGCAGTGTCACAGAATTCTGCCTGTCTTTGAGGATCTGGGAGAGCTGGAAAACTGTTCAACTCCAATTCCCATTATTCTAAAGGAAAAAAAAAATTTCAAAGTATTGATCAATGTGCAGGGAAAAAAGAGACGAGTGGCCCCAAGTTAGAAATGAGCAATCACAAGACGTTTTCAAGATTTTACCCATTCTGAGTAGAAACAGTGCTTTGCAAAGTGCATATTGCATGGACTAGCGCCCGTTCTTCGAGGAGTAAATCCAAGCACACAAGTTGAACGGTGATATGCACAGTAATATGGTGATTCTGCAAGCCATCCGCAGGCAGCTCCTGGCCGGGCTTTGTGTCCACCCCGAGTAACAGCTCTTGGCCGCGTTGCAGGCAGAATTCCTTCATTATCTCTTGTTGAGCTCACCGAGACTTAGTTAGGAAAGAAAGCGTGGATGCCTTTGTCTTCTTGGCCCAGTTGGCTTCACAAAGGAAAAGGAACGCTGACCACTGCTAGTGCAGAAGACGTTTTTAAAGATTGGAGTGGGCTCTTCATCCCCCTCCGTAAGGCTGAGGCTGAGGGAGGGCGTGTTCCAGGTTCTCTTCTCACAGACGCTGATGCTTGCTTGCAAGCCTTGCATGGGGTACAGTGTCTTTATTGTTCATTCCTAACAGAATCAATCATCAAAATGAAGAAACCCGAGAGGGCAGTGCAGTAACCACAGAACGAATCTGCAGTCTGGGACCGACAGGCATTCATTTCCCTGTGAGCAGGAGACCTCAGAGCAGGCATGTAAAGTGCTGGAGGTAAGGCAGCGGGCTGGGCTTCCTCTAAGGGTGTGGCATGACCTGCAGGGAGGGCGCCACCTCCCCACGTGCAACGGCAGCGCCCATGCCTGCCCAGCTGAGCGTGAGGGGAAGCCGGCCTCGCCTGAAAATACGCTCGGTTTGTGCTCATTGTTTCCCTTTTAACTTCCCGAGTGTTCAATAGGAGGTACATTTAACAAGAAAAACATCCCTAACAAATACGACAGATGATTTTCTAAATAAGAGAAATATTACAAAGATAATATAACTTCAAATAAAAATGTTTAGTCAAGCACATTGACCGTGGAGTTTCAGGCCAGCACACATGGGCCCTGTCCCCACGGTTCCCTGTCTCTGCCGTCGTCCAGACGGGCAGGCAGCCCCTCTCTCGGCCGTCATCAGTTTCGTAGTGGTGTTCACTTGCTAGAAGCCAGAAGGGAAGCAGGAGGGAACGGACACACCTCCCAGGCCAGCCAAGGGCAAGAGCAGAGGCCCGAGGTCATCGGGAAGCAGCCACTGTGTCGTGGACGGAGCACGCACCATGTGGGAGGAGAAGTGCGACGTGAAACCTGCCCGACAGGACCCTGCCCTGGCCACTCGCCGGGCGGGAGAGGTCACCTGCTGCCACCTGAAGCCACTGTCCAGGCAAGTGTGTGCCTGACGTGGGTGGGCGCCAGCCTGTGGGGGTGCACCTGGAAGGCTCACTTATCCGTCCAAGTGGACAACCGTGTGTCTGGGTGGGCGAACGAGCACGTCTCTCCTTTTGGGTTTCCTGTTTACATTCAATGCCGATTGGTCAGCAGGGAAGAGAACTTGTTTCACACTGACGGAGCCTCCCGGGCACCGAGACGTCGCCTCTGTCTTGGCTGGCACAGCGCCGCCGCGTTCTGCTCCTTGCACTGGGCGAGCTTGGTGTGCGAAGAACTCGAGGTCCCCCTGGCGCCCAGGCGGCCCCTTCAAGTCCGAGCGCCGGGGCGGGGGGCGCTGGGGTTCGTGTGTCTGCTGGCAGCACAGTGGGTGTGGACGAGGTCACCGGTTGGGTATCTAACAAACACTGGCTCGCAGAAGGGACTGTGGCACACCTGGCACAGCTGTTTGTCTGAGAGCCGGAAGGAGCTTCTTTTCAGCTTCATCTGCGAAAATAAAGACAGGTTCTCACATGTTGCTGTTTAGTCTTTCAGACACGCCTGACCCCAGGGACCACTGTTACTGATGAGCATTGCTTTAATATCAACTTCCTGAAACACAGTATTAGAAGGAAAATAACAAACACAGCCTAGTAACTGGGGAAGCACAAAGAGCCTCGAAACAAACCCCTTTCTTATTTTACAAACATCATTGGTGCTTGTCTGGCGGAGGCGTTCCCACCGAGATGGCCCCTCGGACGCTCTGTGAGCTCGGGCGCACTCCGGCGAGGCCTGCTTGCCGTGGTGCCCTTAGAGCTGGATGAGGCCGCTCCACCCTCGCTTCCCGGGGCCGCTCACCGACACACAAGCAGAGGAAGGCACAAACAAGGCACCTGGTCAAAGCCACAGGGCCGGTTAGTGGCACATTCCTGACGTCCTAGGACAATTTTCTTTCCTTAAGGTACTAACAAGCCTGAGCTGTGACTCCATCACCAGCTAAGAGGCTTTCTGCACAATTCCCTGCGGCCCACACGGCAGCTGGTTGGAGGTTGAGCAGTAACTTGGTGAGTTCACCTTGGACACATTAGTGTCATCAGTCCTCCGACATTTATTCAGTGCCCTCGGGATGCCTAGCTTGGCTCTAGAGATCATAAATACTGAGATCATAAATGACACGTCCTGCTCTCAAGGAACCAAGCAATTACGAAAGGCGTGCTCAGAATGGTTAACCGGCTGAGGGGTGTGAAGGTTCCACCAGGACACCACCTGGCCGAGTTTTCTGCAGGTGGTCCTCAGACACGAAGCAACAGGTGAGATCACCCCGGCAGAGAGAACAGCGGAAACGAAGGCCATACATGCGGAGAGTGTGTCACCCTGAGGGGTGCCACATGCCCTGCCGAGCCGTGACGGCCGAAGAGGTGAGATGGAATCGTCTAGGCATCGACCTCTTCTGGGAGCCAATGACGCTTCCAAGGGGGACAGACTGGCTCCTGCTCTGGGGAGACTGCTCCTCCCACGGAGGGGTCTCCAAAGGGAGGAAAGGTGGGGAGCTGTTGCAGACTAAACTCTGCCCCCCAATTCATACGTTGGAGCCCTAATTCCTAATGTGATGGTACTTGGGGGTGGGGCCTGTGGCAGGTGCTAAGGTCAGACGAGGCCATGGTGGGCGCCCAGGACGGGAGTAGGGCTGTCAGAAGAGGGAGAGGCCAGAGCTGCTCTGCTGCGAGAGGACACAGGGAGCGCCAGGGAGTCCGCACCAGGCAGGGACTCTGCCGGCCACGCATCTTCAACTCCCAGCCCCTGTAACGTGAGAAACAAGCGCTGCTGTCTAACCCGAGGGGACATTTGCTAGGGCAGCCCGAGCTGAGTGACAGCGGGACAAGATGTGGCGCTCCGAGGGGCTGGGGTGCACGCCTGGCTCTTCCATTGACGTGACTGCTCTGTGCCTCAGTTTCCCCTCCTGTGAAACGGAGATAATAGTAGTACTGCATTCAAATGCTGTGACGAGGAAGTGATGTCATGATGCCAAGTGCGGAAAAGCGCTGGGCACACAACGTGCACCGCCTTCCTGACCATCGTCTTGGAAAGGGGAGAAAGCACGCTCCGCACAGGCCTCTCCGAGCGGAACGCAGACTGACACTGCAGAGGAAACACTGACAGAATATTCCCCAGGCAAAACGCACGCCACGCAGAACACCCGCGTCCGGAGGCGCCTGGCTCTCACCTGGTCGTGCTTATAGATCAGGTTCTCCGACGTGGCCAGGCCGAGCGCCACCTGCGCAGTCCTCCTGGTGTGGGTGCTGTCCCGCACGGCGCCCGTCAGGAACGGGCAGAGCAGCTGCACCGACCAGGTGCCCGGCAGCAGCTGCAGAACCTGGGCGGCGTCAAACTCCGCGGCGTGGCGGTTCAGGAGGTCCACGGCGGCCACAGCCAGCTCCGCGGAGGTGGAGGCGGAGGCAGGAGGGCTGGGGCCCGGGCCCAGGTACAGGGCCAGCAGTGTGTGGAAGAGCTGCCGTCGGTAGGCAGGCTCCCTGCCCACAGAGCGCCAGGCACAGTAGTCCTCGGCCGCAGGGAAGTCCCCCAGCTCGAGCGCCAGGGTGCGCAGGGCCTGCTCGTGCTCCTCCAGCTTCCCGTGCAGGATGGCCCTCTCCATGGGCAGGCCAGCGTCCCGCACTCTCTCTGTGGGCAGAACCACGGGTCAGAACAGCGCGAGGCCAAGCTGGCGCCTGGCCGCTCCTACGCCCAGCCCCAGACCATGTGGAGCGGCGTCCGTGTCCACGCTTTGCATCTGGTGTCACAACGCCAAAGACACGTGCTACCTCTCTCTAAGGACAGGCAGGTCACAGAATACAGCTTTGCTCAGAGTTTAGAGAATGAACGAAACACATGACCCTGGTCTCAGAAGGCCCGGGAGACCTCTGTGCCAGCCTGGGGCCTCCAACCAGCCCACAGGACCCCCTGTCCAGTGAGGGCCTCTTGACTAACGCAGAAAAGCATCACAGATAACGTCACCTCTCACCATGCAGTTGGCCAAACCCCTTTATTCTAATTTGAACTCTATTCCATGCAAAGGCATATGGGTTCACATTGCTAAAATACATGTCTACATCAGCCTAAAGCAGTGGTCGGCAAACTGCGGCTCGCGAGCCACATGTGGCTCTTTGGCCCCTTGGGTGTGGCTCTTCCACAAAATACCGACTTCTGCTCATGGGCCACAAAGTTTCAATCGCACTGTACGTGCGCGCCCACAGGTGGTATTTTGTGGAAGAGCCACACTCAAGGGGCCAAAGAGCCGCATGTGGCTCATGAGCCGCGGTTTGCCAACCACGGGCCTAAAGCAAGCATGTCAAACTTGTAGCCCACGGGCCGCATGTGGCCCAGCCAATATAACGGTATGTAAGAAAAGTTTTAATAAAAAACTCGTAACTTAATTTTTACAATATCCTGTTACACATAATTATTAATAACAAACTACAACGTTCGCTAATGACTGATGACTATAATCGTGTTGCATTCATTTCCCTTATGCACTTTATGCACAGGCGCATCATTTCTCTCCACTAATACTAGCAGCGAATATTTTAGCAGCTGATTGCCACATCATTAGTCTTGTACTGACTTGTTTGGTGTGCACAACAGGAAATATTTCGCTTTCGGAGAACAAGAAGAATAGGTTTATTTGCGTTACGCTTATTAATTCGTGCAGTTATTCAGTTTGGTAAGTTAATGTACAAGAAAAAATGTTAATTTTTATTAAAATGTTCTATTATTTTGTTAATGATGACTCGTTTATTTCAGTCCTTTGTATTCAGCATGTCTCTATCGAAATAAACCTACGTTTCTATGAAAATTGAAGCTTTTGTTTTTTGCGACCCATACACTTAAGCCTTGTTTATTTGGCCCGTGTTAGCCTTTGAGTTTGACATGCTCGGCCTAAAGATTTTCCTGTTTGTCCACAACATAAATGTCCAGGTGCTAAGTAAGCGGCACCAGCAGAGGAGCACAGGGGCCAGCTGCCCGTGGTGGGCCGCGTCTCCTCAGTGACGTCCCTTTGCTACCCACTCCCCTGCCAGCCAGGACGATAACCTAAGGTCTCTCCCACTGGGCAGGGGTGTTCCGAGGACCACCTCTCCAGGGACCAAGGTTTATTCCTATTACAGGCCTTTTGCATTTGAAGTTTGGCCACATCCACGCCTAACGCACAAGGCAGACACCACCAGTCCTGTAGCAAAGGGCTGGCTCATCCACAGGCCACCGACGGCACCAGACACAGGCTGCACAGGCACCAGCTGTCCTCACAGACCCTGAACACATCACTCCTAAGTGGACGCCACCCGTAAGGGACAGGAGAGGCACAAAGACGGTGACGAAAAGGTCTGGCAGCGACCTACACCTTCACGTCTGCCGTCTCATTCATGCTTGACTCTCGCCCCCATGGGAGGGCTTGGCAGGAACTACTATGCCACGTGCCCCAGTGACACCCCGAGTCACCTGACTCCCAGGGGGCAGCGGTCGTCTGAGTTGCAGTGCTGTTCCAGTCTTGGGGACACCCACTTCCTGCACGCTCCCAGGCTTACCTTCTGACTGTCAGAACAGGGCTGCCTCAGGGCGGCTCCCCGGCCCATCCACCCGAGGCCTGGCCTGCTACTCCCTGGGCCCCATGCGGAGCTTCCACGGCCTCACCTGACCCTCGGTTACGAGGACAGGATTCCAGCCACACCGCTCTCCACCCTCTGTGCATGTCTGACACTGTGCATGCTCCACAAAGGTGGCGGGATAAGAACACTCATCGACAAACTGAGTAGCATGAAGCTATTATGAAGGGATCTGTACAGCATAAAGTAGGACGTAAGCCAGGGGGCAGTGGAAATGCTGAACAAGTATGACCACACGGGCACTGACCCATCATAACGGGCGGTGGCTGTGGGCGAGCGTCTGAACGTCAAGTGCGGGCTGGGGCCAGTGTTGGCCTCTGCGCCTGCTCGGAACGCCTGCTGTGGGGCTGGCGAGCTGGGCCCGCTGGGCACCTGCTCTGAGCTTCACATTCCTCTGCTACAAAGGTCAGCAAATAAGCGTCACACTGCATGCTGAGCGTTGTGACCTATGCCTGGGATACACATAGTCAGTCCCCAGTGTTTGCAGATTCTGTATGTGCCTCCTCGCCAGCATCTATCTGTAACTCCAAAAGCAATACTTGTGGTTCTTCTGAGGCATCTGTGGCCTCGCCCGCGTGGCCAAACGGGTGAGCCAGCGACAGGTGAAGCAAAGCGATGCTCAGCTCTCACTGGGCACACGTGTGCTTATCACAGTCCTCAGGTCCCGGGGCAGCACTGCTGTGCTTCTGTAGGTGGTTCAGCATTTACAACGGCCCAAGCTCAGGGCTGGACGCGGCTACGCTGGCAGCACAGGAGGGCTGGTGCCTCCCAGGAGCGGTGCGTCCGCTGAGCCTCGGGGGGGCTGACTCGGCGCTGCTGCTGTGAGGCAGTGTTCACGAATCAGCTGATACTACATGAGGGTCTTTACACAGAGGCATCAAACACGCTCTGCACGGACCGGCCGAGGGAGAGCTAGGGACCAGGGTGTGCAGGGACCTGGCCCGGTCTCCCGAGCGCAGCAGCGTCCTCACTAGTTGTCTGTGGAGACTACAGACCCCCTCCAGCGGGGCTGGCTTTGTGCCTGAAAGGCTCCAGGGATCTCCCACCGAACCACAGGAGCGATGCCGAAGCCTTGCCCTGCTCCCGCCACCCGCAGGGTTACCGTGGAGCGACCACGAGCTCGCCTCACCCATCAGGAAGTGCACTCGGTACAAGTCGGACTTCTGCAGCAGGCGTCGCAGCTTCGCCTGGGTCTCCGTCACCTTGGCCCCCGAGCCGCTGGCGCCGGGCGTCCGCTGCAGCACCGCGTCCAGGTAGAGGAGGGCCAAGCGCGTGTGGTACTCTTCCCTCTGCAGGAAACAGGCCAAGCAAATGCGTTCGCGAGGGGGAGACTGGGTGCCCGGCCCGCAGTGCCGAGGGGGCCTGGTGGATTCACAAGGACAATGCACAACACGCTGGCTGGTCAAAACCCTCTCAGAAACCACAACGCAGAGAAGGCGGATTTAAAATCCACGGGGCCCTAGCTGGTTTGGCTCGGTGGGTAGACCCTCGGCCTGCAGACTGAAACGTCCCAGGTTTGGTTCCAGTCAGGGGCACATGCCCGGGTTGCGGACTCAATCCCCAGTGGGTGATGTGCAGGAGGCAGCCGATCAGTGATTCTCTCTCATCATTGATATTTCTATCTCTCTCTCCCTGTTCCTTCCTCTCTGAAATCAATAAAAATAAATAAATAAAAAACTTACAGGGAAACTATAAAAGGGCTACTTCTCATTTTGAGAAGGGCCACAGGATTCTCCAAAGAGGTACAGCTTCTCTCATTTCCTTTAAGAAAATCAACGAGGAAGGAGTAGAGAAGGAAAGTACGAGCAGGGTGGACATGAGATGAGGGTAAGAAGCTACTTACTCCTCCCGCCTCTTTCACAACCGCCAGCTCCTGCAGACCACCAGCAGCACAGCTGGGCAGCCAGGGCACAGAACGCTACACGAGGACCACCTGCCACCAAGTCTTAGTGTGGAATCCCGTCGCTTAGAGCGGGATGCTGCCACCGGCCCACCTGATCCACTTCTCAGGGCTCACCTGCAGGTTCCTGTCCATAACCAGGTGTTCCAGGTACCGCACAAGGGCGTTGGGGTACTTCTTAAGGCGAGTGAGCACATCGTCTGGATTGAAACCGTCCTGCTGCTCCTCCAAAGGCCTCCTGGTGAAAACCTGAACTCCAACCTGAGGGGAGAGCGCGCCTGAGTGCCTGCTGTGCACAGGCCCCTCTCACCGTGTCCCGAGCACTGCAGTCCGCGCTCTGGGTGAAGCCGGAGGCTCTGGGAGCAGTGCACAGGAAGCTCGCAGATGGAGCAGAGGCTGCTGGCCCGGCCCTCCTCACAGCCTGGCCATTCCCTCCAAAGGGCCAGAAGTTAAAAAATGAAACATTTATTGGAAACAACCCATAAAGCAAAACTTTGTAATATTAAGATCATCCCAAACCAGGACGGTCACTGGCTGACCAGGACGTGGAAGGATCTGAAGTGCTGCCCACCCTGCGGCCCATTCTTCTGACGCTGACACCGCTTGGCGGAGCACCCAGTGTCCAGGCTGCCTCCGGCCTGTCTCCCGGGGCCCACAGTGCAATTCTGTGCTCTGAGGACGTGCTGACGGCACGCAGGGAAGCAAACCCAGCCTGCACCTGCCCTGGGCACTGTGTGCACATGCTCGCCCACCACAAAGCCCATCAGCGGAACAGCACAGCTCGGCTCTGCCAACTGCAGCGCCTCGGGGACGTTCAGAGCTCTCGGAGCCCGGGCTCCCATCCTGAGGCGCCCACTGGGGCCATCTCCTTGTTTAAAAGAGGTGACACATGTGACGGACCGGTGCAGGGTCAGGGAGCACCCAGAGCCCGAGCGCCGTGACCACCTCTTAGCAGCGGGAGAGTCCTCACTGCAGCGGCACTAGGCTGTCAGCGGGGGTGAGCAGGTCAGCGCGTGGTGCTGCGTGTGCCAGCGCAGAGTACAGAGGATGGGAAACGTACATGGAGAACATGGCCGACTCCAGTTAGGACAGCATCAGGGAGGACACGGGCGACCCACATTTCAGAAGGGCACCTGTGGCCAAGGCCCTGCATCAGAAAGCTACTGCTGTGTCTCCAGAGGGAGCGAGGCCGCGCAGGCGTTCTCAGCGGCGAGAACTGAATGCTTCCCCAGGCGTCTTGGGTCTGTCCTCGGGATCCTGGCCCTGCCCCGAGCTCGCTGTCCCCTCTGGGGCCCCAGTGCTCTCTCACTGACCACTGACGTCCTTGCTCAGCCTCCGAGATGGGCCAGTCCTGCTCACGGCTGCCCTCCTTCCTCCAGATCCACGACCCCCACATCATGGCGGTGGGAGCAGAGACAGGGCAGTGGTTCACCTGGCGTGGCCCAGGCCGGGCACCCAGCCTGCAGAGCAGCCATCGGATCCTGCTCCCGTCCACGGACCACACGGCCACCAGCCTCAGTTAGGTGGGGTTTTGCAGAAGATGCTAAGAATGGGGCTGGCTATGCTGCCGCGTCTCTAACGTGGCAGGGTGCTGAACGGTGCGTCTCCAAAAGCACTGAAACGCTGGGACGCCAGGTGCGCAGGGGCTCGTAAAGGGGAGCAAAGGATGTGGACACAGCTCAAAGCGAAGCTTGCTTACCCACCCAAATCAAGGCTTTGTCTGTCTTTACCACCCCAGCCCCCCCCCGCCCCCCCGAATGCATTTACGAAGCACAAACCTCCTCACTTTTCTGCAAGGCCCAGTCGGCGTGCTGCCACACCAGCGCGTGGTCCGGGCTGTGGGTGAGGAAGTCCACCACGTAGTCGTACAGGTCTGCGCGCGTGGGGTCGTCAATCTCCCCGTTCACGATGTTCACCCACAACTGGCAGGAGCAACGAGAAGAAACAAAAGCTTACGTACCTGCTAGAAGCGGCTGAGAAAGGGCACGCACTTACTTATTTGGCCTTTTAATACTTAAAAGCAGTCGGACAAATTTTAAGTGCTTAAGTCAAATTTAACTTTTTCTCAGAGAAATAAAGAAGTGTAGAAGGCATGGCTCAGGAAATCAAGAAAACAAAGCACCTGTCCTATTCCCCCCTCTTTAGTGACGTCAGTGACACAGGTCACACACGCCCTGTGTGGGAGAGGTGGGTGTGTCCAGCAAGTTTCTGCACAAAAGCAACGTGGTCACTGACAGCTCAGCACCGAAGTCACCCAGGACCGCTGGCCAGGCCGTCTCCACCTTCTCCATTCCAGGAATTCCTCACCTAAAGTCTTTTTCCTACTGTGATAGACACTGCCCTTTCAAACGCTCTGATTCTGTCCCCTAGTGTCCGACAGCCTTTGCACAAGGCCCCGGGACAGGCTGTAACGAGAGGCCTCTGCCATTTCTTGCAGAACTTCCTGCCGTGAAGTGAAGCTTGCCTTCGAGCCCAGCTGGGGCAGCGTCGGGGCAGAGGGGCCGCTGCCCGTGCCTCCGCGCTCTCCTCCGCGCTGCACTGCGGGCCATGCCACCAGCCAGAAGCCCCAGAAACGGGCAGGCAGCAGCGGCTGAGTCCGACGATCGGCGTGCCAACATATTTTATGGCACCAGGTTCTTCAACACTGAGTTCCCTAAACCAAATAATCTGATCACAGACACACTAAAATGTGTCACTTTAAAAACATAGTGGTTGTCTATCATATAGTGAGATTTTTTCATATTATTTCAATTTTGTAAATCTCTATATATACCTCTGCTAATATTATTACATGTATATCAAGCTATAATTCTTTTTTTTAAAAAATATGTATTTTATTGATTTTTTACAGATAAAAATTTATCTTTGACACTCAAATCTACTCTCAGCCATGGGTGCCTGCTGGCGGGAACCATTTTTCTCTCTCAGCCTGTTCTGCAGTGATGCTGCCACAATAGTTTAAGCAAATGTGAGTGTGCCTTTGCCAAAGTCAGGGAGCTGCCTCAGCTTGCTGAGTGGTGCTGGTGGTCGTGGCTGTTCACAAAGCACAGAAAAGAAGGCCCACGGGGAAACTGTGGCACAAAGCAACCCAAGGGACTGCGACCGGGGCAGCTCTGTGGAAGACTGTACGGGGGGCCCTCAAAAAACTAAAAATGGAACTCCCATTTGACCCATGAGCCCACTTCTAGGAATACATCCCAAGAAATCAGAAACACCAATCAGAACAGGTGCACCCCTCTGTTCATAGCAGCACAATTCACCATAGCTAAGATTTAAAAACAGCCTAAATGCCCATCAGCAGACAAATGGATCAGAAAACTGTGGTACATCTACACAATGGAATACTATGCTACTGTAAAAAGGAAGGAACTCCTACCATTTCCAATAGCATGGATGGAACTGGAGAGCATTATGCTAAGTGAAATAAGCCAGTCAGAGAAAGATAAGTATCACATGATCTCACTCATTTGTGGAATATAATGAACAACATAAACTGATGAACAAAAATAGATCCAGAGACATAGAAGCATTAAACAGCCATCAAACCTTAGAGCAGCGGTTCTCAACCTATGGGTCGCGACCCCTCTGGCGGTCGAATGACCCTTTCACAGGGGTCGCCTAAGACCATCCTGCATATCAGATATTTACATTACGATTCATAACAGTAGCAACGTTACAGTTATGAAGTAGCAACGAAAATAATAATTTTATGGTTGGGTCACAACATGAGGAACTGTATTTAAAGGGCCAGAAGGTTGAGAACCACTACCTTAGAGGGAAGGCGGGGGGCAGAGGGTAAGAGACCAACCAAAGAACTTGCATGCATATAAGCATAACCAATGGACACAGATAGTAGGGGGGTGAAGGCCTGGGCTGGCGGGACAGGGACAGGCTGGGAGAGGTCAATGGGGGGAAAAGGAGACATATGTAATACTTTCAACACTAAAAAATTTTTAAAAAGTATATGGATTGGGCGAGACCAAGATGGCGGCGTAGGTAAACACCGGAGACCGCTGTCGCAAACAACCATTTCAAAAATACAACTAAAAGACTGAACGGACATCACCCAGAACCACAGGAAGGCTGGCTGAAGAGAGACTCTACAACTAGAAGGAAAGAGAAGAGCAAATCGAGGCTCAGAGGCGGCGCAGTGTGGAAAATACAAAGGTACCGAGGTGCGCGCGCAAAGCGGGCTGGTGGCTGAGGGCGCGGTTGTCGTTTTCTGTCGGGAGTGAGTCTCAGACTCTGGGCTCCAGATCCGGGCGAGTCTCTAGGGACCCAGACTCAAACGGGAGAAGCGGGATTATCCGGCATCAGTTGGAACCTGAGGGCAGCTTTCTCTCTGAGGTTTGCAGCGGCTGCCGGGGTTCTGAGAAGCAGAGCCTCTGGGAACGGGACTGAGCGTGGCCATAACTGCTCCCTCCGCCCGCCCTGTTGAGCCCGCCCCGCCAAAACCCTGCGCACAGCCATTTGCCGATTGCCTCAGGCAAAGGCTGGATTAGCGCCTCCCCAGAAGGCAGACGTTTTCCATACAGCTGATTCCTATAGCCAGTCGGCCTGGCGGTCAAATCCCTCTAGTGTTAACTACAACAATTAAGGCTTGGCTAGAACAAGACTGCGCACAGAGACCACAAGGGGGTGCACCAAGAAAGCATAAAAGATGCAGAGACAAAAAAACATGACAGAAATGGAGGATATGGAGCTAAGAATCGCAATTTTGAGGGCTTGCCATAAATTTGTGCAGAGCCTCACGAAAACTAATGAGACCCTCGATGCTACGATAAAGAAATTAGAAAGTAAGCATACACGGACTGAAATAAAGAATATTATACCCAATAGCAGACCAGAGGAGCACAAGAATCAAACCAAAGATTCGACAAAAAACACCCAATTGGAAAAGCAAAATGAAAAAAGAATCCGAAAGTGTGAAGATAGGGTAAGGAGCCTCTGGGACAGCTTTAAGCGGACTAATATCAGAATTATTGGAGTGCCAGAAGATGAGAGACAGCAAGATATTGAAAACCTATTTCAAGAAATAATGGCAGAAAACTTCCCCCATCTGGAGAAAGAAATGGACTTACAGGTCCAAGAAGCGCAGAGAACCCCAAACAAAAGGAATCCAAAGAGGACCACACCAAGACACATCATCATTAAAATGCCAAGAGCAAAAGACAAAGAGAAAATCTTAAAAGCAGCAAGAGAAAGAGGCTCAATTACCTACAAGGGAATACCCATACGACTGTCAGCTGATTTCTCAACAGAAACTTTGCAGGCCAGAAGGGAATGGCAAGAAATATTCAAAGTGCTGAATACCAAGAACCTACAACCAAGATTACTTTATCCAGCAAAGCTATCATTCAGAATTGAAGGTCAGATAAAGAGCTTCACAGATAAGGAAAAACTAAAGGAGTTCATCACCGCCAAACCAGTATTATATGAAATGCTGAAAGGTATCCTTTAAGAAGAGGAAGAAGAAGAAAAAGGTAAAGATACAAATTATGAACAACAAACATGCATCTATCAACAAATGAATCTAAGAATCAAGTGAATAAATAACCTGATGTACAGAATGAACTGGTGATTATAATAGAATCAGGGACATAGAAAGGGAATAGACTGACTATTCTTGGGGGGAAAAGGGGTGTGGGAGATGCGGGAAGTGACTGGACAAAAATCATGCACCTATGGATGAACACAGTGGGTGGGGAGTGAGGGTGGAGGGTGGGGTGGGAGCTGGAAGGAGGGGAGTTATGGGGGGAAAAAAGAGGAACAAATGTAATAATCTGAACAATAAAGATTTAATTAAAAAAAAAATTTTCAAAAAAAAAAAAAATTTTAAAACACACACACACACACAAAAAAAAAAAGTATATGGATTGTCTAACCACTATGCTGTACACCTGAAACTAATACAAAATAATATTAAATGTAAACTATAATTGAAAAAAAAAAAAGACTTTCCTTTCCATAAAAACCACAGCAATCCCAGTGGATGGCAACTACCACAGGGGAATGGTCTCCCAAGAGTGTGAGAGCGGTCAGTCAGATGCTGCCAGATGCAAGACTAACACTTGGTCACTTGATTCAGGCTCCGCATCCGGCCAGTTCTGGTTCCACCCCCAGCTCTACCGCTGGTCAGTGGTTTGAACCTGCCTTGACCATCTTCAGTTTTGTGTGTTTTTAAATATTTTTGCAATTTCAGAGAGAAGGAAGAGGAACAGAGAAATAGAAACATCAACGATGAGAGAGAATCATTGATCAGCTGTCTCCTGCATACCCCACAGTGGGGATGGAGCCAGCAACCCGGGCATGTACCCCAACTGGGAAGCCAAACATGACCGCCCAGTCCATAGGTCGACGCCCTACCACTGGCCGGCAACCAGTTTTAGTTTTGTCACAGATGACACAGGGATAATAATTTACCAGCTCTCTGGCAATCGTTACTCTCATTAACAGTTATTAATATTATAAATTCGCTAACATTAGCAGGAAATTATAAAACGAACCGTTATTCCCAGTGTTAATTTTCTAATAAGGCAGTGAAGGCAAATGTCTGAAGCCTCAATAAGAAAGCATATTTTATTTCTTAAGATTTCAAAAAACTCAGCCTTCATAATGTTCTTATGAAGAGATGTAAAGACAAAGGAAAAATTCTTGGCCCACATTCTCAAGACATTTACTTTCTAAAAACAGTAGTCGTCTTGTCGTTTACAAAAGCTTACAGATCAGGGGAAAGTGGTCTCTCTCAAGTTGTGATGACTTTTAAGCTACACTAAGGCACACGGACTGGTTTCCCAATAATGCCAACGTGTGTTTGAACTAACCTGAACTGCAGCCGCGTCCTGGTCATTATGGTGGTAGAGCAGTCCCAGTGCAAAATACCTGTAGGAAAACAGCGTGGTGAGTGCCCCTCCCGCCTTCTGTGGGGCACCCCACAGTGACCCCCCACCCTGCCTTCTCCCCACTCAGAGTTCAGCAACAAGGTCCTCGTTTCTGCTTATTTACTTATGGTGTGAAATGCACGCCCAGCACCCTGGACAGTGGCAGATAGTTGGCCTGTCCTCCCGGGCACCAAAAGCGTCAGGTTCGACTCCTGGTCGGAGCACATCCTCAGGCTGTGGGTTCCATCCCTGGTTGGGCATGTACAGGAGGCAACCAATCAATGTTTCTCTCTAACATCAACCTTTCTGTCTCTCTCTAAGCATATTATCAGGTGAGGATTAAAATAAAAAATTTATGCCCTATCAATTTCCAAAAAAACACATTCAAGTCTAAGATAAGCTGACCAATAAAACTATGACTTTACTATGGAATATCACATTTGAAATTTCTTTACAATTTGCTTCAAATATTACTATAATTTCATAGATCTTCAGTTAGCCACTTTAATCTAATATTAAAGGACTATTTGGAAGGTTTGCTATCTGAACTATTATTGCAAGGAGTAAGGAGTTTGAACATGAACAGCAGTAAAGACCAACAGGATCCAGGCATCACAGAGAATAGAACATCAGGGAAAGTCCTGGGGGAGGCCACCAGAGTTCAAGGACATGAGTTTCTATTCAGGCTGCATTACTTATGACTGTGTGACCTTGAGCAAGTAGAAAGGATTAGCAATGACATTAGCATTGCCTGGGCAGTGAGCCACGGCCACCCTTCCGAGTTCTGCAGGTGTGTCCTGCTCCTGGTCCCCTCCTCCCCAGCAGGGGACTGGAGCAAGGGACCCAGGAGGTGTCAGATTTCTTCCCACACAGAGCAAACTCCCAGGATATGGCTGACTCTCCGGACCCTGTCATCCCATCACTACCGAGAGGTGTCAGCGTATTTTCTGGTCCTAAACAAAAGGACTCCACTCCACACGCGTTCAGGAATCGGAGGGACAGCTGGAGGAGCAGCGCCACGTGGAGACCAACCACCAGACTCTTGTCTTGGCCTCTGAACAGGGTCAAGCACTGGACCCACCCAATCCCCGTGAGATTTCACCAGGGCAGTTGTCATTTCAAATACATAACAAAAACACAGACCAAGAACCTTATTGCCAAGTGGAGCGTGGGGGTCACCCAACACTTTTAAAGAAAAAACTCGTGAGACCCAGAAGATTCGACCACGTGACATCCCAGGAGGAGGAAGCTGCCACCAGCACCCAATCCGTGTCCTCGGATTAACTGCCCTCGCACGAGGGGCGAGGGGGTGGCCCCCTACTAACGCGTGCCCGTAACAAAGACAGTTTTAAGCCATAACCTCTTACCCACGAGACCAAGAAGGCCCCTCTTATCTATTTATCCAGATGTCTGTCTATCTATTCAAACTGGGCATCAGTGGGTAACGTGCGCTATTAACTGTGCCAACAAACACTGGTGTCTTCCGCAGGCGAATCCTACCTGGAACAGGAGCAACCTGAGGACCACTTCACTTACGACAGGCTGGTTAGCTCCACACGGAAGATGCCACTGGAGGGCGCTGGCTGTCACTGGGACTTCAGGGCAGCCCCTTGAGGGCCTTGGCAACTCAAACCCACTGGCTTCATCGGCTTCACAGCAGCCTCCCCACGGGAGGGAAGGCCAAGCAGGAAGCTGGGCACGCGGAGCACACTCACCGCTTGTGCTTCTCCAGCCAGGCAGCGCTGTCAGCCAGCAGGCAGGCGTTCTCGGTGACCAGGAGGTCCAGCAGGCTGGCGTGGCCGGCCTCGGCGTACAGCTTGAGCAGGGCCGTGTCCACGTCCTCCTTGTAGCCGTGGACCACCTCTGAGCTGCGCACTTCTTCCAGGTAGGTCATGAGGAAGCGCTTGCACTTGGCCGCCTTCTCCTGGTCGCCCTGGGTCAGCTGGTTCAGGTCTGCGTACTCGTGGAGAGGAGGGTGAGACCGCGTGAATGAAGAGGAGGTGGGCAACAGGAAGGGGCACAGAGAGATCAGCTCCCGGACGTCAAGCTGGCCGCTTCTGCAATTACAGTGTCAAACTAAATGAAGCAAAAAGAGAGAGAGAGTGCACGTAGGCACACAAACAGCACTGGAGGGCGGGCACGCTGCGCACGGAGCAGGAAAGCGATGCACCACCGCAGAGACCGCCTTCACCCGCACGTGAGGCACAGCATCCCTGAGCCGAGTGCCACCACCTGATCTCACACAGAGGGAGGGGACCAGAGAGAGGACGCACAACACGTGCTGCAGTGAAACTCTGAGACAGCCGCACGCCACGGGCTGTGGCTCCCCGGGGCCCCAGGGCAAAGAAAGACACAAAGGCAACACCCATCAGCGTTGGGTCGTCCTGCACTGCTTCCTCCCCGGCTGCTGGACGTCCTACAGGCTCTTCGGGACCCCAGCTTCCAGCTTCCTCAGCAGGCACCTGGGACCCGGGACACGGGCACCGCGGCCCTTTCCAGGAACTCCTGAGGACTCAAGCGGCCAGCAGTCCTCACCTCGCAAGGCCCAGGAGGCCCTCCAGGAATGCCCATCGCTACCACATCACCGCTCCCTCTCCCCTCACCTCCCTCCGCCCCAGTTCTGCCCACAGTGCTAACAACAGCAATGCCAGCAAAGCCTCAGGCCTGGCCCAGGGTCAGAGCCGCCTGTGGGACACACCCGCCGTGGGAGGGTGGGAGAGTGGGAGGGTGGGAGGGTTCGAGGTGCGGGCACCGGCCATGTGAGCAGCACCAAACTTCTAACAGCAAATGGAGTGAGGAAAAAATCACGAGTATTATTAGCATGGTCTGCCGAGGGCACAGGAAGGGAAGGCAGAATCATGCCTGTCCCAGGAGGGTCCCCCTCAAACCTGCACTTCCCCGGCCTCGCTGACAAAAGCGAGCAGCAGTCGATGTAACGGTAAGTGATACAGAGGCTGACGTGGAAAGCACAGGAGCCCGTGTTGACCATGGACAGGCCCCACATTTATTCTGACAAAATCGGCAAACTTTCCTAGGAGCGCACCATGACCGTTCACCTGTATTTTAAATTAACCCGTGACGTGACGGAAGACCCCAATGAGGAGGCTGCCAATTCCACGGGGACAAGACCAGGTGTGAGTGAGAGTGTCAGCCCACAGGGACCAGGACTCCTCCCCGACCCCAAAGCTAGTGATCATCCAGGCGCAGATGACAACAGCGGAGAACTTCTGCAGGCAAAAGGTTAGCGGGCACCAGGCTCACACGGGAACCCCTTCTTTAGCCAGAGTCTGTTCTCTGCAACTAATCCGGGACCAGGGACACGATCAGAGCCCCAGTGCATGGCGCCGGGCGCTGGCGGCAGGCGCGGCTCCTCCTGAGCGCAGGCCCTGGAGGCCGCACAGACCAGCACAGCCTGTGGCGGCTCCCACCGCAGGCTCTGCTCCAGCCCCGCATTCTGAAAGCTGCTCATAGGCAATGCGTTAATGGGTACTCAGACGACGGTACAGGTTTCACCTAATCTTCTGCAAAGCATGCTGGGCACACAGTGTGAGAGGGCAGGGCAGCTGGGAGAACGGGTGAGACGGGAGCGGGCAAGGGGCGAGGGCGGATGGCCCTGGTACAGACAGCGTTACTCATGTTGCTGGGAACCTCCCGGGAGAAACACAACTTCCTGAGCGAGCTAACTATGACGGGCCATTTATAGTCTTTAGGGAATCGTTTTCATAAGTCCTCCCAGAACTGCCTGCTCTTGTTCTAAACTCATAGCTTCCTGTGAAACCTCTGGAGAAAAGGAAAAGTGAACAATAGTATTTTCCTAAAAACCCTCCACGTTATCAAATCCACTCTTTAAACTCCCCTCTCCTGTCCTGTACGCCCGCATCAGCCCCACCCTCTAAGATACGGGACAGCTAAACTAAGACCGAGGGTGCAGGGGATGGGTACCATCTAACCAGGGCAGCACCTCCCACCGCAGCATCGAGGTGGAATGGAGCCCTGAGCACAGAGGGACCCTCGGAAGTCCTGCTCAGCACCTCGAATTACCTGAAGAGCTCTTTAGCTTCCAGGAACTGCAGTTGTGCAAAGTGTATGAAGCCCGCCTGCTGCAGGATTCTTCTGTACATTCCCTGAAAGAAAGACAGCTATCAGATCCACGCTTAGAAGCTTCGACAGAAATACCATCCACAGCACATGACACAAATCAAGGAAACGTTGGACACACACCTTTGTCTCCTCGATGCCTCTTTCTTAAAGCGCCACATTCTCTGTCTCTTTGGATCTCTAGAAGAAATACTCCTTTACTCCCAGCCCCTCAGTCAAACTTGATAATCCCTCCCTAGCGCTCAGTGGAGCAAGATCAGTTCCTGCTTTAAATGAAGAGAAGGGGGTGAACGGTGAGATGCCAGTCTCCTGACCACCTGGCTCCTTCCTCTCCCTTTCCGGCATCTCTAAGCCTGGGCTAGCATTTGGTCGCACGCATCCTAACGTTAAAGTAAGTAATGTACCTTATGATAAGGGTCACATCTAACCCTAAAAACACAGCCCCTTCAGGAGAGGTTACCCCTAAACAACCACCTCTGCTTCACACCCATCCCATCAGGGTTGTTGGGAGCCCGGTCCACAGCTGTGACTCACGCGGACCCATTGCTTTGTAGCACAGCCCAGAAATGAGCAGAGGTGGGAAACCGAGAAATAAGAGTGTACCCAGGAGCCGGGAAGGCTCGAGAACAGGCATATTTCAACAAGGTATCGAAATAGTAATTTACAGCACATGGAAGTCGCTCCAGTAGAGCAAGGGGGGAGAGGTGTGCGAGTGCGCGGCAGGTGCACGGCAGGTCCGCACAGGGAGACAGGCCCCAGCGCTCTGCTCTCACCAGCTGCTGTGCCTTCCTGTCTCTGCAGACTGTACTGGTTATGTTTTACCTGCTCTGAGGACTGAAATGTTTAAAATGCCTCTCAGAGGGCTTTCACACTGCAGGGCTCAACCGCTGTTCCCCAGGTCCTCTACCCTGTGAGGTGAACTGTGGTTCAGGCACGATTCGCAGGGCGACAGAGGGGGCAGGAGAGGAGGGAAGCGGGCGGGGCCGATCTGAAGCACCTGCAGGGTGTGGACTTTACTGTAGGCAGGAGGCCCCCACTGATGCATTTTACGCCAGGATGTGGTCTGCAGTTTAGAAAGATCACCCCAGGGTGGCATGGAGGATGGAGCAGGCACCCCGAGGAGGCTGCTGACACCAATCAACTGCAACGACGGGCACAGAGAAAGGGCTGAACCCGAGGTCCTTCTGAGGGTCCCAGGGCTGTGTGTGTTTGCAGCAACAGGGAGAAGGCAAACAGCATGTTAGAGAGGGGACACGCCGACTGAGATATCGGACCAGAGAGCAAGGCGGCTAGTAATGTTCTTAATACTCACTGCATATGTCTACTCGTGGCAAGAAGAGAGGAGAAAAGGCAAAAGCAGACAAAGAACCAGGAGAGCCTCTCTAAGAAAATGTTACAAACTTAAAGTGTGCACATGAGTGTGCACGTGTGAGTGTGCAAGCACGTGTGTGTGTGCGCACGTGCTCAAGGAGGGGCACCCCAGGACCGGCCTGTCCAGCCATCCAACTCGTCTGCAGGCGGCAGCTCAGGGGTCCCTGATACACAGGCGAGAGAAGTGAGGGGCCCAGCAGGGTCTCAGGTCTGGCTACCGGCTCCTCTGGGCCACTGGCTGGCGGTGTAAGGAAAGCACAGCAGGCCCTGAGCAGGCACTTTCTTCCTTTTGCTTTTGCTGCCCCCTGCTGAGAGCTAATAGGTAGGTCTTACTTTAAAAAATTAGAAGGATGAGAGTTCATCACTATTTAAATAGAGAAAAGATGCCTTCTTTCATACCCCATAAGCACTAAGTACACTTCCTGCCTCTCGCTTTTAGAACCTACCTTTTTCAGCATAAAGCATCCTCTCATTCCACAGCAGTCACAGCCATGGACTGTGAAGGGTTACTCTACGTCCATGAGCCCTTTCAACGATGACTTAGACCAGTGGCTCCCAAACTTATTTGGCCTACCGCCCCCTTTCCAGAAAAAATATTACTCAGCCCCTGGAAATTAATTTTTTTTTTAATTTTAATAGCAGTTACTCATCACCCCCAAATGCACCTGTGGCCATCACCGCCCCCCTGGATCTCTGCAGCGCCCACCGGGGGGCGGTAGCACCCATTTTGGGAATCACTGACTTAGACATTCACATGAATGTACACTCACTCACATCACATTTCTTTTTCTCCCGACTCCAGAACATAACCTGAATTAACCTGACAGCCGATCAAGAAGCAATTGTTAGGGAATGTGACTTCATTAGAAATAAGAATAACTTGTGATTATTATATCCATTACATTTATTCATACCAACTCTACGAAAGCTCATGTTTCTTAAGTGCATTGAGTTTTCTCCTAAGGAAATTAACTAGGTGGGTTCCTGCAGTATTAGACAGTTATCAGTATGGTTAACCTGTAGAAAATAGAAACCTAAACTTTTACAATTCAGTCCATCCCAACAAATAAAATTCTAAAGGAGGAAACAAAGTAACCTGCTGCTACTCTTGGCTTTCAGAATTATGCCCTGATTCTTCTTTGAAGGCCACTGAGGAAGGAAGTTGATCAGAAACACAGCTCTGTGTACCGAGCACAGAAGCCGGAGGCTCCCAGCCTGACCTGGCTGTCGGCCGTGTCCTGCGGCTCTGCACCCGTTTCCTACCTGCACAGTGGGATGTGCCGAGAGAACTCCGCCCGAGCGGTCGGCACACAAGAAGGGCTTCTGTGTGGGGCTAACCCTGAATGCTTTCTGCTTACTGCCCCGGAGGCATGCTTCCTCCATCAGTAGCTACAGACCTGAAATTTTTCCTTTGGAATATTCCTCCGGGCTCCTTTTGCTAAAACCAACGCCTCCTCCACTCTGTGGCTTGCTAGAAGATCCTGTATTTGTTTTTCCAGAGGTAAGGGAACCAAGATGTAAACTCCTTTACTTGTGGCGACAATCACTCTTCCTGGGAAGAAAGTCAACCAATTGGAAAGGGGAAGACATACTGCCGGCAAGAAAACACACTGCTCCCCACACTGACCCCGCTCTGACTTGCTGATCAGTTTCACTGGTGTTCGCCCACACAAAATCACCATAAAAACTAGAAATGATAACGCCTCTCTCTTCTTCATCCCATACTTTCAACTGTCAGCAAAGGCCAAAGTCTTAACACTACATTTCCAAAGTATAAAATATCCTTTTTTGCATTGTTTTTATTTAAAAGTGCTGACAAATTTACAACCAGTTGAGTAGATATACAATATACAGTCCAATGAGGTGATAGAGATCAGTTATGGAAAATTGTCGGTCCGAATTAGGATGTACCTCATATAAAACTTTCAAAATTTTATTTTCTGTTCATGTTAGGTACTTTACAGGAAACAAGATTATAACACAACATTCTGAACGATGAGATAGTATTTCATACTCACCTGCCATACAAACACCTCCACATCTCGGCACTACCTTACTCACTCCCTACACAGCTGTGAGTCACCCTGACCGTGGCCAACAATGTCACCCCATTTCACCTGGGGGACCTTGCACAGGCATCCACCCAGGCGTGCAACTACAATCCAAGACCAGCTCCTAGGACAGTGATGGCGAACCTTTTGAGCTCTGCGTGTCAGCATTTTGAAAAACCCTAACTTAACTCTGGTGCCGTGTCACATATAGAAATTTTTTTATATTTGCAACCATAGTAAAACAAAGACTTATATTTTTGATATTTATTTTATATATTTAAATGCCATTTAACAAAGAAAGATCAACCAAAAAAAAATGAGTTCACGTTGTCACCTCTGACACGCATGTCATAGGTTCGCCATCACTGTCCTAGTACAAAGCTTTATTTTTTTAATCCTCACTTGAGGAAATGCTTGATTTTTAGAGAGAGAGAAAGAAAGAGCTAGAGAGAGAAACATCAATCAGTCGCCTCCCGTAGGTGCCCCAAGCAGGGATCGAGCCCGTAAACTAGGTATGTGCCCTGACCTGGAATCGAACCCACAACCTTTTGATGCATGGGATGACGCTACAACCAATTGAGTGACCCATGTCCCAGAGTCCAGTACAAAGCTGTTGAGTTCTGCTGCGCCCTGGGGACACGTGTTAAGCGAACTATTACATGTTCACAGGAAGCATTGGCACAGCTTCTCTTTCTGCCTCAAGGAGAGTTCCGGTCAGCCACGCCTTTGCTGCTGTCAGCTCGCCTCCCCTGCACTCCTGCCCACTGCAGCCCAGCCAGCCCTCGTCTCCTGGCCTGGATCGTCACCGCATCTCCCTCCCTGGTCCTCCCGCTCTGCTCTCTAGTCTGATTATCTGTCTTCTGTTCTCACAACCAAACTAGCTTTTCCCATACTCAGGAGACTCTGTCCCCTCTCTGTGCTGGAGTCCCTGTTCCCCGGAATCCCCCCTTGCTCCACCTAGGGTGGGCACATCAACAGCCCCTCGGTGTGCATGACCCGCCCACCTCAGCACCCGAGGTACACGGCACTGAACACCGTTATGAAATGTGTCCTCTGAGGCTGTGCCAGGCCTCCAGCTGGAAGCTGAGGGGCTTAACATGCCAGGTGAGTCCTCGGAAGTTCACATCCCCAGCATCTCAAAAAGGAAGGGCAACGTGTGGTAAGCTAAGATCCGTAAACGATACACGCAATGCAGGAATCTGGACTAGTTCCTGGCCCAAAGAAAAGATCATAGTAAGCATTCTAGGACCCCTGGGGGAATCTGACACAGGCAGGACATGGGAGCTCACTCTCTAAGGTGCGGATGGGTGGTGTGGTCACGGAGGAAAGTGCCCTGATTCTGAGGAGAGGCAGGCTGGAGCATTACGGTTTAAACGCTGTGTGGTCCTCCACTTCAACGTTAGGCGCTACATCTAAGTGGACGGTGCACAGAGGTTTCCTTTGTCTTCTCTCAACTCTTCAGTACATTTAAAAACGCTCTAATAAAGTTTAGAAGTAAAATAAATCCGCCCCCTGGCTCCCCACTGCACAGAAGAGGCAGTCCCTCCCTGACTGCCCTGGTCTCCTCATCTGATACCATCCTCCTTCCACGCTGAGCACCACAGCCACTGAATTGCTTCCGGGGCCTGAAGTGCAGGTTTGCATGCACCTTGCTCTCTACCTGAAGGTTCTTTCATAGTACATATGCTTGGCTGAGTCCTTCTCACCTTTAAAGGTTTGGCTCAAATACCACCTCCTTCAGGAAGCCCTTCCTGATATTTCTAGGAAATATTTCCTCCTCTGCTCTCCCCTTACTTCATCCTATCAGGCTCTTCAACTGCTGTGCCTACTGTTTAAATGTCTCTCTCCCCACTGACCCTGGGCCCCCAAAGTGTGGAATGTGTGTTACCATCACCTTGTACCTGCTATGCTCAGCATAAACCCGGTTCCTAATGGGCCCGGAGCAATATTTACTGAGGAAATGTCACAATGGAAGGAATACACAGAATTTTGTTAAGATTTCTGCGTAAACTGGTACCTTCGAAGTCCTGCAGAATGTGGCCTTCCTTGAAGGGCAGGGTCTGCTTCTGCTGCTGGTCCAGCATGCTGTGGACTGTGATGAAGGCGTCGTCGAGCGCCAGGACGTAGGGGAAGCAGACGGCCGCCCCGATCACGTTCTCCGACCAGTGCACAGGAGCCCGCTGAGAAATCCCAGCAACGGTGGCAAACATGCCTAGAAAAACAGGGATTAGGAGGCCTTAAATAACTACTTATTTTCCTGCGTCTGGATGCAGAATATCTCTCACTTTCCTTATATCTCAGATAGGAAAGACAACAAAATTTGCTGCATGTGTGAAGAACTCTACGTGACTTCATTTCCATGAGAACTAGCTTCCCAGAGTGTATATCTTATATTTACTTCCAACTAAAAATGAAGGTAAACTGGGGGATTAAAAATGGTGGTGGCGTAAGTGGATGCTGCATGGACACACTCCCAGGACCTAACTGGAATTACAACTAAAACACAGAACAACTTCTTGAATAATCAACTAAACACTCGCTGGAGAGGATCCTGATAAATGAGGACCAAAAGTGAAGACCGCATAGAGACTGGTAGGAGGGGCGGAAGCGTGAAAGATTTAGCCGGCTGCCACAGACACCAGCTGAGGTTCCAGAGGCATATCTCAGCTCCGGGGGGTTCCCATTGAGAACGCTGGGGTCTAAACCCCAAGCAGAAAGCACCAGAATTGAGAAATGTGACCACATAACATCTGGCTGTGAAAAGCAGCAGGGTTGCTGTCTGCCAGGAAGAGACAGCTAGAAATGCAGGCACCCTCTTAAAGGGCCAACACACAAAATTCCCTGTGCAGCTACCCACCTTGTGCTCCAGCAGAGGGAGGACACAGTGAACTGGAGCTGTGTGAGCAGAAGTCAGGATTGGGGGCTCTGGGGTTATACCTCAAAAGGTAGACATCCCAGTTTCCAGTTCTGAGTCATTCCCTCATGCTGCGGAGGTCACAAATTCCCTATTTGCTATACAGGTGGCTTTGCCTGGGTGGAAGACAGCTGACAAACCCTATTGGAAAGCACCTTGCTCCACAGTGTGGAGTTACTGAGGCCCATTAAGAGACTGAGAACTAGAATTAGCATCCAAGCAGAAGCAATTGCCCCACCTTGTAGGGATAAGCTCTCGCCATACTTGTAGATGATTGCCTGAGGGCTAGTCAAGACTAAATCCAGCCCTGGCTGGTTTGGCTCAGTGGATGGAGCGTCGGCCTGTGGACTGAGGGGTCCCGGGTTCAATTCCAGTCAGGGGCATGTGCCTTGGTTGTGGGCACATCCCCAGTGGGGGGTGTGCAGGAGGCAGCTGATTGGTGTTTCTCTCTCATCGATGTTTCTAGCTCTCTATTCCTCTCCCTTCCTCTCTGTAAAAAATCAATAAAATATATTTTTAAAAAAAGAGGACTAAATCCAATCAGTGTGCAAGAAGAGGTAGTCTCTAGAGCAGCGGTTCTCAACCTGTGGGTTGCGACCCCTTTGGGGGTCGAACGACCCTTTCACAGGGGTCGCCTAAGACCATCGGAAAACATATATAATTACATATTGTTTTTGTGATTAATCACTATGCTTTATGTTCAATTTGTAATAATGAAAATATATCCTGCATATCAGATATTTACATTATGATTCATAACAGTAGCAAAGTTACAGTTATGAAGTGGCAATGAAAATAATTTTATGGTTGGGAGTCACCACAACATGAGGAACTGTATTAAAGGGTCACGGCATTAGGAAGGTTGAGAACCACTGCTCTAGAGGCTTGGAGTCTTTGCCTGATCTAATTAGTCAGAAACAGCATTTGATTGTCCTACACTAGAGATTGAGAGGTATAGCAGATCTACCTAACATAAAGTCACAAACTCAAACAGGCGACCAAAATGAGGAGACAAAGTAACAACCCCCAAATGAAAGAACAAGAGAATTCTCCAGAAGAAGAGAAAAATAAAATGGAGATAAGAATTTTATCTGATATAGAGTCAGAAAAATGATGGTAAAGATGCTCAACAGCAAGAGAAAAGATATAGTAACTATGAAACCAGAAATAAAGCATGACATAGCACAAATAAAGAACACATTGGAAGGAATACACAGCAGATTAGGAGTGGCTGAGGATCAGATCAGTGAATTAGAAGACAGGGTAGAAAACTCACTCAATCAGAACCAAGAAGAAAAAACAATTAAAAAACAGGAAGACAGCTTAAGGGAGCCAACATGAAATGTACAATATTCACATAATAGGTGAGCCAGAAGGGGAAGAAAGAGAGCAAGAGAAAGAGAACATGTTTGAAGAAATAATAGCAGAAAACTTCCCTAATCTGGTGAAGGTCATATAAGTTCAGGAGGCATAGAGAGTCCCAACCAAGAAGAACCCAAATAGGCCCACACCCAGACACATCATAATTAAAATGCCAAAAACTATAAGACAAAGAGAGAATCTGAAAGGCAGCAAGAGAAAAGCAAACTGTTACTTACAAAGAAGCTCCCATAAGGCTGACACTTGATATCTCAATAGAAATTCTATAGGCCAGAACAGAATGGCATGAAGTACTCAAGGTAATGAAAAGCAAGGATCTGAAACCAAGATAACTATATCCAGCAAGACTATCATTCAAAATAGTCAAATAAAGAGCTTCCCAGACAAAAAAATAAAAAAAATAAAAAAGGCTAAAGGAGTTCATTATCACCACCCAGCATTGCAAGAAATGCTAAAGGAACTGCTGTAATTAGAAGAAGAGAGAAACCTAAGCATACAGAATTAAAATGGCAATCAATAAGTACCTATCAATAATAACCTTAAAGGTAAATGGGTTAAATGTTCCAATCAAAAGGCATAGGGTAGCTGGATGGATAAAAAAACAAGACCCAACTATATGTTGTCAACAAGAGACCCAGCACAGAAAAAAAGATTCACATAGGATGAGAGTGAAGGGATGAAAAAGATTTTTCTATGCAAATGGAAAATAAAAAAAAAGCTTGGGTAACAATACTCATATCTGACAAAATAGACTTGAAAATGAGGGCCATCACAAGAGACAACACAGGTCACTACATAATACTAAAGGGATCGATCCAACAAGAGGATATAACCCTGGTAAACATATATGTACCCTATATAGGAGCACCTAAATATATTTTAAAAACTTCTAGAGGACTTTAACCAGTTAACTGCCACAATGTTTTGAATTTAAATAAAATGGTTTGTCACTTGTGTCTATAGACACTTATGGCGTACAAATGGTTAAGGGAGAGACTGACAAAAATACAGTCATAGTAGCGACTTTAACACCCCCCTGACTCCACTGTATAGATCTTCCAGACCAAAACTTAACAAGGAAACAATGACTCTGAATTGCACACTGGATCAGAATGAATTTAATTGACATTTATGGAACATTTCACCCCAAAGCTACAGAATATAAATTCTTCTCAAGTGCACGTGGGTCATTCAAAAAGACAGGCCACATATCAGGACACAAAACAAGCCTCTAAGTTCAAGAAGATTGAAATCATATCAAGCATCTTCTCAGATCACAGTGGAATGAAATTAGAAATCAACTACAGTAAAAACACCCCAAAACATTCAAACACATGGAGACTAAATAGCATGTTATTAAACAATGAATGGTTTACCAATGAGATCAAGAAAGAAATAAAAAACTTCCTGGAAACCAATAAAAACGAACACACAAGAACCCCAAATCTGGGACACAGCAAAAGCAGTCCTGAGAGGGAAGATCATAGCACTACAGGCCCACCTAAAAAAATAAGAAAAATCTACAATAAACTACTTAACCTTATGGCTTAAAGAACTAGAAAGAGAACAACAAGAAAAGCCCAGAGTAAATAGAAGAATGGAAATAGTAAAGACTAGAGCAAAAATAAATGACATAGAGACTAAAAAGATCACTACCGCCCTAGCTGATTTGGCTCAATGGATAGAGCATCAGCCTGCGGACTGAGGGGTCCCAGGTTCGATTCCGGCCAAGGGCACATGCCTGGGTTGTGGGCTCGATCCCCAGTGAGGGGTGTGCAGGAGGCAGCCAATCAATGATTCTCTCTCATCATTGATGTTTCTATCTCTCTCTTCTTCTCCCTTCCTCTCTAAAAATCAAAAAAATATATTTTTTTAAATCACTACCAAAAAATTCAATGAAACCAAGAGCTGGTTCTTTGAGAGGATAAACAAGATTGATAAAGTGTTAGTCAGACTCATCAAGAAACAAAGAAAGAGGACCCAAATAAATAAAATCAGAAACGAAAGTGGAGAATTAACCACTGACACCAAAGAAATACAAAGGATTATAAGAAAATATTATAAACAACTATATGCCAACAAGCTGCACAATGTGGATGAAATTTACAAATTCCTAGAAAAATACAATCTCCCAAAACTGAATCAGGAGGAATCAGAAAACCTGATTACAACTGAGGGAATAGAAGCAGTAATAAAAAAACTCCCACCAAACAAAAGCCCAGGTCCAGACGGCTTCACAGGGGAGTTTGACCAAACATTCAAAGGAGAACTAACACCTACACTCATCAAACTATTCCAAAAAGTCCAAGAGGGAAGAACACTTCCAAACTCTTTTTATGAGGCCAGCATTATCCTAATTCCAGAACCAGATAAAGACACTACAAAGAAAGAGAATTATAGGCCAATATCCCTGATGAATATAGATCAGCCGTGGGCAAACTACGGCCCGCGGGCCAAATCCGGCCCGTTTGAAATGAATAAAACTAAAAAAAAAAGACCGTACCCTTTTATGTAAATGATGTTTACTTTGAATTTATATTAGTTCACACAAACACTCCATCCATGCTTTTGTTCCGGCCCTCCAGTCCAGTTTAAGAACCCATTGTGACCCTCGAGTCAAAAAGTTTGCCCACCCCTGATATAGATGCTAAAATCCTCAACAAAATATTAGCAAATCGGATCCAGCAATATATTAAAAAGATCATACACCATGACCAAGTGGGATTTATTCCAGGAATGCAAGGCTGGTACAATATTTGCAAATCAATAGACATGATACATCACATAAACAAACTGAAAGACAAAAATCACATGATCATATCAATAGACACATAAAAAGCATTTGAAAAATTCCAACACCCATTTTTAATAAACACTCTCAGCAAAGTGGAATAGAGGGAGCATATCTCAAAATGATAAAGGCCATATATGACAAACATACAGCCGACATCATACTCATGGGAAAACACTAAAAGCATTTCCCCTAAGAACAGGAACAAGACAGGAATGCCCACTTTCACCACTCCTGTTCAACATAGTATTGGAAGTGCTAATCATAGCGATCAGACAAGAAGAGAAATAAAAGGCATCCAAATTGGGAAAGAAGAAGTAAATCTGTCATTATTCACAGATGGCATGACATTGAACATAGAAAACCCTAAAGACTCCATCAAAAAACTACCAGATTTAATAAATGAATTAAGCAACATAGCATGATACAAAATTAACACCCATAAATCTATGGCATTTTTATACACCAATAATGAACTCACAGAGAAACTAAAAAAACAATCCCATTTACCATTGTAACAAAAAAAATTAAGATACCTAGGAATAAACTTAACCAAGGAGGTAAAAGACCTGTACTCGGAAAACTACAGGACGTTAAAAAAAGAGATAGAGGAAGACATAAACAAGTGGAAGAATATACCGTCTTCATGGATTGGTAGAATCAACATCATTAAAATGTCCATACTACCCAAGGCAATCTACAGATTCAATGCAATCCCTAGAATTACAACAAAAACTCCAAAAATTTATATGGACTAAAAAAAAAGACCCTAAATAGCCGCAGGATTCCTGAGAAAGAAGAACTAAGTTGGAGGAATCATAATATCAGATTTCAAGTTATACTACAAATATACCGTAATCAAAAGAGCCTGGTACTGGCACAAGAACAGGCATATAGATCAATGCAACAGAATAGAGACCCAAGAAACTAACCCAAGCCATTACACTCAATTAATATTTGACAAAGGAGACAAGAGCATACAATGGAGTCAAGACAGTCTCTTCAATAAATGGTGCTGGGAAAATTGGACAGATACATGCAAAAAAATGAAACTAGACCACCAACTTACACCACACACAAATATAAACTCAAAATGGATAAAGGACTTAAATGTAAGACGGGAAACCATAAAAACCTTAGAAGAATCCATAGGCAGCAAAATCTCAGACATCTCTGATAGCAATATCTTTACTGATACATTTCCTAGGACAATGGAAAGTTAGAAGAAAATAAACAAATGGGACTACATCAAAATAAAAAGCTTCTACACAGCAAAAGAATCCATCAACAAAACAACAAGAGAGCCTACTGCATGGAAGAACATGTTTGCCAATGTTACATCTGATAAAAGTTTAATCCCCCAAATTTATAGGGAACTCATATAATGTAACCAAAGGAAGATAATCCAATCAAAAATGGGCAAAGGACCTAAATAAACTCTTTTAGAAAGTGGACATACAGAAGGCCAAGAGGCATATGAAAAAATACTCAAAGTCAGTAATCATTGAGAGATGCCAATCAAAATGACAATGAGTACCATCTCACACCTGTCAGAATGACTACCATCAACAAATCAACAAACGGCAAGTGCTGGCGAGGATGAGGAGAAAAAGGAATCCTCGTGCACTGCTGGTGGAAATGCAGGCTGGTGCAGTCACTGTGGAAGACAGTATGGAGTTTCCTTAAAAAACTAAAAATGGAACTCCCATTTGACCCAGTAATCCCACTTCTAGGAATATATCCCAAAAAATCAGAAACACAAATCAGAAAAGATATATGCACCCCTATGTTCATAGCAGCATAATTTAAAATAGCTAAGATTTGGAAACAACCTAAGTGCCATCAGCAGATGAGTAGATTAAAATACTGTGGTAGCCCTAGCAGGTTTGGCTCAGTGGATAGAGCGTCGGCCTAGAGACCTAAGGATCCCGGGTTCAATTCTGGTACATGGGCTTGTACCTCGGTTGCAGGCTCTTCCCCGGCCCTGGTTGGGGTGCGTACAGGAGGCAACCAATCCATATGTTTCTCTCATATAGATGTTTCTCTCTGTCTCTCTCTCTCTCTAAAAATCAATGGAAAAATATCCTCGGGGAAAGTGGGCTGCATATGACAACGTGCTGCAGTATGTTTGGAATCGCAGCGAGAGGAGTGTGTCGGTGCTAAGGATTAACAATGGGCACCCAGAAAGGACGTCCGACCCCCAAAGCAGCAGCCGATGATATACCAGGTGTACCGGTTAATGATGGTGGATTTTGTAATCAAAGAAAACAGGATAATTTCAAGAGAAACATTGAAAATGCTTTATTCAAAGTAATGTCCATCGCTAGCTACACATTCCCCCATCTTTCAGGTAATTTGTGGATACCGTCCCCATAGAACTTTTCTTGTTTTGAGGCAAACCATTCAGAGACCCAATTTACCATTTCTTCGTACGTTTTGAAGTGCTGCTCAGAAAGCGTGTGTGCCATCGATCGGAACAAGTGGTCATCTGAAGGAGCAAGGTCTGGTGAATACGGCGGGTGGGTTAATACTTCCCAGGCAAGATCTTTTAAGGTGTCTTTAACTGGTTTTGAAGTGTGTGATGGTGTGTCATCATGAAAATCAAGTACAGAGATAGCGCTTTCCCGCTCAATGAGGCTGTTCAAGAGGTTGGGCGCCCTGGGGCTCACAGGGGAGCAAGCCCTGCTCTTCCCGAACATATTCTGAAGCCTTCCCCTGTGCCCAGAACCCTTGCTTGGCCCTGCCCAACCCTTTCAACACTGGCTTTCGGAGTGTGAAGCAGCACCAACTGAAACTGTCAGGATGACAGAACAATAAGCTTTTTGAGAGAGAGAGAGAGAAAGAGGGAGGGAGGGAGAGGGGGGAGGGAGGGAGAAAGAGAAAGAAAGAGAACGTGTGCATCTCCCACCACAGTTACAATTGCCTAACATGAACCATTCTTTCACCTTAAGTATTTCCCTTTGACCCTTTAAGTCTCTAACCATCATTATGAAGACTAAACTCAATAGAAAAACAGACAAAAGATATGAATCAGTAAGTCACAGAAGACAAAATGCAAATGACCAATAAACTCATGAATAGAGTCCATGTTCATTAGTAACCAGGGGAACACAAATTTAAAGAAAAAAGCAAGTTTTACCCATTACATTGGCCGAAGGTTATAGACTGTGTTAGTATGGCATAAAGAAACGTTTTGGAGAATAATTTGGTGTTTTCTATCAAAACTGAACATACACCTACAATTAGTTCAGTAATTCTGCTTTTCAATCTATCACCAACCAGTAAGTACAAGGATGGCCACTGTGCCATTTTTAATAACAGCATAAACTTGAGTATCATATACCAAACAGTAGGGCTCTGGGTGAACTCATCACGAACAGAAAGGAAAGCTCATTTATTAAATGAACACCTACAAACAGAAAAATTATAAATGAGCATGTTGAGCATCAACCTAAATTCAACACTTGCTAGGCCCTTGCTGTGAGTCGAGCACTGAGTTAGATACGGAGGGACAGACTGAGACACAACCAAGGGACTCACAGCGCTGAAGGGGCTCAGGAAAGGACATAAGTAATTACTACAAGAGGCAGCAACCTGGCAGAGAAGGAGGTGGGGTCCAGGTAGAGCTGTGGTCAGACAGGCTGCACAGGGAAGACGAACCCAGGGAGGGTGAGGGGGTGGGTGGGCTCGGCATTAAGCAGCAGGAGCTCACAGGGAGGCAGGGAAGAGGGGAGCGTGTCCCCCTAACAGGAGTGGCTCCCAGAACAGGGCAAACCCTTCATGGGGTGCAGAGGGTGGGAGAGGGAGGTTTAGGTGGGGGTGGAGGAGTACAGCCTGAAATCGGCACATATCCCAGGGCTTAGAGAAACCACCTGCAGGGGAGGCTGCACGAAGGAGGGGGAGACCCAGACACGGAGGCCAGGCAGCTGCCTGCCACAGGAGGAGGCCCGGTGCGCAAAGAGCAGGGCTGACTTCCAAGGAACTGCAGCCTGACTTAGAGGGTCAGGCAGCCTCAGGCCCACACAGCTGGGCTGAGCCGCCAACACAATGGGAATCGGGAGCAGGGCAGCTGGCAGGCAAGGTTTGCACTTCGTGGAACTTGAGAGACTTCTGCGAGGGGAGAGCATGGGGCTTGAGTGCTTTCTCAGGG